>NW_027361993.1:5712500-6312500 GCF_039654945.1 Dendrobates tinctorius
CCCAGCCGGTACTGGAAATGCAGGGATGAAAGACTCTCTCCAGTTGCCAGGAACCTGCCAAACATAAAAAGAAAAAATAATTATATTTCTGTCTTGGGTATTACTAAAAACACTGAAAATAAAAAAGTACATGGCCTAACTATTTTGCATGTTTTTTTAATACAACATAGCAAAAAAACATTTTATAAAGGCTTGGGATTAGTACATGCCAGAAGAAAAACCATTATGCAAAAAAGCAATTTCACAAAAATAATGTTAAAAATCAATAGCCAAAAAAAACCTAATTTTTTGGACCAAAAAAAAAAAAAAATAAAAAGCCAAAAAAATTATGCAAACATAACAACATACATACCGTAAGGTGACAAGGAGCCTTTCTTCGGGAGGAATGGCACGCCGGAGCTGAGTGTCCCTTCTCCGGATGTTTCCTTCAACCATACCCAGCAAGTCAAGGAAGCTTTCCTGGGACATCCGTGTATAGTCAGCAAATTTCTCCGGGTTTTCCTGTAGCTCGCTGTACAGCGTGTGATATGCTCCACGGCTTGGCCGGAGTTCGATGATTGGATGTCTCCAAAACCTACGCCGCTGCCGTCTCTGCTGTCTCTCCCTCTCCCTTTCTTGCTGGCAACAAAAGACATACGCCTGAGACAGCGCAATGTCAAGATCCAGCTTGAAGCGGAAATTATCCAGACGCAAGTCCATCTTGACACCGGAAACAGCAGCAAAATCTGATGAATTCAGCAGTACAGGGTCTATAAAACATTCCAATGAAACACGCCCACTGGTGACCCATTGGTGGTCAAAGATTTTGCTATTGTGAAATGTCACACCTAAAAACGCATGCGCATAAAAAACGCAACCGCATGCAAAAACGCATGTAAAACGCAAGTAACACTGCGTTATTTTGACGCATCAGCGTGCGCATGAAGAAAAAAAAACGCACATTTGTTTTGCGTTTTTCTTTGCGTTTTTTATGCGCACGATGCGCTGCGCAAAAAAACGCTAATGTGAAACTAGCCTAAGAAGTGTAAAAAGCAATAGTGAAAGGTGTCAAACATAAGGATTGATGAGGGATTGTCTGAGTAGTGGACATCCCCTTTAAGGTTGCTTTAGGCTCCCTCCAAACATAAACCCTAATGACTGGTGACTGCCTGCAGCCTGGCACTGCCCCGGGGTATCAGGACCATGGTCACAGGGGCTACTGTACAGCCATTTATTGGATTAGAGGTCACACGGAGCAGGCCTCAGATGTTGCATTGGTGAACTACAACTCCCATGATGCCTCTGGAGCTGCGCAGCCAGTATACCCTCACTATGTGCCGACCACTGTGTGGCATGTAGTGAACAAGTCGTATATTAGAGAGGCACATGCGCAGGCCATATACATCTGCAACTCGCCTGCACCCGTGGTACCACAAGTGCCAGCATTACACATAGAGCATGCCGGGATTTGTAGTTCCACCGCGGCTGAGAGCGCACTGCACTCACCAGATATTTCCCATTGGGAGAGAACTTGCACAGCTGGTTGGAAAGCTTGAACACTTCGGAGAAATTCATGGCTTTCGGTGTGTGCAGTTACACCGCAGCAGGGTCCATATCTGACCGGAGGGCGGAGTCAAGGTGGACGTCAGCGGCTGAGGAAAGGACGTTAGTGGGCGTAGAATTGCGTCTAGGGGGAGGGGCTTGCTATAGTAATCGGCGAAGTCCGTGTGGTGGGCGTGGCTGTGTATACTAATCAAGCCTTGTGTGTGGGCGTGTCCTTATTGATTAGCTTAATATGGGCGGGCCATGTATTTGCACAACAAGGAGACGACAACGTGACACAGGAAAGGGGTGTGGCTATAATTTGGAGGCGGAGTCTTACACTAGTGAGGCGGTAAGGGAGGCGGGAATACGGCTGTGAGGAGAGGCGGGAGAGGAGGCGGGAGCGAGTCCCGGGCTCTTTCCCGGTGTCACCTCTGACATCTGGGACGTGGAATTAGTTGTCACTAATTGGCGAGGCGACGAAATATTCTACAAAGGCCTGCAAATAAGTGTAAAGTGGGGGAAGCGGTGAGCCTGTCTCCTAACGGTCACCGAGAATGGCGGAATGCGCTGTCCTGCACATGAGCGAGCTGCCTGTGGCCGGCGGCACCGACTGCGCACAGCGTCACCGGCTTTACAGAAAACTCTCGGCCAATGTCTCTTCATGCAGACACATCCGGGCCCCGGGTCTGCAGCCTAAGAATCTGGACACGTTTCTTCATAGCCGTCGCCACAGACTGTCCTGGACATTGTGTCCGACCAGCGGCAATCCTGGGGCTTGTTCACACCAGCGGAAAATACGGAGGAGCGCCAGGACAGTGTCTTACAATGGCTACAGCCACACTACCAGTATTTGGTCAGTATGTTACCTCAGTCTTTATAAGCCAAAACCAGGAGTGGGTGATAAATCCAGAAGTGGTGATGTGATTCTATTATACTTTTCCTCTGATTCTTCCTCTCCTGGTTTTGGCTTACACATACTGAGGTAACATACTGACCAACACAATGGGGCCGTAGCCTATCAGGGCAGATCAAAGATTTTTTTCTGGTACCGACTCAGCATGAGAAAAAAAAATCACAGCTGGTTGCGATTTGATGAGTAAATCAGCCAAGACTTGGCCATGCCAGTGGACACCACTCCGATGACATCTGTATGTGATTGGAGTTTGGCGCGTTCACAGATTAGAGAAGATGGAGACCTTTTTTTTCTCTGTCTTCCTAGAGAATCGGATCACACTGGGATCACACTCTGATCAGAGGGTCATTAGCATAATCGGCCCTATCCTCTGGGATGGGAGAATACACTGTAATGTGACCCCGGCCTTATACTGACCCAGAGGGTAAAGGTACTGTCACACTTAGCGATACACCAGCGATCCCGACCAGCGATATGACGCGGTCAGGATCGCTGGTGCATCGCCAAGTGGTCGCTAGTGAGCTGCCACACAGGCAGATCTCACCAGCAACATCGCAGGGGACGGGGGTCGCTACTTACCTGTCACACCAGGCGATCCTGACGTCCTCCCGCCCGCGTCGTCGCTCGTCACCACAGCAGGAAGCCCAGCAGGAAGCTGACGACGAGAAACTGTCCAGGCCGTTCTCGCGCGATCAGCGATAACCAGCGGGGGAGCCGGTTGGAGGTAAGTATCAGACATAGCGATATCGCTAGCAATATCGCTATAACGTCACAAAAACCAGTGACGTTATAGCGATATTGCTAGCGATATCACTTAGTGTGACAGGCCCTTAATAAAATCCAGAAATACACAAAATAATGACACCAAATAATGAAAAGACTAATCATACTCTACACATAAAGACAACATCGCTGCATGGCCACATCCCAAATACACCCAGCACCTGAGTAATAGATGCACTGTGCAGGCCATAAGGCTATGTGCACACGTAGTTTGGAGAGTTGCAGATTTTTCAGCACGGATTTGTAAAAATCCGCAGGTCAAAAGGCCTGCGGTTTAGCCCTGCGGTTTCACATCTCTACAATGGATAAGGTGTGAAACCGCAGCAGAATCCGCACAAAGAATTGACATGCTGCGGAAAAATCTGCAGCATGTGCACAGCGTTTTTGGTTTGACCATTGAAAACAATGGTACTGTACAACGCAGCAGAAACTACTGCGGACCCGCAGGGCCAGAAACGCTGCGGATCCGCAGCCTGTGCACATAACCTCAGTCACAAAAGATGTGGCGCACAATGCCCACAGCAGCCATACTACCAAGACCAAGGGACACACTGCCCAGTACCTGCAGCCAACCTGGCCTTACACAGGTCCGTGCTCAATGCTGCAGTGCCTGCTCTGCACTTAGCATATAGCAATGGTGCCATACAGCAGGCTCAGACTGGCCCATAGAGTAACAGGGGAATCCCCCGGTGGGCCCCTGTGCATATCTGGGACCCCAGCCCCACTGTATGGTCAGTACTTGGCATAATTCACTTGATTCACTCTGTACAGAAAAAAATAGCATCTCATCATTCACTAACCACACTACCCAGTTTATTATTATATATGGATATAGGTAAATTTGTGAAAAAGGGTAATGTAATATTTGTATGAAGGTGAAAAGTGGACCCCTCAAAGTCAATGTTACTGGTGGGCCCTTAGCACCCCAGTCTGACACTGCTATACAGTATGGTACCCAAACAACAGTGCAATACAATATGGTGCCCAAATAACAGTGCCATACAGTATGGTGTCCAAATAGTGTCATACAATATGGTACCCATAATAGCAGTGCCATACAATATGGTGCCCAAATAGCAGTGCCATACCGTATGGTGCCCAGATAACAGTGTAAGACAGTATGGTGCCCAAATAACAGTGCTATACAGTATGGTGCCCAAATAACAGTGTCAAACAATATGGTGCCCAAATAACAGTGCCATACAGTATGGTGCCCAAATAACATTGCCATACAGTATGGTGCCCAAATAGCAGTGCCATACAGTATGGTGCCCAAATAACAGTGCCATACAGTACGGTGCCCAAATAGCAGTGCCATACAGTATGGTGCCCAGATAACAGTGTAATACAGTATGGTGCCCAAATAACAGTGCTATACAGTATGGTGCCCAGATAACAGTGTCAAACAATATGGTGCCCAAATAACAGTGCCATACAGTATGGTGCCCAAATAACAGTGCCATACAGTATGGTGCCCAAATAGCAGTGCCATACAGTATGGTGCCCAAATAACAGTGCCATACAGTACGGTGCCCAAATAGCAGTGCCATACAGTATGGTGCCCAGATAACAGTGTAATACAGTATGGTGCCCAAATAACAGTGTCAAACAATATGGTGCCCAAATAACAGTGCCATACAGTATGGTGCCCAAATAACATTGCCATACAGTATGGTGCCCAAATAGCAGTGCCATACAGTATGGTGCCCAAATAACAGTGCCATACAGTACGGTGCCCAAATAGCAGTGCCATACAGTATGGTGCCCAAATAGCAGTGCCATACAGTATGGTGCCCAGATAACAGTGTAATACAGTATGGTGCCCAAATAACAGTGCCATACAGTACGGTGCCCAAATAGCAGTGCCATACAGTATGGTGCCCAGATAACAGTGTAATACAGTATGGTGCCCAAATAACAGTGCTATACAGTATGGTGCCCAGATAACAGTGTCAAACAATATGGTGCCCAAATAACAGTGCCATACAGTATGGTGCCCAAATAACAGTGCCATACAGTATGGTGCCCAAATAGCAGTGCCATACAGTATGGTGCCCAAATAACAGTGCCATACAGTACGGTGCCCAAATAGCAGTGCCATACAGTATGGTGCCCAGATAACAGTGTAATACAGTATGGTGCCCAAATAACAGTGTCAAACAATATGGTGCCCAAATAACAGTGCCATACAGTATGGTGCCCAAATAACATTGCCATACAGTATGGTGCCCAAATAGCAGTGCCATACAGTATGGTGCCCAAATAACAGTGCCATACAGTAAGGTGCCCATATAGCAGTGCCATACAGTATGGTGCCCAAATAGCAGTGCCATACAGTATGGTGCCCAGATAACAGTGTAATACAGTATGGTGCCCAAATAACAGTGCTATACAGTATGGTGCCCAGATAACAGTGTCAAACAATATGGTGCCCAAATAGTGCCATACAGTATGGTGCCCAAATAACAGTGCCATACAGTATGGTGCCCAAATAGCAGTGCCATACAGTATGGTGCCCAAATAACAGTGCCATACAGTACGGTGCCCAAATAGCAGTGCCATACAGTATGGTGCCCAAATAACAGTGTAATACAGTATGGTGCCCAAATAACAGTGTCAAACAATATGGTGCCCAAATAACAGTGCCATACAGTATGGTGACCAGATAACAGTGCCATACAGTATGGTGCCCAAATAACAGTGCCATATAGTATGGTGCCCAAATAGCAGTGCCATACAGTATGGTGCCCAGATAACAGTGTAATACAGTATGGTGCCCAAATAACAGTGTCAAACAATATGGTGCCCAAATAACAGTGCCATTCAGTATGGTGCCCAAATAACAGTGCCATATACTGTAGTATGATGTCCAAATAGCAATGCCATATAGTATGGTGCCCAAATAGCAGTGTCAAACAGTATAGTGCCCAAATAATAGTATCGTACAGTATGGTGCCCGAACAGCAGGGCCATATAGTATGGTGCCCAAATAACAGTGTCATACAGTATGGTGCCCAAATAGCAGTGCCATATAGTATGGTGCCCAGATAACAGTGTCATGCAGTATGGTGACCAAATAGTAGTGCCATATATTGTAGTATGGTGCCCAAATAACAGTGTCATGCAGTATGGTGCCCAAATAAGTGTCATGCAGTGGTAAAATAACTGCAATACAGTGTGGTGATCAAATAACAGTGCCATATAGTGTGGTACCCAAACAGCAGTGCCATACAGTGTTAAAATAACAGTGCCATACAGTATAATAGTAAAATAACAGTGTTAGTGGTAAAATAACAATGCCATATAGAGCTGGCTCCAGGTTTATGGTTTTTGGGTGACATACTTCTATTATGATTTCTTCATAATGTACAAGGGTTTGTTTTTTGCAGTACATTTCTCAACACTATTCTGTGGTCCATATGATCTTCTGATCTTTTTTTTACTCCATTTTTGGGAGGTGAAGTAAGCAAAAACCAGCAATTCTGCCATATTTTAAAAATGATGCCATTTATTGTATTCCCTTCATATTACACATGTGGCAATATTAAATATGTGAATATATTCATCTTTAGATTGTAATAATGTTCTGGAAAAAGTAGAGTGATTTTGGATAAATATATATAATGTTTTTATTTTTACTTTGTATTTTACATTTTATTAGTCCAGTGGAGGACTTGAATATGCTGTACTTTTCTGAAGCCCTGTCCAGCCCAGAGTGGGTCCCAACGCTTGCCCAAATTGGCCAGGTACTGGCAATGGCCATACCTTCCACCTACCTAAACAATTCTATACAGTGCTGCCAAATAATACGCTGTGCATATAATAATAGCAATAAAATCATGTGAGACCAAAGATTATAATAACTGTAATCAGGGGACAGTGATGATAATGTGTGCAAAATGTAAAGTGCTACGGAATATGTTAGCACTATATAAAAAATAAAGATTATTATTATTATTATTATTATTATTATTGTAAAGAAGTACAGTACATAATAAATAGGACATACCATAATAATGACATAATAAGAGCATTACATAATAATTTAAAAGTAACATGCATTGCCTATGGTTGGCATCCTGTACATTGAGCATTTCATGTTTGTTTGGTTTTGTAGGATTTGCATTGTTGCATAGTCAACTGCTCTTATACAGATAAGGTACACTGAAATATATAGGAAAATGTGCGCTAAAGGGAATGGTATAATAAAATTAAAGAAAAAAGCAGCAATTCTTACAGCAAATTCTCCAAAATATAAAAAGTACAGTCAAAATGCAAACTAATCTGAACCACATCAGTAATGATTAATTCTGTTATATTATACTCCAGTTAGCACTTATGCACATACTGCAGTTGTGATACTTGTTGGTGGCACATCTTCATACCTACACAGACAAAGAGCAAACAGAGGTGAGATTGTTATATGGCAGGGCAAATGGTGATGTTGTCACATTGTGTTATCAATGGATCTCATAAACCTGCCATACACTTTAGATCAGGGGTGCACAATCTGCGGCCTTGGTGCCACATGTGGCTCACAATGCCCTTTTCTGTTGCCCCCCCCAACCATATGGACACAGGAATGCTTTTCTGACTGGTTAACTCCTTGATGTGGTTGACTGTATGTGAGCAGCCACATATAGAACAGTAGTAGAGTCAAGGACTGGTGGTAAGTACTAATGGTGCCCTGCAGGTACGGACTGGGACTAAAATTCAGCCCTGGCATTTGAAATCACACAGGCCCATGCTGTCCCCGTCCCCAAGAATCAGATGGGGATATATTACTAATATTACCCTGGATGGAGGAAAGGAAGATTTACTACAAGACCAATATTTCTAATGATACCCGTGGCCTGCTGGGGTAAGGGACTTTGTGCTCCGTCACAACTTTTAACAGTATGGGTGTCTTGAGAACAACAATTCTGTTAACAATGTAGCAGACAAGGCAGCCCACGACCAGACAGGCCCTTCTAGCATTTGCCAGAATTGCCAGATGGTCAGTCCGGCCCTGGTGCCGTGTGTAGACAGCTTGGGATGCCTCATACACAAGGAGAATGGGTCTCTTGACCTGTTTGGCAATTTAGAAAGGAGAATGGGAATTGGACCCTGTAGTTTATGATAGTTGTGAAATGTTAGCCAGTAAGCACAAAGCACATAATCTTTATTGTAGAAAGCTATGGGGGCATCATGACCTCTTCCTCATTACGGTATCTTCACACAGTATTATTGATGAGGATTTAGAAGCAAATTTACTGAAAAATTCACATAAAAAAATAAATTGCCACAAATACTTTTACAGATTTAAATGGGAAATGCTCAAAATAACATGAAAAATAAAGCAGTGTGTATTATTAACTTGGGAGCTTTTTCAATTAAAATTAATTGGAAGAGGATTTCATGCTTTTTATGAGAATTTCAGAGTATAACCTATTTCTAAATACTCCACAAAAAATTAGGTGTGAAATGAACATATCATTAGAGTGCTGATTGCATGAGGTAGGTATAACTTGTTCAATCATTCTGTCAACGACTAACTGAAAAAAACCCTATTAAAATATAACTTACTCGATCATTCAGTCAACCAACATCTGCCACCAGGGATGAATTGGTGACATCACATCAACAGCTCACATCACCTCTGCAGCCAATCACTGATAGAAAATAAGCAGGAAGATTTACACAGATTATTGCCTGGAAACCTGCTACACCACATACTCCACGGGTAGATGGATAGATAGATGATAGATAGATAGACAGATAATAGATAGATAGAGAGATAATAGATAGATAATAGATAGAGAGAGAGATAATAGATAGATAGATAGATAATAGATAGATAGATAATAGATGATAGATAGATAATAAATAGATGATAGATAGATAATAGATAGATAATAAATAGATGATAGATAGATAGATAGATAGATAGGTGATAGACAGATCGATATGTCTTCAGCATAGGTTCAAAAAATACTCCCAGAAGACTTGCAAAGTCCCCCCAAGTATAAAAATAAAAAATACATCTATCTATCCATTATTTATCTTTTATCTATCTATCTATCTATCTGTCTATCTATCTATCTATCTATCAAAAATGGTGGTTTATTTCACCCAGCAACATTTCAAAGTTTGACCTGAAGCCTTCATCAAGTTCAAAGGCTGAAATGTTGCTGAGTGAAATAAACCATTATTTTTTTTTAAAGATAATATATATATATATGTATATATATATATATATAATAGATAGATAATCGATAGTCGATAGATGGATAGATATTAAATAGATAGATATTAGTCAGATAATGTATAAATATGAGATCGATGTAAAAAAGATAAATAATATAAAAAATCAAAATAAGAAATATGTATTAGATAGATATTAGATAGATAATTTATAAATATGAGATCAATGTAAGAAAGATAAATAATATTAAACAAAGAAATAGAAAATAGGTATTAGATAGATAGATAGATAGATAAAGACAAGCAGCAATTCTCCACACGTAAAATAGCCTCACAATATGAAATATAAAAATATAGAGGCAGCATTCCAAAAAGGAATCAGGAAAAAAGAAAGAAAGAAAGAAAGAAAAAACGAATCAAATCAGTACTGGTCCCATATAATAGCTGATGCAAGTCCTTAGGTTGTAACCCAGCTACCTTTGTATATAAATGCCCTCAAAAGAGGCACCTGTTTATTTTTTTTTATTAGATAAGAGATGAATAGATGTGAGATAGAGAGATAAATAGATAGATTTCAGACAGCTCATGAAATGCATTGTTCCCACAGTATAAGATACAAAAAATGAATATAATGACAATACTTTTCGTAGTCTTGTAGCAGAATTTACTTTTGTGTCAGTTTCCATCCTGTTACAGTAATATAAAAAAATTGAAAACCAACTTCATACATTTTTTAAGCAAATTATTTCAGCAGGTTGGCTCAGATTGTTTTATATTACACTTGCAAAGATATTTGCAATAGATACTGGTTATCAGTAACATTGATGAAAAGTTTCTAAGAATCCCTATGGACACAACAATTAGAGGCCATTGTAGAATAATCTCAATCAGATTTTTTTCACCGGAGGTTTCATGTAATTGTATCTATAGTGACAGTTCATAGTTTAGTTGCAGAAAAATAAAAATATTCACAAGATTTTTAAATTGTTCTTACTTTTATTTATTTTGCTTGCAATACAAAGCTATTAATAACAGAAACACAGACATTTATTGATTTTTCTATTTGTGTTTTTCTTTATGCAGATATTTTTTTCCTCCCCTATATTCTTATTTATATTTTTTTCTGCATTTTATTCAAGTTAGTATTCTAAATTGTATAAATCCTAAATTGATCTTGCTTCGATTTTGCTACAATTTGGAACGAACATCAGAAAAGTTAATATGATCAGGAGGTAAACATCTGCTGCACTGATTAGCATATTATTTAGTGCATTTCTTATGTGGACCTGTATTTATACAGGTTTCCCACTTTATCACACGGCAAGTAAGGTGTAAATATAATGCAAATAAAGCCCATCTAGGGTAAAACTAGAAAAATATATATTGGTATGGAGATACATAAACATATATTACACTATGAAATACAATTTTTGACCTAAAATTAAAATGCAATATATATATATATATATATATATTAATCAAATAACCAAATCCTAGAAGTAACATCTAAATTCAGTGGTTACATAAATAATTTAAAAAATATAAAAATAATCTAGGGAGAAAGAAAATTACGTTTTGCAAACACAGTGTGTGTGTGTGTGTGTGTGTGTGTGTGTGTGTGTGCGCGCGTGCGTTCTATGTGTGTCTGTGTGTGTGTACAGATTAGTGCCTTGTACACCAGTAGAATCTGATAATACGTGTGCGTGTGTGCGTGTGTGTGTGTGGTGTGGGTTAGTGTGTGGCCCAAGATTAGTGCCTTGTACACTAGTAGAATATGTGTGTGTGTATGTGTGTGTATATGTGTGTGTGCAGATTAGTGCCTTGTACACCAGTAGAATATGTGTGTGTATGTATGTGTGTGTATATGTATGTGTGTGTGTGTATGTATGTGTGTATATGTATGTGTGTGCAGATTAGTGCCTTGTACACCAGTAGAATATGTGTGTGTGTGTGTATTTGTGTATATGTGTGTGTGTGCAGATTAGTGCCTTGTACACCAGTAGAATGTGTGTGTGTGTGTGTATGTATGTGTGTGTGCAGATTAGTGCCTTGTACACCAGTAGACTATGCATGTGTGTGTGTATGTATGTGTGTTTGCAGATTAGTGCCTTGTACACCAGTAGACTATGTGTGTGTGTGTATATATGTATGTGTGTGTGCAGATTAGTGCCTTGTACACCAGTAGACTGTGTGTGTGTATATATGTATGTGTGTGTGCAGATTAGTGCCTTGTACACCAGTAGAATATGTGTGTGTATATGTGTGTGTGCAGATTAGTGCCTTGTACACCAGTAGAATATGTGTGTGTACGTATGTGTGTGTATATGTGTGTGTGTGTGCAGATTAGTGCCTTGTACACCAGTAGAATATGTGTGTGTATATGTGTGTGTGTGCAGATTAGTGCCTTGTACACCAGTAGAATATGTGTGTGTACGTATGTGTGTGTATATGTGTGTGTGTGTGCAGATTAGTGCCTTGTACACCAGTAGAATATGTGTGTGTATATGTGTGTGTGTGCAGATTAGTGCCTTGTACACCAGTAGAATGTGTGTGTGTGTGTGTATGTATGTGTGTGTGCAGATTAGTGCCTTGTACACCAGTAGAATGTGTGTGTGTGTGTGTATGTATGTGTGTGTGCAGATTAGTGCCTTGTACACCAGTAGACTATGCATGTGTGTGTGTATGTATGTGTGTTTGCAGATTAGTGCCTTGTACACCAGTAGACTATGTGTGTGTGTGTATATATGTATGTGTGTGTGCAGATTAGTGCCTTGTACACCAGTAGACTGTGTGTGTGTATATATGTATGTGTGTGTGCAGATTAGTGCCTTGTACACCAGTAGAATATGTGTGTGTATATGTGTGTGTGTGCAGATTAGTGCCTTGTACACCAGTAGAATATGTGTGTGTACGTATGTGTGTGTATATGTGTGTGTGCAGATTAGTGCCTTGTACACCAGTAGAACCTGATGATACCTGGAACATACAGATTTGTCCCGTGTTCTCTACATCAGGAGCCCTGGCTAGCAGTAGGTGAGGGATGCAGATTGTGATGTCTTCCAGAGAGTTGTACATCGGAAGCATTCGCATCGGGCGATCTCTAACAGATCCATTATAAAATGATAGGCAGAGCTCGGTCTCTACTAGCCTGGCAGGCATCAGTGCATTGCTGCACCTACTCAACCCGAAGTCGCATGCGACTTTCAGTACAATTATCGGTTTGCCGCAAGGTGCATATGCGACTTCCCTGTGGGACAAAACAAAAGTTATAAGCGATCTTGCAAAAAAATGGGTGGATGCAGGATTCCCTGATGATCTGCAATTCCCCGATCTCCAGCCCGGTCCTGGAAAGTTTGCGCCGGTTTTCTCCCGAGGCTCCAGTGCATGCCCTCCTATGGCTTTGCCCCCTTTCTGCCTTCTCTTCCCGCCTGGTATGCCTTGCGAGGCGCCTAGTGCCAGGTCCCCCTCCCCCTTTTTTTACTTCCTGGCAGCTCTGTCACCTTCATCCCTTGTCGCAACCCTGTAATCTGAGCAATCCCACCCACCCCAGTCACCTCCTATACCGCACATCTCATTCCCAACCAAAGCTTGCAACGGCCAGACAGGTGTGTCACCTGCTAAATGGAAGGTGACCAGCTAACAAGGAGTTAAAGGGACTCCTTCTGGTGCCTGCAAGGGGCTACTGCCTAGAACCTGCACCCCTGGACAAGTGGAAGGCTTGCAGGACTTTGGCTTTTTTGCCTGCAGACTTCACCCCCTGCCCAGCCACTTTCATGCCAGTGACACTGATCAGAGAGAGGACTGTGCGCGGCACCATCAGGACAGACTGGGATCTCAGGTACCGCAGCGATATGTGATGTGTGTGGACAGGGCCGAACTTGTGTCCATGCACCCTGATCATTC
Organism: Dendrobates tinctorius; assembly: GCF_039654945.1. Taxonomy (NCBI): domain Eukaryota; kingdom Metazoa; phylum Chordata; class Amphibia; order Anura; family Dendrobatidae; genus Dendrobates; species Dendrobates tinctorius. The sequence goes on from NW_027361993.1 coordinate 5,725,807, forward strand.
CTGGCAGCTGATCGCCACACGCGGGATGTCTAGTGCTGTCATCTGCATGCTGTTCCCTTGGCTGCTGGTGAGTAGCATTCCTCTGCCGATCTGCATGATGGTGGCTCTCCCTGCAGCAGCATGGTGGGTGGCATTATGGAGCCAGTCACAGGGGATGCCCCACAGTGTGGCCCATTGCTTGTACATACCCAGTAGACACTAGAGTTGTGACAGTCCCTGTAAATGTTACTTTGTCTGTGATGTCAGGGAGTTGTTACTGCTTGCTGCCTGTTACATTCAGGAGATTGGTTCAATTAAAAAAAGTCGATTCTAAGGGCTGTATGTTTAGAGATTAGGACTGATGGTGATGTATCCGATGTATTTGTATGGGACAATATTCCGACAATGCCCATCGGTATGCTGGACACGCCAAAGACTAATAGTCTCAGAGAGAGCTAGTCCCAGATTCTGGCTATGAAGAAAAGTAACCTGCCATGCACTGTGCTTCCAGGCAAACGTTGTCATAGTCAGTAATGCCAAGGAGGGAAGTCTTCACATCTAGGCTACTTTATTATATAGTGTGGATCTGACACCAGATTTCACAGTGCTAGCTCAATACATCCAGCTCAGAAACATTCATAAAATGATTGACTGCCTAAGGTGAAAGTGATCACTTTAATAAAAAGCTTATTCTAATTGGAGGGTTTTACAGCTATTCTGACCTGTATTTTCGTAGTAAGCATGCTAGCATCCTCAGGCCTAATAGCTTTATTTAATATCGTATGCAGTTCGTATTAGATCAATCACCCAACGAACAAGCAAAATGCTTGTCTGACAGGTGTTTGGATCATTCATGCTGGCATTGAAATCACCGTCCTTGGCAGCACATTGTCCCACTTGTAGCCAGTAGATATACTGCTGATAGTGATGACAGTGTATATACACAGAACAATCATTACCGATCGTTCTGTATGCACGGCATTGTGGTCAGCCATTGAAGGGCCACTGATTGCGTATAGTTGACTGGCAGTCACTTAATGGCCATAGTTGTGTTGGCCCAGGCACGCTGTAAGCTGCAGTCTCCCACCAGCTGGGGAGCCATCCTGGGCCGCACCCATCAGGCTCTTGCTTGGGACATCGGCCCATTCGGTGTGCATTTTGCTCCCCGATTCCTGTAACCCTTCCTGGGACTGTAGATTATAAGCTCAGTGGCGTCCTCCAGTCTGCTCGCCGGTATAGATCTATATGGATGTTGTTTCTGCTGTTCCTGAGAGTTTGTATAACCAGGTAACAGTCCTGTGTCTCTAGCCAAATGTCTCCAGGGAAGCAATCAGCACGCTGAGGTAACAGGAAAGCATTGTGCGCTGCAGAATCACTGCTGCCATGTGTGTCACAGACTCCTACACATGGATCAGGCAGAATATTATCTGTACACAGCACCCATTGTGGCGAGTGGTCAGGGGAAGACAGCGATCTCTCCCGATTCCCCCACACACAGGAGCCCGCCGCTCACACCAGTGCTGGGGCTTCTCTATGGGGAGAAGAAGGGAAGGGCGTACTAATAATACACTTACCAACAGTGCGGTGTGTTACATGGCCATCATAGCCTGAACAGAAAGGTGCACAGAATGATCAGAAACAGACTGTACAGCGCACAGGCTGCTGCCATTATTATCGGCGGCACAGTCCTGTTTACACAGAACTACTGTATGAGCTGCCCAGTATGAAGATGTTTGGGCATTCGCCGAGTAATCTATCTATCATTATCTGTCTGCCTGTGTCTCTCTCTCTCTCTCATCTATCTATCTATCTCTCTCTCTCTCTCTCTCTCTATCTATCTATCTATCTATCTATCACTCTATCTATTATCTATCTATCACTCTATCTACCTATCTAGAAAAAACAGATAGCGGCACAAACTTGAGCAGATTTTGGGTGCAATAGTCCTGAATAATGCGGTTGCCCAACACAATTTTTCTTTTTATCTCTCTATCTATCTATCTATCTATCTAAATCAAGAAAAAAGGGCAGCACTACCAAAATAATACAGCAGGTGCAAAACCTATTCAGCAGTGTCCAAACAGCCAAAATGACAAAAGGAAAACAAATAGGCAGCACTCAAATTAAATGTGAAAAAGTGGATACTTTACTGATCCTCAGATGGCAACGTTTCAATGGTGACCCGTCTTTGACAAAGACGGGTCACCGTTGAAACGTTGCCATCTGAGGATCAGTAAAGTATCCACTTTTTCACATTTAATTTGAGTGCTGCCTATTTTTTTCCTTTTATCTATCTATCTATCTATCTATCTATCTATCTATCTATCTATCTATCTATCTATTATCTATTATCTAGCTATCTGTTATCTATCTATTATCTATCTATCTGTCTATCTACCTATCTATTATCTATGTATCTCTCAATCTATCTATCTATCTATCTATCTATCTATCTATGTATTTATTATCTATCTATCATTTATATATCTATTATCTATCAATCTATCTGTCTGTCTATCTATCTATTATCTATCTATCTATCTATCTATCTACCTATCTATCTATTATCTATAATATATTATCTATAATCTATTATCTAGCTATCTGTTATCTATCTATTATCTATCTATCTGTCTATCTACCTATCTATTATCTATGTATCTCTCAATCTATCTATCTATCTATCTATCTATCTATCTATCTATCTATCTATCTATCTATCTATGTATTTATTATCTATCTATCATTTATATATCTATTATCTATCTATCTATCTATCTATCTATCTATCTATCTATGTATCTTTCTATCTGTAATCTCTCTACACAAGCTAACAAGATACTGCTCCAATATCACATAATGTGAGACAATGAGAATATGTCTATGTTTTGGTTTAGTTTTGCTGATATTGCAGTTTCATAAAGGACAATAATGGATAAAATATCATGAATATATCAATAGTGGTGTAGGGCAAATTCATGTACTAGTTGGCAAGGATTATGACAATTTTTTTCCAATTTTTTTGATATGTATATATGGGACAGGAATACCATTGGTGCAACCACACAGGGGCCAAAGTAGGTGGAATTGGTGCAGCTCATATATGGTTATTACACAGTGGCCTGTTCTGTCTTCTCCAGTATATGTATATCACAGAATATACATGTGTGTGTATATGTGTGTGTGTGTATATATATATATATATATATATATATATACACATAGCATATACATATATACTTTATATATATATATATATATATATACAGCCATTGCAGACGTATGTCATCAAATGGCTGCCATTCACTAACATCAAGATTTTGCATGCAAAATGTTGTAGATTGATAGTAAAATTGGTCCATATTGGGTATTTGTATCTCTTAGGCATCATCTTCTCTTTTAAGCATGTTCTCAAAACTCTCAGAGTAGGTACAAGGCTGGAGTCAAACGAGCTTATGAATCGGACGAGTGCAGTCTGATAAAATTTGGATTGCTCCCAGACCAATGTTATACCATGAGGCAGTGCAGATCTGCATATTTTTTCTCAGCTGTATTCAGCATGAGAAAAAAAAATCACAGCATGCTGCGATTTCACTCCAAAATCTTACAGTGCAAGAAAAAAATAATATGTCATACGCCCATCAGTACAACATCCGATTTTTACGGATTCATTACAATTACAAAAATTAATAGCTACTGAGTAAAAATGGACATCACATGGACAGCACATGGATAACAAGTGAGAAAAAATTGTCCCCCTCTCCAGGATGAGAATGGACTGATTTTTTTATATGCACGTGTGACCCCAGCCTAAGAAGCATCTGCAACATACAGTATCATTTGGTGCACACAATGTTTTTTTCATCTTTCTCACTAGAGTATTAAATCTGAAAGCTGTGTATAGAATCTGCTATCAAAACTGCACCATACCGCAATGTGTGACCAATAATATAGCAATGTTCTGCCATTTTGTACCTTCCAAGATTATAGGGATAAGCAGGGTTTTGTTGCTTTTGTTTGTTTATGGTACCACAGTGCTTACATTTTTATAGTTTAAAAACTTTTTTTTTTCACCTGCAGCCATTCCAAATATCAGGGTCCGTAATGGGACTATGAATGTCGGATGTATGAAACTGTCCAATAGGGCTCATACTCACTGGAGAGAAAATCAGAGGAGTGCAATCCGATTAAAAATCGGATTGCACTCTGACCAATGTTAGTCAATGTGTGACATCTCACTTGCTATTTTTTTCCCATCCAAAATTGGACTGAGAAAAAAATTGCAGATCACCATACAATATCATATTATCAGCAGCACATCTGCAGATTACACCCCATAGTCCTCCATATATAATCTGACCCATAGTATAGTAATACACTCCTCAGTCCTCCATATAGTATAATATACTCCCCATAGTCCTCCATATAGTATAATGCACTCCTCATAGCCCTTCATATATTAAAATACACTGCTCAGTCTTCCATATAGCATAATACACTCCTCATAGTTCTTCATATAGTATATTGCTCTGTCTCCATATAGTATAATACACTCCTCATAGTTCTTCATATAGTATAATGCTCTGTCATAGTCATCCATGTAGTACAATTCACTTCCCGTAGTATAATTCATCCCATAGTTCTTCATATAATGTTTTCCCCATAGTCCTTGATACAGTATAATGTAGCCCACATAAAGTATAATGCAGCCACCCCATAGAGCATAATGAAGCCTTCCCACAGAGTATAATGCAGCCCCGCCATACAATATAATGTAACCTACCATAGAATATAATGCAGCCCTTCTCTTATAGTATAATGCAGCCACCCCTTAGAGAATAATGTAGCTACCCCATAGTATAATGCAGCCACTCCACAGAATATAATGTAACCCCACCATAGAATATAATGATATAATGCAGCCCCCCATATAGTATAATGCAGCCCATCCATTGAATATATGGCAACCTCCTCAGAGTATAATGCAGCCCCTTATACAGTATAATGTAGCCCCTCCATAGAATACAATGTAGCCCTCCTCATATAGTATAAGGCAGCCCCCATATAATATAATGTAGCCCCCTCATAGTATAATGAAGCCCACATACAATATAATCTAGCCCCCATAGAATATAATGCAGGCCCCCATAGAATACAATGTAGCCTCCTCATATAGTATAATGTAGCCCCCTCATAGAGTATGATGCAATCACCCCCATAGAATATAATAAGTATAATACAGCCCCCAATAGAATATAATGTAGCCCCAAATAGAATATAATACAGCCCACCTCCCCATAGAATATAATGCAGCCCCCCATAGAATACAATGTAGCCTCCTCATATAGTATAATGTAGCCCCCTCATAGAGTATGATGCAATCACCCCCATAGAATATAATAAATATAATACAGCCCCCAATAGAATATAATGTAGCCCCAAATAGAATATAATACAGCCCACCTCCCCATAGAATATAATGTAGCCCCCATATTATATAACACAGCCTCCCCCATAGAATATAATGTAAAATGTACTCCCCATGGTATATAACACAGCTGCCCAGTATATAGCCCAGCACCACATGGTATATAGCACAACCCCACATGGTATATAGCACAGCCCACCATGGTATCTAGCACAGTACCACACGATATATAGCACAGCCCACCATGGTATCTAGCCCAGCTCCACATGGTATATAGCCCAGCCTCACATGGTATATAGCCCAGCCCCACATGGTATATATAGCCCAGCACCACATGCTATATAGCACAGCCCCACCATGGTATATAGCACAGCCTCACCATGGTATATAGCACAGCCCCGCCATGGTATATAGCACAGCCCCACCATGGTATATAGCACAGCCCATCTTGATATATAGCACAGTACCACATGGTATATAGCCCATCATGGTATATAGCCCAGCAACACATGGTATATAGCCTAGCCCAACGTGGTATATAGCACAGCCCCACCATGGTATATAGCACAGCCCATCTTGATATATAGCACAGTACCACATGGTATATAGCCCATCATGGTATATAGCCCAACAACACATGGTATATAGCCTAGCCCAACGTGGTATATAGCACAGCCCCACCATGGTATATAGCACAGCCCCACCATGGTATATAGTACAGCCCCACTATGGTATATAGCACAGCCCTCCATGGTATATAGCACAGTAGCACATGGTATATAGCACACACCACATGGTATATAGCACAGCCCCATCATGGTATATAGCACAGCCCATCTTGATATATAGCACAGTACCACATGGTATATAGCCCATCATGGTATATAGCCCAGCAACACATGGTATATAGCCTAGCCCAACGTGGTATATAGCACAGCCCCACCATGGTATATAGCACAGCTCCACCATGGTATATAGTACAGCCCCACTATGGTATATAGCACAGCCCACCATGGTATATAGCACAGTACCACATGGTATAAGCACAGTACCACATGGTGTATAGCACAGCATGGTACATAGCCCACCATGGTATGCAGCCCAGCAGGGTATGAAGCCCAGCACGGTATACAGCCCAGCAAGGTATACAGCCCAACACGGTATACAGCCCACCATGGTATACAGCCCAGCATGGTATACAGCCCACCATGGTATACAGCCCAGCATGGTATACAACCCACCATGGTATACAGCCCAGCATGGTATATAGCCCCCCCCGAGCATGGCCCCACAGTCCAGTACTCACACTGATTAAAAAAAAAACACTCCTCACCTTCTCCTTGTCCCACGCTGCTCCCTGCTGTCTCCTATCTCCTGCTCTGCCTTCTACCTGCCTTTTTTTTTTTTTTACTACAGTATGGGCTAAAAAGCTGAGTCCTGGATAACCACTTAAAGGTGAATTCCTACACTGCAGATTTTGATGCAGAAATTTCTGTGACTATTTAAACTGTTCTTTTTTAGATGAACAGTTACAAAATAAAATAAACCTCCAGGAAAAACACATATAGAACACATTCCTAATCTCCACTTGTTTTAATTGCTGGTTGAGAGGTACAGGAAACGGTATATTAAAGAGTTAATTGTAGTGGCTACCGAATTTATGTGAGATATATATATATATATACGATATACTCTATATGACTAGTTCTCCAATCCACAGTCACCATCCGCTTTCCTAACAAGAACATGTGAGAGTTCCATATTCGATTATTTGATGTCTAGTTCCCTTTAAATACCCAAAGTTGTCGCAAAGTGTCACGTGCCTCAATGAATTATTTGCCAGTCTTGTAACATTTTGCCTCCTAGTGCGTTTAATCCTAATGGGAAACACTTAGGGCCGAGCAAGAGAAAGTTGAACTGTGTTACTATGGTTGTCTCCATGGATGCAAATGTAGCCGAGCGAGAGAGCAGGACACAGGTGAGGCTGCGCCCTATCCAAGGGCTTTAATAACAGGCTTTACCAGTGCCCCCAGAGCGCATGACTATGAGGGCTCGGCCATTTCTGAATAGTGGTGCAATCTTGAAATCAATTAACACTGAAATCTATATGCCAGTCTTCAACTTATCACATTTTTAATAGTTGCGCTGATCTTAATACCACAATAAAGTTATTCCATCTGTGGGGCTATGCGCGCCCGAGAAAATTCGCTACAGTGTGCTCCAAGTTCATTAAAGCAGAGTTGACATATCGAGTCATTTTTCTTCAAGAGAAACCTCATTAAAATCAAAACTGAAATCTAGACTTTCTATAAGTGTTTTTATAATTGTGGATTTTGGTGTGGTTATAGCAGCAGATTTCACTTTTTGCACAGTAACATATAAAATTCTTAGTGACAATCCGTAGTATTTCCACAATTGATAGCGCAGGCTGTGGATCTGAAAGTATGGATTGTGCTGCAGATATTTTATGTTGTGAGTGATTGGGGTTTGTCAAAATCCCCTTCACATTTATTGTATATTCTGCAAAAGAAATTGTGCAACAATTGCCAGATGTGTGAATCCAGCCTTACAGGGGTTTGCGTATGAAGGCAACCCCTGCCTATATGCCACAAAACGGCATGTGGACGTCATAAAGGGTGGGCCCCTGCTGAAGACCACCTGCAATGAACCAGAATTTAGAGCTGCTTTGTGCGAGTATCATTGAAAGGGTAGGTTCACACAACTGATGTGTCCACAGCCAAAAAAAAGCGGTCTGATTATTCTGATCAGACATTGAGTAAAGTTTAATTAAAGTGGTATCAGGTTTTTCTCTCATTCTTTCAGTCTGAGAAAATTGGTTGTCATCCGATTGCAGTCCGATTTTTTTTTTAGCAGACGCATACTGTAGACTTGCATTGCCGATTTTGATCCGACACAGAATTAGATTTTTTTTTCTTCAGACCACTCGGTCCCAGAAAAAAATTAGACATGTGCACAGCCCCATAATCTATCATAGAAAACCACAGATGGCACTTGTAAGAGAAAATCAGTCATGTGCATGAGCCCAAAGGGTGAGATATAGTGTAGTACTGAGCAGCAAGCATCAATGAACAGCGCTGTGCATCACTTATATCGAGTAACCGATAAACCAGATATTAGCTGATCGGTGAGGGTGGCAGGTGTCAGACCTCACCAATCTCATATTGATACCTTATAGGGAGGTCTTTAATATGTGAGTGCAAGGCAATCCCTTGAACAATAACTATGAAAAGGTTCTCATGTTGTACTTTTTTTCCCCTTGGATTTTAATCTGAGCCTCTTCCGTTTATTTGATGTTTTTGTGGTATGCTGCTGACTGTTTCCACAACATGTTGCCTTTTCTCCCACATTGTGTCCTAAAGAAGATATCAGGAGCATTCTGGCATGTTTCCTTCTCCTCTAATGAATGAGGATCTTAAGTTGCTGAGCAGTGTTGTCATCACCGACCTGTCACTCATTCTCATTACTTTAGCAAACTTTTAAGTAATGGCGACCTATATGTCCGAAAGATAGAAAGCAATTGTGGCCATTGTTTGTGTACAGATTACTACAGACATCAATATGGCTCCAGAAGAGGAGAGCATATGATGGGACAGTTCCATCATAAGTATTCTGAAATATACATGGGACTGCTCAGCTCTGCTATGCATGTAGAGAGAAGCATGATCATGATCCTAAGATCTTTCTGAACCACCAATAAAATGTAGTGTTTGTAAATAGTAATTAATATTGGGCAAATTTTGGGTTACATTACTACATTCAAAACTATTAATGGTCCGTCATCCATAGAAATAAAGACTGCCCATGCAAGGACTGCTGGGAAATGTAGTTCTAGCAGATAAGAATAGGACTGCCCATTCAGTTCTTTGAAGCTGCAAAAGGGGCAAATAGACATGAAAACAATGATGCAAAAGTAGAAGTAAGAATCCAGTGGGGTAACTAGAGTCTGATGGTCTCATCAGTGCAAGATTTGGACCGCACCCAACCCACCTGATATACAGTATGTATATATATATATATATATGTATTCATATATCCTCCATCATGGTATTTATTTCCCTTATCCTGGTATATATGTGCCTTTTCACAGCCATATCTTTGTATATATTTCCCCAACCTGATATATGTCCCTTTTCCTGGGACCCATCTTGGTATATATATCCCCCATCTTGCTATATGTCCTCTGTTCTTTAATGTATAGAAAAAAATAAACCATTATATTCACCAGGAGTGTACATAGAAGTCATGGGGCCCCATAGCAGAAGTATAATGCACTTCTCATAGTCCACCATATAGCATAATGCAGCCCCATATCCCTCCATATAGTATAATGTATCCCATAGTTTTTCATATAGTAGAATGCACCCCATAGTCCTCCATATAGTATAATGCACCCTCCATAGTCTTCCATATAGTATAATGCACAGCCCATTGTCCTCCATATAGTATAATGCACAGCTCATAGTCCTCCATATAGCATAATGCACCTCGATATTAGTATAATGCACAGCCCATATCCTTCAGAATCACTGACTGGGTGGATCAGGGAAACGCAGTAGATATAGTATATTTTGACTTCACCAAAGCATTTTCAAAGTATCTTATGTCATCCTTATTGAAAAAAATATGAACTATGGAATGGACATGGCTACGGTTAGGTGGATTCATAACTGGCTTAGTGATTGGACCCAAAGAGTGGTCATAAATGGCTACACATCCAGTTGGAAGAATGTCTCAAGTGGGGTACCACAGGGCTCTGTCCTGGGCCCTGTGTTGCTCAACATCTTTATCAACGATTTAGATGAAGGAATTGAGGTTAAACTGATTAAATTTACTGATGACACAAAGCTAGGAGGGATAGCTAATACTAGAGAAGAGAGAGAGAGGATTCAAAAAGATATAAATAAACTGGAACTGTGGGCAGCAACTAACAATGGTTTTTAACAGGGAGAAATGCTAAGTCCTACCCTGGGAACCTACAAAAAGCCACATGAGTTCACAAAAAACGCCCAAATTTAAAAAAAAAATATTATTTATAAAACCAACACAAAAACAATTTTTTGTGCAAAACAGTGTATAAATATTTTTTATTGCAACGTATTGCAACTATATATATATAGTAGGGATTCAACTCGCTTAGGTGCGACGGGAGACAACCAGGAGGCACGTTCCTTTAAAGTATCATAGGGTTTATTACTCCATATCCCATAAACCAGCACATAACATAAGGAATAGCCTTTAGCTTAGGCGAAAGCAAGTATAAGTGTCCATGATTTCAGGCTCAGTCCTGGAGCCTCAGCAAAACACAGGAGGCTTATCCCTCCTCACATGCAGCCAATATACATAGGCCTCCCCGGGTCAGCAGCCTCAGCACGTGGTCTTCAGGAAGGTAGCACACCTTCCACCTAGGCCTGCCGGGACCTTCCGCATGGCCCAATCAGATCCATGCGCTCTCTCTCATGTGACTGGACCTCAGGTACCTTATATGGTCCATAACCACACCCACAGGTGATCACATGGCCTCACTAAAGGTCCTATTACACACAGCCACACATATACTTTATTATGACACTCTTAAACACACCCCTGGGTGGGTTTGTAGGTAACCAGGCCCGCACATCTCTCTAGTTACCTGGAGACTTCTCCCTTATACATTGAAGCAACACCTCAGCAATATCATTGCTGAACAACACATAAGTCTCCATCCCAAAGCCACCCACTTTGGGATACATAACGGCCATTCCGTATTCTGCAATTCATCCTTTCTCCTGGGACATCCACACAGCTCCCCCTAGCGGACTCAGTGGTTACTACACCACTATATATGTATATACTGTATATATACCGTATTTTTCGCTTTATAAGACGCTCCGGATTATAAGACGCACCACAATTTTTGAGGAGAAAAATAAGAAAAAAATATTTTTTAATAAAATGGTGGTGCCTCTTATAATCCTTGCATCTTATTGCTTACCGGGGTTGGTGGCTGCGGTGTAGCGGGGTCCCAGGCTCGCTGCTGGAGGAGGCAGGCGTGGAGTGATGCTGCAGGCCGCATTCAGGGATGAGGGGGGGCTCCGATGTGTGCCGTTGCCGCTGCAGAGTCTTGTGCTGGTGTCAGGTTTCTCCACTTGTCCGGCGGTTGGAGGCCGGTGCTGCGGGTGCGTCCGGTGCGGCGTTGTGTGCCCATCGATGCCCGGGGCTCTGCCGACATTGTTCGACAGACCAGAGCCCCAGCATTTCCTCGGTTCCCTGTATACGTGCGCTGAAGTGCCGGTAAAAAAAAAATAGCCGCCGGAGCGTGCGCAGATGGGATCTCGGGACCCAGTTCTCGAGAGATGAGATCTGAAATCTCATCTCTCGAGAGCTGGGTCCCGAGATCCCATCTGTGCACGCGCGGCGGCCATTTTTTTGCAGGCACCACCGCGCGCACACAGGGAACCCAGGGAAAATGGCCGCTGGCGCGTGCGCAGATGGGATCTCGGGACCCAGCTCTCGAGAGATGAGATTTCAAATCTCATCTCTCGAGAACTGGGTCCCGAGATCCCATCTGCGCACGCGCCGGCGGCCATCTTTTTACCGGCACACAGGGAACCGAGGAAATGCCGGGGCTCTGGCCTGTCGCACAATGTTGGCAGAGCCCCGGGCATCGACGGGCACACAACGCGGCACCGGACACACCCGCAGCAGCGGCCAGCAACCGCCGGACGCCCCCGATCACAGCCTAGGTAAGGCATGTCCGCTTTATAAGACGCACCCCTGTTTTCCCCCCAAATTTTGGGGAAAAAAGTGCGTCTTACAAAGCGGAAAATACGGTATACACTATATACACACAACACTATGACTTATCTTAGCTAAGACAAAGCCTACATCCTCAGGCTACATTCACACCATGGGCGTAGCCAGGATCAAACCTAGGGGGGCAGAACCTCATACTGTTCCACAGAACCTCATACTGAACACCTCAGCTGCTGCAGAACCTAATACTGCACACCCCTACACTTGAAAATAAAGCCTGCACCTTAAGAAGATGAGGTGATGAATGCAGTCTATTTATTCCAACTATCAATTGATGTTGATGTGTTACTGAAGACAAGCAATGCCTGTCCTGGGCGTCCTTTTGGGCAGCTATGAGGTGTACCTGACTGGTGATAAAAAAAGGAGTGTTAGTCTGTGTGCTACCCGGCTTTCGTTCTTTTTGGTACAGATACGATATGGATAGACAGATATGGATAAATGGATAGTTAGAGCAGATTTCAAATCTGCTTTTGCTATTGAAAACATTATCTATGAGCTCAAAAACCTTTCATGAGATGCGTTTTTTTTAAAAAGCTGATCGGCTTTTGCAGCTGAAAAATGTATCCTCAAAAAATGCAGGAAAAACGCTGTGTGTGAATGTAGCCTTAGATCAGGAATAGAACAGCCATTTATAGGACATTTCATAACTTTCCCAAATTCCTAAGAAAAAATATTCAGCACATTCTGCATTGAATTACTGTACCCAATTTATTATATGTTTTAGGAGTCGGAATCGGTACATTTTATACTGACTCCAACTCCGACTCCACCAAAATGAGCACCGACTCCGACTCCACGACTCCGACTCCACAGCCCTATGGTTGTGGCCAAAAAGTTCAATTTTTGTCTCATCACTCCCAATTACCTTGTTCCAGAAAATTGAGGCTTGTCTCTGTGCTTTTTTGCGTATTTTAGGTGAGATACTTTGTGGCATTTGCGCAGTAATGGCTTTCTTCTGGTGACTCGACCATGTAGCCCATTTTTCTTCAAATGCCTCCTTATTGTGCATCTTGAAATAGCCGCACCGCTAGTTTTCAGAGAGTCCAGTATTTCAGCTGATGTTATTTGTGGTTTTCTTTGCATCCTGACCAATTTTCCTGGCAGTTGTGGACAAAATATTTGTTGGTCTACCTGACCGTGGTTTTGTTTTTACAGAGCCCCTGATTTTCCATTTGTTAAATACAGTTTGAATGCTGCTGACTGGCATTATCAATTCCTTGGATATCTTTTTGTATCCCTTTCCTGTTCTATACAGTTCAACTACCTTTTCCTGTAGATCCGTTTACAATTCTTTTGCTTTCCTTGTGACTCACAATCCAGAAACGTCAGTGGCTGGATGAAAGATACAAGAGTCTGTCTGGATCTCAGAAACTCACTCAGCTTTTATGCACACACACTGATTACAAGCAAACAGGTCACAGGTAAGGATGTTACATTAAGTAGCCATTCAAACCCATTTGTGTCAACTTCTGTGCATGTTATCAGGCCAAAATCACCAGGGTATGTAAACTTTTGATCAGGGTCATTTGGATGTTTTGGGTTGTCATTATGATTTAAAAAGAGAAAACACAGTAGTTTGACAATAAATGGCTTCACCCAACCACTAACCATGAGTGGATAAAAAGTTTTGGAGTTATAAATCATAGTCTCTGAAAAAAGGCCAAGAATGCAAAAATTCTGTCGGGGTATGTAAGCTTTTGAGCACATATGTATCTGTGTATAAGGCCGGGGTCACACTGGCGAGGAATAAGGACGAGTGAGAGGCTTTAAAAGCACGCATTACACAAGGACAAATGATTCTCTATGGGTTTGCTCCCAACAGCCGTATATTTCTCGGGCGTATTCTACGGTCCGTGCCAAGCGCAGCATGCTGCGATTGTCAGCGTACCACGCCCGTAATAAGCCAATGCAAGTCTATGGGTGTGCTAAAAACACGGATTACACACGGACCACACATGTGACTTGCGAGAAATACACACCCAGTGTCTTTTAGAAAAGCCGGCAATTCAGTGCGCTATGCAGTAAACTCACACTGACAGGTTTAATAAAGAAAGAAAGAATAGATTTAGACACATAGAATACACATATATACACTCACTGGCCACTTTATTAGGTACACCTGTCCAACTGTGTGTTAAGACTTAATTTCTAATCAGCCAATCACATGGCGGCAACTCAGTGCATTTAGGCATGTAGACATGGTCAAGACAATCTCCTGCAGTTCAAACCGATCATCAGTATGGGGAAGAAAGGTGATTTGAGTGCCTTTGAACGTGGCATGATTGTTGGTGCCAGAAGGGCTGGTCTGAGTATTTCAGAAACTGCTGATCTACTGGGATTTTCACGCACAACCATCTCTAGGGTTTACAGAGAATGGTCCGAAAAAGAAAAAAAATCCAGTGAGCGGCAGTTCTGTGGCCGGAAATGCCTTGTTGATGCCAGAGGTCAGAGGAGAATGGGCATACTGGTTCGAGCTGATAGAAAGGCAACAGTGACTCAAATTGCCACCCGTTACAACCAAGGTAGGCAGAAGAGCATCTCTGAACGCACAGTGCGTCGAACTTTGAGGCAGATGGGCTACAGCAGCAGAAGACCACACTGGGTACCACTCCTCTCAGCTAAGAACAGGAAACTGAGGCTACAATTTGCACAAGCTCATCGACATTGGACAGTAGAAGATTGGAAAAACGTTGCCTGGTCTGATGAGTCTCGATTTCTGCTGCGACATTCGGATGGTAGGGTCAGAATTTGGCGTAAACAACATGAAAGCATGGATCCATCCAGCCTTGTATCAACGGTTCAGGCTGGTGGTGGTGGTGTCATGGTGTGGGGAATTTTTTCTTGGCACTCTTTGGGCCCCTTGGTACCAATTGAGCATCGTTGCAACGCCACAGCCTACCTGAGTATTGTTGCTGACCATGTCCATCCCTTTATGACCACAATGTACCCAACATCTGATGGCTACTTTCAGCAGGATAATGCGCCATGTCATAAAGCTCGAATCATCTCAGATTGGTTTCTTGAACATGACAATGAGTTCACTGTACTCAAATGGCCTCCTCAGTCACCAGATCTCAATCCAATAGAGCATCTTTGGGATGTGGTGGAACGGGAGATTCGCATCAGGGATGTGCAGCCGACAAATCTGCGCCAACTGTGTGATGCCATCATGTCAATATGGTCCAAAATCTCTGAGGAATGCTTCCAGCACCTTGTTGAATCTCTGCCACGAAGAATTGAGGCAGTTCTGAAGGCAAAAGGGGGTCCAACCCGTTACTAGCATGGTGTACCTAATAAAGTGGCCAGTGAGTGTATATATATAAATATACACATGTCATTGTGACAAACATATATATATATATTTCACAGAGTTCCTCCTAGCAGAATAGCCGCTAATTAAATTGCCGACTTCTCTCAAATTATTCCCCAACCCGACATGAAATGACACATGGTTTACATTCAGTAAACCTTTTAATTTAAAGTTTTTTTTATATGTCCTTGACTAATAATTAGATGAGGGTTTGTGTGCAAAATTTTGGAGCTGTAGTTGTTATTTTAAGGGGTTATTGCGTTGATAAACAATGCGTGGGCTTCCCATTGCCCTATATTGGTGGCGAGAGGGTTAATCTAACAAAGGGTTAATGTCACCATTCGATTGTAAGGTGACATTAACCCTTTGTTAGATTAACCCATTCGCCACCGCTACAGGGAAATGGGAAGCCCACGCATTGTTTAACAACGAATTAACCCCTTAAAATAACAACTACAACTCCCAAATTTTGCACACAAACCCTCATCTAATTATTAGTCAGGGACATATAAAAAAACATGAAATGAAATGGTTTACTGAATGTAAACCATGTGTCATTTCATGTCGGGTTGGGGAATGATTTGAGAGAAGTTGGCAATTTAATTAGCGGCTATTCTGCTATGAAGAACTCTGTGAAATATATATATATATATATGTTTATCTCAATGACTTGTATGTGTATATATATATATATATATATATATATACAGTATATATATATGCATTTTATGTGTCTATATCTATTATTTCGTTTCTGTTAGAAACCCTGTCATAGGGCTCCATTATATGTCCATTTTGCAAGGCGGCGAGAATATCTTGCCATACGGATTGCATACAGATGCCATACGGATTACTTACGGATGCAGACATGCGCAAAATACGCAACCACACCTTGCTTATGGATGACATAAGGAGCACTATTTAGGGGTCATTCATCCGTATTACGCCTGTAAACTACGGACCGTATTTTGCGTCGGTTAGTGTGACCCTGGCCTTATAGTTAACAGCCAGGATCGGTCCACATGACACAGAAAAAATCTGCTGCAAACTCATTACAGATTTCACCCTATACTTTGCAAAGATTGCAATCCGCAGTGAAAATTCACAGAATTGACATGCTGCAAATTAAAAAAAATCCACAAGGCAGGTCAATTTCCATATAGACATTATCTCTAGGGTGTAAATGAAATGTCTGAAATTTCTTTCACTGTGCTGCTATCTAGCGTCAGATCTGCAGTGTACTAAAAAGCTGCTACTTTCTTCTTAAATAATTAATTTTTATTTCATGAATCAATATTACAAATGAAAATAAGAAACTTTGTAACATATTTTATCAGAGAAATCCATTTCTTTGTCCTGGACTGATCTTTCATTCTCAAAATTCTCAATTCCAGGATAAAATCTGTATTCAATGAAGACAGATTTTTACATTACTGAGATAAGAGATGACAGTTGCTGCTACTACGTATTTGGTAATTGGGAGAGATAAGGAGGAAACAAGCAGGGCTCCTCCTCTCCTCTTTCTTCTAGATAGAATCTTATACCAACTCAACTCTAATATCAGTAATGTAACAATCAGTCTTCGATGAATACAAATTTTACCTGTGAATTGAGAATTTTGATAACGAAGCCAATTTCTCTGATGAGATATATCACAAAAATTCCTATTTTCATTTGTTTATTGATTTATGAAATAATAATTAAAACAATGATTATTCTTTAACAGTATTCTTGAATATAGATGTGTATCATGTAAAATCTTTGTGATTTATTTTCCAGAATGTCTTTAAAAATGCTCTCTGTCATTGATATTCATATAAGTTGTCCTGAAGAAAAGAAAAAATTAGTTTGGCAATCCTGGTTTTATATATTATATCTGTGTTTTGGATGTCCAAATACCGTACATAGGAATAGAAGTAACATACAGGTGCTTCTTACAAAATTAGAATATCATCAAAAAGTTAATTTAATCCAGTTCTTCAAAACAAAAAGTAAAACTCATATATTATATAGAGTAATTGCCAACAGAGTGATCTATTTCAAGTGTTTATTTCTGTTAATGTTGATGATTATGGCTTACAGCCAATGAAAACCCAAAAATCATTATCTCCGTAAATTAGTATAATTAACAACAAACACCTGCAAAGGCTTCCTAAGCATTTAAAAAGGTCCCATAGTCTGTTTCAGTAGGCTCCACAATCATGGGGGAAGACTGCTGACTTGACAGATGTCCAGAAGGCCAGTCATTGACACACTCCACATGAAGGGTAAGCCACAAAATGTCATTGCTAAGAAGCTGGCTGTTCACAGAGTGCTGTGTCCAAGCATATTAATGGAAAGTTGAGTGGAAGGAAAATATGTGGTAGAAAAAGGTGCACAAGCAACCAGGAAGATATTACAATGAGTGGACTGTTGCTGGAGTCATTGCTTCAAGAGCCACCACAGTGTTGCATTCCTTGTGGCAAGTGACTCCTGACCAGTAGACAACGCCAGAAGCGTCTTACCTGGGCCAAGGAGAAAAAGAACTGGACTGTTGCTCAGTGTTCCAAAGTGTTGTTTTCAGATGAAAGTAAATTTTGTACTTAATTGGGAAATCAAGGTCCCAGAGTCTGTAAGAGTGGAGAGGCCACAATCCAAACTGCTTGAGGTCTAGTGTGAAGTTTCCACACTCATTGATGGTTTGGGGAGCCATGTCATCTGCTGGTGTAGGTCCACTGTGTTTTATCAAGACCAAAGTCAGTGCAGCCATCTACCAGAAAATTTTAGAGCACTTCATGCTTCTCTCAGCCAACAAGCTTTTTGGAGATGGAAATTTCATTCTCCGGCAGGACTTGGCACCTGTCCACACTGCCAAAACTACCAGTACCTGGTTTAAAAACAACTGTATCACTGTGCTTGATTGGCCAGCAAACTCGCCTGACCTTAACCCCATAGAGAATCTATAGGGTATTGTCAAGAGGAAGATGAGAGACACCAGACTCAACAATGCAGACGAGCTGAAGGCTGCTATCAAAGCAACCTGGGCTTCCATAGCACCTCAGCAGTGCCACAGGCTGATCGCCTCCATGCCACGCCGCATTGATGCAGTAATTGATGCAAAAGGAGCCCCGACCAAGTACTGAGTGCATTTACTGAACATACATTTCAGTAGGCCAACATTTCGGATTTTAAAATAATTTTTCAAGCTGGTGTTCTAAAGTATTCTAATTTACTGAGATAATGACTTTTGGGTTTTCATTGGCTGTAAGCCATAATCATCAATATTAACAGAAATAAATACGTGAAATAGATCACTCTGTTATGACTCTATATAATATGAGTTTCACTTTTTGTATTGAAGAACCGAAATAGATTAACTTTTTGATGATATTATAATTTTGTGAGAAGCACCTGTATAAAATTAGAAGGGAGTTTATGAGCTCACTGCACACTGTGCAGACATTAACCTTTATAATAGAACATCTATAAACAGTGTGCAGTGAGCTTATAAGTTCCCCCTAGTGGTGGCTGCAGGCTTTCAGAATTTATTTTTAGTGAAAAGAGGCACTGTTACCACTCCTGAGATATTATATATAGTCTTGTGCATAGATTTTTGGGTCTCTGTGTCTATGGGGATTTTTGTGATGTTTAAGAAGAGTTACATTGTAGAGGGCCTTATACCAGCTTAATAGCGTCCTGTTTTTGCTCTTATTTTATTCACGCTACTCCCCTGAGTATTCTATTTTTTTTTTGGGGGGGGGAGTTTTTTTAAGTCTGCCATACGGTCCTAGAAATATGGACCTTTTTACTTAATGCCAATTTTTATAGTCTTTAGCAAAAATTATTCTAGGGGCGTGTCTTTAGGTTTCTCTGCATTATTGTCCTTTGTGCACCGCCTCCTGAGAAAAAAAACATAAAAATCGACAATGAATAAAAAGACCCATGTCTCTGGAACTTTTACCTTTTCCTGGAGCCATTACTTTTTTTATGTCAACCTACACATATGAGAGCTTGCTTTTTGCCGGACAATTTGTAGTTTTAAATAGTGCAGTTCCTTTTACCATATAATTTACTGGAAAAAAAAAATCAAAAAATCCAAGTGGGGTGAAAAAGTGAACAAAAATATCCTGCAATTCTTCCATTGTTGTTCTAAGTTTAGTTTTTCCAGCGTAAAAAACACCTTGCAACACGTTTTTCCAGGTCACTACGATTACAGCTAAACAAACATGTCTAGTTTTCTTTTTATTTTAGTTAAAAAATATTTGAACTTTGTAAAAAAAAAAAAAAAAAAAAAAAAAAAAAAAGGTGTTTGGCCCCATTTTCTGAGCCTCATAACTTTACATCAATGAGTCTGTATGAGGGCTTATTTTTTGTGTGGCAAGATGTAGATTTCATTGTCATTATTTTCGGGTACGAACAGTGTTCTTTTGCTTTACATGGCAGTTTTTTGGGGGAAGTGTGGCAACTGAAAAATGGCAATTTTGGCATTATGATTTTTATATTTATGACTTTTACCATATGGCATTTTTTTTATCTGTGTGTTGGAAAAATGCGGTCATTCAAATGCCTTTTTAATAACTTTTTCTTTTTTTTACTCCACTTTTTTTTAGTTCTCATTGCGGACTTGCAGCTATGATAGTTTAATCACTTGCACTATAAACTGCAATACTTAACGTTTGCAATGGGTGACCGAATCGGCGTGTCACCTGGAAAGCACTGTTAAGTACCACTGTCAGAGTTAGACAACGGCATTTAGGAGGCTAATTAGCCGTCACCATAATCAGCTTGGATCACTGCTGTTAGAAGCAGGTGCTGGCTGATGTGTAACACACATGGGACTGATGAATATGGTGCAGGCTCAACTCCTGAGCCTGCTCCATACAACCACACACAACATGCAACATATATGCATGGTGAGCTTCAGGAAGGGGATAGAGAAAATCATTAATAGAAAACTGCTTGTACCATAACAGCCGTACAAGTTGTAAACTGCATCTACCTCCTGTCTCC
Source organism: Dendrobates tinctorius (assembly GCF_039654945.1). Lineage (NCBI taxonomy): Eukaryota > Metazoa > Chordata > Amphibia > Anura > Dendrobatidae > Dendrobates > Dendrobates tinctorius. The sequence goes on from NW_027361993.1 coordinate 5,746,326, forward strand.
TGTGCTCCGTGGAGTCTGAAGGACTGCAGGAAAAAAAGTTCACAAACTTTTAGTATCCAACCATAGCAATACATAAATCTGCAGAGGAGCTGTATACACAAAATACATTTTTATTCAAAGTGACATAATCCTGTGCATCTCATGTAGTTGTCATTTACCAGGGACAACCTGTTATTCCATTTGTCCCCAGGAGGGAATGTCCCCTATTTTCCACTATACCAGTGAATAAACTTATTTGTCTTTCTTGCACTATACCCAGGGTACATGGGAACATCTTGTTCTGTATCTTTTACATCTGGAGATTCAATTCTCTTTGTTGCTGTGGCTGGGCATGGTGAAATTAATTGCCTTTGTGGTGTTTCTCAGTGTAGAGGTAACATCCTGGGAGCCGGTACCTGGGGAGTCACATTTGCACTGAAGCATCTGTTCTGCTATTTTCTCTACTCGTCATTTTGTGAATTTGTCTATAAAAGACTAAGGCTGGAGTCACACACAACCATTAAAAAAACGGTCCCATTTTAACGGTCCTTAATCGCACAAAGGCATCTTAACCAATGATCCGTTTTTGATGCGATTTTTCTTAATTCATGTGATTTTAATCGCATGTAAGGATCCGTTTGACATCCGTCTGGCGAGATTTTCTCGCAGGGTAGCTAAATGGACATATAATGGAGCCCAATGACAGGTTTCCCCACACAAAGAATGAATAGATGTAGATATATATATATATATTTTATACATGTCATAGAGACACATTTATACATATATTTCAAATTCATACAGTTCATCATAGCAGAATAGCCGCAGAAACATTTGCCAGCTTTTGTATAATCATTCTCCTGCCCGACATGAAATGACACATGGCTTACATATAGTTAACCATTTCATGTTTTTTTTGTTATGTCTATCACAATTAATTAGATGAGGGTTTGTGGGTAAAATTTTGGACTTGTAGGGGTTAATTTAAGGGGTTAATTCGTTGTATGAAATTACGGGGACTCCCTGCAGCCTCAGTGACGTCAGCAGGAGTCCCTGCAATTTCATACAACGAATTAACCCCTTAAATTAACCCCTACAAGTCCAAAATTTTAACCACAAACCCTCATCTAATTAATAGTGATAGACATAAAAAAAACATGAAATGAAATGGTTAACTGTATGTAAGCCATGTGTCATTTCATGTCGGGCAGGAGAATAATTATACAAAAGCCGGCAAATGTTTCTGCGGCTATTCTGCTATGATGAACTGTATGAATTTGTAATATATATATTAATGTGTCTCTATGATATGTATAAAATATATATATAATGTGTCTAGACCTATTCATTCTTTATTTAACCGGTCTCTGTGATTTTACTGTATTGGAAGAATTGCCGGCTTTTGGTAAAGGACACCGGGTGCGATTTTTTCGCAACTCACACATCTGGTCCGTTTTTAGTCCCATTTTTTCTCGCCCCCATAGACTTATATTGTCGAATCCGATCCGAAAATCGGTGACAATCGCAGCATGCTGCGATTGTCTCGGTCCGAGGATCGGATCCGATCAAAAATCGCATGATGGGAGCTGCCCCATAGAATGACATTGGGACGAATGCAATGCGATTTTTTATCGCATTGCATTCGTCCGATTTAATCGCCAGTGTGACCCCGGCCTAAAGCAAAAACATGGGCATGGTATATGTTCTGTTGTGCTAGTGGGTTTCCTTAAAAAAACTGCTGCAAACATTGTAAAAATAAGGTTTAATACTGAGATCCGTGTTCGGACTAGTCCAAGACCGCTGCCACTCATCCCAACAGCAGGTGCAGGGAGAGCGTTGGGAAGAATCAGGGACCCCTGAAGACCCATGAAGAGACCATTTGCTTATTAGTTAGGCAGAACTCCAGAGTTGTGGCAAACTTTTGCAATTCAATATGGCTCCCACCAATCAGATATTAATGGCTTATCGCTAAGCTAGGGTCACCCAACAGTGTAAAAAAATCTGTCTAGTTTTCATCCAGAAAAGTGGGACGATTTTTTATCTCGCTTGTCATCTGTGTGCAATCTGTTTTTCTTTTTGCAGCAGTTATTAATCATTTACAAGACCAAGTGCAGTTTCCTATGTGTCCGTAAAAATTGGATGCTGTACTGTGTCATGCAATTTTTTTTCTTGCACCCATAGACTTGAATGAGTGACTCTCATCCAATTTTCGGCGGAAAATCGAGCATGCTGTGATGCAGTCTGAAAAAAAAAATCATTCATCTGCACTGCCCCAGTGAATAACATTGGCCTGAGTGCAATCTCACACCTAAAATATGGTTGTGTGCATGAGGCCTTAGAGTAGCCTATTAGTTTTTATAGTTCCAAAAACTAATTTCATTTTTTTTTGTAATCTGTCTGAAATCTGGTAGTTTTAGGGTGCACATTAGAAGTTTACTGTACACCATTTTATTATTGGTCTAAATCAGGGGTGGGGAAACTCAGGCCCGCAGGCCCTCGATGACTTCTTATACGGCCCACGAGCAGATTGCAGGGGACCGCAATGCTTGGGCCAACAGCTCTATTTTGCTGGTCGCCAGCCCATTAATTTCTTCTTGCCGTGCGAGCATGCACACGCAATGTTCACTGCTGAACTCTGAGGCGCGTGAAATGAAAGATTACATCCTGACACCAGGGTAAGCGTCAGGACACACTTTGTGGGCGGAGTTAGCACACAATTTGTACGGCCCCCGGGTGATGGTATAAATATCTAAAAATGAGTCTTAGCAGAAAAATTATTCTCCACCCCTGGTCTAAATGTATCAACAGTATGCAGTAACCTCCAAATTTCCCCTACGCTTCCCCTACAAAACTTGCGACTCAGCAGCGATCTCGCTAGCAAGATCGCTATGTGTGACGGGACTTAACGGTGGCGGGATATTGTACCCCTGATTTTAGAAAAAAAAAATCAATTCTCCATTAGGTCCTGATCAGTAACACTATATGATTAAACCTTCATTTATATTTTTATTTCCACACATTTTCTTCCCAGTAGTCCTAACTATGTCAACACAAGAGTCTGGTAATTGCTGATCTTCTCTCATTTTTTCCCTTTATAGAAACGTGCCCGTACATGCATTGACTCCCTTAATTTCTACCCTCAGACAATATTCAGACTAATTAATACAGTTTGAAAGCCTCCGACTTGTTATCATTTCTACTGTCTTGAAGGCAAGTGCAAATTAAGTGGTAAACAAAAGGCTAATTGGCTTAGAGATAAAATAAACATAAAATAAATATAGAGTCAAAGAGATTAAAAAAGATATAAAATTAAAAAGAACCAAGAAAATGTTTAAAAATTGGAACGTATATTATTAAATATATGGGATGATGAGACACGGGCGATATCATATCAAAAAGAGTTATTCCCATCATTGAAATGTATCACCTGTCCACAGTATAGGTAGTACCTGATCGTCCATGGGGATCTGAGTGGTGAGACCCCTACGGAGAATGGCACTCTGAAACGTCCCAGTGAGAATGAAGCAGAGACCAAGAATGCAGACCACCGCTCAATTCATTCGTAATGTTCATTTGACAGACATTTTCGAATACAATGCTCAGCCTTCTCACGCCGGCTCACTACCAATTTAGTGATTGGTGGCGTGCACTCCACTGCTTCTTAATCATTCCAAAATATGTTCAAATCCTAAGAGCCCCATTCTTGGGATTGGTGAGTATTCAGGCATTTTGACACCTCCCTTTCAACAAGTTATCACTGACCTTGTGGATAAAATGGGAATAACCCTTTAAAGGATTTAAGTCAACATTACATATCACATTCACTAAATAGAAAATAAAATGACTGATGTTTTCCAATGTATTTACATAACACGGTGCCCCATGGTGCTCAGAGTTTATACTGATCAGCAACGTTCACCTAATAAGCTGAGTGTTGGTGGGCACACAGGTTCAGTCCCTCTTCCCACAGCCAGGTCTCTGCATAGAAATCCTCTTTACAATACAGCATAGCCAAAATAAACTGACTTCTGTCCTACCTGTCAGGGAAGGAACAGAGCCACTACAGCAGCATGGTGGTATAGCTGAGAAGACTTCTTCTGCAGGGAAAGGAAGAGACAATATAGTCAGCTGCCAGATGGGGAAGGAGACTGAGTCTGTATAAAATCTGCCCAGAGCAGCAAAGATTAGCAACGACACCAAGGGAAACACATGGAACCAAAAAATGATTTTTCTATGCTATTAGGATAAAATGATGCAATTACTTTGAAACAACTATTAAGAGCCCTACATTGGTCTACATTGTGAGTGGTTGTAGCCACACCAATCCCAATATTTCATTTTCATCTACTATAATGCTGATAATGGGTATTTCCATCTTAGTAACTTATGGCATAAATACAGGATATGCAGTAAGTGCCACATGTGGGTCCCACCTTAAGGACCCTCACCTATCTTGAGACCACGCCTTCTGCTACTATGAAAGGGGAGGTGAATATCTCAACTTTCTCCATTTCTATTGGAAATAAACAAAATAGTATGGAGACTCCTGTGTTTGTAAATGTATTGTCATTTAAAAGGTTTTTCCAGTTTAATTATTCATCATCTAAATATATTTCACCTTCCCTTAAACTGGTATTTTGGTAGCCCCATAAAAGAAATAAATTGCTATTTAATTAGATAGGAAAAAAACCCTCTTATTTTGATTTCTTTGCAGATGTTGCATTGTCGTTTTTTTTAGTGATTCAGCTTGTGCAGCCATTGTGCGGCTTCGATAAAGTCTTCTAATGTCTTACCATAATCAGCTCATTCATAGATACCCAAGACACCAGCTCATATTAATTGTTTAGAGAGAAGCAAGGTGTTGTGAGATGACTGCTCGGTGGATTCCCAGAGGCTCCGCAGCTTGGTTTACGCTATATAAATGACTTTCACTTACTATTTCATGGTGTACAACACTATTAATATTCAATGAATAAAGGACATTCATCTATACGTTCTGTTTGTACCCATGTATACCATAGTCTTCCAACTCTCAGGGAAAAGAAAGGTTGTGCAGCTGAATATTAACATGCTTGATGCTTTTTTTAGTGGGAGATAAGCTGCCACTAGATGTGTCTGGCTGTTAGGGTCGGCGGAACGCACCAGATATAAATAATAGGGGATGCGTTCGCCGCCTGGGGTCCACCGTGCGGTAGGTGACAAGACCGCTGCTGAGTAATGGCGAATGCACCAAAAGGTGAAGTACTGCGCTCGGGTTAACGTCACCCGAACGCTAAGAGTGGCTCTGTTCACACACAGAGTTGCTAACACAAAAGACTTATGAGGACGCTGGCCCTGTTCACTTCACAGGCTAACCAGCGAGTGACGTTGCAAACGCAGACGCCAAGGACGCTGCTACTCCAGCGCGGCAATTACTATGGCCGCTGAACGACGGCGTCGGAATGACCGAGCACCGTCGGACGCTAGTGTGCAGTGCAGGAGGCACAGTGGCGTGTAGCTTGCCACAATCTGGAGCTGACTACCCAACAATCTGTCACCATTCGTAATAACCGAGGGAAGGGGTTTCAAATAAGTCAGCCACCAGTCCATGCATCCATCACCATACACACACAGCATAATATGCTACACTAGCGCATGGCCGAGCCGCCATGCGGGCTTTTTATAGCCATGCGCTTCCGGGACCTTCCAGTACTATAGGAAGGACCAATCAGATCCGACATAGGACCTGCACATGTGACCCCTGCTCTCCACTGAGAAGACAAGTTGCGGGCATGCCCAGTAGCACGGCACGAGGACTTAGCCTCCGGAGCAGTTCCCTGCAAAGCAGGTTGCGCCACCATTGCTGCACCAGAGGTGGCAGCAACATCCAGGCTCACAGAACAAGTCTGAGGGAAATGCCTGGTTCGCCGAGAATGCTGAGTAGGAGTCCGAGCGGTCGGAGGAGAATGGGAGACCGCAGGATGTCTGGCTCTGGATTCCCGCTGTGCAGTGCCAGGAATCCGACACCTAACATTACCCGGCCCCCTCCCCTCTGAGCACCGCCGCAATCAGGAGCGGTGCGTGAATGTTTTCCACCGGCTCCCAGGTCCGAGCCTCGGGACCATGACCCTTCCAGTCCACCAAATAAAATTTTTTGCCACGGACAAACCTGCGCCCCACGATGGCGTTAACCTCAAACTCGTCAGACGATAAGTCTGATGATCCGGCAGATGGCTCAGAAAACCGGGCCATGTGAACTGGTTTGAGGAGGGACAGACATGGAACACGTCCGAGATGGCCAAATGTGGAGGAAGAGCCAGGCGGTAGACCACCGAGCTAAGTCGCTCAAGGACCTTGAATGGTCCAATGTATCGTGGTGCGAACTTGGGCGACTCAACCCGCAGTTTAATGTTTCGGGTGGAGAGCCATACCATGTCGCCAGGGGAGAAGCTTGGAGCCGGACGCCGGTGTGCGTCAGCGGAGATCCTCATTCTCTCCTTGGAAGCTCAGATAGCATCCTGGGTGCGATCCCAAATGTCACGTGCCTCCACCGCCCAGTCTGCCACCCCGGAGTCGGTGGAAGACACGGGCATGGGCACAGGGACGCGCGGATGCTGACCGTAATTTAGGAGGAATGGGGTTTGACTGGTGGAGTCGGCCACAGCATTGTTCAACGCGAACTCTGCCCACGGCAGCAAGGATGCCCAGTTGTCCTGTCTGGCCGAGACAAAATGTCGAAGATATGTTATCAGGGTCTGGTTGGCTCTCTCTACCAACCCATTCGTCTCGGGATGATAGGCCGAGGAGAGATTCAGCTCAATGCTGAGTAGAGAACAGAGCTCTCTCCAAAAACGGGACGCAAACTGAGGGCCACGGTCACTGACAATCTTGTCCGGCATGCCGTGCAGGCGGAAAACATGCTTGATGAACAAGACTGCCAGGCCCCGCGCTGAAGGTAACCGGGAGAGAGGTACCAAGTGCACCATCTTAGAGAAATGGTCGGTGACAACCCAAATGACCGTGCTGCCGCTGGACTTGGGTAGCCCCACCACAAAGTCCATACCGACCATCTCCCAGGGCCTGTCTGCTATCGGCAGAGGAAAAAGAAGCCCAGCGGGCCGCTGCCGAGAGGACCTATTCCGGGCGCAAGAGACGCACGCCTCAATATAGTCCTTGACGTCACGGGCCATATGTGGCCACCAGTACGTCCTCGCCAAAAGCTCAGAGGTCCGTTTTGTCCCAAAATGTCCACCCACTCTGGACGAATGGGCCCAAGAGAGGACCTCCGGTCGCAGACGGGCAGGGACAAATGTCTTGCCCGGAGGTACTGACTCAAGGGCAACCGGAGCCACAGTCCTCAGGCTCTCAGATGGGACGATCAGCCGAGGCTCCTCCTCCTCTTCCTCCGATGAAACCACGGAGCGGGAGAGAGCATCAGCCCGGACGTTCTTCTCCCCGGAGAGAAAGTGGAGGGTGAAATGGAACCGGGAAAAGAACAAAGACCATCTGGCCTGGCGAGAGTTTAGCCGCTGGGCTGTTTGTAAATATACCAAGTTTTTGTGGTCGGTGAACACCTGGAAAGGGTGGCGAGCCCCCTCCAGGAGGTGTCTCCACTCCGAGAAGGCCAACTTCATCGCTAGCAACTCCCTGTCCCCGATGGCATAATTCCTCTCCGCCGGTGTGAAGGTCTTGGAGAAAAAGAAGCATGGATGCTTCCGACCTTGCGTGTCCTTCTGGAACAGGACCGCTCCAGCACCGACGGAAGAGGCATCCACTTCCAGAATGAAGGGCTTGTCTACATCGGGGCGATGTAGAATGGGAGCACTAGCGAAATGGGACTTAATGGTGGAGAAGGCCTTGGAGACCGGTTCCGACCACAACTTGGGATTTGCACCCTTCTTGGTGAGGGCTACCAAGGGTGCTACCAAAGTCGAGAAGTGGGGAATGAATTGGCGATAATAGTTTATGAACCCCATAAAGCGCTGCACCGCTTTGAGAGAATGAGGTTCCTGCCAATCCATCACCGCCTGTAGCTTGGCAGGATCCATGGCCAATCCCTGGGCGGAGATGATATAGCCCAGGAAAGGCAAGGACTCCTGCTCAAACACACACTTCTCCAACTTGGCATAGAGGGAGTTCGCCCGCAGGCGATCGAAGACTTTGCAAACCTCTCTCCGGTGGGAGCCAATATCTGGAGAGTAGATGAGAATATCATCCAGATAGACTACAACCGAGGTGGTAAGCATATCCCGGAAGATATCGTTTACAAAGTCTTGGAAGACGGCCGGGGCATTGCAGAGGCCGAAGGGCATCACCAGGTATTCATAGTGCCCGTCTCTGGTGTTAAATGCCGTCTTCCATTCATCCCCATCACGGATGCGAATCAGGTTGTAAGCTCCCCGCAGATCAAGTTTGGTAAATACCCTCGCTCCTCGTAGCCTATCAAACAGTTCTGATATCAGGGGCAGAGGATACTTATTCTTAACGGTGATGGCGTTAAGACCCCTGTAATCAATGCAAGGACGTAGTTCCCCACTCTTCTTCTGGACGAAGAAGAATCCCGCCCCCGCTGGTGACACTGACTTCCTAATGAATCCTCTTGCCAGATTCTCCCTGATATATTGAGACATGACCTCAGTCTCTGGGAGAGATAGGGGATAGACTCGACCCCGGGGTGGCTCAGCACCAGGCAAGAGGTCAATAGGACAGTCATAGGGGCGATGCGGTGGAAGGGTCTCCGCCGCCTTTTTGGAGAACACGTCTGCATACTGTCGATAGTGTTTGGGGAGCGAGGAGAGATCAGCGGGAACCTCGGTGGAGGCAACCTGAACGCACTCCCTCAGACATCTACCCTCACATGATTTACTCCACCCAATAATCCTCCCTGAGGACCACTCTATATGGGGGGAGTGAAACCGCAGCCAGGGAACCCCTAGAAGTACTTGGTCAATACCCTCAGGCATGACGAGGAGGGATATCGTCTCCTGATGAGACGGGGCCACTGAGAGTACTAAGGGAACGGTCTGGTGAGTTATCTGTGAGGGTAGGGTAGTGCCGTTCACCACTCTGACGGTGACTGGTGTAGACATCATAACCAGGGGTATAGCGTGCCGTTGGGCGAAGGCTGACGACATAAAATTGCCCTCTGCCCCGGAATCCACGCAAACCTCCACCGCCAGAGTGGAAGAATCAAACCCAAGAGTCCCCTTAAAGGACAGCTTGGAGGAAAACGTCGCTGACTCTAGTGCGCCGCCTCCTACGGCCACTAGGCGCGAGTGTTCTCCCTGCTGCTGTGGGCACCGGTTGGCACGGTGACCGGACTGCCGACAAATATGACAGCTCACAGGAGCTCGAGCGGACCGGAGCCTAGATCCCTCACGGGAAGCCCCCTGACGCTCGGACGCCCGATCGGAAGATTCCAGAGGTTTAGAAAAACAAGGTGCCAACCTAAACCTCTGCCTACACTGGTCCCGCTCCAACCTTCGCTCGGTAAAGCGAAGATCTATTCGGGTGGAGACAGTGATAAGCTCCTCCAGTGTAGCGGGAATCTCCCTGGTGGCCAGAGCGTCCTTCACATGGCCAGCCAAACCTCTCCAGAATGCCGGAATGAGGACCTTATCTGGCCACTCTAATTCTGAGGCCAGCGTCCGGAACTGGATGGCGAACTGACTGACCATGGACGAGCCCTGTGATAATGCCAGCAGCCGGAGCGCGGTGTCATGGGTGACTCGTGGTCCCAGGAAGACCTGTTTCAGCGTGTCTAAGAACCGCGAGACACACTGCACCACATGATCACCACGCTCCCACAGCGGTGTGGCCCACTCCAAAGCCCTGCCCGACAAAAGGGAAATGACAAATCCCACTTTAGCCCGCTCAGAGGGGAATCGGGCGGCCAGCAGCTCCAACTGTATAGAGCACTGGCTTACGAAACCCCTACAAGCAGCACTATCACCCGAGAACTTTTCGGGCAGCGGGAGGTGGGACAAAGTCGGGGCAGGGATGGCTGTGGTCACACGGGAGGCAGCCTCTGTGGCTGCCTGAACAGCGACTGCAGTAACATCCGCAGCTGAGGCTGAACGCTGCCATTACTAGCCAGACCCTGGCGCTAGTGTAGTGTTAGGGTCGGCGGAACGCACCAGATATAAATAATAGGGGATGCATTCGCCGCCCGGGGTCCACCGTGCGGTAGGTGACAAGACCGCTGCTGAGTAATGGCGAATGCACCAAAAGGTGAAGTACTGCGCTCGGGTTAACGTCACCCAAACGCTAAGAGCGGCTCTGTTCACACACAGAGTCGCTAACACAATAGACTTATGAGGACGCTGGCCCTGTTCACTTCACAGGCTAACCAGCGAGTGACGTTGCAAACGCAGACGCCAAGGACGCTGCTACTGCAGCGCGGCAATTACTATGGCCGCTGAACGACGGCGCCGGAATGACCGAGCACCGTCGGACGCTATTGTGCAGTGCAGGAGGCACAGTGGCGTGTAGCTTGCCACAATCTGGAGCTGACTACCCAACAATCTGTCACCATTCGTAATAACCGAGGGAAGGGGTTTCAAATAAGTCAGCCACCAGTCCATGCATCCATCACCATACACACACAGCATAATATGCTACACTAGCGCATGGCCGAGCCGCCATGCGGGCTTTTTATAGCCATGCGCTTCCGGGACCTTCCAGTACTATAGGAAGGACCAATCAGATCCGACATAGGACCTGCACATGTGACCCCTGCTCTCCACTGAGAAGACAAGTTGCGGGCATGCCCAGTAGCACGGCACGAGGACTTAGCCTCCGGAGCAGTTCACTGCAAAGCAGGTTGCTCCACCATTGCTGCACCAGAGGTGGCAGCAACATCCAGGCTCACAGAACAAGTCTGAGGGAAATGCCTGGTTCGCCGAGAATGCTGAGCAGGAGTCCGAGCGGTCGGAGGAGAATGGGAGACCGCAGGATGTCTGGCTCTGGATTCCCGCTGTGCAGTGCCAGGAATCCGACGCCTAACATTGGCATCAGCTTTTTGTACTCTCCCTATTGAGAACACAAGAACAGATGCATACCTGTGTGTGATTGGGTCGGGAGAATTAGGTGGTGGCCAAACAAGCATTTGACCACCAGCTATCTAAAGTGTATGGCCACCTTTAGTGCTTGGGTTAGGTCTAACATTGATGTGACATGCAGGTTCTATACAGGCCATTATTGTCATCCATTAGACCCTAGAATGGCTGTTGGGCCAGATGAAGATCTATCAATGCCCCTCAATATAAAATATGTGAAGATCCTGTCTTATTTCTCTCCCATACTGCCAAAATTACAATGCTGTATACTGCCTAAAAGTTCTATATAACAGTGTCATACTATAGTTCTCCAGCAGCTGGCGAGGTAAGTCAGTGAGCAGGGGCGTAACTATAATAGGTGCAGGGGTTACAATTGCACCCGGGTCATGAAACCTAGGGTCCCAAAAGCCTCAAATGGCTCAAAAAAAAAGACCATTACAATTAAAGACTTGCAATAATTAGCAGCCCCATTTAATCTTTTGCACTGGGGCCCAAAAGATTCAAGTTACACCACTATGAGGGAACTTTGTGTGGCAAGAATTAGGTGATGGACCCTTCTTACTGAAGGAGGCCTTTACACTACTGCCTATTTTGCTCAGGCTGCTTTTTTGAGAAACTCATAATGGTGGACCCCTGACAACCCTTTAGCTGTAGGCTGTGACGCTAGTCACTACTCACGGACAAGCCATGAAGCTGGGTGGTCTAGAGGTCCGAGGTCAAAAGCCAGCAGGGTATGTCATAGACAGAGGGGTGAGAAAAAGGTAGTCAGGTCACAGTCCAAAGTCAGAATTCCAAGAAGGTGGTGGATCAAGACAAAAAGGCTGGATCAAGACAAAAAGGCTGGGCAAATAGATGGTCAAGACAAATCCAGGATCAAGCAACAAAGATCAGAATACAAGACAGAGCACAGAGCAAACACACACCTCATGAGACAAGCAACAATTGGCATAAACCTAAGGCAGAGAGTCTGCTAAATAGGCAGGTAATTACTCCTAACAAGAGACACATGGAGGAAGCCCCGGAATGCTCTGGACCTGATTGAACAGCTAAACTGTCACTCAAGACACTGGCAGTACGCCTCAGCTCCCGATTGAACGGCTGAGTTGTCCATCACAATAATGATAGCTCAGCATGCCCCTGTCCTAGATTGGAAGGCAGAACAGCAGTTCACTGAGTCCAGGCAAACTGATAGGAGTAATCAGGTTTGGACTGGCCCATAGGAGAACAGGAGCATCCATCGCTGTACCCCTATGTAAGAGTGGGCCACCACCCTCGTATATGAGCAGTACTTAGCACAATGTACTTGAATCACTATGTACAGACAAACGCAGAATCTTATTAATGTAACAATCTACCCAGTTCATTGTTATATACTGTACATCTGTGATTGAGGATAATGTCACATGTGCATGTAGCTGAAAAGTGGGGCCCTGGAGTTGGTTACTGGTGGGCTCTTGTCACCCCAGTTCAACACTGAGCGGAATCGTGACATACAATTTCTACATGGACTATTACCACTGGTCTTCGTTGCTAGGGAAAGAAATAATAAAACAATACATTTATTTCTTTATTTTAATTGCGGCATCCTATAGAAAAAGACAAAACCAAAGCAGACTGGAGACAATTTGTCTGACTTTTGGAGTGTTTCTTTAGCTGCTGAAATTGATGACAGATCTCGTTTAGAGATATTCTACGCATGAAGGGGCAATAGGTTGGAATGTAACAATGTAGCAAATAAAAACATTAGTTTGTAAGCATTTACATTGATTGAATAGATTCCTAAACAGTGTAAGGTTTGTAAGAGATTGATCATTCTGTTACACATTCATTTATTTTTTACCCTAGTTACATGTGACGATTTTTCTGCATTTTTCTGAAATGCTTTGCTTAGTCAGGACTGCAGTGTATGGGTTAAAAGTTCTGTGCTTCGCCAGCAACACAGGAGTTAGGAATAGGCAAACACGTACAGCTTCTGTACATGGAGTCTCTGGTGGGGAGGATATGTTTCATAAGATGACGGTTCACTAATGAGCTTTTGTCACGTCTTTTTACAGAAAAATATAGTCTGTCATATGTGCTACCTTGGGAGGTTTTTTTGTCTGCTGCTCTATAAACCGAGGTTACCCAGCTAACCACGATGCAAGCACATGTGCCAGGTGGACAGGATCTGTATACATCTGTATACACTGTATACTATAGCCACTTTCACAGGACAGCATTCTGGTCAGCATTTTGTAACATTATTTGTAAGCCAAAAATTGAAGTAGAAGTTACAGAAAGAATGATAAGGAAAGATGTATAAATCTCTTATGCTCAACACTCACTCCTAATTTTAGCTTACAAATATTGACGTCCAATACTGACCAAAATATTGCTATGTGATAGAGGCCTACTATAGATTTAGTTAAAGTCACCACTGTTGAAATGTGTGTTTCAGGGGCAGACACTAGGAGCAAAGGGCACCTAAGCCGGAAACAGGCAAGTGCTGCTCTCAGCTATTTCCAATGGTCCCATTAATATTGAATGGAATGGAATTATACATGCATGTCCTCCACTCCATTTAGATGGAGCTCTTGATCGGCCCATTCTCCTCATCATTGGGGATCCAACCACTGGAAAGCTATCCCCTATCCTATTTTTAAGGATTTATAAGGGATAATTTCATATTTTTAAACAGATCCTTTAACTTCCTTGGGCATAGGCTACTTTGCATTGGTTGGCGCCCAGTTGCTACAATCTTTTTTTGAGGGATGGCACCAGAGAGATCACCCAGAATCCCACCGCTGCCGACACATGTGAAGAACACATACCTCGCCACCCCACCTGCCATCAGTATTATGTCAGAGGGATCATGTGGTACGCTCTCTTCACTTGCAGCAACGTGACATTCCACGCCCCCTGGGGACACGTAATGTCAGATTGGCACAGTTTTACCTTGTCCTCAATGGCCCAGGGCAGCATGGGGAGTGAGAAGATTTGGCCCAAGCAGTCGCTGATATGGTACCATGCTCGCTCACAACCTTGACAGGCTGAGAGGCCCCTTTCACTAGCAACAGTGAAACAGCGCCTGGTCAGCCTGGTAGGACTTCCACCAGTTCCTCGTTAGATATAAGCCTGGTCCGTTAATGGGATTATATCGGGCCAGAAACCAGCCCCAGTAGCATGAAAAGTTAAGCCAAGAACACGGACGCCTGGATTCGTGGATCGAGATAAAAGAGCAGCCTAGGGTTAAACTTTATATTTGATCGCCTTAAGGACGCATTAGACAAAACACTATACACACAGTGGTTATACATATACAATGGTCAGATATGCAAATACAACAGTAGTATGACAAAGTATGCAGAAGATAAGAGTCCATTACCAGTGAAATGAAAGGCCTAGCTTATCGTGAAGGAGCTGCCACTTGGGAGGCTGGTGGTACCCTCTGTTCCTTAACTTCTCCCCAAACAATATGTTGTTATGATCCCTCCAGAGAAAAGCCATAGGCCATGCTTTAAGCTAGCATTTAACCCCTTTGGATCATTCCCCTTCTGCCCCTGGGCTGGACCCAGGTACAGACTGTGGCTGAAATTCAGCCCTGGCATTTGAAATCACATAGGCCCCGAGCACCAGATGGGATATATTACCCTAGATGGAGGAAATCAAAATTTACTACCAGACCAATATTTCTTTTTGAATCAGATCTTTTTTATTAAACATTCAGGAATCAATACAGAAAGAATATGACATCTTATATAGCTAGTAAAAATTACATTGAGAGCAGATATTATTTAAAGGGTAAAACTCTTCCTGTGTAAGAATAAATAAAAAGAAGAAATCTCAAAACACAGATATTTGCATAAAATTGAACCAGACCAATATTTCTAATGATACCCGTGGACTGCTGGGGTAAGTGACGGAGTCAGTGACTTTGTGCTCCGTCACATCTCATAACAGTATGGGTGTCTTGAGAACACTGATTCTGTTAACTACCTAGCAGACAAGGTGGCCCACAACCAGACAGGCCCTTCTGGCATTTGCCAGAATTGCCAGATGGCCAGTCCGGCCCTGGCTGGACCTAAATCCCTTCACCTTGCATCTAGCAGCTAAAAACTCCAAAACTCAAGATGGGTCATAACTCCTTAATGGACAGTCCTAGAAAGGGAGTTTTGGCACCATCAGACCCAGCTGGGCCTCTGCTTCGCATTGAGACAAACACAACTTTGCTATCTGTCGCCTACTAGCCATTCTATGTACTACTTCCCACCCTGGGGTGCTAGAACGGATCAAGACCCTGGAAGTCGTTTAGTCCTTTCCAGAGATCTAGAAAATGTTACCGATGTGTGGTGTGAATGTATGATAAATCCATATTCTCCTTATGAAGTCCTAGCTGTCTGAACAAAGCAGTTACACCGCATGGGTACCGCAGAATGTCTTCCTGTAGGAGACTGGTCACTAGCTAGCTGGTGGGGGTGTGAATTTCTTCTTTAAAGCTGAGAAGGCTGGGCCAGCTGCTGAGCCATGTGTCTTGTTACAGTTTCTTATGTTTTCAGGAGAATTGTAGGCTGCCATTAAATCCTAGCATCCTTCACATTTTTTTTCTCCTTTGAGCCCCTTTTTAGCTGCATGGGCTATCGACCTGATTCATCAGGACCGGTGTTTTTCATGCTGGTCTTGATGAGGAGATTTGCTGGAGTCATGTGTCTTCATGAATCAGAAGCACCAGACAGCTGGCATGCACATCAGTATGTGCCTCGCCACATATCCTGCTCCAGTCCCTTATGGAGTAAGATTTGTAACCTAGCAAATGCCACTGCTCCTCACAAATGTAATGATTGGCAGTCCCAAATCCCATCTCATCTCCGTCCGCTTTGTTGTAGCTGGAAGAAAATAGTGTGAGAAGGCCAAAAGTCGCAGTGCAGCTTCATTCCGCCAAAATTGTGCAACTTTTCAAAGCTTTTTTTGGCATAGAAGCTTTGATGAATCGGGCCCTAAATGTCCACCACTGATCTGTTTTATTAATTATTTGCACATAAAATGACAATTCTGGAGTAACTTCTTTTACAACTCTTTATTGTGGGGTTCTTCTATTACTTCTTGCACAAATTTATGAAAAAAATGCCAACGTTGTGCTACTATTACCTTCGTAAAAGTGGTCCTTATACAGTCTTGGGCTGTCAATACTGCTTGGAGCATGTCAGAATGTGGAGAGGGAAGAGTGACCCCAAGTAGTAACACTCAGTTGTCTTTTTTTTCATAGATTTCTAGGAGAAATAAGCTAACAAAGAATTGAAAGAAGAAAAAAGGGTACAAGTATTTTCTAAATAAAGACATGTCAGGATAGGTGACCAGAGCGAGGTTCTGCACTTCTATGGCTGGGAGAGTGCAGTTTATAGGGCAAGTCTTAAATCTTTCCTCCTGATGTCGGGGACATGTTCTGTCTGAGGCATTGGCGCACCTTGCCTTATGGATGTGTAGTGCAAGAACTGTCATTCCCACAGCCCACCAGACCATTTTCCTATTATATAACCCTACAATCAGTCCTTCACATACAGGAAGGTCAGCCAGTAGGACCAAGCGCTGCAATCTGAAGGGTAATAGTTTTCATATTTTCATCTAGTTTTTATAAATTTGCCCATGCATTGCAGTTCAGAGGCTCCTTACAAGCCAAGAACAACACTCCCAGTTTGTGTGTGCTCACTGTTCCAGGAAAGAGCATACAAACCAAGCCACACTTTCACCTCTCCGTCAGTAGTCTCCATGTCATCACCAAGGAGACAAAGACGCTACACGGCCCTTGTTCACTGAAGGCTCTTTCACAAGAATGTGCCGCTCCTCTCCGTAAGAAGTTCCTGCAGGTTTACAAACTACCACAGAGCAGGTAGGGCCTCGTGTCCTGCACTGGCAGGATGGCTTCTTGTGTCTTTCTCTCTTTCTAGTCAGGAGTCAGGGACGACTAGGATAGTTGTAGATGGATGGTTCACCTTGTATGCATCAAAATATCACACAGGTAACTGCTATGATGTCTCCCATTAATTGCACACAGACATGTTCTACTGTCTTTACTAGCATATGCTCAGAATCAGCAGCAGCTTGGAGAACATTACACAGCAGTACTGAGCAGTGTAGCTGTGAATCCAGCACTGGGGTGCGATAAAATGCTAGAGCATATACTGGTACATTTGAAATAAAGTCATGATCAGAGTCTGTATTCCTGAAGACTTTCAAAACTACATTCAACTGTTAAAAGGGTTGGTCCATATAAAATAATGGAACCTTATTAGTTTATAATGGCTCTTAGCATAAAAAAAACACCTCATGCTTATTCATCGACCCTTTTTTCAACCTTTGTAAAAGTTATTTTTGGTTGAATTTTTAAGGTAGTCATAAACGAAAGATGAACGCCACTGAAAACCACTGATTTTTCAGGCCTACTGTTCCATGTATTTGCAATTACATAATTTACAGCACCATGTGAAAGACTCTACAGCATGCCTGCCAGAAGCTAAGTAGTAAGATTGTATGCTATCTATTTATGTTGTCCTCTCTCCATTCCAGCTGAACATTTAATGTCCTACACACTGGGGTGTCCCGATTCTCCCAGGTACTACCAGGGAAACCTCAATACTATATGTGTGTGTATGTACTGATGTATGTGTATTATATACTGATGTACATGTGTGTGCCATATACTGATATATGTGTATGATATACAGATGTATGTGTATTATATACTGATGTATGTGTATGTCATATACTGATGTATGTGTGTGCTATATACTGATGTACTGTATGTGTATGTCATATACTGATGTATGTGTATGTCGTATACTGATGGATGTGTATGTCATATACTGATGTATGTGTATTAAATACTGATGTATGTGTGTGCCATAATCTGATGTATGCGTATTATTTACTGATGTATGTGTATTTGTTGGCAGCGGATTATTCAGGATACTCTCCAAGCGTGTGATAACAGAGCTTCTTTATTCAGAAACAATATATGATAAGCTTAATAGATCAGGAATAAATCATTTGTGTGTCTATATCTGTGCATCATCTAAAGCAGGCTGCTTCTCTCATACACAGACACAGGAAAAACAAGAAATACAGTCACATGCTCTCTCTGTGTGAGCCTCTGGGAGCTTTTTTTAACTTTATAAACAGCATACAAATCTAGCAACTAAACACTCATAGAGAGGAATGGAGTTGTTGCACCAAATATATTCTAACAGTATTATATACTGATGTATGTGTGTGTCATATACTGTTGTATGTGTATTATATACTGATGCATGTGTGTGCTATATTCTGATGTATGTGTATTGATGTATGTGTGTGCCATAATCTGATGTATGTGTATTATATACTAAGGTTTGTGTGTATGTACTGATGTATGTGTATTATCTACAGATGTATGTGTGTATGTATTGATGTATGTGTATAATATACTGATGTATCTGTATTATATACTGATGTATGTGTGTGTTATATACTGATGTATGTGTGTGTCATGTACAGATGTATGTGTGTGTTTTATATTGATGCATGTATGTGTGTTTTATGTACTGGTTTGTGTGTTATATACTGATGTTTGTTATATACTAATATATGTGTTATACTGTATATTGGTATTTGTGTGTTATTTATTGATGCATAAGTATTATATGCTGATTTGCTTATTATACTGGCGAGTGAGTGTAGGGGGGAGGGCCCCCGCAGAGTGTCCGGGCCGGAACCAAGGGGACCGCCATCTGGGTTCCTAAAGGAACTGTACCCGGGGAACGGAGGAGGAAGGTGGACGGCTGAGAGTGACAGGACAACAAGGGGAGGGGCGAGTATAAAAGGGACAGGGAGCGCGCAAGGGAGTCAGTTAGCTGAACGGCAGACATGGAGCAAGGGACTGTGGGGGTGTGAGAGATCGAGAGCGACAAACAGTGACGAGACAGGAGGCCAGCAGCAGAGGGGAGACTTACAGCGGCCTTCGGGTAGGAGACGCCGAGCTTACCGACAAGAGACTGTCACTTCACTCCGATCCAGAGTCACTACCTGCCCACGGTCGTCCACGGCCGTAGCCACTGTGCTCCAGCCCATTACGGCCTGTCCGCTGCCTCTCGTGGCCGCTGCCGCCCCACTCAATCCCATGGTTGCGGACGCTGCTGCTCCGCTTCAGCCCGCGGCTGCGGCCTGTCCATCCCCGCCCGCGGCTGTCATCACCCTGCTGCAGCCGTTAGTTGGGGCCTGCTTCTCGCTAACAGAGAGACTCTTTGCACAGCCCCAGGCCGTGCACGTGGCCGACCAACCGCCACTCCTGGTAACTGCAACACACTCCTGCTTGGGGACTGGAGTCTCCCTTAACCCGCTAACGAGCGGAGAACCGCTGCCTTCTCAGGGGGTTACCTCATCAAAGGACTCACCCAGGGCCTGTGGTACCCCTACTCCTCCTGGGCGTTTGAGCGCCCGAAGACTACGCCATATCTCAACAGACTCACCTAGGGCCGGTTGTGCCCCTACCCCTCCTGGGCGGTAGAGCGCCCGAAGACTACACCAGATCTTCAGCAGCTGGGCCCAGTGGCTGCAACGCCAAAGCAGCTCCAACAGAGACGCCGAGGGACGTCAGGATGGATAAGTGACACTATAGGAAATAAGGACCCGTAGTCGGCCATATCGCGGCCCTATAATAACCGGCCTTTGCCGGGTTAGTCGTGTTCTCTTTAAATAGTGTTTCGTTGTACTGAGTCCCTGCGAGGACAATAGCTGTTACTTTGTTTTGGTTGCTTAGCATAGCCCTAGCGGCTTCAATTTATAAAAGTTACTTCCCAAAGTACAACTCAGTCTCGCGTCTCGTCACTGCATCCTGCATACCTGTTATAACCTACATGTGTGTCATATACTGGTTTGTGTGTGTTATATACTTATGTGTATATAGTACATATGTTATACACCGGTGTGTGTACCATACAGTGTGTGTAACATACAGTCCATATGTTTGTGTGTGTGTGCAGCTTCCATACTTATAAATACCAACACTGCTGACAATAATTTATCACCAATCACCAAACTGTAAAAATGCTACTCATTCATCGGGTGTTGGATTGTTTATGCTGAAACATACATCATTATTTTCGGCAGCCCATCACCCGGTGTAAACAGATGTACTACTGATAACGTGGTGCTGCATAAGGACAGAACTATCTATTAGTGATATTTCTACCCCCATCATTCCTCATCTGCCTCTATAAAGTGGTTGGTAGACGAACGCCGAACAGCTTGAATGTAGCTAGCACTCATTCAGTGGTCCGAAATCAGCTTGTGTAAATGCGCCCTAAATGTTTTTGTAATGGTACAATATGTTGACATTTTGGGCCCCATGTTTACATTTTGCCAT
The DNA here is from genome assembly GCF_039654945.1 of Dendrobates tinctorius. Classification (NCBI taxonomy): domain Eukaryota; kingdom Metazoa; phylum Chordata; class Amphibia; order Anura; family Dendrobatidae; genus Dendrobates; species Dendrobates tinctorius. Next base: position 5,766,714 of record NW_027361993.1, read on the forward strand.
GGGCCCAATTGCTGAGTGCTGACGAAAGCGCAGGTGGCTGTGAAACGCGCGTCGAGATGTGCAACAGCCCATTTTTTGTTTCCACTATGACCACAGGTAACTTAGATTTCTTGGGATGTGTTCTTATTATAGCTATCCATTACTTATGTGGCTTCATTGTTGTAGAATACCTATACATATTATCTGACAGTATCTTGTTATTCTATTCAAGGTATATAAAACTTCTGGTTATGGGATACTTCATGCAATATAGATATGGTTGGCCACAGAATTATTATATAACAACATGATACAACTTTGAAACTACGTAGCATATATTCATCATTAATATATGAAGTTGTTACAGGGCGTATAGCTTTTCTTCTTTTCTGTATCTACAGTATGTCCCATACTATATACTGATTTTATCATGCCAATAAGTTTCCTATTGTGTTCTATTTATTAATGTATTTCATATTAATACAGTTTGTCACAGTTTCATATTCTGGCTTGTATTACTCCTTCTTAATCACTATAGGTTTAAATTCATTAATCTGAAGGGCTCTTTATATATCATTTCAAGGAATATTTTTGTTTCTGAGCTCTGGTATTGTCTTTAGTGCAGTGTAGAGTCTTATGCTGCCCATAGACATTTGACTTTAGTTGATGAAAATGGATAATACTAACCAAAACGATCGCTCGCCAAGTGAAATTCAACAACAAAAATCATTTTAGCTGATCGATCATCTTAAGTTTGCCATGTTTTAGTTTTTAGTCCATTAATCAGACAAACTATCAACTTTAAAGGAATATTTACAAAACGATTGGTTGTTTGTGTCCTAGTGGATCATTGAACATGTGTGGCCAGGTTGATCAACTGTAATGGCCCACTATTTTGTGCATGGCTGTGTTTGTGATGATGATTCATCAGACGATCATTCTTTCAGTGGTTGTTCAACCATCAAACTACTTGCGATATTTCTAATATGTATGGCCACCTTTAGATTTAGCACCATGACTATAAATAAAAAGAAATCGCCAGCACATCCAAGGGTACAGTTGGACACCTGCTGGGTGGCCCTCCTTGTTGGTACAGTGTGGTGGCGGCAGTGGCTGCCATGTATCATCATATTTAATACAGTATGGACCCACTTAAAAATAGGTTGCCATGAATTGCTACATAGGGACAGGGAAAGGGCTACAAAATCAAAGTGTTACTGGATTCCTGCTGTTTTCAACAAATGGTGTCTCTTGGTTCCAGATAAATGTTGGTGTTGTGTTATTGCGGAAGGCGCAATGATGCATATCTAGTGGATCTGTTCTGTTATACTGTAACCTGGCACGGGGCAGCAGCCGTGAGAGAGGTACTCATCTCTTATGCCCAGCATGTTACATGAAAGTGGGGGTCCTGACTGGGTGTATGGACTTGTGCTGTGAGAGTGTAATACCCATGCAAGCCGCATGTAACCAATGTTGCTGGTTTGCCAGGACCAGATGCTTCACAGTTCAATGAGGGAGACCACCAATCAAAAATAAACATTTTACTGAGCGCAAACTTTGTTGGTAATATATACAAGAGATAGCTGGTACACAGTCTTATGGATGTTTCTGTCACAACTAGAAGTATTTTCCACACAGTTTCCTTCCTTCTCTTCTCTATTTATCTCTATCTTCACTTTTTTTTGTACTCTATCTATTGGTCCTATGTATTTGCTGTTCCTCACTACTTCATCACACCCAGGTTGACATTACAGTCCTGCTTAGTAAGAGTCATGTACTTGTTCCGCGGGTCTGTATCTTCCTTTCCCAAGGGTGCCAGTATGGTTCGGTACTTATCTTCTCTAATGCTGACGCTCTGGAATTCACAAATTTTTTTGTCTCACGTACTCCTGTCCTGTTTAGGCCTGTTACCTTCAAGAGTTATAAACTCCGGGCATTGTGGCTAGGCATCCTCTCCTATGACTTGTCTCGGGTAGATCACTCTGTCTCTTTGTCACTTTTACTCTGGATAACGCTAATGTGGCGCCCCCAGGAGTATGGCCGCCACAGTGGCTTTGCCTTCCTCCAGGGGAGGGTAATGCCAGGCTTGGAGGCAATGATGGGTCTCTCTCGCAGTCAATCCATACATGCAACACAGTTCCACTCCAGGCCAGCAGGGGGAACTCTGAACCAGGATTAAGGGGAGGGGTGCCCTCTGAGGGCCAAGAGGAAGGAGTGGTCAGTTAGTCTGCGGAGGGTGAAGTGTGCAGACGTGTGGAGAGAAGCTGGAGGTTGAGCTGCAGAAGGCGAGCTCCTTCAGCTTGAGAGCGCACGAACTGGAGCCTGGTCTCCACGGCTGTAAGGATACTAAGGGTCCTACAGCAGATACCAGAGGAGTAGGAGGCTGTAAATGCCCTACTCCCATCTAAGACTAGAGGCACAATAGCAGCTTGGCTAGAGAGCCAGGACTCAGAGAGACAGGAGTCCCCGAGAGAGGCTACAGCTGTCTGCCATGCAAGTATGATTCTTGGGAACATCTGACAGGAGGAACTTCAGAGTAACTTAGTACTGGAGTGCTTCATTCAAACAAGCGTTAGGAAGGAGACTGCACAGCCTGTCTGCTGAGAGAGAATCCCTGAGTTGCTTCCAGGCTAGCCTGCTCCAATACCATCTGTAATCAGGACCCTGGACTGCAGTTATCAAGTAAAGGTACATAAATTGCACCCCACTGTGTCTTGTCTGCTTCCTACCTTTCCGGCACTGCTACATCCCCGTGCCAACCACATCTACACTGCCCTGGGACTATAGCTTCACCTGTGGGGAGCTACTACATCTTTGCTGCACCATACCATCAGTCCCAGCGGATCTGTCTGCAGCGTCGGCTTAACATCTCCCTTGCCGAACACCACAGGTGGCGTCACTATTCCATTACACCATTACATTTCCCTATTACTTGGGCGCCCAGGGCCACGGACCGGGTCACTGCTGCTGTGACACATCCCACTGACACCGGCCCGGTACCGATTATCCCACAGCCCTGGGAGTGCGACCCACTATCCCTTTCCTTTGGTCTCCTCGCACTTAGGGACATCCCAAAATGCGGTAGTGCTTACATTGGACCTCTGGTTCTCTTGCTATGCTCTCCAGGTCATATGTGCCTCTCTGACCTGAAAACTGTCACTTTCAATTTAACCCCTCACTCTGATTTAGTCCCTATTGTCAAACTACACACTCTGTCAATATTATTAACACCTTTAACACAGATCAGAATTTGCATTATACACTCACAGTTCACATTACATAACATAATAATAAACTTATTTCTTCAAGTGGGAACGTGGGCAACATTTCTATCTCCTTACAATACAACATTCTTGCATAGCATTTCTTCAACCTATCCTCAAGGTAACAGAGGGTTCAGTTCCCAAAGATCCTGCTGCCATCCACCTTTTCATGCATCTTATGGCCTAATTCAGATGTAAGAAATCTTTAGTACTCCATCTGCTCTAGGCCGCCACAACTGTTATCCCGAGACATTGGAAATCTGTAGACCAACCAACCCTGGAGGAATGGTATAGTGAGATCACACAGATGCAGTGAAAGGAAAAGCTGATTGTACAAACCCTAAAGGAAATCCACAAATATAACATCATATAGTTCTATTGGAACACAATATTATGGACTGATTCTACTCCTTGACTTGCCCAAGAATAGTAATTTAGTCTACTTCACCCTCAGCCCTATTCTTTTTTTATCCAGCGGTATTTCTAGATTCTGATGGAACATAGATGTTACGCAATTTGGCCCCCTGCCACACAGGTCTACCCTCTCACCTTCTTTCTCTCTCTCTTACTTTACCTTTCTCTCCCTGCTTTTCATCCTCTCTCCCTTCTTTCTTTTCGTGTTTATGTACTACATGTTCAGAACCTCTTACACTGTGGTCCCTAGAATCACTAAATCCACATAATGAATTGTTGCTTCCTATGATTGTTTTTGAGGGCTTTATGTATCAGTAGTCAATCATATATGTAGGGCTATGTGAGTCGCTCATGTGATTGTTCCCGCTGTATCCATTCCCTTATATAAAAGAATTACAATTTTGAATCTGAAAAGAGAAGAAGTTGCCGTGATGTGGCAGTGTGCTGATACATTTTGATCAAAATGTTAACTAAGAACCTCATGTTACCTAAGAACCTCATGTTGACTTAGAACCTCATGTTGACTAAGAACCTCATGTTGAAGAAGAACCTCATATTGACTAACATCCTCATGTTGACTAAGAACCTCATGTTGACGAAGAACCTCATGTTAACTATGAACCTCATGTTGACTAATATCTTCATGTTGACTACGAACCTCATGTTAACTAAGAACCTTTCGTTAACTAAGAACCTCATGCTAATTGTTTTTTTTTTTTTAAAGATTTGCGATAGCTGCAATAAATCAATGTAGAACACGTGTATGTACGGTCAATATCTTTTTCTGCAGTTAGTTGAAAGTTTTGGTTCCTTGCTGATATAGCAGAATATACAGTTGTGGCCAAAAGTATTGACACACCTGCAATTTTGTCAGATAATACTCAGTTTCTTCCTGAAAATGATTGCAATCACAAATTCTTTGGTATTATTATCTTCATTTAATTTGTCTTAAATGAAAAAACACAAAAGAGAATGAATCAAAAAGCAAAACATTGATCATTTCACACAAAACTCCAACAATGGGCAAGACAAAAGTATTGGCACCCTCAGCGTAATACTTGGTTGCACAACCTTTAGCCAAAATAACTGTGACCAACCGCTTCCGGTAACCATCAATGAGTTTCTTACAATGCTCTGCTGGAATTTTAGACCATTCTTCTTTGGCAAACTGCTCCAGGTCCCTGATATTAGAAGGGTGCCTTCTCCAAACTGCCATTTTTAGATCTCTCCACAGGGGAACTATGGAATTCAGGTCTGGACTCATTGCTGGCCACCTTAGAAGTCTCCAGTGCTTTCTCTCAAACCATTTTCTAGTGCTTTTTGAAGTGTGTTTTGGGTCATTGTCCTGCTGGAAGACCCATGACCTCTGAGGGAGACCCAGCTTTCTCACACTGGGCCCTACATTATGCTGCAAAATTTGTTTGTAGTCTTCAGACTTCATAATGCCATGCACACGGTCAAGCAGTCCAGTGCCAGAGGCAGCAAAGCAACCCCAAAACATCAGGGAACCTCCGCCATGTTTGACTATAGGGATCGTATTTTTTTTTTTGAATGCCTCTTTTTTTCTCCTTTAAAGTGTTGATGCCTTTGCCCAAAAAGCTCTTCTTTTGTCTCATCTGACCATAGAACATTCTTCCAATACGTTTTAGGCTTTTTCAGGTAAGTTTTGGCAAACTCCAGCCTGGCTTTTTTATGTCTCGGGGTAAGAAGTGGGGTCTTCCTGGGTCTCCTACCATACAGTCCCTTTTCATTCAGACGCCGACGGATAGTACAGGTTGACAATGTTGTACCCTCGGACTGCAGGGCAGCTTGAACTTGTTTGGATGTTAGTCGAGGTTCTTTATCCAACATCCACACAATCTTGTGTTGAAATCTCTTGTCAATTTTTCTTTTCCGTCCACATCTAGGGAGGTTAGCCACAGTGCCATGGGCTTTAAACTTCTTGATGACACTGCGCACGGTAGACACAGAAACATTCAGGTCTTTGGAGATGGACTTGTAGCCTTGAGATTGCCCATGCTTCCTCACAATTTGGTTTCTCAAGTCCTCAGACAGTTCATTGGTCTTCTTTCTTTTCTCCATGCTCAATGTGGTACACACAAGGACACAGGACAGAGATTGAGTCAACTTTAATCCATGTCAACTGGCTGCAAGTGTGATTTAGTTATTGCCAACACCTGTTCCGTGCCACAGGTAAGTTATAGGTGCTGTTAATTACACAAATTAGAGAAGCATCACATGATTTTTCGAACAGTGCCAATACTTTTGTCCACCCTCTTTTTTATGTTTGGTGTGGAATTATATCCAATTTGGCTTTAGGACAATTCTTTTTGTGTTTTTTCATTTAAGACAAATTAAATGAAGATAATAATACCAAAGAATTTGTGTTTGCAATAATTTTCAGGAAGAAACTTAGTATTATCTGACAAAAATTGCAGGGGTGTCAATACTTTTTGCCACAACTGTAGCAGTATAGTACATGTGTGCTACTATGATTCATTTTGGTTCATTATATTGGCAGCACATTTGGAAATTTGAAGCACTGACCACAATTTCTCATTGAAGTCAGTTCTGAAAAGTTGGTACGTTATGCCCCCTAGTATAATGTAGGTGTCTGGCGCTATTATTTATGGAGTTCCAGAGGAATATTAGATTATTGTAAACTTAACTTTTCTTGTGTGATTTCACTTTGAGTGTAGATTATATCTGCATTTTACTGTACGATTCATTGATAAATAACAGAAATGAAAATGGCCCTGAACGGCGTGTTATCATCTGCCATGGGTGAATGAGCATAGTCACTGACTACAGGCCTTTCCTCTATATCAACATCATCATCTAAGACTGAAACTGAACAATTAACGAATTGAAGTCAAATCTGCCACTGTAACACTAAGAGAAGTGGAAGTTTCAAAACGTCCTTAAAACTTTTCAGCATTTTGATGACAAATAAGATCACGTGGTCTGTGACATTGACGCCCACTCTGCATTATAAATGGAGAGATACTGGCGCCCGAAATGTAGTATTTCCAACCACAGACAGGCCATCTAGAAGAGAACGAATGGAAGAGGGGTAAGTCTGTGCTTTAATACTTTCTTGCTGGGCAGACATAGGTTCCTCAGGGTCTTACTGTTACATTAGGGCAGTCAGAAATGTCCACCACGTGGAAGCCCAGATGCCATGTCGGCAGTGAATTGGAATGAAATCACTATATGGCTACCTTATTATATCTCTGTATTCTTAGAAAGCTGATTTTGTCACTTAAACAGTCCATCCTGTGCAACATTTAAGATAATGCAGTTCTATGGTAAAGCACATATCTTGATATAATGCTACGTGCTCCTAGGTGACATAGTCTGCTCTGCTATATCTGTATACCTCTATAGACTCAAGTACTGGGTGTAACGTGTTCTCATGCACGTGTGATTCACGGCACGTGTTCGGGTATAACTGTGCCCCTGATACTGTCTCAGGCGGCAGATAAAGAAGGCAGTAATACTTTGATTTTCAGTAAAATGAGTGTGAGCACGTGAAGACAGCAGGACAGTAGTGGCCTCTCACTAAGAAGCAGAATTCCGGCTACATGCTCCCTGCGCCATTTCCACGTGCTTGTATTGTCAATGGCCGTTTACTTCACCATATTGTCTCAGTAGGATCGCCCCTAAACCCATATAACCTGAGAGTAGAACAGGCTCCATGTGTGAGGCCTCTCCCAAATGAAATAAATGGGAATTCTGGAACCACAAAGGGAAGCAAAAATATCAAAAATATAGTCTAGTACAGGCTGCAATGGTCGAGTTTTAGTGACCATACTCCTTAGATAACTGCCAGCTTAGTGTTTGAATAGTAATTATCCCAGAACTCTCCGTAAAAAAACACCGCATGGCCGGGCCTGCATGTGTGCCCATCAGGAAGACGATGAAAAGCAGCAGTGAGACTCATGAGGAGGTGGCTTATTTCCATTAACAAAGGGTCAGACATGTTGAGATCCAACTGAATTCCTGTGATGTCTGAAATTACAGAGAGTTGGGACCCCCTATGCACATTAGCTATGGAGAGAGATATTCATGATAGATAGATAGATAGATAGATAGATAGATAGATAGATAGATAGATAGATAAATGGATAGATAGATAGATAAAAGATATGAGAGATAATAGATAATAGATATAATGTAGATAGATATGAGAGAGATAGATAGATAGATCTTGAATACAAGTTACTATCTATCTATATATGTTGAATAGATGATTGCTATGCACGCTGGTGAAGGATTAGAAGGAATTATAAGTAATTTATCATTACAGAGAGGCATTATTCCCATACACATTGGATAAGATGAGATAGAAAGGTAGATAGATAAGTCAATGGAAGTAGGTGAAGCCGACACCAGAATCAGGGTGCGCAGGTGTTGGTACACCTTGCTGATTAGGTCCGTTGATGTCTGGTGAAAAAAAGAACTGGGGTGCTAGCAGAGAATGCAGAGCAACACAATGTCCAAGAAAAGAGAAATGACGCAATCCTTTATTCATAGCGGTTAAAACATTGCGGCGGGAGGAATGTGCAGGGACAACAATCGGACTAAGGCTGTTTCACGCTGCGTGTGCTTCTATGGGTTCAAGGGAAAATGGCCATAGTTCGAGGGAATTGTTGCTATTAATAAAGGATTCCATCAGGAATGGTGAGTGCTGCTTTTTCTTTTTTTCATAGATAGATAGATAGATAGTGAATGCTGTCCATCTTGCTGGTGGTGCAGAGTAATATGTGGTTGCTTTGTTAGTGATACTTGGTGTAGATACTGTACTGAAAAACTTATATTGTATATGACATTTACAGAACTTATAGGGTTAATATCGACCTAAGCTATGACCCCATTTTTATGCAAAATATTTCAGTTGTATTTAAGATGGCGGCTTTTAAGATGGCGGCAAGGGTGAGGGTTTTATACACTGGTTTAGTGCATTATGGTTATCAGTCTTGCTGATATTTGGGGGCTCCTGATTCCCCTCATAGTCAGACCCATGTCACATATAATGTCTCTTCTGACAGCGGCTGATCATATATCTACGTTATTAATACAACTATTGTAATTCCTTTCTGTAGTTGTTTCTTTATGAGAATAGGAACTTTATAAATCCACCTTAAGCCAGGACACTTCTCTGCAATGAATGAGGCCACGTGACCCGGACGCTCGCTGGGTTTCTTAATTCAACCAAAAGTCCGGTAAAATACTTTTACTTTTTCACGGAAGCCTCCTGTGTGGATCCCGGTAAGAGATCAGTAGCTTCTTCATATTAGGATATATTTAGTTTATGGGCGTCACAGTCCGATCAAGATTTGGTCCAGTCAGCAAAACTGCTTGGAGCAACTTTCGCCATTTTCATAAACGTGTTTGCTATTTTATACGCCAGGCGCCATTTCATAGATGATATTCAGAACACTATTGGTGATAGCAGAGCCTTTACCAAAAGTATTTTCAGACTGATATTTGTTTGTTCTTATCCGAACACAAGCACAGAATGAAAGTGATGAAGATGTATTTCCATACATTGCTACATTTCTTCACGCTATAACTGCACAATTAAAGGGCCGTTACATTTCATGTAATCTTATAATTATACAGAGACGTTATAATCAGAGCTGCTGATATCAGTCACATCAGTCTGGGTAAATAAACGAATCTGGGGGTTCTCGGAATTGGAGATACGAGATAAAGTCGTGATCATGGGGGCAGGGAGTTTTCGGGACTTCCTCTCATCCATCTCATTGATGAACCCTGGAGTTGACCTCATCCTAGAAATGGCTGATAACAGAGAAAAAAGTTATATCCAACTGCACTGTACCTACACTGTCTTAGTTTTGTGTCCCTTACACATGACCTTATTACGGTGTGGTGGTCCCGCCATGGGTCCATACTCTACCCGTGTGTGTTTTGCTCAAGGAGACTGTTTTTGGAAAAATAATATTAATATTATTGTATTCCTAAGCCCCATTTGCATTAATGTTAGTTGTGTTTATAGTGTGGTTTATGCCTAATGCCAGAATAGAGTACCTGAAAAGTGTTAATCCTTGGCAGTGAGGAGGAATGTGAGTCGCTGGGGGGTTAAGCAGCACATAATTACAAGTATGATTTAATTCCAGTTATGTTTTATTATTGCCCACGTATGCACTTAGCTGAAGGTGTTTATAGGTCATAGTTGCATGGTGCCTTGTGTATCTAAAGTTTATGTGTGCCCCATTATTATTAAAATGCAACAGTGTATATAAAGACACATGTAGACGTAAGTGATTCTGTATTGATCGTGGGGGTGGAATATTTTTGCACTTCCTGTCAATTATCCTAATGACGAACACTATAGTCAGCCTATCCCCAGCGAGAAATGGTTGATAACAGGGAGTAATAGAATGTATTCAGTTGCAGATCAATGTGTTTACGACTTCAGGCTTGGTGTCCCTTTAAGTTAAATGTGGAAAGTAGACCAATTAATACGCCCTTAAGAGTTAGTTTTGGCCTCTTCTCGCAATGAATGATGCACATGATCAGTGACACTTTCATATCCTGTAGATGTAGAGCACTGAGTAATCAGACATAGTAGTGTATGGTAAAACTCAAAGGCATATATACGTATATGCAACTGTTTTTAGTTTTAAGCCCTCCTCCAATCCTCACCCAAACCCTCTGTTTCTTTCCTCTCCTTGTAATGGGACTATGAATACACTTTCCTTATTGCCACAGAGGACATCAGTCTGGTCCCTAACTGTATGATATAGGTTCTTTATTTCATGATATTGTATTTCTGAGTGTATATCTACACACACACACATATATATTTATTTGGGATAGTTGATATATATACACTGTATATATATATATATATATATATATAGTACGCTTGCAGCTGGGCAGGTACTAGATGTCGTGTATGTGTCATTGATGTGCCAAGCCTCAGAGATGTGAAACCCAGAGAGAAGACTCCAGCATAATAGGTGATGGACAGGTTGTTAATGGGCCTGAAATTCTGGGTCCGGGTTTTAGGAACGATTGGTAGAGCTGGGAGGTACTGGTTGTTCCCATCCTCCAATCCGGGAGGTGCAACTAGATTAAAAGGGCAGCTGAGCTGCTCCACATGGGAGGAGACGTGGAGACACCTCTGGGACTTGGTACTGTGTGTACAGGTGAAAGAACTGCTGTATACAGGTCAGCCCCTGCAACTTTCAAATTTCACCCAGAATCTTTGTGATTGTGTGAACGGCACCTGCGGCCTAAAAAGCGAGTGAATCCCTACAATATATATATATCTCAACTGACCTAAAATCTGCCAGCTTTTTGGAAGCAGTTCTGGAAAATGCGAAGCTTCCTGGAGCAAAGGAGATGGGGTTTCCATCATGGTTGGGTTGAGAAGAGAGGAGGGAGTAAGATACTCCCAAGTTATTCATTACGAGCTGCATATCCCAGGTCCCGTTACAGCATCTTGACCAGGTCTTTGTCTCTTAACCCCCCTCTTCCTAAAAAAGCAAAAAGCAGTGCATTGGCACAGGCCCACAGCTGCATTAAAACCATTTTCTGCTATCTATTGGGTAACTCAATGCTGGGGCATCCTCAGACAAAAGGAGATAAGACCCCAAACACATTAAATAAAAATGTGGTTGACCCTGACAATGTCATTGTGATAGGCAGACCATCCAATGTATGTGAGGTCCTCCTGACTCTCCCCACAATGATCATGTCGGGGAAGAGATGATCTGGCCTGTTGAACTTCAGCGATTGATCCTTTTTTTTGGCATGAAGATAAGCCGTATCTCTAGTTTAAAACTGAGGAGATGAGTTGAGGGTTCCTATGAATGGGGGAGTCCGGGAAAGATAGTTGTCAGCCCAATGATTGGCCAAAAGCGACTGAAGACCACGGGACCTTTATACTGTTCTTGCACAAGGACCGTCTATTGTCTGTCCACCCCTGATGCTTATCAACATATACATTTGAAAACTTGACAGCAAAAAAAGCTTTTCTTTGTGATAGTGTTCCAGTAATTTGTGTTGGATGTGTCCTGTACATTAAAAAAAGCTACCGTATGCTTTCGCCATCTACAGCCTATGAGGGATTTCCTCTCCCATATAAAAAATGCTGGCAAGATGCTGAGAAGTGTGTGATTTCCACCTCAACCTAGGGTCTGCCTAGGATGCTTTCTTATCTCTATCCTTGCTCTACAAACTGCCTTGTGTGTTCGTCTTTCTCTCGTTATACTATGATACAGTTCAGCATGTGTGATCTGCCCTCCATGAAGACTTAGATGCTTCCACTCCTGCCGGGAGAACAGTATTTTACGGGTTCTAGGTCAAAAGCAGCAGGTCATCTGTCTACAGGAACAGCATGAACACTACAGAAGCAAAATATAAATGAATTTTTTAATAAAATTTATTTAGAAAATAACTTAGTTTTGCATTAGGATACAAGTTAACAATTCAATTTTTTGAGCATATATTTACTAATAATGTTTTGCCATATATTTGTATAGTTTTTAAAATGATCACATGAACTGGCAAATAGTCTGCATGCACAGATGGCTCTGCACACCAGAGATTTACAGATCAGATGTTTTTAATATCCACTAATGCCTGGGAGACCTGTCCTCACTACTTACCTATAATGATTACTAACCTGTGTATTGTATACATACATGATGTTCTCATTGCTCTGTATTCTTGGATTTCCCATAATGAAAGAGATTTTTTTTTCAGGTAGATGAATCAGTGAGTAATGCGTAATTAGGCGACTTTCTAACATACAATGGGGCTGATCTACTAAATGTATCTAACTTTCAGACAGCAGAAACATTGAATAGACAATCTTAGAATGCGCCACATTTATCCTAATGATTCGTGCTGGTTGATAAATTTGACATATTTTTAGACTGTTTCGTCTACGCTTACACTATCTCTTAATTGGCTAGTTATGCAAAATTATGTTGTAATTTATGTATAATTTTGGAATAGTAGACTAAATATTAGACTTTAGGCCACATGCTTTCCTCCTCACATTTCTATAGGCCAGACTCCTTTTCAAGCATGTCAAAAAACATGTCTAAAGCACAAAGCAAATGTGGTGCACGCCGTAAAATACATTTTTTGTCAAGAATTCTGAAACACGCTGTTTAGCAAATTAAACCAATGTTTTCCATCTTTAATATCTCTGTTATTTGTTGAGTAGGAACACTATTATTTGAAAGGGTATTCCGGTTACAAGATGTATAACTGGACTTAGATTTCTCCGGCAGTCCCATAGAGAGTGAATGGAGAGGCTGACCACACGGAGTATAAAAGTGCCCTGTTTTGTCGATCGGTGGGGTCCATAGGATAGATAATATCATCTTGTAACCAAAAAAACCCTTTAAATTAGATTCTGAAATCTTTACAGACCTAGACCAACTCCTATATGCTGAGAATTGTGGTTCCACAGTTGCTAAGTAATGAGGAGGAGGAGGATGACCTCCTATTCCTGCATACAATGCAGCTTTATCTAAAATTGCAAATTTGACATTTTGATGAGTAGCAGTACTCAATGTCAGGCAGCAGCTGCTAAAGCAAGCAGGATTTTAAGGTGTATAAAAAGAGAGATAAAATACTGCAAAACGTATTGTCACCCCTTTATAAATCACTGAAGAGGCCACATCTAGAATCCAGTTTTGGGCTCAACATTTTAAGAAGGATATTCAGAAGTTAGAGTCAGTTCAAAGGCGGCAACTAGATTATTAAAAGGGATAGAAGGCCTCTCATATGATGAGAGGTTGGAAAAGTTGGGCTTGTTTAGTTTAGAAAAAATGCACCTCAGAGGACATCTAATTTACATGTATATGTGTGGTCAGTACAAATGACTTATTCCTTCTAAGGACCTTACTAAGGACCAGGGCGCATTCAGTACAGGTGGAAGAAAGGTGATTCCGGCAGCTAAATAGGAAAGGGTTCTTTACAGTTAGAGCAGTCAGACTGTGGAATGCTGACCATAAGAGGTTGTAATGGCAGACACTATGACAGCTTTTATACAAGGGCTGGATGATTTCCTCATTACAGGTAACATTGTGCATTATATATAATTTAGTGACATATGTATAATTGGTGGAGAAAAGTTGAACTTGATGGACCTAGGTCTTTTTTCAATCTATGTAACTATGTAAGTATGTGATAAGCTGTAAAAAAAAAATAATTTACTATCTAATTATATCCAAATCTATAACTGCATCATACAATTTTGTTAAAATCGAAAGTTTATGATCAGTTTTTAGTGCTAGTTAGATTTGTATGCAGTTCTCCTAATTGCCTGACAGTGGCAGTGTTGTACAGAGACTGTCTACAACTGAACGGAATCTCATTCATAGAAAAGTTTTTCGTTCCCGTTTCACATATTAATTACATTTATGTTCAACATTTCTGTAGAATTCAGAAAAACTGAGCTGTTTTTGCATTATAATGCTGCAAAAGTGCTGGAGTTTCAAAATGACACAATGCAATTTCTAAAAAATTTTAATTAATCAGTTGTGATATTGATACAATTATATTATACTTGGAGCAAATAGCACCACAAACACAACATGATCAAAAAACTGGACATGAACATAATAAAATTCTATTATACTCTATAAAAAGAACACTACAACTCCCAAAATGACCCAACTATTAGACATGCGCATAATACAAGTATTCTGCTATATTTTTTGTGCTATTATTATTATTAATTATTATAGCACCATTTATTCCATGGCGCTTTACATGTGAGGAGGGGTGTACATAATAAAAAACAAATTCAGTAATCTTAAACAACACAGGTCACAACGGGTACAGGAGGAGAGAAGACCCTGCCCACGAGGGCTCACAATCTACAAGGGATGGGTGAGGATACAATAGGTGAGGGCAGAGCTGGTCGATCGGTGGTTACTGCAGGTTGTAGGCTTGTCGGAAGAGGTAGGTCTTCAGGTTCCTTTTGAAGGTTTCCATGGTAGGTGAGGGTCTGATATGTTGTGGTAGAGAGTTCCAGAGTAAGGGGTGATGCGCGGGAGAAATCTTGTATGCGATTGTGGGAAGAGGAGATAAGAGGGGAGTTGAGAAGGAGATCTTATGAGGATCGGAGGTTGCGTGCCGGTAAGTACCGGGAGACGATCTCACAGATGTATGGAGGGCACAGGTTGTGGATGGCTTTGTACGTCATGGTTAAGGTTTTGAACTGGAGTCTTTGGGTAATAGGGAGCCAGTGCAGGGATTGACAGAGGGGGAGGCTGGGGAATAGCGGGGAGACAGGTAGATTAGTCAGGCAGCAAAGTTTAGGACAGACTGGAGGGGTGCGAGAGTGTTAGAAGGGAGGCCACAGAGCAGGAAGTTGCAGTAGTCAAGGCTGGAGATGATGAGGGCATGGATTAGGGTTTTTGCAGATTCTTGGTTGAGGAATGTACGGATCCGGGAAATATTTTTGAGTTGTAGTCGGCAGTATTACCCCGAGGCAGCGAGCTTGTGGGACAGGGGAGAGTGAGCAGCCATTTACTTTAATGGATAGGTCCGTTGGGGGAGTCATGTTGTTAGGCGTCAGGTTTCTGCGTCTGCTCTGCAGGAATCCAGAGCCTCACATTCTGCAGTCTCCTGCTGTCTATCTACTGCAGAGAAGAATACTTTGCAGCAGACCGCTACAGAGACTAAGTTCCTCTGTGCTCATACTGGGCATGCTCATGAGACGATCTCCCATTGGAGATCGGGAGTCATGTGCCCAGGTCCTGCTCGAGATCTCATTGGTCCATCTCGGAGATCTGGAAGGTCCCGCACGGCTATAAAAAGCGCGCATGACCGTTCGGCCGTGCGCTAGTATAGACTATACTTGCTATGTGTGAATGGTGACGGATGTATGATTCTGGTGACTGACTTCTTAAGAAACCCCTTCCCTCTGATATTACGCATGTGGATAGGGAATTAGTTCAGCAGTCAGCGCCAGTCTGTGGCAAGCCTTAGGCCACTGTGCACACCGCACCTCTGCGCTAGCGTCCGACATTGCGCCTGCTTTGTAGCTGTGTCGTCCAGCGGCAGTGTCCTACGCCGCGCTGCAGTTGCAGCCCTTCTTGGCGCTCGCAGTAGTGACGCCGCACACACGGTAGGTCTAGACAGACGCAGCTCCTCTGTCTTAGGTCCTGCTCCTGTGACCTGATACCGTGTGTGCATTTATCTGAGGCCTGTGATACTAACAGGCTCATTGTTTTGTATGTTTATGTTGCGGCGCACCCGTGTGTGAACAGAGCCCGCTTTGCGCACTTCGGGTGAAGTCTAACCCGTGCGCATTATACCGCCATATTGCTTGTCTGTCATTACCTAGCAGCGGTGTAGCATCTACTGCACGGTGGACCCCGAGCGGCGAACTCACTTTATTATTTATTTTTATTTAGTGTATTCCGCCGTTCCTAACGCACGTGAGATGGGGGAAAGATGATGAATTCTGTTTTGTCCATATTAAGTTTTAAGAAGAAGGATGAAATAGCTAACAGACATTGTGGGATTCTGGTTAGTAGGGTTGTGATATCTGGTCCAGAGATGTAGGTCTGTGTGTTGTTGGCATAGAGATGCTACTGAAAGCCGTGAGAGTCTTTGAGCTGTCCGAGGCCGAAGGTGTAAATGGAGAAGAGCAGGGGCCCTAGGACTAAACCTTGCAGGACTCCTGACAAATAAGGGGTAAGGTGAGGAGGTGGTGTGTGAGTGGAGACGCTGAACATCCAGTCTGCTAGGTATGATGAGATTCAAGATAGGGCCAAGTCTGTGATGCCAAGAGATGAGAGGGTCTGTAGTAATAGGGAGTGGTCCACTGTGTCAAAGGCAGAGGACAGGTCCAGGAGGAGGAGGACAGAGTAGCGTCGCTTGGCTTTGGCGGTTAGTAGGTCATTGGTGACTTTAGTTAGGGCAGTTTAAGTGGAGTGATGTGGCCAGAAGCCAAATTGTAAGTGGTCAAGGGGGAGCAAGAAGAAAGGTGGAAGGACAGTTCAAGATGGACGTGTTCTAGTAGTTTTGAGACATAAGGGAGAAGTGATATAGGGCCATAGCTAGATACAGAGGATGGGTCAAGAGAGGGCTTTTTGAGGATCGGTGTGATTGAGGCGTATGTTGGAAGCATGAAGGGAAAACACCAGTTAGTTAGGGGTATGTGATCAGGCACAAAAGCTAAGCAGCCTACACAAAGTGCAAGTGCCAGTTGTGTTGCACTGGTGGCGTTTGGCTCTAACAGCAGCGATTGGTGCTCTTTCCGGTCTCTGCTAATAGACGCCTTAATTGCTGCTGTCAATCACTGGTCCTTCATACTTATCCATTCGTGCCCCCATCACTGCCTCCCATGACATGATCTTGAGGTGCAAATGATTTTCCATGACAGCTGGGTGCCTGCTGAAAGCCACCTTGGTTCTTATAGAGCCCAGCCACAGTATGTTCGTCATAAGAGACTGTGATCGGTCCTATTTGTCCTATTAATCGCTTATTTAAAAAAGAAAGTGTAGCAAAAGAAAGTACCCACCAAATTCTACAATTACAAACTATAGCTCGACAAATAAAAATCAAGCCCTTACTCAGGCCCAGCAACAGAAAAATAAAATAGTTATGAGTCTCAGATCACTGCAGCATCAACCAATTTTTTTCTAAGTTCTTTTTTTTAATATAGTAAAAATATAATATAAAGTACATGTTTGGTATGAATGTAATCATGTTGGCCTGGAAAAAAAATGGAAGAATTATTTCACATCACTTGGAATTTTTGCAAAGTTTTTTCAGTACATTATACGGTAAAAATGAATTCAAAACTTCAACTTGTCCTGCAAAAAAATCGAGCCCTCATATGGCTATTTTAAGTGAAAATTAAAATAATGTTATATATGTATCAAAACATATCAACCAGAACCCGATCACAGGAGACTGGAAGAGTCCAAAGTTATTTATTATTAGAATTTACTATTTTGCAAAAAAAAAACTTATGGCTCCTGGAAGAAGAGAGGAAAAAATATGAAGATGTAAAAAAACTAAAAAAACAAAAATTGGTGGTGACTTTAAAGGGGATAATATGGGACACTAAAACTCCCACCATGGACACATAATGCAATTTTATATTCTAATTCTATCCTCGTAGACATATGCCTCGAGTCATGCAACACTTTCAATTCTGAGACTCTTGAAAAGTAAGAAACAATTGACAACTATAGTCACGTCTGTACAGTATGTGTGCAGATATTAGGGGTATCCAGCTTACAGAATTACCAGGGCACCCAGCAGCTTGTAGTCACTAGCACAGCGAGTGTCGTCAAATCTTCCAATCAGAGCCCTCTTGACAGACTAACATTCGCTGTAAGTGCAGGATATGAAGGCACAAAGTGACACATTATGGCCAGCGATGGACAGGCCCAGGCTTGCCAGTCTTGGCACATCTTAACGATGGGAAGTGCAACTTCTAATTCAGTCTTCCACAGGCTGAAGGCCTCTTGAGGCTTCACTGATGCCTGGGCTGCGAAGAGCAGCCATGACGGAAATGAGAGCACTTTAATGTAATTGACTCCTGCAGTTATACTCACACTCTCCTAATCACTTCTGAGTTGTGTCAGATTGTCCGGCATGCCATGCTGCCCGCTAACTACTCCATGAGGGTACATGTGATATTAACACTCACTAGTAACCCTAAATCATAATATAAGCTTATCTAACTATTACCCATCTCCTATTTGCCGTCTACCTGTATCATTTATCTATCTGTCTACAAACACTCTGTAAGTGCTAAGATTGCAAACATTGAATATATGAAATGTGGACGCATTACTGCTATATCGATTATACCCATAAAAATGCATATAATTAGCTAATTAATTGATCAACTCATGAAAGCCCACCAGCCACGACAAAGCGGCTTTTCTTTGATGGGACCCTAACCTAGCATCATGCCTAAATGGTGTTTCCCGATGGGGAGAGAGTAAATGTGTACTGGTCCAATGGCCCCTACTCGCGTTTAACCCGCAGCTTCATCAGGGGGCTCTCCCTATCTGCACACACACCATTTAGGTGTAAGTATTACTTATCTTCATTATTCTACCAGATCTTCTATGGATAGTCATAGCACTAACCTCTTAGACTAGGGGTGGTCATCACTGTATGTTCTATACTTTCTTGTCTTTTCAAGTTTATACATGTTCGACACTTAATGTGTGTACTGGTGTAATTTGTAGGAATACTCTGCTTTTTTCTGTATGTGTTTTTTTCATATTTTTAAAATATATTTTAATAAAAGATGTTACATTTTATGAGCCCTTCCTGCACTCTTGTCTCTTTTGTTGGTTTTGATATTTACCCTAGAGTCTGTCTCTAGTAAGTTTTTCTTTATTGCTGCTCATGTTGTGTAATCATTCACAATGTAACGTTTGCAGTACACTCTGTAATATATGTGACTCTCTTTCACAGAGTGATATATCCTTTGTCTGATCCCCCCTTGGTGAAGATGTCTAATTCTTCCCCTGCTGATGAAGGGACGACATTTGAGCACCTCTGGAGTACCCTGTAAGTCGCAGCGGTGGCATGCTGCTATTCTCTTATTCATGTCTGTTACTGATGCTGGAAAGCACAGGATTCTTATTTATCTGTTACATGGGGCCTATAAGGACTGTGACAGTGACACTTGGGCCCTGGCGCTTGGAAGGACCCATAGGTTTCTGTTCCACATGCAAACACACCTGTATTTTACATTGCACACAATGCATGGGGGCCTTTATAAAATTTTGCTTTGGGGTCCAGGAGCTTCATCTTATGCCTTTGGGTGTTTCTTCTGCTTAGCTGATGATTACAGAGTTCCTACCATTGCGGTAGGTGTCCATCTCTGCGCTTGGGTAGCGCTATTACGGTATGGCAGATCTGGGTGCTACTGCTGCGCTCACTTATGACATACAGCACAGTGCCCACTATGACCAAGAAGGTGACAGTGTTTCCTCATTATAGTAAATGTCTCATTATTGTGTCTGTAAAGGATGCAGCTATAACTATAGTAATGGGATTTATTATACAGAAGTAGCAGAGCTGTGTTTGGCACTGCATTGTTAATAGGAGTCTGTCAGCCAAACCTGACATTATAAATTAAGTGCATAGCTATGAAGGAGATCTCACCCCACCTTTAGTAGCCTAATCGCTGCCTCTGGTCTTCAAAATCTGAAGCTTAATCAAACATCTTTTTCAGGGTGCTCAGTGTACCCTTGGTATGGCTAAGAAGCTCAGTGCTCTATTTCATCCACTAGTTTTCCATGTCCCCACCTGCCTCACTGGTGATTGACAGCGCTGGCTAGCCTTGAGCGAGCACTGTCTGCAGAGACAGGGGCGAGGAGGCCCTTTCAGTCAGCAGTGAGGGAGGCAGAGGTATGCAAACCAGTGGGTGGACTGATGCACCGAGTATCTGTCATGTGCCCCATCCTGTGTGATAAGGCCAGCAGGCCAGTAACTAATACAACAGGACACGGCACGTGTAATTGTCCAGTGTGACGCGGCCCGCAGGCCGGTAACTAATACAACAAGACAAAGGGGAATAGGGAAACATTTACAACGGAGGGCCCTGCAATAGGGAACGGGGAACGTGGAGACCTCCTGCACTTCCCTGAGTCAGTGTCCCTAACGCTCCTAACGTTCCCTATGCCGGTTCCGCACCTGGCGCCACTCAGGAACCTGTAGCCCTGGCACACCCTACACCTATCCCTTCCTAGGGAGCTGGGTGGTGCAGGCACTGGCCCCACCGCTGCACTAACACCAACATGAGGAAAAGTGACAAACAGGGAAACACTCAGCTTTGCTCTGATGCACTTGCTCCTGGCAACAGAGACCAACACCTGAGTGCATCTTCCTCCACCGTGTCCAACACCTGGGTGCAGCTTTACAGCAACAGCGTCCAGCACAGAGTGCCGCCTTGGAGCAACAGAGTCCAGCACTTGAGTGTAGCTGTCCAGCAACCGAGTCTAGCAAACTGAGTGCAGCTCTCAGTAACAGAGTTCAGCAAACTGAGTGCAGCTCTACACCATAGCTGCCACTTCGCCAAGCATTGCAGGAATTCTTCACTGACACCATAGCTGCCACTCCACCATGCTTTACACGAACTCCTCGCTGACACCATGGCTGCCACTCCAGGACTCTGAATGAGCCGCCCTGGACTCTCCTCCAGCTCCCCATCCAGCTCCTTCCTTCACCCAGGATGGTTGGAAAGCCCAACAATAATAATATCACCAACGTGAGTGAGCACTACTGACACACCTTTATAGAGCAAACACACCTGTTAGTGATTCCCGTGCAATTACTCTAACCACCACTGGGGGCAAACTATCTCTAAAAACACCAGTGCAATGACCATATTGGCCACCGGGGTAAAACCATCTCTAAGCACAAGTGCAATGACCATACTGGCCACCGGGGACAAAACTAACCCTGAGCAAAATAGCTCACAGGAAAAAAAAGGTTACTTGTGCATTTAATCTGTCAGATCCACCCTGGATCATGACAGTATCTTGGCCACACCCAGGGTGTACAGAACACCCTAATTATCATATTTGATTAATCTTCAGTTTCTGCAGGACAGGGGCAGCGATTAGTTCAGTAATGAAGCATTTTTTATAGAGACTATGGTCCTGATTCATAAAGAATGGAGTTGCACACTAAGAATGGTGGCTTA
Organism: Dendrobates tinctorius; assembly: GCF_039654945.1. NCBI lineage: Eukaryota > Metazoa > Chordata > Amphibia > Anura > Dendrobatidae > Dendrobates > Dendrobates tinctorius. Next base: position 5,788,059 of record NW_027361993.1, read on the forward strand.
AAGGGAATCTGTCACCTCTTTTGTCCGCTATAAGAAGCATCTGCTGCCTTTCAGAGCTTATCTACAGCATTCTATAATGCTGTAGATAAGCCCCAGGTCCGACCTGAAAGAGAAGATAAATAAGTTTTATTATGCTCACCCGGGGGAGGGGACGGTTCGATCCGATGGGTGTCGAGGGTCCGGGGCCTCCCATCTTCTTGCGACACCGTCCTCCTGCTTGCTTCCTCGCTCTGCGCAGGTGTGCTGACATTTCCTGGCACCTGCGCACTGCAGTTCTTTGCTCTGCCCTCAACAGGGCAGATAAGTACGCTTGCGCAGAAGTGTGAGGCCGGGAGCGAGGAAGCAACAGCAGGGCGGCATCGCAAGAAGATGGGAGGCGCCGGACCCGGACCTGTGACACCCATCGGACCGGACCGGACCACACCGGACCACCCTGCAAATGAGTATAATGAAGCTTATTTTTCTTATCTTTCAGGTCGGATTGGGGTCTTATCTACAGCATTATAGAATGCTGTATATAAGCTCTGAAAGGCAGTGGCCGCATCTTATAGCAGCCAAAACAGGTGACAGGTTCCCGTTAATGATGGGCATGCTGGAGTAAGAGGCGCACGCCACCTAATGAATTAAGCGGATCTTTACAACTGGTGTTCGCCTCCGTGATCCTCGGCCACAAATTTACTCCACACAAGAAGTAGCGTAATAAAGGTGCATCTCACAAAATTAGAATATCATCAAAAAGTTAATTTATTTCAGTTCTTCAATAGAAAAAGTGAAACTCATATATTATATAGAGTCATGACAGAGTGATCTATTTCACGTGTTTATTTCTGTTAATGTTGATGACTATGGCTTGCAGCCAATGAAAACCCAAAAGTCATTATCTCAGTAAATTAGAATACTTTATAACACCAGCTTGAAAAATGATTTTAAAATCCAAAATGTTGGCCTACTGAAATGTATGTTCAGTAAATGCACTCAATACTTGGTCAGGCTCCTTTTTCACCAATTTCTGCATCAATGCAGCGTAGCATGGAGGTGATCAGCCTGTGGCACTGCTGAGGTGCTATGGAAGCCCAGGTTGCTTTGATAGCAGTCTTCAGCTCATCTGCATTGTTGGGTCTGGTGTCTCATCTTCTTCTTGACAATACCCTATAGATTCTCTATGGGGTTAAGGTCAGGCGATTTTGCTGGCCAATCAAGCACAGTGATACTGTTGTTTGTAAACCAGGTATTGTTACTTTTGGCAGTGTGGACAGGTGCCAAGTTCTGCTGGAGAATGACATTTCCATCTCCAAAAAGCTTGTTGGCAGAGGGAAGCCTAGCTTATTAGCAATAACGGCCTGGTGCTAATCACCCCATCAGTATCCCCCAAAAAACTATAATGATATACAGTTTGTTTTGGATATTTAAAGTATGTAGCAGGGCTGCAAGGCGGAGCCTTAAAGGTATTGTACATGATCAGAAAGACACAGCTGCCAAACAGATCCCGTTCACTGCAGGACCTAGAAAAGCCAGGTACACCCAGGACTTTGTATCCACCAACAGCATTTTTTGGAGTTCTCCACTTACTACAACAGGTGGATTATTATCCTATAATGCAGAGTAAGGACTCCACACACAAAATCTATGGGATATCTCTTTAGTGAGCCAAGCAGATTTCATGCCTGCTGACTGCAGGACATCCTATAAGATTCACTAAGGACCTCTGATTCACCAGCAGCAGCTTTCAAGTGGTTTCCATTTAGCACACAGAATCTATGGGCCAAAACTATACCTTTGTGTGCCATATACTTTGACTTAGTTTCCCCTAATGGATTCATAAGGAATCTGTGAGAAAATTATGGCATATAATTACTAAAAGGAATCTGTCAGCAAGCTTTTGCTATGCTATCTGAGAGCAGCATGAGGTAGGGGCTGAGATCCTGATTCCAGGGATGTGTATTTTACTAAGCTGTGATTTTGTTTCAATACAATCAGTGTTTTATCAGCAGGAGATAATCACTATAGGACTAGGTGTCATGCCTCGTGGTCCAACCACATCCCCAGCACTGATTGGCAGCTGTCAATATGCAGTGTACACAGAAAGCAGCCAATCAGTGTTGCGGGCGGGGTTATACGAGACTCAGCATTCAGTGCTCTGCTATATCTGCAGCAAAGAAAACAGTGATTGTATCACAACTGCTGCACCCAGTAAACTAAGTGATACATGGCTGGAATCAGAGTCTCAGCCCTTACATCATGCTGCTGTCAGATTACATAGCAAAACCTGCTGATAGATTCCTTTTAAATTGGTTTTCAATTTTCACTGTGTATGCTGGCAGTTGTAGTTCCACACCTGCCGTATATTTCTGGCATGCCTACTGGTAACTCACATTTTTTTTTTCTTCTTTTCGGTAGGGAACCAGACAGTAATTATTTCGATCTGCCTCAGTCAAGTCACTCAAGCAACTCCGAGGTCTCCAATCAGACGGAAGTGAACATGGACGCCTATCAAATGAGGAACATGAATGAATCCATCATGGTACGTGTGAGGTGGGAAAAATGTATGGAACAGAGGAATAAATTGTGCTCACTGTTATCCCATAGTGCAAACTGCTGAGGTTCACACATGCTTCTACTTTACTCACCCCCAGAGCTGCATTCAACAGTCTGCTATTTTCCTATCAGCTCTCAGGCATGGGAAATAAGCAGATGTGATTAGATGTCCTTCTAAAATGCTCCAGGAAGCTTCCACCACAATATTGAATGCAGCTGTGGATGTGAATGGAGCAGAATACATAGACCCCAATGCAGTAATCCGTTTTCACTAGTTTTCAGCATTTTTGTCATGTTGGTCACCAATCCTGGCTGGCTCTGCCAACTTTTTAAAACATGAATGAACCTCAGCAGAGAAGGGGCATCCCACAAATTCATCATAACTTGCTGCAAAAAAGTGGGGTAAACTATGACAGAAATGCGCCCCAGTCCTCGCATGGAGAACATTCCTTGTGGCGGTGCACGGCCGCTCAAAGATATGACAATTTCATTAAAAGGCACACGTCTGCTAAATAATTTGCCGCATCTTATTCCAGCGTCGTCCTCATTAAGAATAATGTACAAAATGCCAGTCTTGATAAACTGGGGCCATAATGTGTATTAGGATCAACAGAAGTAAAGCCAAGTGATTGCAGCGGTACTTATATTATATCCATTTTTATACTGTAAAGATATGTTTAACATGTTTGCGCCCTTAACGTACCATATGGAATCATGTATAATTTTATTGCTGCAGCGATGGTATTTTTAACACAACTGTTATTGTCATGATGCTACGACTGTTTCCGCTTTTCTGCTTGTTGCGCTGCTCCATGTGCCCATACAGGACATAGGCTCCCCCTAGAGGCTATTGCTGAGTACTACAGTTTTGTAAAAAACATATTTTTATAATCTTTGGATTAGGGCTATGTCACTTCTACAAACTTCCATTGCACAGTCACAGCCAGAAGCAGGTAACATGACTCCATGCGCTTGATATTCTCTTGTTGTGGAGGAGGGCTATTTAATCCTTTTTGCCTTATGCTCTGCTTACTTTGCTGAGTCCTCTAAAACATGGTGCGGCATGGTGGATCGCAGCACTGGGGTCCTGCGTGTTTGCGTGGGTTTCCTCCGGTTTCTCCGGTTTCCTCCCACACCCCAAATACATACTGATAGGGAATTTAGATTAGAAATAAAAAATACAGGGCGCATCCACTGTGTAAAATCCGTATCAAAAAACACATTAACAGAGAAAAAGGAAGGTGCTCACCTATTGGGGTTGTGAGAAAGTCACAACACCCATAAACGCATGAGAAGCAGCAGCAAGTCTGCACAGGGTCCTAGGACAAATTTGCAAAAACGGCGTGAAAGTGCAATGAGGACTGCGCTTGCTTCTGGTGGAGTACAAAGTTCTTTATTCAGCCAACGCGTTTCTTGAGCCTACTGGCTCACTTCATCAGGGCAGATTACATTGAAAGATAATGAAACATTCTTATAAAGAAAAAGAAAAAAAAAAAAACAAAAACTCAAAAACAATGAAACTTTATTACAAACATAAAAACACTCCAATAAAAGTGTATTAAAAAAAGAAAAAGTATAAAATTATGCAAAAATAAAAATAGAACAGAGTGCTATGAATCACGGGGTAAAAAGTGACTAAGGTTAATGAAAAAAAAGGGGGGGGGGAGGGGTGAGACCTCAAGGAGTATTAGAACCTGGCTCATGAAGTGCAAGTACCAGGTATTAGTCCACTAAACCATTGGATTTAGCTGAAGTGGTTTAAGAAAAATTTTTTAGAAATTATTTGTTTTATAAAAAACAAAATCCAGCAAAATAACTTGAAGTGGTATTAGAACCTGACTAATAAAGTGCAAGTACAGGTTGTAAAGTACGAGGTATTAGTCCACTGAACCATTAGAATAAACAGAAGTGGGTTGAAGAACATTAAAGGAATTATTTGTCAATTTATTTTGTAGGAATCAAAATTCAAAAAAAAAACTTCAAATGGTATTTTTGTAAAGAAATAGTCTTTTCATTTCATTTTATTTTGTAGAGGGAAAATCAAAATCGGACATCAGAAAAAAAAAAAAAAAAAAAAAGGGCATAAAATTGGGTAAAATGTAATAAAAGTGTATGAAAATCACAATAAGGATGAAATCAAATGAAAGCATCATTGATAATATTGAGGCCATAGCAGCCAATTGTCTTCAATTTATAGATCCAATAGACCTCTTTTCTGTTTAATGCTTGGGTTCTATTGGAAACGTGTTCAGGGATAATAATAATAATCTTTATATAGCGCTAACATATTCCGCATCGCTTTACAGTTAGCACATATTTTCATCACTGTCCCTGATGGGGCTCACAGTCTAAATTCCCTATCAGTATGTTTTTTTGGAGTGTGGGAGGAAACCGGAGTGCCCGGAGGAAACCCACGCAAACACGGGGAGAACATACAAATTCCTTGCAGATGTTGTCCTTGGTGGGATTCGAACCCAGGACTCGCTAACCACTGAGCCACCATGCTGCCCTAGGGATGTGTTCTATAGGAAAAATAATGGCTTTAGAAAAATCTCTTTGGTGAAATGAATCAAAGTGTCGTGACAGACCATGTTGTTGGTATCCAATTTTAGTGTTGTGTCTATGTGAGTTCATTCTACAATGAAGGGGTTGTGTGGTTCTCCTAACATACAATTTAGGACAAGGACACAGGATATACCCACACGTACCCTTTCTGAATTGATGGACTCCAACATCAATTCCTTCAAGTCAAGTGGGGAAAGCCCTACTTCCATACCCACTGTTAATGTCACTCCTAATTCTGCCAATGACATGGCAGCACTAATTATTGATAGAAGGTCTTCCTCCTTCCCCCTACCTTTCTTTGACCCCCCCCCCCCCCCCCCCCCCCCGCTCACCCCTGCAAAATTAGACACTACTGAGGTCTTTGATCTTGATCCTCCAGTCACCACTGATCTCATTGTTCTTAACATTGACAACCCTACTACCTCCTGTATAGACAAACTCCCTGCTGTTTCTACTGAAAAGAGGTTGATCATTAATGACCAGGTCATTATTGACAACTCAGCTGCTGGTTCATCAGCAGCAGTGTCCTTTTTTCCATCTGCATGCAATCCCATTCCCCAAGCAAAAAGAGATATCCCTTCTTTTTTTCAGAAGGTCACACTAAAAAGAAAAAATCCTATAGAGGAGCCAGAGGCCAAGGAGCAAAGAAAAAAAGGGAAAAGCGACAAACCATAAAATCAAATGTTTTTAATTTATCATCTCACCCCCTGTCCCCGGATGAGGAAGGGTTATTAAGCAAGGGACTCTCCTTCTGCCCTACAAATAAAAGCAGTGGTTTTGAATTATTTCTTGATGCCCAAAAATTAATTAGGAAACTTACCCTACTGAGACATTTTGAACTCAAAAAAGTTCATTCTAACCTTAAAACACTTCTAAGGCTGGTTTCACATTAGCGCTTTTTAAGCGCACGCACGGCCGGGGGTAGCTCCGCCCCCGAGCCGGCTCTCTGCCCGGCGTGCCCGCCCCTTGCTTGTAGCGCCACCTCCTAGCGCACAGCGGCGCCTGCGATCGGCGCACCCTATCTTTAGCATAGGGTGCGCAGATCGTGCGCAGGCCGTGCGCTAGTTGCGCTTTGACCTGCGCTGCGCACTTTTGACGGTGCGCCGTGCGCGCCAAAATCAAACTTTTCGGATTTTGGCGCGCACGGCGCACCGTCAAAAGTGCGCAGCGCAGGTCAAAGCGCAACTAGCGCACGGCCTGCGCACGATCTGCGCACCCTATGCTAAAGATAGGGTGCGCCGATCGCAGGCGCCGCTGTGCGCTAGGAGGCGGCGCTACAAGCAAGGGGCGGGCACGCCGGGCAGAGAGCCGGCTCGGGGGCGGAGCTACCCCCAGCCGTGCGTGCGCTTAAAAAGCGCTAATGTGAAACCAGCCTAACACCACAGTGGTCTCTTCCTTCCACCTTGATGTCAGAGGGAAATCCTCATTCTACCCACTAGAAAGTAGAGGACATCATGTAGAAACATTCTCTGATCTTCTATTGGATCGTCTTAATACACTACCTACACAAAATATACCAGTAAAACGGAATTTGTCCTCAATAGAACGTGTGGCATTGGAAAGATTGGAGAAAAACACGAATTTGGTTATCAAATCTGCAGATAAAGGTGGAGGGATAGTGATTCAAGATAAAACTGATTATGTGAATGAGGCTTTTAGAATTTTATCTGACAAAAAATTTTATCTGCCCATCCCCCAGAACCCCATCCCCCAAGCTACTGTTATTTACAATGATTTTATCAAAAAGGCGCATGATTCTGGGGTTCTTAATGACCATGAAAGGAAGTTTTTAACAGTTAAGAACCCCTCTACTCCTTTCCTGTACCATCTACCAAAAATACACAAGAGTACCATTAATCCACCAGGAAGACCTATTATTTCTGGTATTGACTCTCTCACCAGCAATATATCATTTTATATAGATAGAATCATGCAGCCTCATGTCCTACAGCTCCCCAGTTTTTTATAGGATTCTACACAATTGATCAACCTAACTAACAATATACCTTGGAAAAATTCTTATGTTTTTATTTCATTTGATGTATCTGCTTTGTATTCCAATATTGATCACCAACTGGGTTTGAGCTGTTTTAAAAAATTTCTACTTACTGACAGTCGATTGTCTGACCCTCAAAAGGATTTTATTTTTAATGGGATGGATTTTATTTTACATAATAACTTTTTTACTTTTCTGGGGGATTTTTATCATCAGATCAGAGGCACCGCTATGGGATCATGGGTCGCGCCAACTTATGCTAATCTTTTTATGGGGGTCTTTGAGAATACTTTTATTACCATTGATTCATTTCTAGAGGGCGTGGTTTTATATAAAAGATACATTGATGATTTATTCTTAATCTTTGACACCAGTTTTATTCCAGTTGACGTCTTTACTTCTTCCATACAGAACAACATATGGGGTTTGGAGTTCACCCCCCACATTAGTAATACCCAGATGGACTTCCTTGATATCACCTTTTATATAAAAAACTCCAAAATTTATACCAAAACTTTTTTTAAGAAGGTAGACTCCAATAGTTATGTCCATTTTAAGAGCAGCCACTATTCTAAATGGCTTTTTAACATTCCTCATAATCAATTTCAGAGAATCCGAAAGAACTGTACAGAAGATGAGGATTTTAATAATCAGGCTGAGGTCCTCAAGGGAAGATTCCTGGCTCAAAAATACCCTTCCCAATTGGTTCATTCTACTTTTAATAATGTTTCAAAAAATTTTAACCAGCAAATTCTTTTAAGTGGGAGATCTAAAGAAAAAGATACACATGCTAACTATCAGGCCAATTTTATCACTACCTACAACTCCCAACATAAGGAGATTAAAAATATACTAGGGGACCTATGGTACATTATCCAAAACGATCCTGTACTTAATAAAGTTCTTCCTGACAAACCTACTGTTACATTTAAGAAGGCCAGATCACTAAAAAATCATCTGGCCCCTAGCAGATTGAGCCAATATACTCCCGACAATCATACCGGCTTGACATCAGGCATTTTTAGATGCCAGAGGCCCAGGTGTAGCCTTTGCAGTAATATTGCCCATAATACTTTCATCTTTTCACATCCATTCACCTCAGAAAAATTCACCATCACTAATCACCTGTCCTGTGTGTCTGCCTTTGTTATTTATGTTATCCTGTGTCCTTGTCCTAAATTGTATGTTGGGAGAACCACACAACCCCTTCATTGTAGAATGAACTCACATAGACACAACACTAAAATTGGATACCAACAACATGGTCTGTCACGACACTTTGATTCATTTCACCAAAGAGATTTTTCTAAAGCCATCATTTTTCCTATAGAACACATCCCTGAACACGTTTCCAATAGAACCCAAGCATTAAACAGAAAAGAGGTCTATTGGATCTATAAATTGAAGACAATTGGCTCCTATGGCCTCAATATTATCAATGATGCTTTCATTTGATTTCATCCTTATTGTGATTTTCATACACTTTTATTACATTTTACCCAATTTTATGCCCTTTTTTTTTTTTTTTTTTTCTGATGTCCGATTTTGATTTTCCCTCTACAAAATAAAATGAAAAGACTATTTCTTTACAAAAATACCATTTGAAGTTTTTTTTTTGAATTTTGATTCCTATAAAATAAATTGACAAATAATTCCTTTAATGTTCTTCAAACAACTTCTGTTTATTCTAATGGTTCAGTGGACTAATACCTCGTACTTTACAACCTGTACTTGCACTTTATTAGTCAGGTTCTAATACCACTTCAAGTTATTTTGCTGGATTTTGTTTTTTATAAAACAAATAATTTCTAAAAAATTTTTCTTAAACCACTTCAGCTAAATCCAATGGTTTAGTGGACTAATACCTGGTATTTGCACTTTACAGCATACATCTGCACTTCATGAGCCAGGTTCTAATACTCCTTGAGGTCTCACCCCTCCCCCCCCCTTTTTTTTCATTAACCTTAGTCACTTTTTACCCCGTGATCCATAGCACTCTGTTCTATTTTTATTTTTGCTTAATTTTATACTTTTTCTTTTTTAATACACTTTTATTGGAGTGTTTTTATGTTTGTAATAAAGTTTCATTGTTTTTGAGTTTTTTTTGTTTGTTTTTTTGACCTTTGTTGATGTCATTTAACCCTGCATTGGCGCCAATTTTTTTTTTTTTTTTCTCTATAAGAATGTTTCATTATCTTTCAATGTAATCTGCCCTGATGAAGTGAGCCAGTAGGCTCAGGAAACGCGTTGGCTGAATAAAGAACTTTGTACTCCACCAGAAGCAAGCGCAGTCCTCATTGCACTTTCACGCCGTTTTAGGGAATTTAGATTGTGAGCCCCATCGGGGACAGTGATCATTATGCATGTAAGGCGCTGTGGAATTAATGGCACTATATAAATGAGTAAAATAAATAAATAAACATATATATGTTTTAGAGGAATCAGCAAAGTACAATTAAGTATATATATATATATATATATATACAGCTCTGGAAAAAATTAAGAGAGCATCACACCAAAACCCTGCCATGGGCAGCTCATTCTCCAGACCTGAACCCCATTGAAAACCTCTGGAATGTAATCAAGAGGATGATGGATAGTCACAAGCCATCAAAGAAGAACTGCTTACATTTTTGCGCCAGAAGCAGTGTGAAAGACTGGTGGAAAGCAGCCAAGACGCATGACCGCTGTGATTAACAATCATGGTTATTCCACAAACATTGATTCCTGAACTCTTACTGAGTTACATCATTAGTATTGTTCTTTCTAAATGATTAAAAACTTGTTTTCTTTGCATTATTTGAGGTCTGAAAGCACTGGTTCTTTTATGTAATATTGACCATTTCTCATTTTTAGAAAAAAAAACAAACACTAAATTTAGTGCTTGGAAATTCGGAGACATGTTGTCAGAAGTTTATAGAATAAAAGAACAATTTACATTTTACCCAAAAATATACCTATAAAGAGAAAAATCAGACAAACTGAACATTTTGCAGTGGTCTCTTAATTTTTGCCAGAGCTGTATATATATCACTAAGAGCAAGCTCAATTCTGTGAGTCAATTGTCAATTTATATTCCATGTAATAAAATGGTTTCTCATCACTTAAATATGTTTTACTTTGTTGGAAAATTCTCTTTGCAGGGGTAAATATTGCTAGCAAAGCAGGGCTTTGTCCAAGCATGATCACTGGCAGAGATTCCCGCTGAATTGTACAGCAATTCTAAAATTCTCAAGAAAAGTTTATGCCATGACACGTAGAGTTGGCACCATCACAAGTGGCGCCAATTCTCCAAGAATGAGACCTGGTCTGTTATGTGGCTCCGCATGGACTTGCTGCAAGTTTAATCTAAACATGTTTATTAAATTCTCTTCTTATTTAATTTAAAAAAATGTAAAGTTTGCTACTGTCCAACAAACACGGTAATAGATATTAAATAGATAAATAAATAATATAAATACATATATAGATAGGTATATAGATATGATTCCAAAAATATGGCAGCACTCCAAGATTCAAGTAAAAAGAAAAAGTTGTGCCTTTATTGAGCCACAGCTGTAACCACATGGCTTAATAAAGCCACAAGGTTTTCTTTTTACTTGAATCTTGGAGTCCTGCCATTTTTTTACATCCTATCTACATGTGGATTTGATTTAAATCCCTGGAGTTGCACCCTCTGTTATTATGTTGCTGCTTCAGCCTTTCTTTACATACATAGATAGAATGGATGGATAGATAGAGAGATACTACAAAAAACAAAAACCTGACCAGCACCTCCATGTGAAGCCTCTTTCACACATCAGTGTCTGCAGTATGAGTGGTGAGAGTTTTCACATGTATCAGAGACACGCACACACGGAGACCCATTCTATGCACATATCAGTGTGTTTCCACGGACCGTGTGTCCATGGACAAAACACACTGAAATGTCCGTTTTTTACCATCAGCACGGACAACAAAACGTCCCACACACGGAGAACACACATTGATATCCTCCGTTTGACACGCACCGGTGCCGGGGAAGAAGCGCTACAGTAAGTATTGTTCCCCGGCGGCAGGTGATGAAGACGGCTCTCATCATTCTCCCCTGCTCTGCTGGCGATCGGCGAGCAGGGGAGAATGATGAGCGTTATATTAAAGTCCGAATAACAACCGGTGGGGGCTTTTGGGACTCTTACCCCCATCATCCAACACCTGCTGCCACTAATAACAGTGACAGTAGGTGTGGATGATCGGGGTATTCCACAGCCGCTGGCTGCGATTTAACTAAATCAATGGATGAAAAACACGACTTGGGTTCTCCCCTGTTTTCTTTAACCAACCAGGCAAAACTCACAGCTGGGGGCTGCAACCCTCAGCTGTCAGCTTCAACAAGGTTGGTTATCAAGAATAGAGGGGTCTCCACACTGTTTTTATTAAATATTTAAATAAATAATTAGAAAAATCGGAGTGGGATCCCCCCCATTTTTCACAACCAGCCTTGCTAAAGCAGACAACTGGGGGACACACGTATTACACTCGCGGCTGTGAGCACAATCCCCATCTGTGGACCTCAGGCATTCAGACTATCCTCATGGAGGTGGTTTCTAATGGTTTGTGCAGACACATGCACATTTGTGGCCTGCTGGAGGTCATTTTGCAGGGCTCTGGCATTGCTCCTCCTGTTCCTCCTTGCACAAAGGCTGAGGTAGCGGTCCTGCTGGTGGGTTGTTGCCCTCCTACGGCACCCTCCACGTCTCCTGGTGTACTAGCCTGTCTCCTGGTAGTGCCTCCACCCTCTGGACACTACGCTGACAGACACAGCAAACCTTCTTGTCACAGCTCGCATTGATGTGCCATCCTGGTTGAGCTGCACTACCTGAGCCACTTCTGTGGGTTGTAGAGTCCGTCTCATGCTACCATGAGTGTGAAAGCACAACCAACATTCAAAAGTGACCAAAACATCAGCCAGAAAGCATTGGTACTGAGATGTGGTCTGTGGTCCCCACCTGCAGAACCACTCCTTTATTGAGGGTTTCTTGATAATTGCCAATAATTTCCATCTGTTGTATATTCCATTTGCACAACAGCATGTGAAATTGATTGTCAATCAGTGTTGCTTCCTAAGTGGACAGTTTGATTTCACAGAAGTTTGATTTACTTGGAGTTACATTCTGTTGTTTAAGTGTTCCCTTTATTTTTATGAGCAGTGTAGTATGTGCTGTTCCATTTTTTTCTAACTAGATAATATATAGATAGATATGAGATAGATAATAATAATTATTATTTATTTATATAGCACCATTGATTCCATGGTGCTGTACATGAGAAGGGGTAACATACAAAGTACAGATATCACTTACAGTAAACAAACTAACAATCACAGACTGATATAGAAGGGAGAGAGAACCCTGCCCTTTCAGGCTTACATTCTACAGGATGATGGGGAAGTAGACAGTAGGTTGGGGGGTTGCAGCAGCTCCAGTGATGGTGAGGTGGTAGCTCCAGTAGTGGTGAGGAGGCAGCGGGGATCATTGCAGGCTGTAAGCTTTCCTGAAGAGATGGGTTTTCAGGTTCCGTCTGAAGGATCCGATTGTGGTTGATAGTCGGACATGTTGGGGCAAAGAATTCCAGAGGATGGGGGCTATTCGGGAGAAGTCTTGGAGGCGGTTGGGTGAGGAGCGAATAAGTGTGGAGGAGAGAAGGAGGTCTTGAGAGGACCGGAGATTGCGTGAAGAAAAATATTGGGAGATAAGTTCAGAGATATATGGAGGAGACAGGTTATAAATGGCCTTGTAGGTCAGTAATAGTAAATTGATTTGGTTATGCTGAGGGAATGGGAGCCAGTGAAGAGATTTGCAGAGGGGAGAAGCGGAGGAGTAGCGAGGAGAGAGATGAATTAATCGGGCAGCAGAGTTAAGGATGGACTGGAGAGGTGCGAGGCGAGGGTGTTAGCAGGGAGGCCACAGAAAAGGATGTTGCAATAGTCGAGGCGGGAGATAATGAGGGCATGTACAAGCATTTTAGTAGAATGAGGGTTGAGGAAGGGATGGATTCAGGAAATATTTTTGAGCTGGAGGTGACAGGAGGTGGAGAGAGCTTGGATGTGCGGTTTGAAGGACAGGGCAGAGTCAAGAGTTTCTCTGAGGCAGCAGACCTCTGGTACAGGGGAAAACTTGATGTCGTCAATTGTTATAGATAGGTCGGGTAAGGAAGATCTGCGAGATGGTGGAAAGATGATCACTTCAGATTTGTCCACATTGAGTTTGAGGAAGTGAGAGGAGAAGAAGGAGGACATGGCTGATAGACACTTCGGGATTCTGGACAGCAGAGAGGTGACGTCTGGTCCAGAGAGGTAGATCTGAGTATCATCGGCATAAAGGTGGTACTGGAATCCTTGGGACTTTACGAGTTGCCCCAAGCCAAGTGTATAGATTGAGAAGAGTAGAGTCCTAGAACAGAGCCTTGGGGGACTCCAACAGAGAGAGGGTGGGATGAGGAGGTAGTGTGGGAGTGGGAGACACTGAATGTGCAGTTGGAAAGGTATGAGGAGATCCAGGATAGGGCGAGGTCTTTGATGCCAAACGAGGAGAGGATCTGTAGTAGTAGGTATTGGTCAACTGTGTCGAAGGCAGAGGACAGGTCTAGAAGGAGGAGCATAGAGTATTGCCCGTTATCTTTGGCTGTAAGTAGGTCGTTGGTAATTTTGGTCAGGGCTGTCTGAGAGGAATGATGGGGACGGAAACCAGATTGTAGATTGTCAAAGAGCAAGTTAGATGAGAGGTGGGAGGAAAGTTCAGCATGGACATGCTGTTCCAGGAGTTTAGAAGCGAATGGGAGCAGCGATATTGGGCGATAGCTGGACATGGCTGTTGGGTCGAGTGTTGGCTTTTTAAGGATAGGCGTGATTGTGGCATGCTTGAAAGCAGAAGGGAAGGTACCAGAAGTTAGTGATAGGTTGAAGAGGTGGGTTAGAGATGGGATAACAGAAGTGGTGATGTTGGGGAGGAGGTGGGATGGGATAGGGTCAAGTGCACAAGTGGTGAGGTGCGATTTGGAGAGAAGATGAGCAAGCTCCCCATCAGTGATGTTAGGTAGGGAGGTTATGGGGTTTGGGCATTGGTCTGGCGTTGCAAAGGGGTTGTGGTGATTGAGCAATAAAGACTTGCCATGTTTGGTCTATCTCGTTTTTGAAGTGTGTTGTAAAGTAATATCTATCTATAATAGATAGATAGATATTTATATAGATAGATATGAATACATAGATAAATATAATTTAAATAGATAGCATAGATGGAAAAAGAAAGAAAGATAGATGTTATGTGTAGATATTGAATAAATAAATATTTGATAGATATTGTGGTGTAGTGTCCACTGTGTCCGCTAGGGGGCACTGTGTGGGTGTCCCAGGACGGGCGTATAGCCATATCCAGGGTGGTAATAGGAGCAGGGTCCTAAATGACCGTTATGAATCCCAAGATGGGTAGCCTTGGGATGAAGTCTTGGTTATGTGTTGATCAGCAGAGTTACTGCTGATGTTCTGTGCCAATGTGTTAGTGAAGCCTTTACGTGGTTGGTGAGACGGGTGGGACCAATCACCTACAAATCCACCCGGGGTGTGTGTCTAAAACGCCCATAGTGAACAGTATGTGTGTGAATGATTGTAGGACCTGCGATGAGGTCATAGCCATGTGATCTGGTGAGCGTGGCTACGGACCATATAAGGTGACCAGGGTAGGTCACATGAGTGAATGCTTGGACCCGGTTGGAAGGTCTCGTCTGGCTGACATGCAGGAAGATGTGTCTGCCTTCCTGAATGTACGTGGGGACGCTGTGTATCACAGCTGCATTTGTCTGAGAGTTCCCAGGAGAGGGAATGAATGTCAGGACTGAGAAGCAGCTATGAGGTAACCCGGACAGGGGAAATAGCTGTGAGGCTAGAGAGCCTGTGTACCAGACATAACAAAGCCTGTGTGACCACAGGGTTAACAGAGCGGAGCTCTGTCATGGATGCTATGCTTTTTTGATATGAACTTTCTGTTGCTGTTCATGGTTTATGATGCCTAATAAACCGCATGGACTGTTGGTGTTATATGAGAAACCAATTGGTGGAGAATGCGAAGGGCACTGTTGTAGCCTTGTTGCTAGGGGCAACGGACGAGGTCTGCAAAATTCAGTTGCTAAGGGCAACGGTTTCCAAAAGCACATGTTGCAGTGCTGGCAACGCTGAGCCAGGAAGGCGGACAGTCTTGAAAACCGTGTGATATGCTGACCGGGGTCAGTGGAAGAGATTTATAGGACACCTCTGCGGTAGAGGGGTCCGAGAACCTGCGTGGCCAACAGGTGACGGTTGTGAAAACCGTGTGGTATACTGACCGGAGTCAGAGAAAAGAGACTGTGGTTAAATTGTGGATACCTCTGAGGAGAAGAGGCGCCCGAGTACCTGTGTGGCCGTCATCAACAGGTAACAGAGAGGGGTCTGTGTTGTACTGACCGGGGTCAGTGAGAAAGACTGTGTACCTGGAGGGTTCAGTGTGCAAGGTCCTGGAGGGTCAGTGTTGGGCGGTTCTGGGAGAAGAATCGGAT
The DNA here is from genome assembly GCF_039654945.1 of Dendrobates tinctorius. Lineage (NCBI taxonomy): Eukaryota > Metazoa > Chordata > Amphibia > Anura > Dendrobatidae > Dendrobates > Dendrobates tinctorius. The sequence goes on from NW_027361993.1 coordinate 5,803,720, forward strand.
CCCTGGAGCATGTGCTGTGACCTTGAACTTGGTGAGGCATGAATGTTGGACAGTCTCAGGCAGAGACGGATGTCTTAAATAGCACCCGCTGAGCCCCTGGACCTGGTGAGGCCGGTGTGTTGGGAAACCCTGGGTGGAGGGTCGGTTCCATGAATAGCACCCGGTGCGCCCTGTGTGTTGGACGGTCTCAGGAGGAGATGGATGTCCTGAATAGCACACAGACAGGACACGTGTGTTTTTGTGTTGTGTTTTTTTTCTCTTTTCCCTTTCAAGTCAGCTTGCGGTGGCTCAGTGGGGTCAAGAAGGTGACAAGCGGCTTGCTGTAACTTGTCAGGGTTATGAAGGTGACAAGCGGCTTGCTGTAACTCGGCGGGGTTGCGAAGGTGACAAGCGGCTTGCTGTAACTCAGCGGGGTTACGAAGTTGACACCAGCAGCTGTTTGTGAGCGGCAGCCAAAGGTGTCGGTGATTGGTGACAGCAGGAGCTGTGGCAGTGCCAGCAGGAGCTGGTGTGGTATTGTAAAAGACATAAACTTGGTATTGTAAAAGACATAAATTGTTTTGGTGCGAACTGTGGTCTAAGGAGACCTGTAGAAAGGACATGGGGAAATCCCGAAAGGGGGCGGTGACCCAAATCAGGGTGGTAACCTCAAAAGGGGTGGAGTCCCAAAAGGGGATAGTCGCCCAAAAGGGGGTGGAGTCCCGGGGAATGGGGGCGGAGCATCCCAACGTGAAGGGGGTGGAACAGATGAACTGTTGCCAGGAGCAAATGTCCTATGTCGGTCCAATGTGCCTGGTGAACTACCCAGCCGGCACGATGCTATGGGGGTGTGGCCTCCAGGTAAATAATGAAGAGATAGTTGGTCTGGTCGACCCGGAGAGCCAGGTGACTCTGCTAAGGGTTGCTCCTGAGTTATCCAGCAGAAAGGTTGGGGTCACTTGCAACGACGGGGGTACTAAGGATTGTCCAGTCGCCCGGGTAGTCTTTGAGACAGGCTGGGACATCGAGGGACAGGATGTCACAATAGTCCCGAATCTGTCCTGTCCAGTGGTTATAGGCTGAGATTCTAGACTGTTCTCTGGCTTGTGGGAGAGGGGAGTTCCTCTACAGCAAGGGAATGGAGACGTTTCAACTGTTGGGTTAGCAGACATTGAGACGGTGACGCTTGCTAAAGTGGACAAGTCAGTTGTAGAAGTGACCGGAAGAAGGGGTACATCTGCCCAACTTACGGACCTGACGTCTCGTGACAGGACTAATGGTGGGCTGGGAGATGAGGTGACTGGAGCGGATACACAGTCACAGGGTAACTGGAGGGTTCACTCGGATGATCGGGGTGACTCAGTCTCTGGGGGTGACTGTGGCTCTGAGAGAGAAAGGGAGCACAGACTAGAAGAGCTAGAGAAGGAAGTCTCTGAGCTCAAAGATCACCTGGCATCGTGGCAAGGTGTGAATAAGATCCTCAGAGAAGAAGTAGGAGTACTCACAGAAACTGTAAGAGGTCTTCTGTGGGAGAAGAACTGGGACGAAGACTTACAGCGGTCAGGCCCAAGTGATGAACAGAGTGGAGACAAGAAGAAACTGAAAAGTATGGAAGCAGAGATGATTCATATGCAGGAGGAGCTTGCTGCTGCATAGCGTGCTAAAAGGCAAGCACAGCAGGAAAGAGATGAACTGGCCGATGAAATTGCCAACAACAGTGGTAAAGGTGCTCTGGCTTTGGGAGAAAAGAAGCATTTAGAGTCTCGCATTGCACAGCTTGAAGAAGAATTGGAGGAAGAACAAGGCAACGTTGAATTAGCCAATGACAGGCTGAGAAAGGCCACACTTCAGGTTGACCAGATGAATGTGGGTCGCCCTCCCAGGGCTGTGGGGTACTCGGTACCGGGCCGGTGTCAGGGGGATGTGTCACAGCAGCGGTGACCCGGTCCATGGCCCTGGGCGCCCAAGCAATGGGGAGATGTAGATAATGGTAGGATAGTTTGTGACGCCACCCGTGGTGTTTGGCAAATATGATGTTGGGACAATGCTGCATACAGATCCACTGGGACTGATCGTATGTGCAGCTTAGATGGTAAAGCTCCCAGAGGTGGAGCTGTAGTCCCAGGGCAGTGTAGATGTAGCTGGCACGGGGATGTAGCAGTGCCGAAAGCGTAGGGAACAGACAAGACACAGCGATTGTAGTTTCTGTACCTTTACTGAGTATATGCAGTCCAGAGTCCTGATTACAGATGGTATTGGGGCAGGTTAGCCTGGAAGCAGATCAGGATTCTTTCTCAGTAGAAGGGCTGTGCAGTCTCCTTCCTAGCGCTTTGTAGTGTGAAGCACTCCAGTACTTAGTTACTCTGAAATGCCTCTCTTCAGATGTGCCTAGAACTATACTTGTATGACAGACAGCTGTAGCCTCTCTCGGGGACTCCTCTCTTCAGTCCTGGCTCTCTATTCAATTGCTGTTGTGTCCCAAGTCTTTGCTGGGTGCAGAGCATTTACAGCCTCCTACTCCTCTGGTATCTGTGGCAGGACCGTCAGTATCCGTACCACCATGGAGACCAGGCTCCAGTTCTGTGCGCTCTCAAACTGAGGGAGCTCTCCTTCTGCAGCTCAACCTCTCAGCTTCGCACCTCCCATCTGCACACTTCACTCTCCGCAGACTATCTCCTCTTTCTTCCTCCTGGCCCTCAGAGGACACTCCTCTCCAGAATCCTGGTTCAGAGTTCCCCCTGCTGGCCAGGAGTGGAACTGTGTTGCATGCATTAGGTTAACTGCTGGAGAGACCCATCACTGCTTCCAAGCCTGGCATTACCCTCCCCTGGAGGAAGGCAAAGCCAGTGTGGCGACCATACCCCTGGGGGCGCCACAAATGCTGATCTGAATACAGAACGTAGTAATGCTCAGAAGAATGAGAATGCCCGTTAGCAATTAGATCGCCAGAATAAGGAGTTAAAAAGAAAGTTACAAGAATTTGAAGGCTCTGTTAAATCTAAATTCAAGGCTTCAATCACCGCTTTGGAAGCAAAGGTTGCACAACTGGAGGAACAGCTTGATGCTGAAACTAAAGAGTGACAATCTGCAAGCCAACATGTACGTCGTACAGAGAAAAAACTGAAGGATGTACTTATGCAAATGGATGATGAAAGGCGTAATTCTGAGCAGTAAAAAGACCTGGCGGAGGGAAATAATGTTTGTCTGAAACATCTGAAGCGCCAAGTGGAAGAAGCAGAGAAAGAGGCTCAACATGCCAATACGTTGCACCACAGATTACAGCATGAACTGGAGGATGCTACAGAGACAGCAGATGCAATGAACCGTGAGGTTAATGCACTGACAAGCAAACTTAGACGTGGTGATGTACCATTTGTTACAAGACTCATAGACAGAAAAGGAGTTGACGGAGCGCACTTTAGATGTGTGATGACTAAACAGTGTTTGATGACGCAGACTGTGACTGGAGGGAGGGGGAGGCCTAACGTAGAGATGAGGCCCTATGACAGACAAAACAGATGGAGACGATTCTCTCGGTTTGTGGGGCAAGGTGACATGGGTGCCTGGTCTCGAGATCCCGGGGTGATGTTGTGTGTTCAACCCCACAAGCTTGAACAGAGGGGGGAGGTATGTGGTGTAGTGTCCACTGTGTCCACTAGGGGGTGCTGTGTGGGGGTCCCAGGATGGGCGTATAGCCATATCCAGGGTGGTAATAGGAGCAGGGTCCTAAATGACCGTTATGAATCCCAAGGTGGGTGGCCTTGGGATGAAGGCTTGGTTATGTGTTGATCAGCAGAGTTACTGCTGATGTTCTGTGCCAATGTGTTAGGGAAGCCTTTAGGTGGTTGGTGAGATGGGTGGGACGAATCATCTACAAATCCACCCAGGAGCGTGTGTCTAAAACGCCCATAGTGAACAGTATGTGTGTGAATGTTTGTAGGACCTGCGATGAGGTCATAGCCATGTGATCTGGTGGGCGTGGCTACAGACCATATAAGGTGACCAGGGTAGGTCACATGAGTGAATGCTTGAACCCGGTTGGTCCGTATGGAAGGTCTCGTCTGGCTGACGTGCAGGAAGATGTGTCTGCCTTCCTGAGTGCACGTGTGTATCATGGCTGCATGTGCCTGAGAGTTCCCAGGAGAGGGAATGAACGTCAGGATTGAGAAGCAGCTATGAGGTAACCCGGACAGGGGAAATAACTGTGAGGCTAGAGAGCCTGTGTACCAGACATAACAAAGTCTGTGTGACCACAGGGTTAACAGAGTGGAGCTCTGTCATGGACGCTATGCTGTTTTGATATGAACTTTCTGTTGCTGTTCATGGTTTATGATGCCTAATAAACCGCATGGACTGTTGGTGTTATATGAGAAACCCGTGCCGGACCCAGCGAGTATCCCCAACTCGAATAACAAGCGCTACCTTACAATATATACATAGTTAATGTAAGATAGATGGGTAGATAAATAGTGAAATGTTGCACCATACTCCAAACAAGAAGAAAGATGGTGCAAGGCTCAATTCCATCCAGATTTTAATGGGACCCGTGTAACAGATACATCATGAAGAACACGTTACAACATACACTAAAGTGATGCTGTTACGTCTGCCATTAATGTGCGTATTTGGCTAGACCTACGTGTCAGCCTTTTGTTGTCAGGGCCCTGGCAGGCAATGAGAGCAGCCCATTCACTTCATGGCTTGGCTTCCCAACTCCTTCAGTGCTTTGTTGTCAATACCAGGAATAAGTAATGCAGCAGGATCAGGTGGAGGGTGCAAACCTAATTATAGGCCAAGCCAAGCCTTTGATGGCAGCTTTATCACACCCTCCCTGGTGACATTCTCACTGTGACACCATACAAGAGATTCAGGAGGGCTGGTGAGACGGTGCACAATGACAACTAGCGCAGCAAGTGCGGGCGGTCAGGAGAACTTCAATACTGCTCTTATTTATCTCTTATGTTTTATAGTTTTTAATTGATTCTATTTGTGTTATGGGGTCTTTTTGTAAACAGTGTCAAACAGTATGAAGGGAAAATACAGTGAATTGAAAAAGTTTTCGTACCCTGTGAACTTTTCCACATTTTTGCATATTACACCCACAAACTTAAATATATTTTATTGGGATTCTTTTTTTGTGATATACCAACACAAAGCAGCAAGTATTTGTGAAGAGTAAAGGAAATTATACATGGCTTTTTAAATATTTTAAAAATATAAATCTAAAAATTGTGATACTTATATACAGCGCCCTGAGTCAATACTTTGTAGGACCACTTTTCATTGTGCTAGTCTTTCGGGGTCTGTCTCTATCAGCTTTGCACTTGTAGAGGCAAAAATTCTTTTCACAATTGCTCTCACTCAGTGAGATTGGATCGAGGCGTCTGTGAACAGCAATTTCCAAGTCTTGCCACAAATTCTCAATGGGATTTAGGTCTGGACTGACTGCGCCATTCACACACATGAATATGCTTTGATCTAAACCATCCATTGTAAAGCTGACAGGATGTTTTGGGATCATACTCAAATGTGAGAAACTTGGACGAGTCTCGCACATCAATACCCGGCACTGCCACCAGCACTCGGGAGTGGAGCGCTCAACTGTCTAGAAATACATGCAGCTGAACGCTCCGATCCGAGTGCCGGTGGCAGTGCCGTGTATTGACGTGCGAGACTCGTCTGAGTTTCTCGCATGTATGAGCCCTTATGATTGATGTATTGCTGGCAGGTGAACCTACGCCTCAGTCTCAAGTCTTTTGAAGCCTCTAATAGGTTTTCCCTGAATTGCCCTGTATTTAGCTCCATTCATATTCCCACCAAAATCGACTAGCTTCCATGTCATTGCTGAAGAAAAGCATCTGCACAGCATGACGTTGCCACCACCATGTTTGACGGTGGGGATAGTGTTTTCAAGGTAATGTTCAGTGTTGGTTTCCCCCCACACATAGTTTTTTACATTCATCTCAAAAAGTTCTACTTTGGTCTCATCTGACCTTCTTCCACATGTTAGCAGCATGGCTTCTAGCAAACTGAAAACAATACTTCATATGCTTGCTTTGAAAAATGTCTTTCTTCTTGCCATTCTTCCGTAATGGCCAGATTTGTTGTGTGCACGCCTAACAGTTGTCCTGTGGACAGATGCTCTGCATCTCCTCCAGAGTGTCCATGGGCCTCTTGGCTTCGTCTCTAATTAGTGCTCTCTTTACTTGGGATATCAGTGGACAGTGATGTCTTGGTAGGTTTGCAGCTGTGCCATTCTCCTTCCATTTCTGGATGATGGATTGAACAGTGCTCCGTGAGATATTTAGAGCTTGGGCTATTTTTTATGACCTAACCTGCTTTAGTCTTCTCCACAACTTTATCCCTGACCTGTCTGGTGTGTTCTGTGGTTTCATGATGCTGTTTGACCCCTATTGATCTCACACAAACCTCTGAGGCCTACACAGGACAGCTTTAGTTATGTTGAGAAGAAATTACATACAGTTGGACTCAAGTTACTAATTATGTGATTTCTGAGGGCAATTGGTCATTCAGGATTATATTTAGGGGTATCAGAATACAGGGAAGCTGAATACAAATGGACGTCACAATTTTCAGATTTATATTTTTAAAATATTTAGAACACCGTGTATCATTTTCTTTACACTTCAGAAATTCTTGCTACTTTGCATTTGTATATCACATAATATCCCAATAAAATACATTTAAATCTGTGGGTGTAATGTGAAAAAAATGTTGAATTTTAACATGCCTGACCCATCGTTCATATAGTGGCCATTGGTGGGAACCTGCATAGAATTTCCCTCTTTGCTTGTTCCCTGCTTGCCTTGTCATTCATCTTGTATTTAGCTTGTAGTACCATACCCACCAAGGTCTGTAGCCAAATGGGACTGGCTATATATACTATTGGCTGCCCATCAAATGGGTGATGTCATAGCACTGCTGTAACCAGTGGCGGATTAAGTGGACTATGGGCCCGGGGCTGTTCATAAAACCTGGGCCCCTGTACCCCCTTCCCACCTGAGCGCTGCGGTCCCCGTGCGGGAATTGACAGCCGTACGGACCGCAGCACTTGGTTTGCTGCGGGTCCATACGGAAAACCCGCCACCATTCCACCACGTGTGGACATGGCCTAAAAAGACGTTGCACATAAGCTGTAGGCCTACGGCCAATACGCACAAAATCGCCCAACGTGATCCTGGCCATAGGGGATCCACTTTAATGTCCCCACTTTAATTTGAAGTCCCCTTACTTCATCCATTGCAGTCCCCTATCACCCACTCACTTCATCTGCAGTGCCGCTTCATCATTTGCAGCCCCTTATCCCCCCTTCCATTTTATCATGTGCAGTCCCCTTCCCCCCCAACTTCATGTGCAGCCCCACTACCCCATCATCATGTGCAGTTAATTTTACCCCCACATCATGTGCAGTCCCCCTTACCTCCAATTCATCATGTGCAGCCCCACTCACCCCCCCTTCATCATATGCAGCCCCACTCACCCCCCCTTCATCATGTGCAGCCCCACTCACCCCCCTTCATCATGTGAAGCCCCCACTCATCCCTTCATCCTGTGAAGCCCCCACTCACCCCCTTCATCCTGTACAACCCCAGTCACCCCCCCTTCATCATATACAGCCCCCAGTCACCCCCCCTTCATCATATACAGGCCCCAGTCACCCCCCTTCATCATATACAGCCCCCAGTCACCCCACCTTCATCATATACAGGCCCCAGTCACCCCCCCTTCATCATATACAGGCCCCAGTCACCCCCCCTTCATCATATACAGCCCCCAGTCACCCCCCCTTCATCATATACAGGCCCCAGTCACCCCTCCTTCATCATATACAGGCCCCAGTCACCCCCCCTTCATCATATACAGGCCCCAGTCACCCCCTCCTTCATTGTGTACAGCCCCCACTCACCCCCTCCCCCATTTAATTCATTTTATAAATAAAAAAAAATAAAAAAAGTTCCCCATACTTACCTCACAGCCGGCTCGCTCCCGAGCAGCGCCTCTGCTTTCAGCATCCTCCGGGATATGTCGGCGCGTGCACGATGACGTCATCGCGCACGCCCGACATCTGACCCAGAAGTACAGCCGGAGCTGAGCAGCCGTCAAGGTGACGGCCGTGCACAGCTCCCGGCCCCTCATAGAATGTGACGCGGGCGGCTGTCTGCTGCCGGCGGCGTCACAGCACAGGGCACGGCCGGCCCTGTACAGGTGCTGGGGGAGCGGTCCGGGGGGCATTTGCCTCTCTGCCACCCGGCCCAGCCCGCCCCTGCCCCTGGGCCCCTGCCCCTGGGCCAGAGGCGTATCTAGGCTTTCTGGCACCCGGGGCAAGAATTTGGTTCGGCGCCCCCCCCCCCCAAGTACATATGCGACTTGCACAGTTAGTCATGTACCCACGAGCTGCTCTCCCTAATGCTCTCAATGTTCAGTAAAAAACTGAAAGCAGGAAGAGAAGCTCGTTGTCACAGGACCATAACTATGAAAATCGCATATGAGTGAAGTGTCCATGTGATGAGTACTGAAACCTGCAAAGCTGAATCCTGACATTGCAGCTTCTGAATTCTCACAACGAATGCACCGCACACTTTTAGGATTCTCCCTTGCCGATATACAGTCATGTCAGCACAAGTATGTGATTTGTATACTTCTGGCCACATTCCAACTAGACGTGCCCGGCCTCGCTCCGTTCACTTTCATTGAGTGAGGCCACACATGTCTAGTCAGCATGTGACCGCATGTATGTAAATTACCAGCACGAGAGAATCCTGACAGCATTCAGTGAGCTCTGTGAGAATTCAGCAGTCTGCAGTCACATAGAATGTCTGCAGACTCAGCACAGACCTGGACAACCCCTGTAATGCTCCTGACATAAATAAAAAACATGAGAATTAGTCAATATCACAAATAATATTTACATCCAGGTACCTTATAGATGACGTCATCTCTGGAGTCGTTCTCCTTTTCTTCTTCTTGTCCAGACCCCATGATGAGTTTGCTCATCCACATCTCGTCTCTGCAGACTTCCATCTTCTCCGGTCTTCTGCAGCAAATCTCCACACGATCCCCTTAAAGATAGAAGTGTCATTATAATGCTCCTAAATACAAATATCTGCAATATACTGTCTCCTCACACTATTCCCCTCCCTCCTCATACTGTCTCCTCATATATTTACCCCCTCACTCTCTATACTGTCTGCTCACACATATCCCCGACTCCCCATACTGTGTCCACATGCATTCACCCGTTCGCACCCCTTACTGTCTGCACCCATCCCCCATACTATTTCCTCATACATGCCCTCATACATACTCTTCATTTTGTGTCCTCAAATCTCCCCATATACATTAAATACCATCCCCACTCCAAATCCCCCCCATCCCCAATCCCCCACACACATTAAGTACCCCCCATCCCCACTCAATAACCCCTCGTCCCTACTCCCAAATCCCCCCACACATTATGTACCCCCACTCCAAATCCCCCCACACATTAACCCCCATCCCCACTCATTAACCCCTCCACACATTAACCCCCATCTCCACTCATTAATCCCCCATCTCCACTCATTAACCCCCATTTCCACTCATTAACCCCCATCTCCACATTAACCCCCCACATTAATCCCATCTCCACTCATTAACCCCCATCTCCACACATTAACCCCCATCTCCACTCATTAACCCCCATCCCCACATTAATCCCATCTCCACTCATTAACCCCCGCACATTAATCCCCATCTCCACTCATTAACCCCCGCACATTAATCCCCATCTCCACTCATTAACCCCCATCTCCACTCATTAACCCCCACCCCCACATTAACCCCCCTCTCCACTCATTAACCCCCATCTCCGCTCATTAACCCCCCACTCATTAACCCCCATCCCCACATTAATCCCATCTCCACTCATTAACCCCCATCTCCACTCATTAACCCCCACACATTAACCCCCATCTCCACTCATTAACCCCCCCACTCATTAACCCCCATCCCCACATTAATCCCATCTCCACTCATTAACCCCCGCACATTAATCCCCATCTCCACTCATTAACCCCCATCTCCACTCATTAATCCCCATCTCCACTCATTAACCCCCACCCCCACATTAACCCCCCTCTCCACTCATTAACCCCCATCTCCACTCATTAACCCCCATCTCCACTCATTAACCCCCCTCTCCACTCATTAACCCCCATCTCCACTCATTAACCCCCACCCCCACATTAACCCCCCTCTCCACTCATTAACCCCCATCTCCGCTCATTAACCCCCATCCCCATCTTCGGTGGTTCTTCAGCTCCACAGAGGAGCACACTTACCACCAGCGTTCGCTCTGGGCGCCGGGAGTGACGTCAGCAGCGTGATCACATGACCTGATCACGCTGCTGACGTCGCTCTGACCCGGCGGTCAGAGCTTCAATTGTACTGGCGTCTATAGACGCCAAGTACAATTGCTGCCTGGGAGTCGGCGCGGCCTCCTTCTCTGCGTCGGCTGTCAGCTTGACAGCCGACACAGAGAACCGCCGACTCCCAGGACTGGTAGCGGCAGAACACAGCCGCCGGGGGGGGGGAGGGAGGGAGATACTGGCATACTGCGGACCGCTGCATTAGGCGGCCGGGCGGCTCGACTGCGCCCCCCTGCTGCCTGCCCCCCCTGGATACGCCACTGCCCTGGGCCCCCAAAAAACCTTGGGCCCGGGGCGACCGCCCCTATTAAGATCCGCCATTGGCTGTAACATAATACTAGAGTCTGCATTGGCTTCAGACAGAAGACTCTTATAAACATTAAAGGTGTCCAAACTTGTCGATTTTGGTGAGATCGGCTAACCAGCTAAGGAATATACAATACTTCTGACTCTGCTCTGACAGATAATGTTAGGGGCAATAAGGATCGGTCAGTTTAAATTAAACCCAAGCATCTTTTGTTCTCCATCCTAAAGTGTGTGGCATGGAGTTTACTCCCCTGTCTTTGAAAACTTATGAATGCTTGGCCAGACTGAGGGTTCATGTGTATGGGGAGTGGAGAGAGATACCTGTCAGCTGACTTTTATGCATCTGACAACTATCCAATGTGTGTGTTAACCTTAAAAATCATATTCCATAGATAAAATGGTGGCTCAGTGGTTAGCACTGCAGCCTTGCAGTGCTGGGGTCCTGGGTTTATATTCCAACAAGGACAACATCTACAAGGAGTTTGTATGTTCTCCTCCGGGTACTCCAGTTTCCTCCCACACTCCAAAGACATATTGATAAGGAATTTAGATTGTGAGCCCCATTGGGGACAGTGCCAATAATGTCTGTAAAGCGCTGTGGAATTAATGGCACTATATAAATGAGTAAAATAAATAAATAAATAGAATAGAGGATCCCGGAGATATCTCTGCATTTAGACGTAAACCATAATGTAACTCCATTTAAAGGGAATCTGTTGCCAAGTTTTTGCTGCCAGATCTGAGAGCAGCATATTGTAGAAGCATATACCTTGATTCCAGCGATGTATCACTTACTCGGCTGCTTGCTGCAGTTTTGATGAAATCCCTGTTTTCTCTGCAGCAGATCTACCAGTTCTCTGAATGCTGCGCTCTGTATAACCCCACCCACACCACTGATTGGATGCTTTCTATGCACAATATGCATAGGCAGGAAGCTGCCAATAAGTGGTTGGGGGTGTGGTTACACATAGCAGGAAGCAGAATACATGGCAGCAGGTTTACTAGTCCTGTAATGATAATCTACTGATTAAACTGTGATTTTAGCAAGACTACAGAAAGCAGTAAAGTAAGTGACATATCTCTCGAATCAGGACCTCTGCCCCTATATTATGCTGCTCTCAGATTAGGTGCCAAAAACCTGGTGACAGATTCCCTATAAAACAAGAAAACTCCAGTGCAACAGCAGTTAACACCCTAATGCCAGTTCCTAAGTAGTGATGAGCGAACGTGATTGGATATCGTCTTATCTGAGCACACTCCGGTGTTATCAGAGTGTCTTGTAGTGCTCGTATATTATGTTCCAGTCCCTGCGGCTGTATGATTTGTGGCTATTAGACAGCCTGAACGCATATGGGTATTCCATAACAAGCAGGCCATCCCTGCATGTGTTGTGTCTGTCTAACAGTCGCAAATCATGCAGCTGCAGGGACTGGAACATAATATACGAGCACTCCCAGATACCCTGATAATAACCAAGCGTGCTCAGATGAGGCATTATCCGAGCACATTCGCTCATCACTATTCCTAAGTTTATACTCACCGGAGCCCCAGACTCTGAGATATTAGGAGCTGTTCGTGGGTCCTCCTACTGTAGATATACTGTCTGTGATGGAGAAGACTTTAGTCACTAATGACATATGCAAAATAGACAGTGTCCAAATCTCAGATGAAGATACCAAAATGTGATTTATTCTGCCAAGAACATCAGTGACGTTTCCACCTGTATTAGGCCATTATCAAGGACCTATTATGAGTGTCAATGATGATCTTGGCAGAATAAATCACATTTTGATATCTTCATCTGAGATTTGGACATTGCCTATTTTGCATTTTTCAGGTGGGTTCCTTGCATCTCTGGACTTTGCATCTTTATGGAGAGGGCTGCCAACCGATTGTCTTCTTTGTTGCGTAGTCAATAACGAAGCAGCGGATCTTCAGGGGAAGACTCCTGTTGTTGACACCTTCACCCTGCAGAGCAGATAAAAGGAGAAAAGATCCCCGGTGACTTTATTCCGTCCTCCATATCATAGGCAGGGGTAGGGATAGCAAAGGCTGACTGCACCGAAAAGCACCTGATATCTCAGCTTCCTGGACCACTGTGAAGGTGATGAAAGGCGAGAAGCGAGTTGAATGCTGGAGTCAGGTACATTCACGCCTGATCTGTTAGGTTTCGGGTGGAGTTTGGATCCATCACCACCTATTACGTTATTCTCTAAAATAAAAATGAAAACGATACACTGCATTTCCGCCTGGATGGCGGCATTTTATCTGTCCTTCTACATCACTCAGGCAGGTTAATACCACAGCAAATGCAGAATGTCAACAGATTAATACCTGTAAACCCAGGGAATTATCCAGCGGACTTCTTGTGTTATGAAGTTAAACTTTGTGTCCCTGTAATCTTGGCTTGGAGATGAGACTTATTGATGCTACCTTCGCGACGGTGACAAGTAACCAACCAACGACGCTTCTTCTGTTAATACCTTATTTTTACACCATGTGTTGCACAGTCGAGGGTCACATTAAATACGACATATAATGTAGCGGCGTGTAAAAATCCAGCTTTAGAGACTTAAAATACATTGCTTTTAGTAATATTAAAGAATAGGAACCCCCCCTCATTGGGTACATGGTATAGTCCAATACAACACTGGGCAAGCCTGGGCCTGCCTGGTGGTTTAATGAATAGTCATGAGGAAAGGGGGTGGACTCAAGTTTGTTGTTGGATGCAGCTAGTTGACAGAACCAAGGGAGATGAGAAAAAAAAGAAAAAAAACCTAACAAACTGCTTCCATGTACCACAGCATCCTCTAAGACATATGCACTGGGTTGTATACCTGCACACTGTCTACATGTTGCATTTCGTACCTAGTCTCCATTGCATTCTACTGACCCCATGACTGCTCTGCTGGGACACTTGCCTTCTGCATTTGTATTCCAAGAAGATTAAGATGCTGTATATAAGCGACCCCATGCAGCCGTACACGGTAGGTTATTTTGGTTCTCTACCTGTATGTATTTTATTACATATATTATATAAAAGAAATTGTCAAAATGCCCTTGAGCGGACCACAACCGCCTCTGTCATTGGGCGGTTTTCACACCTGTTGCCATTTAGAGGCTTCCATGCGTGAGATTAGGAAATTAGAGGCTTCTTTCGGGAATGATTTAGAGTCTGACTATCATGACAAAAGAAATGAAAGAGTGCAAAAATGTGCACAAGTATGTACTTTACCCGCTAATAAGCATTGTGTTTGCTTATTTTCATTATGATCGCACTGAATTCGCCATAGTGAAACAATGTAACGCAAATTAACCAATTTATCAAAATTTGTATTTAGCAAAATTTACACACGTATCGGTACATGACTGTCGTGCTCAGATTTAGAAATGTAAAAAAAAAAATCTGATGAGTATATAAAAATTACGGGTAGTAAATTAAAAGAATGGTTGTGCATTTAGAATTTATATATTAAACTAAGGATGCCCATTTATTTTTACGATAAATATGTTTTTCTCATTTATTTATTTAGTGTTATAAGCCAAAATTTGTAATTTACTGAGAACCAACAGTTTTATTTTTAGGATTTATAAATTAGTATTATTTATGAAACATTACTAATATAACTATTATTAGTATTATAATTATGATTTCTAGTATTATGGTATGCTTTATTATTATTAATTATTATGTTTTTATTACTATATTTATTATTATTATTATTATTATTATTATTATTATTATTATTATTATTTTGATATGTTTATTTAAAAATAAAGAATGGAAAATTATAATTAATTGTTATACATTAATTATTAATAATTATTCTTCATATTAACAGTAAATCTTAAACTAAGTTTTATAATTTTAAATATATATATAATATATATATATATAATTTATTACTATGTCTGAGTTATTTTTTCCTTTTTTTTTTAAATATAAATCCTATGTGTTTTTTACATTGTTGACTACTGAGTAGTTAATTCAATCCTGGGTTCAGATCTGTCTCCTATTCACCTGTTACCCAGCTGTTTCATGTACCTTCAACAGATGCTGCACCTTACAGTAACTGCTGCACACCTCCGCCCATTAGGGTCCCCTGGGGTCCTCACTGGGAGGAGTGATATCTAGTCTTATAATTGTCTAGTAAAAATAATAGATAAATAGCGAGTATATATATGTACTAGCTGAAGAGCCCGGCGCTGCCCGGGCATAGTAACCAACTGTGGTTAGTTATAGCAAATTACAATTATTCTCCATCCCATAGTCCCGGTGCCCATATACCCATCATACATATCCACGATCCCATAGGCCCGTGCCTATATACCCATCATACATATCCACCATCCCATAGTCCCGTGCCCATATACCCATCACACATCCTCCATCCCATAGTCCCATGCCCATATACCCATCATACATATCCACGATCCCATAGGCCCGTGCCTATATACCCATCATACATATCCTCAATCCCATAGTCGAGTGCCCATATACCCATTACACATCCTCCATCCCATAGTCCCATGCCCATATACCCATCACACATCCTCCATCCCATAGTCCCATGCCCATATACCCATCATACATATTTGTCATCCCATAGTCGAGTGCCCATATACCCATCACACATCCTTCATCTCATTGTCCCATGCCCATATACCCATCATACATATCCTCCATCCCATAGTCGGGTGCCCATATACCCATCATACATATCCTCCATCCCATAGTCCAGTGCCCATATACCCATCACACATCCTCCATCCCATAGTCAACCATTATGACATCATAATGAGCGGCGGGGCTTGCAACCTATGATGACATCAGCGTCGCCATGGCAACCATTATGACATCATAATGAGGGGCGGGGCTTGATACGCACACACTTTGTCCCCATTATGTAGATAGGGGCAAAATTGTTTGGTGAATTGGAACGCGCGGGGTTAAAATTTCGCCTCACAACATAGCCTAGGATACTCTCGGGGTCCAGACGTGTGACTGTGCCACATTTTGTGGCTGTAGCTGCGACGGTGCGGATGCCAATCCCGGACATACACACACACACACACATACATACATACATACATACATACACACATTGAGCTTTATATATTATATATATATATATATATATATATAAAAGTCAAAGGCTTCATAAAGACGGGCCACCGTTGAAATATTGCCACCTGAGGATCAGTAAAGTATCCACTTTTTTCTCACATTTAATTTGGAGTGCTGCCTATTTTTTTTACTCTTATTAACTTGGCTGTTTGGACACTGCTGAATAGGTTTTGCACCAATTGTATAATTTTGGTAGTGCTGCCCTTTTATTGATTTATATATATATATGTATATATATAAATAAATAAATATATATATACTTAAGAGCTAAGTTTTTTTAAGGCAACGTGGGCGAACCAATAGCCCAGGTAAGAGTTTCATTAAACTCTTGTGTAGTCAACATTAAGGAGATGACGAGGGGTAATGCAATGTAGTCAATCTATAGCATTAATACTATTAAAATCATCCTCACATCGTTGCTGGTGTAACTTGTATCAAGAACAAACATATAAAAACAGCCAATGCCGTAACTATGGGGCCACAGGAATGTTGGGGCTGGTTTTGTCAATATGTTCTCCATGTGGTGGTATAAACCTGCAGACTTATGTGGTCTCCACTGGTGCTGCAATGGTAGCAAACTTGAAAACATGCAAAATTGATAAGGAAAATAGGACACCTTGTCCCTGGTAGGTGGTGGTGTGCTGGAGTCAAGCAGCAGCTAAAAAGCCAATACTTTTTAATTATGTTTGCAATGGAGTCAGAAGTAATGGTTGCCATAGGTTAATAGGCTAAACAACATGGTACTACATTGTATCCTATAATTTAACCCTGAATTGCCTACAGTTAGCTGCAATTTTACTACAGGTCGATATGATCCGACTGGATGACAGTGGTTAGTAGAAATGCACTTCCCATATTCCCTTCGACTTGCGAACATTTTCAATATCATTTTTATATAACAAATACAGCAAAAATGCCAATTTCTGTCAAAATTGACAGTTAGATCTCACCCCAAAAATAGTTTTTTTACAGCAATGAGTGAAATTAAAAAAAAAAAATATATATATATTTTAATTTCACTCATTGCTGTAAAAAATCATTTTTATATACTCAAAAGTTGCAACCTTGATATTTTATCACCTTCTGTAGAAGTTGGTGTCATGACTGTCGTCCAGCAGTTATTCTGATCCTGAAGTACTAGTGTCAGAGAGTATTTTATTAGCAGTGAATCGACTGATATCTTTGCCTCTTATCTGTTATGACTTGTCAGTATTTCCGAACAATACAAAAAAAAGAGTCCGGTAACTTTTTTGATTTTTCAGATGGAATTTGTTTAGAAAAATCTGCCTGCTAGGGATGTTTTAATGTGAATGGAGTAATTGTCTGTGACTGCTATTAGGAGATACGTATTGACACAGCTAATAATTGTGGTCGGCAAGAATGTAGATTAATGTGTTTGAACAACCCAAGTTTCAAATGCCTGCTTGCAGGAACAACTCACGAGGATTAAATAGTTTAAGATTCAGGACACGTGTATATATATACGCCTCCTCATCTACCCTTGTTTAGGGTGTTGAGATTATAGATTTTTTTTCATTTATTATTTATTTTATACTAGCTGAAGAGCATGGCGCTGCCCGGGCATACAGTCATATGTAAAAGTTTGGGCACCCCTATTAATGGTAACCTTTTTTCTTTATAACAATTTTAACAGCTATTTCAGTTTCATATATCTAATAACTGATGGACTCAGTTATATTTCTGGATTCAAATGAGGTTTATTGTACTAACAGAAAATGTGCAATCTGCATTTAAACAAAATTTGACCGGTGCAAAAGTATGGGCACCCTTATCATTTTCTTGATTTGAACACTCCTAACTACTTTTTACTGACTTCCTGAAGCACTAAATTGGTTTTGTAACCTCATTGAGCTTTGAACTTCATAGCCAGGTGTATCAAATCATGAGAAAAGGTATTTAAAGTGGCCACTTGCAAGTAGTTCTCCTATTTGATTCTCCTATGAAGAGTGGCATCATGGGCTCCTCAAAACAACTCTCAAATGATCTGAAAACAAAGATTATTCAACATAGCTTTTCAGGGGGAAGGATACAAAAAGTTGTCTCAGAGATTTAACCAGTCAGTTTCCACTGTGAGGAACATAGTAAGGAAATGGAAGAACACAGGTACAGTTCTTGTTAAGCCCAGAAGTGGCAGGCCAAGAAAAATATCAGAAAGGCAGAGAAGAAGAATGGTGAGAACAGTCAAGGACAATCCACAGACCACCTCCAAAGACCTGCAGCATCATCTTGCTGCAGATGGTGTCACTGTGCATCGGTCAACAATACAGCGCACTTTGCACAAGGAGAAGCTGTATGGGAGAGTGATGCGAGAGAAGCCGTTTCTGCAAGCACGCCACAAACAGAGTCGCCTGAGGTATGCAAAAGCACATTTGGACAAGCCAGTTACATTTTGGAAGAAGGTCCTGTGGACTGATGAAACAAAGATTGAGTTGTTTGGTCATACAAAAAGGCGTTATGCATGCGCTGTATTGTTGACCGATGCACAGTGACACCATCTGCAGCAAGATGATGCTGCAGGTCTTTGGAGGTGGTCTGTGGATTGTCCTTGACTGTTCTCACCATTCTTCTTCTCTGCCTTTCTGATATTTTTCTTGGCCTGCCACTTCTGGGCTTAACAAGAACTGTACCTGTGTTCTTCCATTTCCTTACTATGTTCCTCACAGTGGAAACTGACTGGTTAAATCTCTGAGACAATTTTTTGTATCCTTCCCCTGAAAAGCTATGTTGAATAATCTTTGTTTTCAGATCATTTGAGAGTTGTTTTGAGGAGCCCATGATGCCACTCTTCATAGGAGAATCAAATAGGAGAACTACTTGCAAGTGGCCACTTTAAATACCTTTTCTCATGATTTGATACACCTGGCTATGAAGTTCAAAGCTCAATGAGGTTACAAAACCAATTTAGTGCTTCAGGAAGTCAGTAAAAAGTAGTTAGGAGTGTTCAAATCAAGAAAATGATAAGGGTGCCCATACTTTTGCACCGGTCAAATTTTGTTTAAATGCAGATTGCACATTTTCTGTTAGTACAATAAACCTCATTTGAATCCAGAAATATAACTGAGTCCATCAGTTATTAGATATATGAAACTGAAATACCTGTTGCAAAAACCAAAATTGTTATAAAGAAAAAAGGTTAACATTAATAGGGGTGCCCAAACTTTTACATATGACTGTATTAACTAACTATGGTTAGTTATAACAAATTATAATGATTATATATATATATATATATATATATATATAAAGCTGAGTGTAGAGCCCCGCCCACTCCGCATAGCCACATTCACTATAATATCCCACATCATCCCGTCAGCCAGAGCTACCGGACAACAACCCCTAATATCCCACATCGTCCTGACAGCCAGAGCCACCGGACAACTACCACTAATATCCCACATCATCCCGTCAGCCAGAGCCACCGGACTACTACCTCTAATATCCCACATCGTCCCATCAGCCAGAGCCACCGGACTACTACCTCTAATATCCCACATCGTCCCATCAGCCAGAGCCACCGGACTACTACTCCTAATATCCCACATCGTCTCATCAGCCAGAGCCACCGGGCTACTATCCCTAATATCCCTCATCATTCCTTCAGCCGGAGCCACCGGACAACTACCACTAATATCCCACATCATCCCATCAGCCAGAGCCACCGGACTACTACCCCTAATATCCCACATCATCCTGTCAGCCTGGGGTCAGAACCAGAGCGCTAAGTGGAACAGTCCTAACTTCCATACCGAGGATCCCTTTAAGAGAGGCCTGGTGTCAGAACCAGAGCGCTGAGTGGATGAGTGGATTTGCCCTCACTTCCATACCAATGATCCCTTTAAGAGAAGCCTGGGGTGAGAATCAGAGCACTGATGGATTTACCATAACTTCCATACCGGAGATCCCTTTAAGAGAGGCCTGGGGTCAGTACCAAAGCGCAGAGTGGATTTGCCCTCACTTCCATACCGAGGATCCCTTTAAGAGGGGGCTTGGGTCAGAACCAGAGCACTGAGTGGATTTGCCCTAACTTCCATACCGGGGATCCCTTTAAGAGAGCCTGGGATCAGAACCAGAGTGCTGAGTGGATTTGCCCTGACCTGACTTGCATACCAATGATCCCTTTAATAGAACCCTGGGGTCAGAATCAGAGTGCTGAGGGATTTACCATAACTTCCATACAGGAGATCCCTTTAAGAGAGCCTGGGGTCAGTACCAGAGCATTTGAAGGCAGTTGCCCTGACTTCCATACCGGGTATCCCTTTAAAAGAGCCTGGGGTCAGAACCAGAACGCTGAGTGGAATTGCCCTAACTTCCATACCATGGATCCTTTTAAGAGAGGCCTGGCGTCAGAACCAGAGTGCTTAGTGGAACGGTCCTAACTTCCATACCAGGGATCCCTTTAAGAGAGCCTGGGTCAGTACCAGAGCATTTGAAGGCAATTGCCCTGACTTCCATACCGGAGATCCCTTTAAGAAAGGCTTGGGGTCAGTACCAAAGCGCAGAGTGGATTTGCCCTAAATTCCATACCAATGATGATCACTTTAAGAGAAACTGGGGTCAGAACCACAGAGCTGAGAAGAACGGTCCTAACTTCCATACCGGAGATCCCTTTAAGAGAGGTCTGGGGTCAAAACCAAAGTGCTGGATGGATTTTCTCTGACTTCCATACCAATGATCCCTTTAAGAAGGAAGATGTGCATATATGATGGAGGATGTGTGGTGTGTATATGGGCACAGGAGGGGGGGGATTCATTTCTGTCATGTGCTCTGTGCTCCTTTTTGGGAGGCAGACAATGGCTGGGATCTTATGTTCCCAGGGATGCTAGATTTCTCCCACCATGTCAGTGTCTGCTGGGGTGTTGTCAAGTGGGAAAACTTGCTCAGAGCAACCAATCACAGCTCAGCTTCTTTTAACCGACTGTGGTGAAATGAGAGATGCTTAGTGATTGGTTGCAAGGAAAACTGTTGCTCATAGCAACCAAGCACAGCTCAGCTTCGTGATTGGTTGGTGATACACACACACATTTAGTTTTATATATAGAGATAATATCTACATATATCACAGCTCTCTACAGAGACTGTCATCCCTCACATTGGCCTATGTTCCCAATCTACGTTTCAAACTAAATTATCAATATACAGTGGAAAAATCGCCTGAAACATCTCTCATAAAATCCTTGAAAGTCTGTTTGGATTCCTCCACTCAGTGTAGTGAGTGGCAGCTCAGCCGTCCAATCTGAGGCTGGGGAGTGCTGAGCTGTCAGTGTCGTGAGTGACAGTCCAGTTGCCCAATAAGGGCCGAGGTGTGCTGGGTTCTCTACAGGTGTCTCCTGTTCTGAGTGATTATCTTGCTATTTAGCTGGCTGTCTGCCTTTAATTACTGCCAGTTGTAGCCTTAGCTCAGTGGTACATGTTTGCCTTGTTCTTTAATGTTCTGCCTCATATTGCTGTCTGACCTTGGACCATGCCTCTCACCAGCCATTTGCCTAGCCCCCTTTATCCACTACATTCCTGGAATTCGGACCTCGGACTGTGACCTGCCGATGCCTTTGCCTTACCCCTTTTTGCTTATGACAAACCCTGTTGGTATCTGACCCCAGACCTCTTGACTACCCAGTCTTGTGGCTTGTCCGTGAGTAGTGACTAGCGTTGCACTCTTCCTATTAATTTATATTATAAAAACACATTCCTTTTCATATATTCAATTGTTTTGAGTGTTCAAAATCTTTTAAAGTGAACCTGTCATCAGGACTTTATACAACACGCTAATGGCATGAATGTAAAGGCACATTAATGCTGAGTAAATCCTTACGTTTCTTATAGAAAGCCATTTTGCTGTTTCAGAAAAATCCATAGTTTAAATTGTATGCTAATGTGTTGCAAGTGCAGTGGGCGGGCTCTGGACTTACAGCTCTACTGCCTCTCTGTCTTTTCTCCACCCACTGCCTCCTGGTTCTAGGTCACACATGTCACTGCACTTACAGCTCATTAGCATACATTTTCAACTATGGATTTCTCTATAACAGCAAAACGGATTTCTACAAGTAAGGTCACTATTTACTCAGTAGTAAAGTGCGTTTACATACATGTTGTTAGTTTGGGGTATAAAATCCTAATGACTGGTTCTCTTTCAATAGCTTCAGAAAACAAAAAACCTCCTCCAAAAACTCCCCAAAGAAGGAGTGTTTCCTTTGGGGATGTGCACACAAAGTCTTTTTTGCATGGTTTTCAGACAAGAAACTCAGCAAAACCTCCAAGTTCTTGAGAAATTTTGAGTTTCTGAGTACTATATGGAGAGTTTCTACTAAGTTTCTGCTCAATTTTTGCATCAAAACTTCCTAAAAAAATTCTGTGTGTACATAACCTTTAGTGGTTTCCACTTGAAAACTCTTAATTTTTTACTGTCTCTTAAAAAATCAGTGTGCACTTACCCTAAGGAAACTGGCTATATACACAGAGTTTTTCAAAGATTTTTTGAATCAGAGGGATCTGAGAAGAAAATCTTCAAATCCTTCTAAAAAATGCAAAACTCCTTAAAAACTTGGACGTTCTACTTAGTTCCCTCTAAAAGAAACTTAGCAAAAAGACTCTGTATGCACATAGTCACTGAACAAAAACTGAAGGTTTTTGAGTTTTCAGGTTTTGAGAAAAATTTGGAGAGCTTTTGTTGAGTTTCTGCTCTAAAAATTGGTCATAAAATTAATTTTGAACATTTGCATTTTTTTCATCATGTTTGGAGCAGGTTACAAAAAACTAATTTCCCTGTCTATGGAAAATGTGGACGATCAGAGGTTATCCCTAATGCTCTGCAGTGCTGGGGTCCTGGGTTCAGAACCCACAAGGATACATGCATGTTCGACCCATGTTTGAGTGGGTATCCTCTGGTTTCCTCTCACACTTCAAAGACATACTGATAGGGAAGTTAGATTGTGAGCCCCAATGAGGACAGTGATGATGATGTCTGTAAAGTGCTGAGGAATTAATGGAGATACATAAGGAAAATTTAATTAAAAAAAAGACTTGCTCTTCATATATTCAGTCTTTTACCTGCTTCAGGCTTTCAAAAATGGCAGGCATTTCGAGTAAGTGATATATCCACTCCTCTGGTGTTTTCCTCTAGGAAGACGCTCCCTAACTTATAATAGAGGTCAATGAAAAAGCAAAAAAAAAAAAAAAAATGCCCTGTAGTTTCACCTAAAAAAAATGCATTTTGCTCATTGCTTAATAAATTTCAAAAATATATCAGTTCTCTTTTTAAAGGGCATCTGTCACTAGGATAAATCCTCCTGAGCTGTCTATATGGACATGCACGTCATAGGAAACTGAATACAATGATTCTTTGATATTTGCCATCCAGTTTGGAGGGATGTGGATCTGGGGATTTATTCTGATGGAGTGTGGACTGAACTGGATGGACGGGTGTCTTTTCTGCCTTGCTAACTATGTTAATGTATTATTCCAGCAAAATCCACATTAATACTTAAATGAGCTTTTAAGATCTATAGGCCGGACATAGCTCTCCCAGAGCATTTGCCTTCAGAGTCTATTATAAATGAAGACGGCTTTACCAGTATGATATGTAATGGTTACCAGGTGTTACCAGTGTGATATGTGATGGCTGCTCTCTGCTCTCCTGATCTCACAGCAGAGCTGTGTGTGATTATAACTATAAGTACAGCATAGCTTAACCTTGTCTCATTTCACACACAATTTCAGTTGTATCTCTCCTCTCACAGGAGCTCTGCTATACTGTCCTTTCCCTGACTGCCTGTAAGATGGAAGTTGAAGCATTATGAGAGTACAACTGCAGCTGCAAATGTCTTTGTAATGTGACTAAGCTCAGCTGTCACGGGGATACCGTGACAGAGTAGGGTCAGACGATTGCAGTGTTTGGTGACACATAAACCTATGGTAATTAGAATGGTTTCACTGTTCTATTAGCATTTCTGGCTTTCTTTGCTCCGCTGCTGCAAGGGTTAAACTGCTTAGTTGGACTCCTTGAGTTCTCTATCTTGGATGGTATCAGCTGTTCTGAGTTGTTGCTCCCAGCATGTATAAAAACCCTCATCCTTGTTCCTGACCTTGCCAGTGATAGTTAATACTACCTGGTTTGGAGTTGAAGCAGAGAGTTCAGGGTTTGGAGTAGGCGGTTGGAGAGTTGTTCAGGAGATTGCTGTATGAAGTTGGCTTGTGTGTTAATCCTTGTCTACTCCCATATGGTTTCATCCTTCATATTCCTTCTTTGTTTCCCATTCTGTTTTGTGCGTGTATTTGTATGATTGTAGATTGTACACTTTGGCCTCACATCTCCCTGGGTGGAGGAGGGAACAGATACAGTTTATGATAGGAGCATTGCAAGGTATGAGACCCCGGCATCTCCACCATCAGGGGTAATCCAGGTATAGCTTAGTGCGCCCCTAGTTTGAGAGATCACGTAGGTGTCCACAGGCCCTTGCAACTATGTGACATCAGCTCTGCTGTACTCTGTTAGTTATAATCACACACAGCACCCAACAGATTACTTCTAAACAGAAAATGCTATAAATAACTAACAGATATATCACATTTAAATAAAACTCCCATCTAGAGAATGGGACCCCATTTCTTATCTCTGAGAATGGATAGGTACATGTACAGCTCTTTTCATTCACACTTGGGTGACCATTTTCTAAACTCCCATTGGATATGCTATTAATGTCAGAGACTGGAATTTCCCTTTAAGTACCCATTCCTGATATTAGAAATGGTTGTGATCTGTGATCATTACTGCAACTTTATGTAGCACTACCAATAATTACTTTCAATTGCTAAATAAGCAATTTACTTATTGTATTCTACAAAGATTTGCATATTATAGTTGCAATTGAAAGTGAACTTTTCAATGAAATCGCCTGTTTTACATGAGAATATGTGTTAGAAATTCTATTAAATCTAAACTAACGGAGACAGTTGTGTCCACTGGGTGCAACAGGGGGCAGCAGAAGTAATCCCCGCCCTCCTTATAACTTTCTCTATTTCAAAAAATGGCCGCGCACACCAGATAAATACTGGTCACCGTGTGTTTTCAGCCATTAATCTCCCTTGAAAGCAAAATGAAACTAAAACATAATGTTACTAATTTGTATGGAGCCCTAAGGATCTAGGGCTGCAGTGGAGTTAGCCATCTGATCCCTCTCAGCCTTTGCTTGGCTAAAAGGCTAAGAGTGGGAGTGTATGTGATGAGATTTATCCAGCCCATAATTGTCACTTTTGGAGCTATTTTAAGGAATGCAATTGTGCTTTTTAGTTCCTCATTGTAATAAAGTCTATAGGACATTGTTGCAGATAAAAATTGTAAAATCCATTAAAGACATCTCCTGAGAGCAGACATATCACCCTCACATTGAATATATGGGATTAGTTGGAACTGTTAAAGTGAGAGTTGATACTCCAACCTCCATCGAAGTAGGACCTCCTGTTGTGAACAGGTAATTACAACAGGAGAACTGCTGATAGCCAGTCACCAAGTCTAGGATTCATATACTCAAAGGCAGAGAACTACATTTCTGAGGTAGGAACTTCCTGTGTTCAAAAGAAATTATCTCAGATATTTTGGAGCCAGTGATCAGTGTTGAATATTGGGGTTTGCATCCATCCGATATTTATGGGAGACATTTTCGATGTCGCGAAATGACGAACATAATGCACTCACTCACATCACCCTAAGGCCAGCCTAACACCTCCAACTTAATATCGGACAGATGGATGATGCTATCTTTGCCATGTTTCATCTCTATAGAAAAATAAAATCATGATAGGCAACATGATGACACTATCTCCCACCTGGGACCTCCAGAGGAGAAGATATCTTGAAAATTGGGGATCTCATAATCTTCTAAAGACCTATCACATCCCAGGACCAACCCCCCATATGACCTCACCAAGGGGGGTATATGGGCTTAACCTTGATTGAATAAAAATCAGAGTTTGGATTTTTGTATTTAGTCAAATCTGGAAGACTCAGTGCTCGTGGTTCTGTACTTTTCCTTAAAGGAGTGCTTCCCTCAATTTAGCTCTGAGACATTTCTGTGACACAGGTTTAGTACTTTTTCTTTTGCTATACCTTTTAATCTATGTGATTGTATATATTGTATTGTTTTGTTCCCATTTTGTAACATCTTTGTATATTTTTTATAAACACTGCATACCTTTCCGGATTAAGTATATAAAATTTAATAGCTCTGCTCCTCTTGCTCTGTAAACCGCACCACACCTGTTGGGTATCCAAATGGTGCGTATAAACGATTGGTGGTGGAAGCTAAATTTTCGTGTCTTATTAGTAAGCTTGATGGTGACTGTACCAGAGTATAAATTCTGTGTGCATATATATATATATATATATATATATATATATATATATATATACAGTCATGGCCAAAAGTATTGACACCCCTGCAATTCTGTCAGATAATATTCAGTTTCTTCCTGAAAATGATTGCAAACACAAATTCTTTGGTATTATTATCTTCATTTAATTTGTCTTAAATGAAAAAGCGCAAAAGAGAATGAAGCAAAAAGCAAAACATTGATCATTTCACACAAAACTCCAAAAATGGGCCGGACAAAAGTATTGGCACCCTCAGCCTAATACTTGGTTGCACAACCTTTAGCCAAAATAACTGCGACCAACCGCTTCCGGTAACCATCAATGAGTTTCTTACAATGCTCTGCTGGAATTTTAGACCATTCTTCTTTGGCAAACTACTCCAGGTCCCTGATATTTGAAGGGTGCCTTCTCCAAACTGCCATTTTTAGATCTCTCCACAGGTGTTCTATGGGATTCAGGTCTGGACTCATTGCTGGCCACCTTAGAAGTCTCCAGTGCTTTCTCTCAAACCATTTTCTAGTGCTTTTTGAAGTGTGTTTTGGGTTATTGTCCTGCTGGAAGACCCATGACCTCTGAGGTAGACCCAGCTTTCTCACACTGGGCCCTAAATTATGCTGCAAAATTTGTTGGTAGTCTTCTGACTTCATAATGCCATGCACACGGTCAAGCAGTCCAGTGCCAGAGGCAGCAAAGCAACCCCAAAACATCAGGGAACCTCCGCCATGTTTGACTGTAGGGACCATGTACTTTTCTTTGAATGCCTCTTTTTTCTCCTGCAAACTCTATGTTGATGCTTTTGCCCTAAAAGCTCTACTTTTGTCTCATCTGACCAAAGAACATTCTTCCAAAATGTTTTAGGCTTTTTCAGGTAAGTTTTGGCAAACTCCAGCCTGGCTTTTTTATGTCTCGGGGTAAGAAGTGGAGTCTTCCTGGGTCTCCTACCATACAGTCCCTTTTCATTCAGATGCCGACGGATAGTACGGGTTGACACCGTTGTACCCTCGGACTGCAGGGCAGCTTGAACTTGTTTGGATGTTAGTGGAGGTTGTTTATCCAACATCCGCACAATCTTGCGTTGAAATCTCTTGTCAATTTTTCTTTTCCGGCCACATCTAGGGAGGTTAGCCACAGTGCCATGGGCTTTAAACTTCTTGATGACACTGCGCACGGTAGACACAGGAACATTCAGGTCTTTGGAGATGGACTTGTAGCCTTGAGATTTGTCATGCTTCCTCACAATTTGGTTTCTCAAGTCCTCAGACAGTTCTTTGGTCTTCTTTCTTTTCTCCATGCTCAATGTGGTACACACAATGACACAGGACAGAGGTTGAGTCAACTTTAATCCATGTCAACTGGCTGCAAGTGTGATTTAGTTATTGCCAACACCTGTTAGGTGCCACAGGTAAGTTATAGGTGCTGTTAATTACACAAATTAGAGAAGCATCACATGATTTTTCGAACAGTGCCAATACTTTTGTCCACCCTCTTTGTTATGTTTGGTGTGGAATTATATCCAATTTGGCTTGAGGACAATTCTTTTTGTGTTTTTTCATTTAAGACAAATGAAGATAATAATACCAAAGAATTTGTGTTTGCAATCATTTTCAGGAAGAAACTGAGTATTATCTGACAGAATTGCAGGGGTGTCAATACTTTTGGCCATGACTGTATATGTTCCATGTGTTTGAATCAGATGTGTATATGCTATTTATTCACTGTGAGTTCCCCAACATCTGGCTTTGTAGTGAAAGCAGTCTCGGCCTCGTCGGTCAGTTGCCAGTCAGTTGCATAATTGTCCTGACAATTGGAGGCAGCGGAGTTGTTTCTTCTGACTGAGATTATTAAGTTTTTTCTTTAAGAAAATGTAAAAGGTCTTGGCTATAAATTAGCTGTTTCATTCCCGTGGCTCTCCAGATTTTGTGAAACTTAGTTTGCTATGACAAATGACATGATTGATATGATGTGTGCTGATGACACTATTTGAGAAGTAATCAGTTTAGAAATGTTGGGCACTGGGCAATTGTGTAGCAAGGGGTGAGTCACAGGGGCAGTTGTCTTGGGTGCAAAATTCTTAGGAATGCTAAAAATTAACCCCTTAGTGACGGAGCCAAATGTTAAAATTCTGACCAGTGTCACTTTATGTGGTAATAACTCTGGAATACTTCGACAAATTCAAGTGATTTTGAGATTGTTTTTTCATGACACACAGCGTCGGACTGGAACACCTTGGGCCCACCAGAGAAAATCATTCTTGGGGCCCACTATGTAGCTGCATAGAGTTAAATACCAGACCACCAATTATGCGGTAAAACACGCTAATATCTGGGTATAATATAAGGTTGAACATGTCTTAATTATGTAGCAGGAGTTGGGGTAGCCCCCTCATAGAATATAAAGCAGCCCCCTCACATAGTATAATGCAGCCATCTCATAGAATATAATGCAGCCATCTCATAGAATATAATACTGCCCCCCTCATAGGGTATAATACTGCCCCCCTCATAGGGAATAATGCACCCCCTCATAGGGTATAATGCACCCCCTCATAGGGTATAATACTGCCCCCCTCATAGGGTATAATACTGCCCCCCTCATAGGGAATAATGCACCCCCTCATAGGGTATAATGCACCCCCTCATAGGGTATAATGCTGCCCCCTCATAGGGTATAATACTGCCCCCCTCATAGGGTATAATGCTGCCCCCCTCATAGGGTATAATGCTGCCCCCCTCATAGGGTATAATGCACCCCCTCATAGGGTATAATACTGCCCCCCTCATAGGGTATAATACTGCCCCCCTCATAGGGTATAATACTGCCCCCCTCATAGGGAATAATGCACCCCCTCATAGGGTATAATGCTGCCTCCTCATAGGGTATAATACTGCCCCCCTCATAGGGAATAATGCTGCCCCCTCATAGGGTATAATACTGCCCCCCTCATAGGGTATAATACTGCCCCCCTCATAGGGAATAATGCACCCCCTCATAGGGTATAATACTGCCTCCCTCATAGGGTATAATGCTGCCCCCCTCATAGGGTATAATGCTGCCTCTTCATAGGGAATAATGCTGCCCTCCTCATAGGGTATAATGCTGCCTCCTCATAGGGTATAATGCTGCCCCCTCATAGGGTATAATACTGCCCCCCTCATAGGGAATAATGCACCCCCTCATAGGGTATAATGCTATATAGATATATAGATATAGAGTTAGATAGATATAGATAGAAAGATAGATGTAGAAATAGATAGATATAGAGATAGATAGTAGATAATGGATAGAAAGTAGATAATGGATAGATATAGATAGAAAGATTCATAGAGATAGATAGAGATAGATAGAGATAGATATAAAGATAGATATAGAAAGAAATATAGATAGATAGGTAGATAGATATAGAGATAGATAGAAAATAGATAATGGATAGATAGATAGATAGATAGAGAGATAGATAGCTATAAATAGAAAGATATAGAGATAGATATATAGATAGATATAGATAATAGATAGAGATAGATAATAGATAGAGATATACAGATATAATAATAATAATAATAATATAGACATATATAGATAGATATAGAGATAAATATATATAGATAGATGGCTATAAATAAAAATAGATATAGAGATATATAGAGATAGATAGATATAGAGATAATAGATATAGAGATAGATAGATAGATATAGAGATAGATATAGAGACAGATAGATATAGAAAGATAGATATAGAGATAGATATAGAGATAATAGCTAGATATAGAGATATGTATAGAGATAGATAGATAGATAGATATAGAGTTAGAAAGATAGATATAGAGAGATATAGAGATAGATAGAGATAGCTAGATAGATAGATGGATAGATAGATATAGATAATAGAGATAATAGATAGATATAATAGATAGATATAGAGATAGATATAGAGATAGATGGATAGATCAATAGATAGATAGATAAAGAGAGAGAGATAGAGATAGAGATTGATAGATAATGAGATATAGAGATAGATATAGAGATATAGTGTTAGATAGAAAGATAGATATAGAGTTAGATAGATATAGAGATAGATATGGATATAGAGATAGATATGGATATAGAGATAACAGATATAGAGATAGATAGATAGATATAGAGATAGATAGATAGATAGATAGATATAGAGATAGATAGATAGATATAGAGATAATATATAGATAGATAGATATAGAGATAATATATAGATAGCTATAGAGATAGATATAGAGATAGATATAGAGAGAAACAGATATATATATATATAGAGATAGATATAGAGATAGATAGGTAGATAGATATAGAGATAATAGATATAGAGATAGATAGAAATAGATATAAAGATAGATAGAGATAGAGAGAGCGGTAGATAGAGAGAGATAGATATAGAGAGAGATAGATACAGAGATAGATAAATAGATAGATAGATAGATATAGATATTATTATTATTATTATTTATTGTTATAGCGCCATTTATTCCATGGCGCTTTACATGTGAGGGGGGTATACATAAAAACAAGTACAATAATCTTAAACAATACAAGTCATAACTGGTACAGGAGGAGAGAGGACCCTGCCCGCGAGGGCTCACAATCTTCAAGGGATGGGTGATAATACAGTAGGCGAGGGTAGAGCTGGTCGTGCAGCGGTTTGGTCGATCGGTGGTTACTGCAGGTTATAGGCTTGTCGGAAGAGGTGGGTCTTCAGGCTCTTTTTGAAGGTTTCGATGGTAGGTGAGAGTCTGATATGTTGTGGTAGAGAGTTCCAGAGTAGGGGTGATGCGCGAGAGAAATCTTGTATGCGATTGTGGGAAGAGGAGATAAGAGGGGAGTAGAGAAGGAGATCTTGTGAGGATCGGAGGTTGCGTGCAGGAAAGTACCGGGAGACGAGGTCACAGATGTATGGAGGAGACAAGTTGTGGATGGCTTTGTATGTCATGGTTAGGGTTTTGTAATGGAGTCTCTGGGCAATTGGGAGCCAGTGAAGGGATTGACAGAGGGGAGAAGCTGGGGAATAGCGGGGGGACAGGTGGATTAGTCGGGCAGCAGAGTTTAGAATAGATTGGAGGGGTGCGAGAGTGTTTGAGGGGAGGCCGCAGAGCATGAGGTTGCAGTAGTCAAGGCGAGAGATGATGAGGGCATGGACTAGGGTTTTTGCAGATTCTTGGGTGAGGAATGAACGGATGCGTGAAATATTTTTGAGTTGAAGTCGGCAGGAAGTGGAAAGGGTTTGGATATGTGGTTTGAAGGAGAGATCAGCATCAAGGATTACTCCGAGGCAGCGAGCTTGTGGGACTGGGGAGAGTGGGCAGTCATTTACTGTAATTGATAGGTTCGTAGGGGGGGTCACGTGAGATGGGGGAAAGATGATGAATTCTGTTTTGTCCATGTTGAGTTTCAGATATCTAGTGGAGAAGAAGGATGAAATAGTGGACAGACATTGAGGGATTCTGGTTAGTAGGGAGGTGATATCTGGTCCAGAGATGTAGATCTGTGTGTCATCAGCATAAAGATGATACTGAAAGCCATGAGATTCTATGAGCTGTCCCAGGCCAAAGGTGTAAATAGAGAACAGCAGGGGCCCTAGGACTGAACCTTGTGGGACTCCGACAGATAGGGGGCGAGGTGAGGAGGTGGTGTGTGAGTGGGAGACGCTGAATGTCCGGTCTGTTAGGTATGATGAGATCCAGGAGAGGGCCAAGTCTGTGATGCCGAGGGATGAGAGGGTCTGTAATAATAGGGAATGGTCCACTGTGTCAAAGGCAGCCGACAGGTCCAGGAGGAGGAGGACAGAGTAGTGTCGCTTGCTCTTGGCAGTTAAGAGGTCATTGGTGACCTTAGTAAGGGCAGTTTCAGTGGAGTGGTGTGACCGGAAGCCAGATTGTAAGCGGTCGAAGAGGGAGCAAGAAGAGAGATGGGAGGACAGTTCAAGGTAGACGTGTTGTTCCAGTAGCTTGGAGGCGTATGGGAGAAGTGATATAGGGCGATAGCTAGATACAGAGGATGGGTCAAGAGAGGGCTTTTTGAGGATAGGTGTGATGGAGGCATGTTTAAAGCTTGAGGGGAAAACACCAGTTGTTAGTGATAGGTTGAAGAGATGGGTTAGGGTTGGGATGAAGACTGTGGTGAGGTTTGGGATGAAGTGGGATGGGATCGGGTCGAGTGCACAGGTGGTGAGATGTGATCTTGAGAGTAGAGTGGAGAGTCGATCTTCTGTAATGGTGGAGAAGTTGGTTTTGAAGGTGGAGGGCTGGGAAGTCGGGAGGAAGGGCTCTGGGGGTTGTTGACCAAAACTGTCCCTGATGTTATCAATTTTCTGCTTGAAAAATGAGGCAAAGTCTTCAGCTGAGATGAGTGGGGAGGGAGGAGGTGCTGGGGGGCGGAGGAGAGAATTGAAGGTGTTGAATAACTGTTTAGGGTTGTGAGACAGGGAGGATATGAGAGATGAGAAGTAGGTTTGTTTAGCTGTGGCGAGTGTGGTCTTGAAAGTAGTGAGGGACTGTTTGAATGCGATGAAGTGCTTGTTGGAGTGGGATCTTTTCCATCTGCGCTCAGCAGCCCTGGAAGCTCGCCTCAGCTCTTTGGTCAGGCTGGTGTGCCAGGGCTGTCTGTTGATTTTGCGAGTTTTGGTATGTGTAAGTGGGGCAGCGGATTCCAAAGCTACAGCTATTGTGGTGTTATATAGAGCGGCAGCGTCATCCGCATTGTGTAAGGAACTTATATCTGTAAGAGGGAGGAGGGATTCGGAGAATGAGTGTAGGTCAAGGTGTTTAAGATTCCTGCGAGGGTGTGAAAGTTTGTGGGGTGGGGATTGTAGACATGGAGTGAAGAGGGAAGAGAATGTGAGCAGGTTGTGGTCAGAGAGAGGAAGAGGTGAGTTAGAGAGGTTAGATAGGGAGCAGAGGCGGGTGAAGATGAGGTCCAGTGTGTGGCCATCTTTGTGGGTGGCTGTAGAAGACCATTGAGTGAGGCCGAAGGAGGAAGTGAGAGATAGAAGTTTAGTGGCAGCTGAGAGGGAAGTGTCAATGGGGATGTTGAAGTCGCCCATGATGATAGTAGGGATGTCCGCGGAAAGGAAATGAAGTAACCAGGTGGTGAAGTGGTCAAAGAAGGTGGTGGCTGGCCCTGGGGGGCGGTAGATGACAGCCAGTTGGAGGTTGGAGGGGGAGTAGATGCGCACAGAGTGCACCTCAAAGGAAGGGAGGGTAACAGAGGGTGGCAGTGGGATTGGGGTGAAGGAGCAGGTATCTGACAGGAGAAAACCAACTCCTCCACCATGTTTGCTGCTGGGGCGGGGGGTGTGAGAAAGGTGGAAGCCGCCATACGAAAGTGCAGCAGGAGAGGCTGTGTCAGAAGGGGTGAGCCAGGTTTCGGTGATGGCGAGGAAGGAGAGTTTGGTAGTAACAAAAAGATCATGGATGTAGGAAAGCTTGTTGCAGACAGAGCGAGCGTTCCACAGAGCTCCTGTTAGTGGGACTGGGGAAGCGGGGGCTGGGTGAATGGGTATAAGGTTGGAGAGGTTACGGAAGGTTGTGATAGAGCGTGGATGGGAGGTAGAAATGACTGTGGGAATGTGGTGAGGAGGACCAGGATTTGGAGAGATATCACCAGCAGTGAGAAGGAGCAGAGAAAGTGTTAGCAGGTGGGAGCAGGAGAGGGCATGAGGGGGCTGTCTGTGTTTGGAGACAGAGGATTGTATGTTAAGGAACAGTTTTGAGGCGGAGGTGAGGTGGATGGGGAGGATTGAAGAAGAGATGAACAGTTCCTTACTAGGAGTAGGGATATAGATAATAGTAGTAGTAGTATAGTAGTAGATATAGATAATAGATAGAGATAGATAGATAAAGATAGATAATAAATATAGAGATAACAGATAGATATAGAGATAGAGTAAGATAGAAATATATAGAGATAGGTAGATATAGATAATAGAGATAGCTAGATAGATAGATATAGATATAGATAGATATAGATAGAAAGATAGATATAGAGATAGATGTAGAGATAGAAAGATAGATATAGAGATAGAGCGATAGATAGAGATAGATATAGATAATAGATAGAGATAAATAGATAGATAGATAGATAGAGAAAGATAGATAGATATAGAGATAGATATAGAGATAGAAAGATAGATAGATATACAGAGAGATAGATATAGAGATAGAGATAAATAGATAGATAGATATAGAGAGAGATATAGAGAGAAATAGATATAGAGATAATAGATATATATAGAGATAGATATAGAGAGAGATAGATACAGAGAAAAGATATAGAGATAAATAGATAAAGATAGATAGATATATAGATATAGAGATAGAGATAAATAGATATATAGAGAGATATAGAGACTAGAGAGAAATAGATATAGATATAGAGATAATAGATATATATAGAGATAGATAGATATAGAGAGAGATAGATACAGAGAAAAGATATAGAGATAAATAGATAAAGATAGATATATATATAGATATAGAGATAGAGCGATAGATAGATATACAGAGAGATAGATATAGAGATAGATAGAGATATATAGATAGATAGCTATAGAGATATAGAGATAGAGCGATAGATAGATATACAGAGAGATAGATATAGAGATAGATAGAGATATATAGATAGATAGCTGTAGAGATATAGAGAAAGATATAGAGAGAAATAGAGATAGATATAGAGATAGATAGAGATAGATATATAGATATAAAGATAGATATAGAGATAGATATAGATATAGAGATAGATAGATACAGAGAAAAGATATAGAGATAGATAACGGATAGATAAATAGATAGATAGGTATAGAGATAGATAGATAGATATATATATTAGATAGAGATATATATAGATAAAGATAGATAGATATAGATGGTAGCTAGATAGATAATAAATATAGAGATAATAGATATAGAGATAGATAGAGTAAGATAGATAGATATAGAGATAGATAGACATAATAGATATATATAGAGATATATATAGAAAGATATAGAGATAGATAGATATAGAGATAGATGTAGAGATAGAAATATAGATATAAAGATAGAGCGATAGAGATAGATATAGATAGAGATAGAGATAGAGATAGATATAGATAATAGATAGAGATAGAAAGATAGATAGATATAAGAGAGATAGAGAGAGAGATATATAGAGAAATAGAGATAGATAGATAGATAGAGAGAGACAGAGAGAGCGAGAGATATATAAAAAAAACAAAACACGATACTCACCTCTCCTCCTCGCTCCCACGCTGATCCCGGCTTCAGTGTCAGGAGCTGCCCCCTCTGCCAGACACACAGCGGGTGCGCGATGTAGTGACGTCATCGCGCACTGGCTGTGAGTCAGGAGCAGAGAGGACTGAGGGCGGCGCCGGCCCTGATGCAGAGCAGCTTACTGGGCTGGGGGCGGGGCCTCTGGGGGTGGAGACTGTGAAATGATATTCATTTCTCTTTAGCAGCGGGGACAGGGGCTCCTGCCTCCTGACACCCGCTGCTTCTCCGCTGGCAGGGGCCCCCATAGCAGCTGCATGGTGTGCGACACACCACTGGCTGGGGGCCCCTGGAGCAGCGGGGGCCCTAGGCAACTGCTGGCCCTGTATGCCAGCAGGTGCCAGGGCCCACCAGATGCCAGGGCCCACCGGAGAATCCTCCGGTTCCCCGGTGGGCCAGTCCGACGCTGATGACACATTATACTTTATGATAATGGTAAATTTAGGTCGATATGTTTTGTGTTTATTTATAAAGAATATCAGAAATTTGGCAAAAATGTAAAAAAATAGCAATTTTCAAACTTTGAATAATTATCCCTTTAATCCAAATGGTCATACCATAGCAAAACATTAATAAATAACATTTTCCACATGTCTGCCTTACATCAGCACCATTTTTAAAATGCTATTTTATTTTGTTAGCATTTTAGGAGGTTTAAAAATGTAGCAGCAATTTTTTTTCTTTTTCAATGAAATTTACAAAATAATTTTTTTAGGGACCTATCCAGGTTTGAAGTGACTTTAGGGGTCCTATGTATTGGAAAACCACCAAAAGTGATACTATTTTAAAAACCGCACCCCCTGACATATTGAAAACTGCTTTTCAGAAATTAAGACAAAGTGGCATGATAGGAATGAAATAGTTGATTTTTACCATCTAAACGTCGCTGACTTTTGAACAGGCCGCTATAGCCGGGAGATTCTATAGCCGCTATTTGCTCATGAATTGCCATGGCAAACATCAGGACCACACAATCATAATCTCAGTGTGCCGATGGGTGTAAAGAGGGAGAAATCACTCTTGTAATGTATAATAATTAGATCTGTCTCTTTAAGCAAGCCAGACTTATGGGACTTGGGGGGTGGAGACAAGAAGGATGAGAAGGGAAGTTTCAGTTTCACTTCTGTGTAGCATGGGAATGCAACTGTTATGCTGTGTGCTGGAGGACGAAGAATAAAACATATCTAAAGTTTAATACCTTGAATTCTTCATAACGTGTGGATATTACAACTGGCGACGAGGATGGGATATAATCACCTACTGCTGTGAGTACAGACTATATTTTACCGCTTCACACGCCAGCACCACTGAGAGACTCTATCATGGCTGACTACTTGCACACATTCCCACAATTTGATATGACTGATGTCATTAATCTCTCCCATAACTGGAGAAAATGGCTAAACAGATTTGAGAATTTCCTAGAAGCATGGACATAAAGGAGGAGAAAAGAAAGAGAGCTTTGCTCCTGCATTGTGCAGGCACAGGAGTCTATGACATATACAGTACGTTACCTGCAGCAGAAACAGACACATACAGCAACTGCACTAAAGCTCTCACTGGCTACTTCAACCCTAAACAGAACATCAGATATGAAAGATATAAATTCAGGATTGCCAAGCAGCTTCCAGAAGAGTTCATAGACACTTATGTCACACGGCTGAAAGAGTTAGCACATGGATGTGCCTTTACAGATGTAGATGATGAAATCCTAACTCAAATAATTGTCACCTGCTCGTCTAATAACCTAAGGCGTAAGGCTCTGCAGCAGGATATCTCTCTACATGATTTGCTCAAAATGGCCCGTGCTATAGAAATAGCAGATCATCAGGCTACCGTAATGGAGAATGGGGATAAATTACATGTGCATAATCTCAAACAGAAAAATTTACCAGACAAACAAGCCCAGAAACAGAAGAAATGTTATAGATGTGGACAGGATTTCCCTCACCACCAGAACAAATGTCCAGCTATTGTTCAAACCTGCAGTAAATGTGGAAAAGGGAATCATTTTGCAGCTGTTTGCAAATCAGCGCACTACAAGCCTCCGCTGCCTATGACAAAATCTGCAGATGTAAAAGTGATAAATCAGGACACAGAAGAAATGTCTGCGACTGAGAACTATGTGTTCACTACCTCTGTCACTGGTTCAGTACAGTCTCCCTGTGTTACACTCTCAATCTGCAACACTGACATTACCTTTACAATAGATACAGGAGCTTCAGTGGATATCATAGATGGCACTACATATGAACAATTGAAAACAAGGCCAGTCTTACAACAAGTGCAGACTAAAATCTTTCCTTATGGATCTAAAACACCTCTAGCTATAATGGGACAATTTGATGCTGAAATTAGATATAAAGAAAACAGGCAGAAAACCACTTTCCACACATTACAAGGATCGGGAGGCTGTCTTCTCAGCTATCACACTGCCTTGGAGCTAGGGCTCATCCAGGTTATTCATACCATAACTGACCCTGCGGATATGGATGTACAAACTATGGTGAACAGTTTTCCCTCCCTATTTAGTGGTTTGGGAAAACTAAAGGACTCTCAAGTATACCTTCATGTGGATGACAATATTCGTCCAGTAGCCCAGCCTCACAGGCGTATTCCATTTCACCTGAGACAGAAGGTAGAAAAGGAACTCCAATTGCTCATGGATGAGGACGTTATTGAAACTGTTACTGGTCCCACTCCATGGGTCTCTCCACTTGTGGTAGTTCCAAAACCAAAGACTCCTGATCAAGTGAGACTGTGTGTTGACATGCGCCTGCCCAACACCGCTATCCAGAGGGAAAGACATATCTCACCTACGATTGATGACATTATTCATTTATTAAATGGAGCCACCGTCTTCTCAAAGCTCGACCTCAATAAGGGATATCATCAATTAGAACTGAGTCCAGAGTCCCGATACTTGACCACATTTTCCACCCATGTGGGCCTCAGAAGATACAAAAGATTGACTTTTGGAGTCTGCTCAGCAGCAGAAATTTTTCAGGATGCAATAAGGAGTGTCATTCAACACATCCCAAATGCTTTTAATTACAGTGATGACATATTGGTTTTTGGTAAAACTCAAGCTGAGCATAATCGTGCTCTATATGCTATCTTCGAATGTCTGCTTTCTGCTGGACTCACTTTAAACAAAGAGAAGTGCGAGTTTGACAAGGGTTCATTAGAATTCTATGGTCACATCTTCTCGGCAAAAGGAGTACAACCAGACCCCAAGAAAGTGGAAGCTATCAGAACAGCCTCAATTCCACAGGATGCCAGTGAAGTGCGTTCTTTCCTTGGAATGGCAAGTTACTGTGCTAGATATATTCCGAATTTTTCAACAATCAGCAATCCACTACGGGAACTTACAAAACAAAGTTGTATTTTTCAATGGTCTCAAGACTGTCAGGCCTCTTTTGAAACAATTAAAAATGAACTCTGCTCGACAACCACTATGGCTTATTTTGATCCAGCTCTTCGAACTGAACTGATTGTGGACGCCAGTCCCGTCGGACTGGGTGCTATTCTAGCGCAGTACAAGGATAACAATCAAAATCCTCACATCATTTCTTATGCAAGTAAGAGCTTAACAAACACTGAAACAAAATATTCTCAACCTGAAAAAGAAAGCTTGGCAGTTGTCTGGGGATGTGAACACTTTCACTTATTTCTCTATGGAGCTCCCTTCACCATTGTCACAGATCATCAAGCACTTCTTACAATTTTTGGAAATCCCAGAGCTAAAATGCCTGCACGAATTGAACGATGGGGCCTACGTCTACAGGACTACAACTATAAAATTGTTCACAAACCTGGAAAATACAGCAATCCGGCTGATTATCTTTCAAGACATCCTACTAATGATGATATACCTGTGCATTCCTCCATTGAAGAATACCTACGTTTTGTTACAGATCATGCCGTGCCAAAAACACTTTCTCTTGATCAATTTATAAATGAAACAACAAAAGACAAGACACTCTGTGCCCTAATACAAATCATCCAAAATCGAAGGTGGCATGAAATTCAAAAGGAAAAATTTCCTGATTCTGAGATTGATCTGAAAGAGTTAAAACTATTCTCAAACGTACGTGAGGAATTATCAGTCACTGAAGGACACCTCATTCTTCGAGGTACCAAACTAGTTGTACCTAAGACTTTGCGTAACTTAGTCATACAGATAGCACATGAAGGTCATTTAGGAATTGTTGGCACAAAGAAGTTACTCAGAGAAAAAGTGTGGTTCCCAAATATGGATCACTTGGTGGAAGAAAAGAGTAGACGCTGTTCTACTTGTCAATTAATCACTCCATCATCAACCTCAGAGCCATTACAAATGTCTCCGTTAGGCTGGTTTCACATTAGCGCTTTTTAAGCGCACGCACGGCCGGGGGTAGCTCCGCCCCCGAGCCGGCTCTCTGCCCGGCGTGCCCGCCCCTTGCTTGTAGCGCCGCCTCCTAGCGCACAGCAGCGCCTGCGATCGGCGCACCCTATCTTTAGCATAGGGTGCGCAGATCGTGCGCAGGCCGTGCGCTAGTTGCGCTTTGACCTGCGCTGCGCACTTTTGACGGTGCGCCGAGCACGCCGAAATCCGAAAAGTTTGATTTTGGCGCGCACGGCGCACCGTCAACAGTGCGCAGCGCAGGTCAAAGCGCAACTAGCGCACGGCCTGCGCACGATCTGCGCACCCTATGCTAAAGATAGGGTGCGCCGATCGCAGGCGCCGCTGTGCGCTAGGAGGCGGCGCTACAAGCAAGGGGCGGGCATGCCGGGCAGAGAGCCGGCTCGGGGGCGGAGCTACCCCTGGCCGTGCGTGCGCTTAAAAAGCGCTAATGTGAAACCAGCCTTACCCACTGCTGTCTGGGAGGAAGTGGCAGTCGATATATATGGACCATTGCCAAGTGGCCAATACATTCTCGTAACAATTGATGAATATTCTCGATACCCTGTCATTTCATTTATCTCTTCAACATCTGCTAATAATGTTATACCAGAGCTGGACGACATTTTCTCGGCATATGGTATTCCAAGAGTGGTCAAAACAGACAATGGACCTCCATTCAATGGACATGTGTTTACACAATTTTCTGAATACTTGGCATTCAATCACAGGAAAATCACACCTTGCTGGCCGCAAGCCAATGGAATTGTGGAACGTTTTATGCGCACTCTGGGGAAACGTATCAAGGCAGCGAGTCTGGAGCACATCCCACTGAAACAGTCATTATACAAATTCATGCATAATTACCGCAATACGCCACA
Source organism: Dendrobates tinctorius (assembly GCF_039654945.1). Lineage (NCBI taxonomy): Eukaryota > Metazoa > Chordata > Amphibia > Anura > Dendrobatidae > Dendrobates > Dendrobates tinctorius. The sequence continues at coordinate 5,844,502 of NW_027361993.1, forward strand.
CTCCACTACTAATGCTGCTCCAGCTCATTTAATGTTCAGCAGAACCCTGCGTATACGTCTCCCTGATGTGACCAGCCATCCCCGACCGAGTGACTCCTCAGTGAGATCCACAGATTTCTCCAACAAACAAGCCATGAAACGTTATGCAGACAGAAGGCGAAGGACACAGTCAAGTGCCATCGAAAGAGGGGATGTCGTGGTGGTACGTCAAAGACCAACCAACAAGACCTCACCTGTATATGGTCCTGCAAAATATTATGTTACTAAAAGGAAAGGCAGCATGATCACAGCTGAACGAGATGGACACTCCATAACGCGAAATTCTTCATATTTTAAAGTCATACCGCAGAATGATGACAATGAACTCTCTTTGATGGAAGATTTGGTATCCGATGGTGGAGAGGACCAACAAGAGGTAGCTGGTCCATCAATAATGAACCCTCTCAATGAGCCCAGACGTTATCCTACACGAGAGAGAAGAGCTCCATCGAGGCTTATTGAAGAAGTGTAATTACAGTTTTGTTTTGGTTTTTTTTGACGTTTTCATGTTGTTGCATTTATCAGTAATATGGGTTATTTATAGAAAAAAAAAAAAAAGGGGATGATGTAATGTATAATAATTAGATCTGTCTCTTTAAACAAGCCAGACTTATGGGACTTGGGGGCTGGAGACAAGAGGGATGAGAAGGGAAGTTTCAGTTTCACTTCTGTGTAGCATGGGAATGCAACTGTTATGCTGTGTGCTGGAGGACGAAGAATAAAACATATCTAAAGTTTAATACCTTGAATTCTTCATAACGTGTGGATATTACAACTCTCTTTTAAACATTTATATGATATAGTCACTATTGACATCAGAATCTAAGGGGTTAAACAGATATGGACGGTGACAACACTGCTCATTTGTGATACAGCAAGTTGTCAGCTATGGTGTTCAGCCGACAGCTGCTGGATTGTCACCTGTATGGGGATGCTATTCTCTTATATCTCAGGTCAGTTAAAAGACGTATTGACGGTCATTAAGGGGTTAAAACAAAAAATAGAAAGTAGCTGTTGTCTCGACAGTTCCAAAGATCAGAGATGATGTACATGTCTTTGATTTCTAGTCAGGTGTCCTAGATCTCCATTTTGAACTGTATTTATTGCTCTCAGCCTATGATAGAGCAGGGAGCCTTCGGCTCCATGCCCACCATTCTCCATCCTGTATGCCAGAGACTGCTCAACGTCATGATACAGATGGTGGAATTAAGTCACTGTATTGCGTTTCCTGTGCTGGCCCATAATGTGATGGATTTAGTTGCTTGGATAAACTAGTTTCTGTTGGGGGTGGCCCTTGGAGGGCAATATTTGTTTTAATGGGGCGTTAAGGGGAAACTACTACTAGGTTAGGGGGCGCAATACTTGTCTAGCCGCCGCTAGCAATCCATACTACTCCAATGGTACTGGGAGAAATAAATGCCATTCCTGCTGTAGAAATACCATGGACATTGAGCCTGGAGAGGGTGAATATTAATGAGGGTTGGCAACAATGGATCAGATGCAATTTCTTCCCATCCTCAGTAACCTGATATATATAAACTTTCTCACTATGGTTCCTAATTTTTGTGGTTATGCAAAGCAAAATATTTATTTCTAAATGGCTAAGACCCAACAGATAGGGAAAGCTTTTGAATGTCGTCTAATATTTACAAAGCTGTCATTACACATTTGATCACTATACTGATAAATTGCTCAGTAAAACGTAGCCTGTGGGCTGACGATACTTATCCCTCCCAGTCTTTGAAAGTTCAATTGAGGGATAATTAGAAAGTAAATATGGGGCAGCTCACACATGTCTGCGCAGAATTCCTCTCATCAAGATAAGAGTATGACACCGCCATCCTCAAGACGTGTCCATGTGAATTTTATTAATTGCAATTATGAAAAATGATATTTCTCCTACCATCCATTATCTGACTGTGCTTTAAGGAGACAGGTCCTATAATTACATGGACTCAGATTTGTAAGCATTGGGCAGAATTTGTTGCAAAAAGGTAAATATATCCAGAAAACAAATATCCTCAAATCAGTGGCCTTCCATTTGTTAGGGTAAATGCGGGTATATGTGAAGGCTGGGTTCACACATTGCGGGTATCAGACAGAAGCATGTTACATGGCCAAGAACCGTGTGCTAAATCAACATGTGGTTGACTGTGAATTGCCACGTTCTACCTGCTTCCGCTCTAATTTATATCAAACCACGTGTGGTTTTGCTTCATGATTCTGTATACTGTGGAGTGATGGATCACACTTCTCTATCCGGAGTCTGATGGATGAGTCTGAGTTTGGTAAATGCCAGGAGGACATTATCTACCTAACTGCGTTGTGCTGACTGCATAGTTTAGTGGAGGAGGCATAATTCTTGTTTTTCAGGGGTCTTCCTTGACCTTGAATAGAAATTTTGATACTTCTGCACAAGACATTTTAGACAATTGTGGCTTTGTGGGAACAGTCTTGGGAAGGCCCTTTTCTGGTCCCCATTACTGTGCCCAGTGCACAAGGTCCATAAGGCCATGGTTGATGTAGTTTGGTTTTGAAGAATCTGACAAGCCGGACAGAGCATAGACATCGACCTCATCCAACATGTTTAGGATTAACTAGAATGGAGATTGTGAGCCCGGCCCTTTCTTCCAAATCAGTGTTTGACCTCACAAACTCTGTTCTGGATGAATGGGCCAAAATTCTCAAAGACTCCTTCAAAATCTTGTATAAAACCTTCCCAGTAGAGTGAAAACCGTTGTAGCTGCAGAGGGGACGAAGAAACAACTCCATATTAATGGATTTAGAATGAGAGGTCAGAAAACATCTCGTAGACATAATGTGGAGATTTCCCTATACTCTTGTCAATATTGTGTCCGTCAAAGCTTGGAGAGCTCAACATGTGGGGTACATGACGTAATATCCTAGTAACAATGTAAGTCCCATGACAATAAACAGAACTCATGGATAATGACTAGAAGATCCCTGGTGGCTAATTCGACATATTTAAAAACAACAACACACAACAAATGTTTATAAATGTCTCCGTCATTGTAATTGGAAATTTTGTCAGTATTGCAATATTTTTCATACTGAAATATAATATTGGATTTATTATTAAATCAAATTACAGGTGGGCCTTGTATCTGTAGTGACGGAGAAAGCTGTGGCTATAACAGTATGTTGTATCTGCTGTCAGATGGGAGATTCTAAGCTTGTTACATGATAAAACATTGAACATGATGCCTTGGCAGACCTAAGATGATGCTGTATGTGTTACCTTTAGCATGATCTTAGAACTATTGATGGTTGTATTATGGTAGCTCTACTCAATGCCACATGACAGTGGAATTAGTAGCTTTAGAATGGATCTTGTATCTGTAGCATGATAGTGAATCTAGACTATATAGTATGTCAGTGAAACATGTCCCCTTTTCTACAATAAACCTTTTGGTACGCGATAGTGCTGCTGATGGTAGCATTAGGAAGAATAATGAATGTATGGCGCAATTGGAAAACTTTGTCCACTATTTAAATGTACTGTAAATATTTTGTTACATAACGATGAACCTGTTAGAAGTTATATCATGCTTGATCTTGTAGATTTTTCATGATGGTGGATCTACTGGATTTTACATCATAATGGATCTTATAAGTATTATTCGATGGTGGATCCTAGTGATCTTACATGATGATGCAAATTTTTATTAGGTGTTACGTGATGGTGGCCTTTTTAGATGTTACTGTTTGTTATAGGCTCATCTGGTGATGTGGATTTTCTAAGTCTTAAGCAGGAAAGCAACAAGGACTGAAGGTGATGGTACAGCAGGAAGTACTTGTCAAACGACAAGACATTTTCAATAGATATGCAGAATGGCAGGCAGACATGCCGAGCAGGAACAGTCCAGAACATGTAGGAGACAAATGGATAATGGCAGACAGAATGGAATAACAGGCAAACTGTATATTTGATTGCAGAAAAGATTACAAACTATTGGAGCAGTATTGTAGTGTGAACAGCACCAGTATAGCAAATAAGAGTTTGTTATGCGTATCGCAGACAAATGATTAGCCACTGATCATCAATGATGAACAGATAACTGAATACTTGCTTGCAAAGATGATTACACACTATTTCAGTAGTGCTGAAATGTGTACAGCACCAATATAGCAGGAAAAAAAGCTTATGCTAGCAGCAGACAAATGGTTAACCACAGCTCTGAGCTAGGATGTAAATGCAGGTACAAGATAAACAAGCAAGAGTTTTCAGAACAGATTATCCAACTGAAAAAATGAATAGTGAGGCAAACTACAGGAGTACATGTGGAATTGAATGCAAAGTTTACTGAATTCTCAGACACCAAATGTCTGAATCGGACCCTAAAAGACCTTAGGTGATTATGTCAAAGGAATTTGCAAAGGCCATAGGAAAAGGGAGCAGGGTCCAGCACTGGAGCCAGGACAGGTGATTAACATGATGTTGAATGTTGCCGTTGCTACATGATATGATGATGGTTGTTTTCAACTGTAGAATGACAGAGGATGTTGTAGAATGTGCACATGTTCAGATGGAAAAATACATTCACAACCACATACACATACAGTTCCGTAAACAAATGAAAAGTAACACACAAAAATAGCTTGACAGTACTTACATAATAAGTAATAAGCAGATCCCGCAGCTCCTTTGCTGGACACAGGTGACAGTCAGGTATGAAGCTTGGAGCCACCTAGGACCACAGTTTTAATTCTATTATTAGTATTCACAAGGGGCCAGCCACCGGCAGATGAGCACGTTGAGTTGTCTCACACCTCAGTAGTCATCATAAATCATTTATCCTTCTGAGTTGGAAAAGGTGACTAAATATTTTTCTACGGAATGACTGGATGCCCTAGAGCAATGTTTCTCTACTCCAGTCCTCAAGACCCACCAACAGGTCAAGTTTTCAGGATATCCTTAGTATTGTACAGGTGATAATTTCATCACCTGCTCAAGTATTAATTCCATCACCTATGCAATACTAAGGAAATCCTGAAAACATGACCAGTTGGTGGATCTTGAGGACTGGAGTTGAGAAACACTGCCCTAGAAGATAAAGGCCCTGATTCAAGGCCGGCATTTGGCATGTCAGCCTTGATGAAATGTACACCGGAGAAAGATGCACCAAATTCATTATACAAATTCTTTCAATTACTGTGAATCACCATTGCCAAGAGTAACATTTATATTGTAATTTATGCCACTTTTGTCCTGCCCATACTCTACCTAATTTTATAAAAGTTGTCGAGGCTGGATGAGACTGAAAAAAATGTCAAAAGTTGCCAAATGTTTGCACAACTTCACTTTGGACAATTTTTTTGTGACATTTCAATCAGTTGTACACCAGAAATATAGTAAAAACTGCTTGATGAATCAAGGCCAAAATGTTTTTACTTCTTACCATGTTATTACAGTACAAGTCTATGATATGCTACAGATATTAGTAAAGTCGAGGCCTCCCTATAAACAAGGTCTACAACTTATCACATCTTAGAATAGAATTTGGAGAATGGAGCAATATATGACCCCCTTTTAGGGGAAGGCTCATAGGTCATTTTTTGTCTCTCCCTGATTGCCAAACACTTAATATTGTTTTTACAAGATAAATTAACCATTGAGCATCTGTGAGATACACAGTGATAGCCACCTCTATAGCCACATATCGAAATGTGTGCTCTATAGTGGACAACTGTTTGAAAGAGGTTGTCCACTAGAGTTTTGGCCTTGCAGTCACTGAGGAGAGCAAGCTGAGATATGGAAAATTATTGGAAAGCCGAGATATAGGAAATTATGGGAAAGTCAAATAAAAAGAAAGTTTTAGATACATAAGAAATGAATCATTTTATTATTAAATGAATGCCGTCATTCATTCTGATGTAATCATAAACCAGGTGAAATGAGCCGTGTTTTACAATGATCCTCATCTGAGCTTCTAACATTTCCAGATACTTGTGACTTTCATTCAGTCTCCCTTTCTAGGGCCAAGACCAGAGTGATCGGCTCAGAGTTAACGAGGCAGTTAGTGTTTTGTAGATGTGAGATAATTTCCAACAGAATTTTATGAGGTCATCAGTGTCGCCTTTCACTCAGTGGAAAAGAATGTCTGCTGTATTTTCCCAATAGTCCAGCATCCAATATTATTAAAAATAATCCACAATACGAGATGATAAGTACTACAAAGTTAATATAGTTGACCCTTATAGAATTTATTAACTGAACCCCCTTGTAATAGCCTCATTGTGTGTTGCCCAGAAGGGTAGTGTTCTCGTTCCTTGTAAATACAATTCCAAATCTGTGTTTTACAAATAATTTTATTAAATTTCTAACTGAGACAATTGGGTGGCATCCATTATGACCATCACTACAATGCCAGAAAGCTTGCTGAAACCTATCTTTCTTAGACTCCCGAATGGCAGATCTTCCTAGATTATAGGATCACAATTTTCGACTTCTTAGATTAAAGAATTTACAGACATATAAACATTGGGTGCCTATAGGATAATTTAATTAATTAGATTTCTTGGGAATTATTTAAAGATTTTCTTGTTTCTGTATAGAGCATGGCTATAAGAATGATATATGTCATATTGGAGGTCAATGATTTGCAGACTTGCAGTTTCAGCCATTTTTCTTTTTTGGATTCAAGATTTTTTACTAATTGTCTCAAAAATACTCTACATTTTTGTTTGCTTATTCACATATTTCTTTTCTGATCCTACACAAAATGCTACTTTTCTGCCATAATAGGGGATTAGAGCTGATGGATCATTAAATAGTCAATCCATTCCCTTATTTGCCCTTTTCCTTTAGTTATGTGTCCACATACCCATAGGCACTTACACCAATAAACAAAGTGCACTCACCTCTAATCCGTCGCCATTGCCTGTCAATGTAATGCTTAGAACACACATTATCATGGGCAGGTAATACAATATCATTGATGTCTGGAGACTACAACCCATGGTGTGACTATTCTCCTTGTCATGACCATGTCATGGGAAGAATGTGTCTTGTTTAAAAACAAACACATTGTGGACACTTTACTTGAAACTGTGGTGCATTTACTTATTGGATGTTAGTATCTAGTACTTCAAGTTATACACATAGGTGAGACTCCTTAAGCAATGACCATGAAACGTTAACAGAAAAAAGGGACCGTAGTGGGGGTGCAATGCAGCCAACATCTTTGCATTATTCAGAAGTCTTGGAACACTGTGGAAGATGTATTAGTTAAAAAACTAACTTAATGAAAACAGCAACCCTTCCTCACCATCCATATACTGGGTATTTACAGTTGAGTGGTGGTTGTAAACTTCCAAAACTACAAAACTCCAACATAAGTTTTCAGGAAAGTTATGGGCTGCCATAATGCTTTATAACATGGAGCCATTGAAGATAATAGCTTTTCTACAGAACAAGTGCTTTACTACTGCCAGTTACTATGGCATATTACCAAATACTGATGGGTGCCCCGTAGCTAATTAAGCTTGATTGAAGATATGTTCTGCCATATTGAAATCATATATTAGAAGGGCAGTACAATGTGTATTTCAGTATCCATTACACACTGTCCATATTTCAAAATTCCACTGCAGTTGTATTGTTGTCTGGATTAGCAATCTTTTACACAATTAGCAAAGTAGAAAATTCTGACCTACTAAAGAGGGGGGGGGGTCCTCATTCTATCAGTGGGCTGACGCACAAAATAGCTATGAAAAGTGTTTCTTTCTCTGGAGGACCCAGTGCATACACTATGTTGACAGTACATTGATTAAAGTATGTAACTTGCAATGCTTTATTTCACCTGTAGTGGCGCAGCAGAATAATTAACACTTGCAGCAGGGCTACCCCACGGATTAAACTGATCAACCTGTGGCTCCATAGTGAGACAACCTATAATCTGCTTATCATTGGTGGATCTTTTCAAAATATAGACATGTTGTCCTGTTACCTTAAAGTAAATCAAGACAGACACGAAAGATTTGAATGAAATATGAAACACTCATTTCTGGGTAATTTTGGATGATAATGCATAAATGACTCAGTAAATAGTGCTTTTTGATAATTTGATGGCTTTTCCTGATTTTTCTAAGATCATATTTTGACTTTCTAAAGGTGCAGCTTGTACTGGGTAGCGCTGAGATATTCCTTAACTAAGAGGGTGCTCACAACAAAACCTGTCACTATCCTTTTACAAGTGTTGACCTGTTACCAAAAAGGTAAAAAAAGAGAAAAACACCCTCGGGAAATTTTTCAAATGACTCCAAAGAGAGCAAGTCCTTTAAGAGTCCTGTAACAAGATCCCTCCAGTGCTAAGATGTCTCTTAATGTTTCAGTCCCTCTTACCTGTGTGTTCTTTCTCCCTCCTCCCCTTTTCTCCTTTTCTACAGTCTCAATTCAGTTTGCTGAATAACACCATGGATCAGAGTATCGGAAGCAGAGCAGCCTCCACGAGTCCGTACAATCCCGACCACAACTCGAATGTCCCCACACATTCCCCCTACTCTCAGCCCAGCTCTACCTTTGATGCCATGTCTCCAGCACCGGTCATCCCATCCAACACTGACTATCCGGGACCTCACAACTTCGAAGTGACGTTTCAACAATCCAGCACAGCTAAGTCAGCGACATGGACCGTGAGTTACCCATCACTTTTCTACCCCCTGATAAAATGATGATGTAGGTTATATCATAGTTGTGAGACTACAACTTCCAGCATTCCCTGACACCTGTCTAACAGTCTGCCACTATGGGTTATGGGTTGTAGTTTTACAAGACATGGAATGTTATAGGTTGTAAACCCCTCTTATGTTGAATGAAAAGTTTGAAATGCAAATTGGTGGAAATTTTTGCAACGTCTCTGACACTTTTCGAGAGGGTGACATTATTAACGGTTCCTCATATAAGTCATATTGGACAGATAAAAGTCTATTGGCCATAGTCTATGGGTATAATGTGTAACATGATGTCTAAGACAATTTTTTGAGACACTTCTGAAAAACTTTGCCCAATTTTTTAGGGCTTAAGGTTTGATGTTTGTTCTGCACTAGGTATATCTAATCCCTGTTTTTTAGAACTTATTGCAGACTTTGGACATGAAACTTTATTTGCCCTGTATTCTCCAGGAGACTTGTATATTTTTGTACTGTTCTGTGTCAGAGTTTTTAAAAATGTAGGTTGTAAGTGTATAAAGATGCACATAAAGTTGATGCAGAAGTTGCAGTCAGACCGAGTCATGATGCCTAAAAAGTCAGAAGCCAAAAATAAGGGACAATACTATAGTAATGGCATGTGGAGCTGTAGCTCGGCTTTCCTGCATATGGGGCAACGAGTTCAATTCAGCACCCTAGTCTTGTATGTATATAGCCTGACCAAGGCACAGTGGCTTCTTGGTGCCCCTTGGCATCCTGAGGCTCTTTTCCCTGCAGCTGTCCACTATGGCAATTTCCATGATAGCATATGAAGGTTGGCGGGGGGTCCTGGCTAAAATTTTACATTGGTCCCTCGAGCTTTAGCTTCATGTCTGCATGAATGCCTTGTATGTAAACAATCAGTGAGTTGTGCTCAGAGGGTCTATAGTATAATTTGCAGTTATACTTTTATATCAGCATCTGATTGTCCAACACAGAACTGCCAACAATACAACCCAACCACATGTCCTCTGTGAGCACTTCATGCACTTGTTACAATTCATTTTATTGAAATTTAGGGGACTCCTTTAAGAAACAGAAATTATTTCAGCAGGACGCGTCATATATAGACCCTGCCCACCGTTCAGATGTTCCCGCGCTAGGTACGTCATGCTGTTATTGTGACAGCACCATGGTTTTCATTGGACTGGGGGTAAACCTACTTACTAGTATCTTAGTAGTAAACTCTGGAATATCTATAGATGATCATCTTGCTTAATGTATTATGAGTCAGTCAGTACTTCGATATCAAATATTGCACACATAACCAGTTTCTCCAAATTCTCAAAACTTTTTGAACATAATAATAGAATATTTCAATTGCCCATCAATTTGTTTCCAAAATTCACATTAAATAATGGAAGCATATATGTTTATAAGCCTATATATATTGGATGAATGGCGGTGACCCTTATATAAGACACATCAGAAGATCATATTTGTAGGATTTCACTTTTAAGTGATATTATGCCTCAGCAGGCAGTAGCGCCACTAGTCTCATCATGAACAAGTCATACAGTACAGTGGGCACCATGACAAACAGCGTCACTTAGGCCCCGATTTTAAAACATGTCCCCAAGTATCACAAGTGTTTAATAGTATTTCTCTTCTCATATTGGCCAAATGGACATTTTTTACTCCGTTATAAATGCAAACCCTGCGCCCATAATAGTTATGCCCCTTATGATTGGATAAAAAAAAAATAATAGTTATGTCCCTGACCATAACTATAGCCATCTGTACAACATTTTATTATGACCAAAGCATGAAAAGATCATCTCATTAATATGAATCTATAGAAATTGGGCCTGTGTCCTCCAAATTGACACCAAAAAGGAGCTTCGACTTGTCCCACAAAGCCTCATACAGTTACAATACCATAAACATAAAAAAAAACCTGGTCTTAGCGGACAAAACTGACTATGTCTTTAAGAGGTTAAAGAGTTCTGCAAAGAGATGTCACTATTCCATATCTGCTGGACAGGAGCCCTGTGAACTGCCTCCTACTTGTGGGCATCCCTGGCTCCTCTTTTAATTAGCTGGCCTGGCATGAAACCCCGTTGTGTACGTCTTGATGTAACAATAAGGTCATGCCAGGTCGGCAAATCAAAAGAGCAGTCGGAGATGGCACCATGTAGGAGGCATTTCACAAGGCTCCATCCAGCGGCCGTGACTAGTGGACCCATGGTCCTGCGAATCGATTTATTCACCTCTAGTTCTGCAATTTTAAAGGTGTTTCACGGGATCAGAATATTGATGGTCTGTCCAGGACAAGTCATCAATATCTTATTACTAGAGGTCCGTCTATTGCCAGTCCCACCAACCAACTGTGTGAAGGGAACAATGCTGCAAACAAATTACAGATGCGACCATGTAGACAGGGTGCAGATAGGGAGAGCAGAAGAAGCTGCTGCGCTTGTTGAGCCCCTTCAATCTGCTGACAAGCCGAGACCGGCCCCACCCATCACATATTGATGGCCTATAATCTCTTGTATATATTGATGGTATTGCACATTGCCCTTTGCCACAATATTACTGTATGGATTACTTGTGAGTGACCATCCATTGGTGGGGAACGATAATACCACATCACTGTCTACATGGTCGCATCGGTGCTGAGTTTGCAGCAATGTCCCATGGCTCCTACACACATTTGTACAGCCCCAGTAAGCACAATCTTAAAAAGCTGTTGAAAAAAGGTTTTGACAAATTATACAACCCCTTTAGGACTATAAATGCTAACTGTTACCCACAATGGCATTAACAGGGTGCAAAGGATGAATGCGTGTGGTCCAAAAAAAGAAAGAAAAATGAGATTTGCCAGGAAAACCCTAGTTTAGGCCGTGCTGGTAGTGCCTTTGTGGCTCTCTGTTCTCCTGATGCTGGCAAGTCATGTTCTCTATATAAAATGTAGTCTAAACAAAAGATGTCCCCTTGTCATTCATGGGCATAGGTTTGTTTGTAATTACTAGGGGTCTTCTCCCCTAATATGATGCCCCAAGCTGAATGGTTGGTACAGAGGAGTCATGGTTTATCTGCATCCTTAGCAAGTAACTAGACGGGCTTCATATGGTCCAAGAGAGTCTGGCAAACATGGCTGCCCCCTAAATAGGGGGATGTGAGGTTTGACAACCTTTTTTTTGCTCCTCGCATCACTCAACCAGATGAGGGTCTTCAAGCTATTATTATTATTATTATTATTAATATTTATTTAAATAGCACCATTGATTCCATGGTGCTGTACATGAGAAGGTGTTACTTACAAATTACAGATATCACTTACAGTAAACAAACTAACAATCACAGACTGATATAGAGGGGAGAGAGGATCCTGCCCTTTCAGGCTTACATTCTACAGGATGATGGGGAAGGAGACAGTAGGTTGGGGGGTTGCAGCAGCTCCAGTGATAGTGAAGCGGTAGCTCCAGTAGTGGTGAGGAGGCAGTGGGGATCATTGCAGGCTATAAGCTATCCTGAAGAGGTGGGTTTTCAGGTTCCGTCTGAAGGATCCGATTGTGGTTGATAGCCGGACGTGTTGGGGCAAAGAATTCCAGAGGATAGGGGATATTTGGGAGAAGTCTTGGAAGCGGTAGGGTGAGGAACGAATAAGTGTGGAGGAGAGAAGGAGGTCTTGGGAGGATCGGAGATTACGTGAGGGAAGATATCGGGAGATTAATTCAGAGATATATGGGAGGAGACAGGTTATAGATGGCCTTGTAGGTCAGTATTAGTAATTTGAATTGGATACACTGAGGGAGTGGGAGCCAGTGAACAGATTTGTAGAGGGGAGAAGCGGAGGAGTAGCGAGGAGAGAGATGAATTAGTCGGGCAGCAGAGTTAAGGATGGACTGGAGAGGTGCGAGTGTGTTAGCAGGGAGGCCACAGAAAAGGATGTTGTAATAATTGAGACGGGAGATGATGATGGCATGCACAAGCATTTTAGTAGAGTGAGGGTTGAGGAAGGGATGGATTCTGGAAATATTTTTGAGCTGGAGGCGGCAGGAGGTGGAGAGAGCTTGGATGTGCGGTTTGAAGGACAGAGCAGAGTCAAGGGTTACTCCGAGGCAGCGGACCTCCGGTACGGGGGAAAGCGTGATGTCGTCAATTGTTATAGATAGGTCAGGTAAGGAAGATCTGTGAGATGGGGGAAAGATGATCAGTTCTGTTTTGTCCACATTCAGTTTGAGGAAGCAGGAGGAGAAAAAGGAGTATATGGCTGATAGACACCCCGAGATTTTGGAGAGCAGATAGGTGACGTCTGGGCCAGAGACGTAGATCTGAGTATCATCGGCATAAAGGTGGTACTGGAATCCGTGGGACTTTATGAGTTGCCCCAGGCCAAGTGTATAGATTGAGAAGAGCAGGGGTCCTAGAACAGAGCCTTGGGGGACTCCAACAGAGAGAGGGTGGGATGAGGAGGTAGAGTGGATGTAGTGCGGTTGGAGAGATATGAGGAGATCCAGGATAGGGCAAGGTCTTTGATGCCAAAGGAAGAGAGGATCTGTAGTAGGAGGCAGTGGTCAACTGTGTCGAAGGCAGAGGACAGGTCTAGAAGGAGTATAGAGTATTGTCCGTTCGCTTTGGCTGTAAGTAGGTTGTTAGTAATTTTGGTCAGGGCTGTCTCAGTGGAGTGATGGGGGCGGAAACCAGATTGTAGATTTTCCAAGAGCAGGTTAGATGAGAGGTGGGAGGAAAGTTTAGCGGCGAATGGGAGCAGCGATATTGGCTGCTATATTACCACAGTATTCTCTGTCCAGAAGTATTACCCTATGAAGCGCTGTTCTTTTTGTTTTTCGTATGTATAAATTCTTCAAAAAAGGAGCAATGCGGTTCATGAATTTTGCGCAAAGTAAAAACTGTTGTTTAGTTTTGTTTTTAACCTGCTTTTTGCAACTTTTTAGTGCAAAAAGTCTCCTGTTTCACTAAATGGTGCAAAATTTGTACCAAAATACCTGACATACAGAAAACTTCTCCAGGGAAAGGTGGGACTGGAGCATATTTGCACCAAATTTTGAGACTTTTTAAAAAGTTGCAATTGATTAATCAACTGAAAAACACTTAGAAACACCAAACCTTACCAACAGTGCTAAAAATTACAAAAAAGGCAAATTCAATTAAAAAAGACTTAAACATTGCGCATATTTAAAGAAGAATAAGGCACAAATGAAAAATAAGTGGAAATCACCAAAAGCTAGACAAAGAAAATATAAAAATGCAATAATGAATCCGGCCCTCATTTGTAAGAGAGGTGGCATCCTATGGCAGTGCCAGGTGGAGCACGTTCGCTATGTCCACGGAGATCGTCTGGCTGCTTGCTTCAGGTGATGCACCTGTTACCAATGGCTGTTGAGGGCTAGGGGCACATACTTTTGCACAAGAGGTGTAAATGCTTGTCATACAAAAGGTTTAGTCACCCAGGAGCCTGGACAATGGACAGTCCCTAGTTCTGATCACGGCTGACATTACATGTATGCAGGGTTAGTTAGTCGCTGACTCCTCCTGGCAGTGTACACTGCATGACCCATAGATTTATTTGTTTTTTTTCTCATTGAGGTTAACAGGTACCTGCTCCATTGATTTGTGTTTGCCTGCCCGAGGCTCAGTAAGACGGCACTTTTGCAGAGTTGACATGAGGAAAATCCCACTTCAAAGGCCGTAACATCACAGCGAAGACTCTGAGTCTAGAATGCCTTCCTTTGTGTTAGGACGCGGTGGCTTCCAGCACGTGGACAAAGAACATGCTCTCAATGCCACCGTATGATAGAGATTTATTTTACTGGTTACAAAGATCAACAAACCAGATGCAAGTAATGTCATCTTCTTGTTCCTACCCTCCTCAGTATGACCGATATGGCTTCCGGTATAGTCAACTTTTTTTAGGCTTCCTTATAGCAGAAATGACCAGTTATGCAGTAATGCATCTCCCGCTCCTATATAATGGGCAGATTATAGTAGACAAATGGGGCAATTTTCTCAGGAACTCAATAATCTCCATCTGCAGCTATGGGGTGTTCACCTCTTAATGAATGTGGCACATCATATCCTTGCATGTGTAAGGGAGGGCCAGGACCGTAGTAGTGACCTGTACTCTAGTGGCAGCTGCTCCCAGCCCTTCCCCTACATGAAACAATACTATGCTCCTCGGCATACCTGCATCTCCAGTCCCATCTTCACCCGGGCACTTTCCAGGCGATAACAGTCCCTCTTCTAGGCGACTCACATCAAGGGAGACACAGTCCAAGACAACTTTAACACTTACTTTACTTAGGATTTCGCACGTTACATCCACAGTTTATACATCATCACATTTACTTGCTTCTTCATCTTTCCCTTGCTTGCTGTCACTTCTGTGGAGTACACGCCCGGACCAGACCGTACTAGACTGCTTCCCAGTTCCTTCCAGGTCTGACCTCACTACAATGACATTTCCTTCAGCCTGTTTCGCCCCAGACCTGAATTCATCAATCACTATGTTTGGTGACCCCGGTGAAGCGTCCGGCCTGTCTGTACCGATCTCATCGAAGTGCCAACTCCTTTCATCTCCTTTGTCCAGCCAACTTCGGCCCTAAAAGCATTGGCCCAGGCGGTAAGACACCCCATCTTCCTTTTCCTGTTCTGACCCACTGCTAAGACCTGCAGTGGCCCTGGGTAACGTGGGCAATAACGACTTAACGTTACGTGACTGCCAAGCTGTCCGGGCTTGTAGCCCATGTGGACTCTTGGGCTCCCTGGTTCCATCTGACTTAAGTTTCTACCAGCTTCCCTCTTACTACCTGGCAGCCCCTCCTATAATTAACCCTCTATGAACTTCCTATCAGGCCCCACTAGTATACCCCCACCTAGTGGCCCGCAGCATAATTACAACTACCCAGTCTATGGGGAAACTATATACTAAGATTGCCCTCCTCTATTGTCCCAATAAAGGATGCTCTAGCCTTCCCTAACTACACATACATAAATTACATATAATATACAAGCAATATTATCATACAAGAACATGAGGCAATATATACACTTATCCATACAATGGTAACACATTCAAGTGGCAGTACCATAAATAATGAGCGGTAATACATAATTATACATGTAGCAGTACCGCAGGCAATAATCATAAAAACATGTTTGTAAACATTAAGGGCAGGAAAACAATCAGAGAGAAGGGAGGTATAAGAGACATCATACTCCACTCCCTTAAGCCCCCATTACACACTGCGATATCGCTAGCAATATCGCTGTAAAGTCACCGATTTTGTGACGTTACAGCGATATTGCTAGCGATATCGCTGCATGTGATACTTACCTCCGACCGGCTCCCCCGCTGGTAATCGCTGATCGCGCGAGAAGCTGATGGACCATTCCTCGTCTTCCACTTCCTGCGGCGCTTCCTGCTGTGACGACGAGCGACGCGTGGAGCCGGGCGGGAGGACGCAGGATCGCCGCGTCTGACAGGTAAGTAGCGATCCCCGTCCCCTGCGATGTCGCTGGTGAGATCTGCCTGAGTGGCAGCTCACTAGCGACCACCCAGCGATTCACCAGCGATCCTGACCGCGTCATATCGCTGGTCGGGATCGCTGGTGAGTCGCTAGGTGTAACGGTACCCTTACACACGCTCCTCATTAAGACTGTTATGCAAAACGCCAGACTAAATGAATCGGGGCCATTGTTTTTTCTAAGGACTCATAATCCCCCCCTTCACTGGTAGTCTGTAATTCCTCCATACCTCTATTTCTCCTTTGAAATACATATTAGACCATATTAATTATCAGTCTTATTGTACATAATGATCTGTTTACCCCCTGATATCTCCGTTTTAGTAAATTGTTGCATACGCCATGAAACAACAATTCTGGAGCATCTTTCCTTAGAATTCTACATTGTGTTAATTCTCTGTTGTTCCTCTTAGAAATGTATGAATATATTGACAACTGGGTGTTACCAAACAGACCTTTGATAGGTGATGACCCAGTTGACAATTTATGAATACATTTTTAGTAGGAATATCAGAAGAACGGCGCAATAAATAATTCTATCTATTCCAGATGTGATACTTTATGGAGAACCAAGTTTTTAGTAGATCAGTTATATCCGGAAAGGTGCTAGCTGTTCCTTAAACATTATTTGGGGAAGCTAAAAAAAATAGTTAAAAGAATGCTCCAAGCAAAGCTGATGCACCATTATGCCAAACCTAGAACCTAAGAAGAGGAGAAGGCAACACAGACAAAAAAGAAATCCTGTGCCCCGCATCGCCCTCTCCTGCCCCAACATTGTGGATGCCCATTTCTTGGAGTGTTCCTTTAAAGCTTGTATGTTCTTATTATAATAATTTCTCTTACCACCTACATTCACATGTTGTATGTTCCCCCACAATTCAATGCACCTTTCTTTTTCATTGGAGGAGCCTATAGTCAGGGGTGAAATGGCAAAAATGGAAGCTGGCACATTTGGGTGAGCTGCGCTGTGGGAATGAAGAGCCTTAAGATTACAAATTTTTTTTTTAAATGCCAATGCAATTCTGTGCTGGACCGGCGCCTTTCTCAAGGTATAAAAATCAAGTGCGATTTGATGGAAAGCTGAATGACAACTGTCACAGGCAATGTTATGGCTGCCATTGGTGGGTATCACAAAATGGCCATTAGGGACAACATCCACTTCCAATTTTAATACCATTTATAATACTTATAGAATCATAGAATCATAGAATCGTAGAGTTGGAAGGGACCTCCTGGGCCATCTGGTCCAACCCCCTGCTCAAAGCAGGATTCGCTAAATCATCCCAGTCAGATGTCTGTCCAGCCTCTGTTTGAAGACTTCCATTGAAGGAGAACTCACCACTTCTCGTGGCAGCCTGTTCCACTCATTGATCACTCTAAAGGTACTGTCACACTTAGCGATGTACCAGCGATCCTGACCAACGATATGACGCGGTCAGGATCGCTGGTACATCGCTAAGTGGTCGCTAGTGAGCTGCCAAACAGGCAGATCTCACCAGCGACATCGCTGGGGACGGGGGTCGCTACTTACCTGTCAGACGCGGCAATCCTGCGTCCTCCCGCCCGGCTCCACGCGTCGCTCGTCCTCACAGCAGGAAGCGCCGCAGGAAGCTGACGACGAGAAACAGTCCTGAACGTTCTCGCGCGATCAGCGATAACCAGCGGGGGAGCCGGTCGTAGGTAAGTATCAGACACAGAGATATCGCTAGCAATATCGCTATAACGTCACTAGTTATAGCGATATTGCTAGCGATATCTCTTAGTGTGACATGCCCTTTACTGTCAAAAAGTTTTTTCTAATATCTAATCTGTGTCTCCTCCCATTCAGTTTCATCCCATTGCTTCTAGTCTTTCCTTGTGCAAATGAGAATAAAGTTGATCCTTCTACAATGTGACAGCCCTTTAGATATTTGTAGACAGCAATTAAGTCTCCTCTCAGTCTTCTCTTTTGCAAACTAAACATTCCCAAATCCTGCAACCTTTCCTCATAAGACAGGGTTTGCAGACCGGTCACCGTTCTGGTCGCTCTTTTCTGAACTTGCTCCAGTTTGTTGATGTCTTTTTTAAAATGTGGTGCCCAAAACTGGACACAATATTCCAGATGAGGTCTGACCAAAGAGGAGTAGAGGGAAATAATGACTTCACGTGATCTAGACTGTATGCTTCTGTTAATACATCCTAGAACTGCATTTGCCTTTTTTGCTGCTGCATCACACTGTTGACTCATATTCAGTCTGTGATCTATTAGTATACCCAAGTCTTTTTCACATGTGCTGTCACTTAGCCCTATTCCTCCCATTCTATATATGCTTTTTTCATTTTTATTGCTCAGATGTAGTACTTTGCATTTCTCCCTGTTAAAAACCATTCTGTTAGTTACTGCCCACTTCTCCAGTTTATTTAAATCTTTTTGAATCCTCTCTCTCTCTTCTCTAGTATTAGCTATCCCTCCTAGCTTTGTGTCATCAGCAAATTTAATCAGTTTACCCTCAATTCCTTCATCTAAATCGTTGATAAAGATGTTGAACAATACAGGGCTTGTGTCTTCTTATATGGCAGAGGGACCCTCTTGGGCACCAGCCCCATGAAAAAAGTACGACCTATGCTCCCGTATAGCTACACTCCTCCTGGGCAGAGATACTTTCTGGTTTGTTTACCTTGTAAGGCCAGTTGGGTTTGGCTACGGGTAGAAAATCATACCTGATGGTAATGTGGATGGATGGAGGTGCTGCATACACTGTAAATTAGATTTTGGCACCTCGGCTGTGTATAGCCCCCTCCAGAGCGCAGTGAGATTCTTGGCATACATGATAGAACATGCAGACCCTGGGATCTACGAGGACGGGATGCAGCACGGAGCTGCCGGGGCTTGTAGCAGGCTTCACAGCGCTTACTGTTCATCCTTTCAGTCATGATTGTTTTATTAGCGTAATCTTTTTAAATACAGTGCAAACACTTCCCTGCTTTATGATTTCATGGTCTGGTCACTTTCAAAGTGGAAGGCCGAGTGCTGATATCCAAAGATCCCCGGAGATTATACGGAGATCGGCAGAAGATCTTACTGGTACTGCCAGTGTGATGGAGTCAGAAAAATGTGACATGGAGCATTAGGACAGTGGTACATGAGATGGATGGATGAGATGGATGGATGGATGAAAATTGCTGTTTTCATGTTTCTGTCTGTAGATAGTGTGAGACAGTGACCAGTGTCATATGCGAGGGTCGCTATGTGTCCCCCAGGATGTGTAAAGAAGCATATGGAAGCCGGGGAAGTGCATTGCAGCCACAGGCATAGCTGTGATTGCAAGGAAAAATAGAAGTAAGTGTTGAACTTGGGCAAGTTTTTTGTCCAAGGCGGAATTTAAGAAAACCGGCCATGGGCTTGTATTTTTAAAATTGACTACAGGATGGTAGTGGGGTGGTCCGTTAACTTCCCCAGCAAGGTTTTCCATGTGGCCTTAGGCCACAGGTTTGTTTGTAAAAACCCCTGCAGCATAGGGTTTGGTGTGTCAGTTTTGGGTCTTGCAAGCAAACAGAGCTGACAGCTTTGCAGAGCTCACACTGTGTGAGGCAACGCAAGGCCCAGCGGAGCCAAAAGGCCTGGCTCCTTCAGCTTACACGGCGGTGCAGTCGCCCACGGCAACAGTCATGGACTGTCATAGTTTTCCCGGATGCGATCCGGAGGATCTGAATTACTTTCTGCTTGTGAGTACACGCTGCAAAGAGACTTTACTTTGAACTTTGCTGAGTCACTGTCTCATCACTGCAAAGCGTGGTTACCGCTGCATCACATATGGTTGGAGAATGCGGGAAGTGTGAACTCAGGCATATCACAAAGTGTGCTGCATGTCAGTAATTAAGCCGGCAACGCTACGGCTCAAACCTCCTGACAAGATGGAGGAACTTTTGAAACAGTTGGTCCTCGCTCAGCAGTGGCAACTTGAGCAAGCACCAGAAGCAGCAATGGCAGCAGGAGCAGACAAATAACCTGTTAATGCGGCAGGTAGCTATCTACAGTTGTGCTCAAAAGTTTACATACCCCAGCTGACTTTTTGCAATTTTCCTGGCAGTTGTAGACAAAATTTTTGTTGGTCTACCTGAACGTGGTTTTGTTTTTACATAACCCCTGATTTTCCATTTGTTAATCATAGTTTGAAAACTGCTGACTGACATTATCAATTCCTTTGATATCTTTTCATATCCCTTTCCTGTTTTATACAGTTTAACTACCTTTTCCCATAGATCCTTTGACAGTTCTTTTGCTTTCCCCATGACTCACAATCCAGAAGCGTTAGTGGCTGGATGAAAGATGCAAGAGTCTGTCTGGATCCCAGAAACTCACTCAGCTGTCATGCACACACACTGATTACAAGCAAACAGGTCACAGGTGAGGATATTACATTTAGCAGCCTTTCAAATGCATTTATGTCAACTTCTGTGCATGTTATCAGGCAAAAATCACCAGGGTATGTGACCTTTTGATCAGGGTCATTTGGATGTTTCGGATTGTTATTATGATTTATGAAGCGAAAACACAGTAGTTCGACAATAAATGGCTTCACCCAACCACTAACCATGAATGGAGAAAAAGTTTTGGTGCTATAATTCATATCCTCTGAAAAAAGGCCAAGAAAGCAAAAATTCTGCCGGGGTTTGTAAACTTTTGAGCACAACTCTATCTATCTATCTATCTATCTATCTATCTATCTATCTATCTATCTATCTATCTATCTATCTATCTATCTATCGCTGTATCCAGTGTTAGATACAAAAAATACTGACTTTATTTTGCCCACATGGCATCATTTTGGCTCAGGATAGCAGAGCCTTTTTTAATGCAGCATGAGAAAGCTCTGCTACCCTGAACCTAAACATCACTACATTGGCTAAATACATGTTGTATCTGTATGTAACCTGCTGTGTTGCCTTAGGCTTTATTCACACATCACTATTTTTGATCAGTATTTCATCAGTATTTGAGAGTGTCTCCAAAACACAGAACAGGTGTCAATCTTTCAATTATAGATTTTTTCTGTAAGTTCCACTCTTAGGTTTGGCATAAAAACACTGATGCAAAATACTGACCAAATACTGAATGTGTGAATAAGCCCTTAATTGACGTCTGTATGAAAAGGTTTTTTGTTTAGTTCCTGGAGGCCCTGCACCCACTGAGGATTGCATTAAGTGTTTATTTTTTCTTTGTGTCCTACCCCATATGATGCCGGTTGGTTATGGGTATGTTTTAGGAGCTGCTCTGGAAACCCTGAGAATAGTTGAGATGTTTTGGGTCTGCAGCCCTTGGGGGTATAATTACAGGCCGTGCACTGGGACAACAAAGCAGGTGCAGGGCATACTGACAGCTTGTAGACAGATCTATTGTGTGCACAGACTTGTGTGCACAGACTTGTGTGCTGTATACACAACAGGAGCCGGCACCGCTGCTTATATCCAGGCTGGGTCTATAAACCAAGCAGCATCCGAAGATCATCCATACCTACAAGAATAGGAACAGAATCATCTATTTACAAATTCGAAACACCGCAGATTCCTACAAAGTAAGGGAAAAATATTCTACCCGATCGCCTATAAGAACCCAACTCGAGTTATATGGATTTCATAAATTTGATGCCGCTGTGAAGATTTTGACTGTGATTTCTTACATAAAAAGATTTTCATACATGAACCTGTTGCTTTTCTACCTGGTTTAAAAATTTACTATAATGTCTCCCTATAGCTCTGTTATTAAAAACAACAATTTAAGAGAGTGGTAGATGGGTAGATGTATAGGTAGAAGGGTTATAAATGCACTGATCATTCATGTTTTATTCCTTTTTATTTAATGTGCCATTTCTTATGCATAATACAACAGATCCCCAGTAGTGATGAGTGCCAGTGCTTGTTACTCGAGTTTGGCTAGGGTGCTCGGGTGTGCACTGAGTAGCATGGGTGCTCAAGTGTGATTTTCGCATCCCCACACCTACATGTTTTGCTGCTGTTAAATAGCCAGAAAACATGCGGGAATTGCCTGACCTGCAGCTGCAGGGAAGCAAACATCTAATTTGTGCACCCGTGCCACTCAGTCACACTTGAGCACCAGCGGCGTAACTAGAGCTTGATGTGTACTGGTGCAGGATTTGAACTTTGCCCACCCAGGATCAAATACTTATTTCCCCCAATGTATATATATATGTAGGTCTTCCATCCTGATATCTATGTCCCTCGTTATGGTATATATGTGCCCTCCATCCTGGTATTTTCCCTTATCCTGGTCCCCATCCTGGTATATGTCCCCTGTTCCGCCACTGTTCTTTAATGTATAGAAGAAAGTAAAACATTTGAAAGTAAACCATTATACTTGCCACGGGCATGCATAGATTTCATGAGGCCCCATAGCAGAAGTATAATACACTCCCGATTGTCCTGCTCATAGTCCTCCATATAGCATAATGAACATCCCATAATCTTCATATAGCATAATGCACAACTCATAGTCCTCCATATAGCATAATGCACTCCCCATAGTCCTCCATATAGCATAATGCACAGCCCATAGTCCTCCATATGGAATAATGCACAGCCCATAGTCCTCCATATAGTATAATGCACAGTCCATAGTCCTCCATATAGAATAATGCACAGCTCATAGTCCGCCATATAGCATAATGCACTCCCCATAGTCCTCCATATAGCATAATGCACCGGCCATAGTCCTCCATATAGCATAATGCACTCCCCATAGTCCTCCATATAGCATAATGCACAGCCCATAGTCCTCCATATGGAATAATGCACAGCCCATAGTCCTCCATATAGTATAATGCACAGTCCATAGTCCTCCATATAGCATAATGCACTCCCCATAGTCCTCCATGTAGCATAATGCACCGGCCATAGTCCTCCATATAGAATAATGCACAGCCCACAGTCCTCTATATAGTACAATGCATATCCCATAATCCTCCATATAGTATAATGCTCAGCCCATAGTCCTCTATATAGAATAACGCACAGCTCATAGTGCTCCATATAGTATAATGCACAGCTCATCTGTCACGAATCATTATAGAATTCGTCGCAGCTCTGGTTTTACTGAAATTTCAATATTGTTTTTTCCTTTTGGTCCAGCAAGAGTTAATGTCAGTTTCTTTCTGAGGTTGTTTCTGTTAGGTTGGTCAGCTGATGTTGGTTGGTAATCACTCCCACCACCCTTTAAATAATCACATGACCCATCAGCTGACCATCGGTAATTGAATTCTACTAGATGGTATTTCTGAGGTTTGAGTTTCTATTCCTGGTGTCATTCGCTTTGCTACTGTGTAGCTTATCAGTAGAGCATGAGTTGAGTATATTTCCTTTTTTGTCAATCCCGTTTGTCTCTTGCCCTGTGTGTTGATACCATCTGCAGTGGTGAGGCTAGCGTCCTTGCCATGTAATTCACTAGCCACGGTACATTTAGGAAACAGTCAGGAACAAGGCATATGACGGCGGCGGGGGTAAGGACCCGCATAGGGCAATAGGGGAGCTTAGGGACAGGCACAGGTTGGTGTCAGGAGGTGTCCCAGCCTTCGTTCCCTACCTTTAGGGCCTTCCTCTCGCTTTTCCATCCCGTCTATCTTATATGCTGGGTTGTCCGCCAGATCTACCTGTGTCCGAGTGTGACACCATCCTGATATATGGCCCCCGCTGTTGTTCAATACGCAGAAAAAAAAACAATAAACGCTCCTACTCACCTTCCCAATGCTCCCACACCGCAAAGCATCCACTTCTGAAGCCGGCAGCTGACTTCGGCGTGTGACACAAAGGCATGACGTCACTGAAAGGGTCGACATTGACTTGTAGGATTGCTACTTCCAATAGATAGCACTAGAGTTCAAGTCCTCTTCTTCTCTGAAGAGACAATTTGCATGTTGAAAATATTTTCATATCACATGAATGTTTCCACATTTTTTCCCGTTACACCCACAAACTTAAATATATTTTATTGGGATTTTATGTGAGATACCAACATAAGGTAGCAAGTATTTGTGAAGTGTAAAGGAAATAATAGGTGTTTCCTAAATTTTAGAAAAATATAAATGTAAAAACTGTGACGTGCATTTGTATTCAGTCTCCTGTAGTCTGATATTTTGTAGGACCACCTTTCCTTGCAATTACTGCTGAAAGTCTTTCGGGTTATGTGTCTACTAGCTTTGTACATCTGGAGACTGAAATGCTTGCCCATTTTCTTTGTACACTCGCTCAGTGAGATTGGATGGAGAGCGTCTGTGATCAGCAATTTCCAAGTCTTTCCACAGATTCTCAATGGGATTTATGTCTGGATTGTAACTGGGCCATTCACATAGAGGAATATGGATTTATCTAATCCATCCATTGTGGCTCTTGCTGTATGTTTATCCGGGGAACTCTGTAGCGGGCAGTCATTTCTACAGGGGAGGTCACAGCTGCGGCCGCTGCTGGATCTCCACCAGGGTTGGACATCTTCTTCCTCTCTTATGAACCTCAGCCAGGCTCTGTTTATCGATACCGTGGTCAGCGGCTGCTCCGCAGGCGGGATGGAACCTGCTTTTTCCCCCCGTTCACCACAGAGCATGGATCCAGCTTCACTTCGCGCCTTCTTTTCGGGTTCCGCCCACAACGACACTCCCCTCTCTTCCCGTGCGCCATGTGATTCAGTAATGAGGGCGATTGTTATAATTCAACAAAGTCCCTGGCACTCAATACCTGGTAATGCCGGGCTACAAAATCCTGTTCGTGACGCCAAGTTGCTTGGGCCGGGAACTCAGTACCGGGCCAGTCAGTTCTTCAGGGGAGGTCACGGCAGCAGTGACTCGGTCCGTGGCCCTGAGCGTGCAACAAAATGATTTTGGTGAATGTTTATAGGGAAATTAAAATTTGTGACACCACCCGTGGTGTTCGGCAATGATAATATGGCCGACGCTGCAGTTCAGATCCACTGGGGCAGTTGGTGATGCAGCAGAGTGGGTACAGCTCTCCACGGGTAGAGCTAAGGCCCAGGGCAGTTATAGTTCTTATAAGGGATAGTGACGTTGGGGTGTAGGACTGAGGGAATAATGAATAACTGCAGACACATGAACTGTAGTTTCCCTTACCTTTACTTGATGGTCTGGAATGCAGACCAGAGCACTGCTAACAGATGGAAATGGAGTTCCGGACAGCCTGGAAGTAATCTAGGGTCCCCTAAGCCAGATGGATTGGAGGCCTCCTTGCTGTGCTGTTCTCTGAGGTCCTTACTGCTGGCTGTGGTGTAGTGACCACTGTGTCCGCTAGGGGGCGCTGTGTGGGTGTCCCAGGAGAGAGGATGAGTGGCAGGGTGCTGAATGATCGGTATGTATCCCAAGGTAGGTGGCCTTGGGATGGAAGCTTGAATATGTGTGTTGATCAGCAGAGGTACTGCTGAGCTTTCGTTACACTGTGTCAGGGAGAGCTTTCCAGGTAGCTGGTGAGTCGTGCGGTACCAGCTACTTACAAACCCACCTAGGGGCGGGTATCTAGAATGCCATAGTAATGTATATGTGTGTGAATGATTGAAGGACCTGTGGTGAGGTCATAGCCATGTGATCCGGTGGGGGTGGCTACGGACCATATAAGGTGGCCAGGGTAGGTCACATGAGTCAATGCTTGGACCCGGTTGGTCCGTTTGGAAGGTCTCGCTGGAAGATGGATCTGCCTTCCTGAAGTGCCTTTGTGTATAATGGCTGCACATGTCTGAGAGTTCCCAGGGGAGGGAATGGACATCTGCAGTGTGGTGAAGCAACCATGAGGTAACCCTGACTGGGTGAGATACCTGTGAGGCTTGAAAGCCTGCATATTGGACATTGCATAACCTGTGTGACTACAGGGTTAATGGAGTGGAGCTCTGTCATGGACACTATGCTGTTTGATATGAACTTTCTATTGCTTTGGTTTATGATGCCTGAATAAGCCACATGGACTGTTGATGTTTAATGGAAAACCCGCGCCAGATCTGGTTATTTGGCTGCAAAGCGAGTATCCCCTACCTTGATGACAAGCGCTACCTTACACTGCTTAAAGCTATGCTTCAGCCTCTGTTCCTTATGGTCCTTGTACTTGCCCGTATGGCAGGCAGCTTGAGCCTATTGCAGGTGTCGCTCCTTTGTGGCGGCTTCGGACTCTGATATGCTGCTGTGCCCCGAGTGTCTGATGGCTCAGGGAACCTGCAATTCCCTGCCCTCCAGATTTAGCTGCTGGGATTGTTGTACCCGTGCAGCCACAGACTCCGGTTCTAGCACTCTGTTCTGGGGTGAGCTTGGTCACAGCTCCACTCACCAGCTCTTCCTAGACTTCTCTCTTCCTCTATAACTCTTGTCTGACTCAGACTGCAACTCTCATCTGGGGAAAAGCTCCTCACTCTTCCAGTCCCCACCACTGACTGGCTAACCCCTCCTCCAGGCCAGAACTAATAGGGAAGCTCCCCTAAAACTGAATTTTGAGCTCCCCTCTTGGTCTGGAGACAGGAAAAGTGTTGAATGCTGATGTTACCTGACCAGGGAACTCCTCCTTGCTTCCAGGCATGACATCACCCCCTGTGAGGGAGGCAATGCCAAAGTGGCAACCAGACTCCTGGGGTGCCACATTTAGGGTCTCTGTCCTACTGGAAGGTGAACCTACATCCAAGTCTTTTGCAACCTCTAAAAGGTTTTCCTCCAGAATTGCCCTGTATTTAGTGACAGTAAATTGTAGGTAAATGCAGAAAACAAATTAAAGAAAAATACAAGAGAAAAATATATATAGGAATGAAGGAGAGCTGTAAAAGAAGATGAGACTAGTCCATATGCACAATGTGCATAAATAATGTGCAACTGGCTGCAACCAGAAACGGATACCTACATAGAGACGATTGTAGACCATTCATGAGTGGATAAGCCTTCAAAGTCACGGAAGATATGGGGGGTAAGATTTATAACAGCTAACATAGAGAAACTCAAAGAAAAAAAACACATAATGAAAAATAGCCTCACCAAAACCTTGATAAATTACAAATGCACTAGCAGGAAGCAGCAGGCCCCCACTGATAAAGGCTGGAGCAGCACAGGTGCACCCTACTGATGAGAACCACCCACTCACCTAAATAATGGAGGGGCTGGCTGCCTATCAGAAAAAATGCACACAGATAAGGCTTGCATAGGACACTAGTCACACAGGTAAGTGTGATGCCAAGTGTCTGGATAATAGCCTATTGATCACGCCCATAGTATTAGCAGGCAGGCTGTTCAGCACTATATATGCACCACCAACATAAAGGGGCCTAGCTGCATCCTGCAAAAAATGATAAAAAGTGCAATAAAAAGATGAAAAAATAATGCATACGATACATGCATTAAATGCGGTATTGGTTACTATTTTGGTCAAAACAGATAAACTCGCAACCCAACGCCAACGGTCCCCATTACCTTGCGAGTCCTAACACTAATTTCAAAACAGCTAACATAGAGAAACTAAAAAAAGAACACATCATGAAAAATAGCATCACCAAAACCTTGCCAAATGACAAATGCACTAGCAGGGTGCACCAGGCCCCCACTGATAAAGATACCCAAAAGAAAAGTGGAGCCAGGAGCAATAAGTGAAGCATGTAATTTTATTGTTTATCCAAAAATTGATAAAATTCAGATTTATAGTAGATCAATTATAAAGTTGAATACATAAGGGAATCAGCGACACTTAGTTTCCACACATAGGTAAGGGAGGGTAAAAAATTGGCAGTGTAGAAACAATTCCATATATAAATAAATTGGCCTTGTGTGTTGTACAAAAATATATAAATAATAAAATTCATATATGTGAGAAAACATCATATAAAGTGCAATAGTACATAATTGCAAATATATAGCAAAAAATGCAAATTTCTCTCAGTAGTCATTTAAAGTGCAGTAGTGCATAATTAAGTAATCCAAAATAAGGACCTACAGAATAAACCAAAATAAGAGAAATTATAGCCTGATATCAGATGTGACTACTACCATAATAAGTCCATAAGCCTGAAAAAAAATAAAGTGCTCCTGGATTCAGATCTACAATGTGAACCTCAGACAAAGGATATCTGGTGTGACTACTGCCAATAATGATTTGGCCAGAGAGATGGATATATACAATATAAATGGTAATCATGAAATAAAGCCAGGAACCAACCTTACTGTGATGTGCAGAACGGGACCCCAACGTGCGTTTCGCTACTTAGCTTCTTCGGGGGGCGTGATAAAGGCTGGATTTAAGATTTATGTCTGGACTGTGACTGGCCATTCACACACACACAGGAATATGGTTTGAACTAAACCATCCATTCTGGCTCTGGCAGTATATTTAGGGTCACTGTCCTATTGGAAGTTAAAGCTACGCCCCAGTCTCAAGTCGTTTGTAGCCTCTAACAGGTTTTCCTCCAGGATTGCCCTGTATTTAGTGCCATCCATATTTCCATCTACTCTGAAAAGCTTCCCTGTCCCTGCTGTAGAAAAGCCTCACCATAGCATGATGCTGCCACCACTATGCTTGAGGATGGGGATGGTGTTTTCAGGGTGATGTGCAGTGTTAGTTTTCTACCACAAATAGAGTTTTACATTTTACATTTAACTCAAAAATATCTAGTTTGGTCTCATTTGACCAGAGCACCTCCTTCCACATGCTAGCTGTGCCCCCTACATGGCTTTTTGCAAACTGGACTTCTTGGACTGCTTTCAAAAATGACTTTCTACTTGCCACTCTTCTATGAAGGCCAGAATTGAGGAGTATCAACTAAGTTCACAAATTATGTATTTGGTCAGGATTTTACAAGTGGTGCACATATTTCTATTATATTTTTCCTGTGCTTGTTTCAGTCATGATTTTGACTTACAAATACTGATGCAAAATACTGACCCAATACTGAACGTGGCCTTATAGTTGTCCTGTGGACAGATATTGCCACATGAGCTTTACAGCCTCTTGGCTGCTTCTCTTACTCTCCTTGCTTGGAATGCCAGTTTAGATGGGCGGCCATGTTTTGGTTCATTTGCAGTTGTGCCATTTGAATTATGGATTGAATAGTGCTCTGTGAGATGTTCATAGTTTGGGCTACTTTTTTCATAACCTAACCCTGCTTTACTCTTCTCCACAACTTTCTCCCTGACCTGTCTAGTGTGTTTCATGGTCTGGGGTCGTGGGACACAATGCCTGGTACCTTATAGGCAGCACATCTATTCTTTCACATGTAACATTGCCTTTTCACATTCATTTATGATTATACTGCTGGGAGTTGTTGAAGAACCTGGGGATCTCACTTAGCTAGCCCTAAGTGTAGGGATAGTTATACCCTTTATTATAGCTAAATGCTTTCACCTTATAACTCCATACCCTAGGTTACCTTACGTTGTGGACCCTCTCATGATATTATTGATGTTATGATAGTGTAGCAACTAATTCGGACAGCTAGGTAAGACATTGAAAACTGCCACTGACTCTGCTGGTTCCTGTACAGACTAGAAATGCTGAACCCGCAGTCCCTATTGGATCCTGTGTGAGCTGAAACAGTATTAACCATCGACTAGACGATGGCAACCCATACCTATGCTGCCTGAAAGACCAACGAGCACTTCACGTTCCTCCTAAAGAACTGAAGGGAAGAGCAGATTGCAAATTACCTAGAGAAGGGAGCGTGTGTTCTCAAGAAACATAAAATCGATGCAGGGTAAAGAACATAAACAGCAGACAGATAAACCATAGCGGGTCTTTCATAGACTAACTGAAATTAAAGCAGAATGGTTGAATACCAAAAAAAGGCTATCACCAGCAGGAAATACCAGCAGAGGGAAAGTATATAAAGCCGCACCTGAAAGGTGATAGGGCAGACAAATGAGTTAATGAAAACACCTCTTACCCTAAAAAGACTGCAGCAAAGATATCTGAAACTAAGCACCTGGAGAAAAGGGTGAATCTGCTGTGGCTCGGCAGACAGAAAAGCCAACAACAAGATACAGGCTCAAGGGTTCGTACTCAGACGCATGACAATTGGTTCTCCAGTCATTATTGAGGCTTTCCCTGTTATATATATATATATACATACAGTGGGGCAAAAAAGTATTTAGTCAGTCAGCAATAGTGCAAGTTCCACCACTTAAAAAGATGAGAGGCGTCTGTAATTTACATCATAGGTAGACCTCAACTATGGGAGACAAACTGAGAAAAAAAAATCCAGAAAATCACATTGTCTGTTTTTTTTTCATTTTATTTGCATATTATGGTGGAAAATAAGTATTTGGTCAGAAACAAAATTTCATCTCAATACTTTGTGATAAATCCTTTGTTGGCAATGACAGAGGTCAAACGTTTTCTGTAAGTCTTCACAAGGTTGCCACACACTGTTGTTGGTATGTTGGCCCATTCCTCCATGCAGATCTCCTCTAGAGCAGTGATGTTTTTGGCTTTTCGCTTGGCAACACGGACTTTCAACTCCCTCCAAAGGTTTTCTATAGGGTTGAGATCTGGAGACTGGCTAGGCCACTCCAGGACCTTGAAATGCTTCTTACGAAGCCACTTCTTCGTTGCCCTGGCGGTGTGCTTTGGATCATTGTCATGTTGAAAGACCCAGCCACGTTTCATCTTCAATGCCCTTGCTGATGGAAGGAGGTTTGCACTCAAAATCTCACAATACATGGCCCCATTCATTCTTTCATGTACCCGGATCAGTCGTCCTGGCCCCTTTGCAGAGAAACAGCCCCAAAGCATGATGTTTCCACCACCATGCTTTACAGTAGGTATGGTGTTTGATGGATGCAACTCAGTATTCTTTTTCCTCCAAACACGACAAGTTGTGTTTCTACCAAACAGTTCCAGTTTGGTTTCATCAGACCATAGGACATTCTCCCAAAACTCCTCTGGATCATCCAAATGCTCTCTAGCAAACTTCAGACGGGCCCGGACATGTACAGGCTTAAGCAGTGGGACACGTCTGGCACTGCAGGATCTGAGTCCATGGTGGCGTAGTGTGTTACTTATGGTAGGCCTTGTTACATTGGTCCCAGCTCTCTGCAGTTCATTCACTAGGTCCCCCCGCGTGGTTCTGGGATTTTTGCTCACCGTTCTTGTGATCATTCTGACCCCACGGGGTGGGATTTTGCATGGAGCACCAGATTGAGGGAGATTATCAGTGGTCTTGTATGTCTTCCATTTTCTAATTATTGCTCCCACAGTTGATTTCTTCACTCCAAGCTGGTTGGCTATTGCAGATTCAGTCTTCCCAGCCTGGTGCAGGGCTACAATTTTGTTTCTGGTGTCCTTTGACAGCTCTTTGGTCTTCACCATAGTGGAGTTTGGAGTCAGACTGTTTGAGGGTGTGCACAGGTGTTTTTTTATACTGATAACAAGTTTAAACAGGTGCCATTACTACAGGTAATGAGTGGAGGAAAGAGGAGACTCTTAAAGAAGAAGTTACAGGTCTGTGAGAGCCAGAAATCTTGATTGCTTGTTTCTGACCAAATACTTATTTTCCACCATAATATGCAAATAAAATGAAAAAAAACCAGACAATGTGATTTTCTGGATTTTTTTTCTCAGTTTGTCTCCCATAGTTGAGGTCTACCTATGATGTAAATTACAGACGCCTCTCATCTTTTTAAGTGGTGGAACTTGCACTATTGCTGACTGACTAAATACTTTTTTGCCCCACTGTATATGAACAACGACAAAGCATATATATATATATTGCTCAAAAAAAATAAAGGGAACACTAATATACCACATCCTAGATATCTCTGAATGAAATATTCCAGTTGCAAATTTTTATTCATTGCATAGTGGAATGTGTTCACAACAATAAAACAACAATTATCAATGTAAATCAAAATGAATATTCCATGGAGGTCTGGAATTGGAATGATACTCAAAATCAAAGAGGAAAATCAAATTACAGGCTGATACAACTTCAGTGGAAATGCCTCATGCCAAGGAAAAGATGCTCAGTATTGTGTGTGGTCTCCATGTGCCTGTATGATCTTCCTACTGTACAATGCCTGGGCATGCTCCTGATGAGGCGGTGGATGGTCTCCTGAGGGATCTCCTCCCAGACCTGGACTAAAGCATCTGACAACTCCTGGACAGTCTGTG
The DNA here is from genome assembly GCF_039654945.1 of Dendrobates tinctorius. Lineage (NCBI taxonomy): Eukaryota > Metazoa > Chordata > Amphibia > Anura > Dendrobatidae > Dendrobates > Dendrobates tinctorius. The sequence continues at coordinate 5,876,856 of NW_027361993.1, forward strand.
GTGCAACATGACGATGATGGATGGAGCGAGACATGATGTTCCAGATGTTCTCAATCAGATTCAGGTCTGAGGAACGGGCGGGCCAGTCCACAGCTTCAATGCCTTCATCTTGCAGGAACTGCTGACACACTCCAGCCACATGAGTTCTGGCATTGTCCTGCATTAGGAGGAACCCAGGGACAACCGCACCAGCATATGGTCTCACAAGGGTTCTGATTATCGCATCTCGGTACCTAATGGCAGTCAGGCTACCTCTGGCGAGCACATGGAGGGCTGTGTGGCCCTCCAAAGAAATGCCACCCCACACCATTACTGACCCACTGCCAAACCGGTCATGCTGAAGGATGTTGCAGGCAGCAGATCACTCTCCACGGTGTCTCCAGACTCTGTCTGTCACATGTGCTCAGTGTGAACCTGCTTTCATCTGTGAAGAGTACAGGGCGCCAGTGGCGAATTTGCCAATCCTGCTGTTCTGTAGCAAATGCCAAGCATCCTGCACGGTGTTGGGCTGTGAACACAACCCCCATCTGTGGACATCGGGCCCTCAGACCATCCTCATGGAGTCGGTTTCTAACAGTTTGTGCAGACACATCCACATTTGTGGCCTGCTGGAGGTCATTTTGCTGGGCTCTGGCAGTGCTTCTCCTGTTCCTCCTTTCACAAAGGCGGAGGTAGCGGTCCTGCTGCTGGGTTGTTGCCCTCCTACGGCACCCTCCACATCTCCTTGTGTACTGGCCTGTCTCCTGGTAGCGCCTCCAGCCTCTGGACACTACGCTGACAGACACAGCAAACCTTCTTGCCACAGCTCACATTGATGTGCCATCCTGGATGAGCTGCACTATCTGAGCCACTTGTGTGGGTTGTAGAGTCTGTCTCATGCTACCACGAGTGTGAAAGCACAACTAACATTCAAAAGTGACCAAAACATCAGCCAGAAAGCATTGGTACTGAGATGTGGTCTGTGGTCCCCACCTGCAGAACCACTCCTTTATTGAGGGTGTCTTGATTATCGTCAATAATTTCCATCTGTTGTCTATTCCATTTGCACAACAGCATGTGAAATTGATTGTCAATCAGTGTTGCTTCCTAAATGGACAGTTTGATTTCAATGAAGTTTGATTTACTTGGAGTTAGATTCTGTTGTTTAAGTGATGCCTTTATTTTTTTGAGCAGTGTATATGCACATATGTGTATATATATATATATATATATATATATATACATACTGTATATATATATTGTGGTGTAGTTACCACTATGTCAGCTAGGGGGCGCTGTGTGGGTGTCCCAGGACGGGTGTACAGGCACATTCAGTGTGGTAACAAGAGCAGGGTCCTAAATGACCATTATGGGTCTCAAGGTGGGTGGCCTTGGGATGCAGGCTCCAGGGTGTATTGATCAGCAGAGGTACTGCTGATCTTTCTGTTACACTGTGTCAGGGAAGCCTGTGTGTGTCTATACAACCTTTAGTGATGTCATAGTCATGTGATCACCTGTGGGTGTGGTTACAGGGCTATGTAATTGAGGTGTTTGGCACATGTGAGAGAGTGTGGAGGGAGTCTGTCTGAGTGTGGACAGACTTCCATGTGTCCAGGTGGGACACTACAGAGAGTGTATATGGGGAGGACTACAGCTCCCAGCATGTGCTGAGACTCTCAGTCCGAGTCTGAAGCCACGGACATTTCTGTTCCTTTGCCTGAAGTGAAGGTTACATTTCAGTGTTATGCTGTCTATGGTTTATGGAGTAATAAACCTGGTGAAATTTTAAAGGAACGTGCCTCATGTTTGTCTCCCGCTGCACCTAAGCGAGTCAAATCCCTACAATTGGTGACAGACTGCGGGCAGCGATTCCCAGAAGCATGTGTGGCAGCGCTGGCGATTCTGAGCCAGGAGAGCAGACGGTCTGACAACCGTGAGTAATACTGACCGAGGTCAGAGAAAGTGACTGTATTAAAATTTGTGCGATACCTCTGAGGAGAAGAGGCGTCCAGGAACCTGTGTGGCCGACACAGGTAACAGACAGGAGTCTGTGTTGCACTGACCAGGGTCAGTGAGAGACTGTGTCCCTGGAGGGGTCAGTGAGCAAGGTCCTGGAGGGTCAGTGTTGGGAGGAGCCCTGAAGCACGTGCTATGACCTTGGACCTGGTGAGGCGTGTGTTCGGCAGTCTCAGGTGGAGACGGATGTCCTGAAGAGCACTCGCTGAGCCCCTGGACCCCTGGACCTGGTGAGACCGGTGTGTTGGGAAACCCTGGGAGGAGGGCTGCTCCCTGAATAGCACCCGGTGTGCGCCTGTGTGTTGGACGGTCTCAGGCGGAGACGGTACATCCTGAACAGCACACGGACAGGACATGAGAGACTGTGCATGTGTTTTTGTTTTTTTTTCTTTTCCTCTGCAAAACCTGAAGGTGCTTGCTGTGGCTCAGTGGGTTCACGAAGGTCTCGCAGCACAGGGTCCTGGTGTTTTTCCTTTTTTTGGGATCTGCCCTGGGAGCATTGGTAGCAGACGCTGTCTGTCTACACCATCCTGCTGCAGCTTTATTGCATGTGACTAAGCGGATACAGTAGTTGTGGCTTTACACAACTATTGAGGGTGAGTACCCTGTATCATTGCTTCATAACCCATTATACCTGCACTGGTAAGGCCCTATGGGCGCGCTTTTGTGGTTTTTATCTTTGAGGGTGACAAGCGGTTTCCGGTAACCCGGCGGGGTTAAGAAGGGGACAAGCGGCTTCTGGTGGATCGGTGGGTCCACGAAGATGGCGCAGCAGGAGCTGCAGTGACACCAGCCGCTGTGTGTGTGTGAACAGCAGCCGGAGGTGCCAGTGATCAGTGACAGCAGGAGCTGTGGTGGTGCCAACAAAGACTTGTGTGGTATCGTTAAAAGACAAACTGTACTGTGTGAACTGTGGCATAAGAAGTTCTGCAGAACGAACATGGGGAAATCCCAAAAGGGGGCGGTGACCCAAAAGGGAGTGGTAACCAAAAAAGGGGTGGAGTCCCAAAAGGGGGCGGTGACACAAATTGGAGTGGTAACCCAAAAAGGGGTGGAGTCACAAAAGGGGGCGGTGACCCAAATTGGAGTGGTAACCCAAAAAGGGGTGGGGTCCCAAAAGGGGGCGGTGACCCAAATTGGAGTGGCAACCCAAAGTGGGGTGGTGGTCCAGAAAGTGGCCAAGTGTGAAGAAGTGACAGCACTGGGTGACTCAGTAGGTATGTCTGGAGTACCGCAGTGTATGTGCAGGTCTTTTTCAGAATGTGGAATATCCTTTCCAGGTAGTAATGATGGGCCACAGATGTGTACAGTGATGCTGCACCGGGAAGGAGCCTTTGGTCGGCTGGACTCAGAGAGTCAGGTGACTCTGACAGGAACTCCTCTCGTTTTCTCTCTGACCGAGAAAAACGTCAGGGTTCGCTGTAAACACGGGGTCACGGTGAACTACGCAGTAGACACAGTAGTGTTTGAGGGGACCAAAGGTGGTGAGTGCCAAGGTAGAGGAATACCACAGGACTTAGTCTATGCCTGGGAGAGGGGCCGGGACTTTCTTTTGTTTGATGACATTTGGTCTGACGATGGAGATGCTTCGACTGTGGGGCAAGCAGACACTGAGACAGTGACGGCTCCTGACATGGACAGGTCAGAGGTAGAACTGACCAGAGGAAGAAGTACATCTGCCCAACTGACGGACCTGACGTCTCGTGATAAGACAGATGGTGGGCTGGGAGATGAGACGACTGGACTAGACACATTGGTGCTGGACGGTAACTGGAGGGTTCACTCGACTGGGGTGACTGACCCAGTGGTACCCTTTAACGATATAATTAAAGAGGTAGTAGTGAGACACGTGATGGACAAAAGAGAGCAGGATCGTGAGATACAGCTGATAAAGGAGACTGTAACAGAATATGTCGAACGGGAAAGAGTCCTAAGGCAAGCAGCTGAGCACAGAGTGGATGAGCTGGAGAAGAAAGTCTCTGAGCTCAGAGGTCACCTGTCAGCGTGTAAAACCATGAACAAGACCCTGTTGGAAGATATGGAGGTGCTCAGAGAGGCCCAAGAGAAGCATCAACAGGAGATTCTCAGGAGAGAGGATGAGCGTCGCTACCTGGCAGAGGAGAAAGATAAAGTTCTGCAAGAACTCAGTGGAGTAGTAAAAGGTCTTCTGCAGGAGAAGTGGAGGGGCGAAGACGTACAGCGGCCTTGCCCGACTGATAGCAAGGCAGAACTGCCAAAGCCCATCTTGGAAAAGGGTCCTGAAGACTGTAAATCTCAGGAAGATGGTGAGCCACGAGCTGCACAAGACAGTCACCCGGTCTTGGCAGATACCTTGAGGGAAGTGTCCGTGGGGAACCCAGAGCCATCTGTCCAGGATGAGAGCAAGTCCATGACCTTCAAGTGTGTGATGGAGGTACCCGAAGACGTGCGAGAAGCGTGTGCCAGCGAAGGTGTGCATGAGACCTTTAAAAAGGCAGTAAAGGCCTATAGTGTGAGCTGGGCACCAGAAACAGACCAGTTGGTGATACTGGCAGAAACGGAAGACACAGAGAGAAGGGTGGCTGTCCTGAAGGAGATGCACCTACAATGTCTCCGCACGAAACAGATGCTCGTGAAGCGTAATTGGAAAGCCGCTCGACGTCTGGAGCTTGCAAGGGAAGCACAAAGTCGGCTGGGCTTTGTGGAAGACATAATTCCGGTGCCCAGAAATCTGGTGGGGAAAGTCGTTGGCAGACTTGGAAAGGTGATGCAGGAGATGGTGAATCGATCCTGTGTGAAGAGAGTGAGGATCCCACCTGCTGGTGAAATCCAAGTCGTTATTGAAGATGACATGGTTCCTGTCATTGTGGTTGGTTCGGTGGAAAGCATTGGGAAGCTTCGCATGCTCCTGGAATATCGGGTAGCGTACCTGAAGGAGATTGAGCAGCTAAGACAGGATCGACTGCAGATGAATGAGCAGATAGAGAACGTCAGGTGGCGTCCCCCTCCAACCCAAGGTGTAAGGACCCGAAGGGATCCTCCAAGGAATGAAAGGACAGGTAGTCGAAGGCAAGAACGTCGAGAGTCCGCAAGTGGCCGTTCTAATCTTAGTAACATAGGCACGAGACTCGGTGGTGGACATAGCGACAGAGGGTCAGACTCAGACCAGCCAGTTGGCCCAGCTGGACGTGGGACTCATGACCGTGTGAACTGGGAGAGCCAGCCAGTGAGAGAAAGGTCGCGTGATGAAGCACACTGCAGACAGGTGGAGACTAAAGAGTGTCTGGTCACACTGACGGACGTTGACGGGAAGGCCAAAGCCCAAGGCCGAGATACTGACCGCTGGGGGCAGGGGAGGCCTAACGTAAATATGCAGTATGACTACCGAAACAGACGGAGATGGTCCTCCCGACTGGTAGGGCAAGGTGACATGGGTGCCAGGTCTCAAGATCCCTGGGTGATGTCATGTGTTCAACCCCACAAGTTTGAACAGAGGGGGGAGGTATGTGGTGTAGTTACCACTATGTCAGCTAGGGGGTGTCCCAGGACGGGTGTACAGGCACATTCAGTGTGGTAACAGGAGCAGGGTCCTAAATGACCATTATGGGTCTCAAGGTGGGTGGCCTTGGGATGCAGGCTCCAGGGTGTATTGATCAGCAGAGGTACTGCTGATCTTTCTGTTACACTTTGTCAGGGAAGCCTGTGTGTGTCTATACAACCTTTAGTGATGTCATAGTCATGTGATCACCTGTGGGTGTGGTTACAGGGCTATGTAATTGAGGTGTTTGGCACATGTGAGAGAGTGTGGAGGGAGTCTGTCTGAGTGTGGACAGACTTCCATGTGTCCAGGTGGGACACTACAGAGAGTGTATATGGGGAGGACTACAGCTCCCAGCATGTGCTGAGACTCTCAGTCCGAGTCTGAAGCCACGGACATTTCTGTTCCTTTGCCTGAAGTGAAGGTTACATTTCAGTGTTATGCTGTCTATGGTTTATGGAGTAATAAACCTGGTGAAATTTTAAAGGAACGTGCCTCATGTTTGTCTCCCGCTGCACCTAAGCGAGGCAAATCCCTACAATATATATATATGTATACCGTATATATTTATTTTATGCATTATTTCAATAAAACGGATATTCATTTTAATCATTGCTGCATGAGTCTCTTATTATCCTGCGAATTTATTACATTTCTCCCAGGTTGTGGGTACTAATATATTTAGTGAAGTGTCTTGCATTATATGACAATTTTTGTGACTATTATTATTTATCCCTGACCTGTCTGGTGTGCTCCTTGGTTTTCATGATGCTGTTTGATCCCCATTGTTCTTAAACAAACTTCTGAGGCCTTCACAGAATAGCTGTAACTATATAGAGAAGAAATTACACACAGATGGGCTCAATCTGCTATCTGACTTCTGGAGACTTCTGGTCACTCAGGATTTTATTTAGGAGTATCAGACTACAGGGAGCTGAATACATATGCACGCCACAATTTTCAGATTTATATTTTTAAAATATTTAAGAAACCATATATCATTTTGTTTACATTTCACAAATACTTGCTATTTTGTGTTGGTATATCACATAAAGTCCCACTAAAAACCATTTACGTTTGTGAGAATAACATATATCCAAGAAGTATTGTTTCTTCTTGCGGAGATTGACATGCTAAGCATGCCAAAATGAGGAGACTTTAAGCCGCAATGCTCCTCTGGGAAATTTGCAAATTGTCTCTTTAGATTGGAAGAGGACTAGAACTCTAGTGCCACCTATTGGAAGTACCAATCCTAAAAGTCAATGTCGACTCTTTAATGAGCCTTGTCACATGACTTAGGATAAAAGCCAAACCAGAATCTGTTTGCAGACACTGTGTTTTGGGGTACTGCCCCTCGTCAGTACAAAATGTGAGATCTGGTTTGGCTGTGTGAGAGGCGTCTGACCGATATCCAAGAAGTATCACTTCTCCTTGTGGAGATTGACATGCTAAGCATGCTGAGATGAGGAGACTTCAGAGTGCCCTTCAGAGTGGACGTTCTAGTAGAATAGTGAGTGCAGCTCTGGAGTATATTAATACTGGCTATAAATTATTGTCTGAAACCAATTCCTCAGTGTTTGATGATTTTTTTGGTTTATAGGTAAATAAATATCTGTTGTTGAGAGAATATTCCCAGAAAGATCACTCTCGGGGTCACTGAACATGTACAGACAGTTCTTTTTCAACTCTAATGGCCATTATTGACTAAAATGTGTATGTTCACCAGATGATCATTTCTTCATTAGCTGTCAATCCAATTCTATCTAATCTTTATGGCCACCTTAAAGGGAATGTGTCATGTGAAAAATCAGTGTTGCTTAAATCAGATTTTTGTGTAAAATTTATATTTTTAATAATTTTGGGCAATTTTTTTTCTATATCACGACCTTTACTAAAAATAAAAATTAGAAATCTTGCAATCTTCACAGTGGCCACTGGGCCTTTTTTAGACTCATAGTCATGTCATGTTTTTGCCATTTTTTTTGTGTGTGTGCGCGCATTTTTGCTTTGAAAAAAGCAGCATTTTACTGTCTCAGCAAACTGAATGAGATTTCTGAAATCTCATGCATATGTTGCTTTTTTTCCCTTGCAGATTTGAAGTAGTTTCATTACAGGATAAGTAATGTAATGTATGTACACAGTGACTGCACCAGCAGAATAGTGAGTGCAGCTCTGGAGTATAATACAGGATGTAACTCAGGATCAGTACAGGATCAGTAATGTATGTACACAGTGACTGCACCAGCAGAATAGTGAGCGCAGCTCTGGAGTATAATACAGGATGTAACTCAGGATCAGTACAGGATCAGTAATGTAATGTATGTACACAGTGACTGCACCAGCAGAATAGTGAGTGCAGCTCTGGAGTATAATACCGGATGTAGCTCAGGATCAGTACAGGATCAGTAATGTAATGTATGTACACAGTGACTGCACCAGCAGAATAGTGAGTGCAGCTCTGGAATATAATACAGGATGTAACTCAGGATCAGTGCAGGATAAGTAATGTAATGTATGTACTCAGTGACTGCACCAGCATAATAGTGAGTGCAGCTCTGGAGTATAATACAGGAAGTAACTCAGGATCTGTACAGGATAAGTAATTCAATGGATGTACACAGTGACTGCACCAGCAGAATAGTGAGTGCAGCTCTGGAGTATAATACAGGATGTAACTCAGGATCAGCACAGGATCAATAATGTAATGTATATAAACAGTGACTGCACCAGCAGAATAGTGAGTGCAGCTCTGGGGGTATAATACAGAATGTAACCCAGTATCTGTACAGGATAAGTAATGTAATGTATGTACACAGTGACTGCACCAGCAGAATAGTGAGTGCAGCTCTGGAGGATAATACAGGATGTAACTCAGGATCAGTAATGTAATGTATACACACAGTGACTGTACTAGCAGAATAGTGAGTGCAGCTCTGGAGTATAATACAGGATGTAACTCAGGATCAGTGCAGGATAAGTAATGTAATGTATGTACTCATTGACTGCACCAGCATAATAGTGAGTGCAGCTCTGGAGTATAATACAGGAAGTAACTCAGGATCTGTACAGGATAAGTAATTTAATGGATGTACACAGTGACTGCACCAGAAGAATAGTGAGTGCAGCTCTGGAGTATAATACAGGATGTAACTCAGGATCAGCACAGGATCAATAATGTAATGTATATACACAGTGACTGCACCAGCAGAATAGTGAGTGCAGCTCTGGGGGTATAATACAGAATGTAACCCAGTATCTGTACAGGATAAGTAATGTAATGTATGTACACAGTGACTGCACTAGCAGAATAGTGAGTGCAGCTCTGGAGTATAATACAGGATGTAACTCAGGATCAGTGCAGGATAAGTAATGTAATGTATGTGCAAAGTGACTGCACCAGCAGAATAGTGAGTGCAACTCTGGAGTATATGCTGGGTAATACTAGTTGATATAGGGTAATTCTATGTATAACTATATAACAGTAAAGTGATGTACAATTGTGCCTGTGATACTCTGCCAATTTTGCAAGTTTTCCCGCCTACAAAGAATGGAGAGGTCTGTAGTTTTTATTGCAGGTAAACTTCAACTGTGAGAGACAGAATCTAAAAAAAAAAAAAAAATACAGAAAATCACATTGTATGAATTTTAAATAATCAAATTACATTTTTTTGGCATGAAATAAGTATTTGATTACCTTCCAACCAGCAAGAATTCTGTCTCTCACAGACCTGTTTTTTTATTCTTTTTTAAGAAGCCCTCCTACTCTGCACTCATTACCTGTATTTCCTGCTTGAACTTGTTCCCTATAAAAAAAGACACCTGTCCACACACTCAGTCGCACTCCAACCTCTTCACCATGGTCAAGACTAAAGAGCTGCCTAAGGACACCATGGACAAAATTGCAGACCTTCACAAGGCTGAGATGGGCCAGAGGACAATAGGCAAGCAGCTTGGCAAGAAGGCAACAACTGTTGGCACAATTTTTAGACAATGGAAGAAACACAAGATGACTGTGAATCTTCCTTGATCTGGGGCTGCATGCAAGATCTCGCCTCATCGGGTAAGAATGATTCTGAGAAAGGCCAGGAATTCGCCCAAAACTACATGGGAGCACCTGGTCAATGACCTGAAGAGAGCTGGGACCACAGTCTCAAACATTACCATTAGTAACACGTTGTACGCTGCCATGGATTAAAATCCTTGCAGGACATACAAGGATCCCTGCTCACTCTAGCACATGACAGACCTGTTTGAAGTTTGCCAATGACCATCTGAATGATCCAGAGGAGGCATGGGAGAAGGTCATGTGGTCAAATGAGACCAAAATCGAACTTTTTGGTATCAAATCCACTTGTCATGCTTGGAGGAGGAAGAAGGGTGAGTACAACCCCAAGAACACTGTCCCAACTGTGAAGCATGGTGGGGGAAGCATACTTTGGGGGTGTTTTTCTGCAATGGGGACAGGATGAATGTACTGTATTGAAGAGAGGATGGATGTGATCATGTATCGCAAGCTTTTGTCCAACAACCTCCTTCTCTCAGTAAGAGCATTGAAGATGGATCGTGACTGGGTCTTCCAGCATGACAATGACCAAAACCACACAGCCAGGGCAACTAAGGAGTAGCTCGGTAAGAAGCATTTCAATGTCCTTGAGTGGCCTAGCCAGTCTCCAGACCTGAACCCAATAGAAAATCTTTGGAGGGAGCTGAAACTCAATGTTTCCCAGCAACAGCCCTGAAACCTGAAAGATCTGGAGAAGATCTGTATGGAGGAGAGGGCCAAAATCCCTGCTGCAGTGTGTGCAAACTTGGTCAAGAACTACTTGGTCTCTCACAGTTGAAGTGTACCTACAATAAAAATTACAGACCTCTCCATTCTTTGTAGGTGGGAAAACTTGCAAAATCGGCAGTGTATCAAATAATTATTTTCCCCACTGTATGTCCTTACCTAGGGTTTTTCAGGATAGCACCAAACAAGGTAAAATTATTCATGTTGGTTACTGAACCCTTCAGATATGTACTGCAATCTTTGCATTATTTCCAGGATCTGTCGTAACAGATTCGCTCAAGCCAGTTAACGGTATTTGCGGTCTGCAAGATCCTACATGCCAGAGTCGGATGACAGACACATTATTATCACCACCATGGCGCTATCTTGTCCGAACCTGTCCCAGGACACAAATACAGCTGCCTGGTAGGAGTGCAAAAAGAATTAACAGCCTGCGGCTCCATCCCTCTTTCCAGAGCTTCTTGGTGGCTTTCGCTTGGATCTAATGATTACACTGAAAGGCAAGTTGAGTTTAGTACTCCTTGCACAGACTGGAATGTATGGTAGGAGGGGGATTGGGGGGTGATGGGTGGGAAAATGTAATTGTTTGGGCAAATCATTTCCTTTCAAGAAAAAAAATAAAATAACCCAAAACAGACAAGTCCGGACAGTAATCGAAGATAACTGCGATGTTATCAGCTCTCAATGTGTTGGGACACATCAGCTAGCGGATCTACAGAGACCTGGTGGCTCGGGCTCCTTGTTTCTGTAGGGTCAAAAGTGAAGTTTGTGTTGAGCCAATGCATATTGATAATTGCGCTCAAGTGTTGGGCAACTGGACTTGCCTGACGATGATGGAGTCGTATCTGATGAGGCCGATGACAGTTACTCCATTTGTTATCTTGTAGGTAGGGTGCTTTATTAGAGTCAGTGTCAGGAGTGATCCTTAAAAGAAAGCTGTTATTATAAGGAAGATTGCATGTCTTATGTCTTTTAAATTGCATGAAGCACAAAATTAAAATGTCATATAAAACTACCCTAAGGCCATGTTCCCACCTCATGTAAAAAGTGCTTCTTTTTTTCTGCTGCATTTTATTTCTGTGCAGGAAATCCCAGAATGTTAGGCCATGTGCACACGCTGCGGATTCACCTGCGGATATTTCTCTGCGGATCCGCAGGTAAAATGACCTGCGGTTTTACCTGCGGATTGACCTGCGGTTTTCCCCTGCGGTTTGACACCTGGACAATGGAATAGGTGGCAAACTGCAGCGGAATCCGCAGAAAGAATTGACATGTCAATTCTTTCTGCGGATTCAAAACCGCAACTTTTCCGCAGTGAAAAATCGCAGCATGTGCACTGCGGATTGTAAATCTCATAGACTTACATTGTACTGCACACTGTCTGCAGAACTGCTGCGGATCCGCAGAGGCCAAATCCGCAGCGGATCCGCAGCAGAATCCGCAGTGTGTGCACATACACTTAAGGCCCCGTTACACATAACGATGTCCCAGCGATCCCACCAACGATCCGACATGGATGGGATTGCTGGGACATCGTTAGGCTGATTGCTGGTGAGCTGTCACATAGGCAGCCCCTCCAGCGATCAGGACCAGCGAGCAAGCTGGTTTCTAATGTAAACATCAGGTATCCAGGAGCCGCGGCTCTTGGATACCCACTGTTTACGTTGGAAACCGGCGTACTCGCTGGTTTCCAAGGTAAACATCGGGTATCTAAGAGCCGTGCGGCTCCTGGATACCCGATGTTTACATTAGAAACCAGCGTCCAGCATCGCTGATCGCTGATCTCTCACTGCCACATGCAGTGATGCGCGCTGGCCAGCGGGAGACCAGCGATCAAAAAATGGCCCAGGCCGATCAAGCACGATCAGCGATACCCGGCAGGGGGGCGGGTCGCTGATCTGGTCACACCCAGCGATCTCGCTGGAGAGATCACTGATGCGTCACAAAATCAGCGATCTCGCTAGCGAGATCGCTGTATGTGACGGGGCCTTTAGAGTTGGAAGGGACCTCCAGGGTCATCGTGTCCAACCCCCTGCTCAATGCAGGAGCCACTAAATCATCTCAGACAGTTGTCTGTCCAGCTTCTGTTTGAAGACTTCCATTGCAGGAGAACTCACCACCTCTCGTGGCAGCCTGTTCACCCTCACTGTCAAAATGGTTTTTCTAATATCTAATCTGTATCTTCTGCCTGCCGCTTTTAACTGTCCAAGTGGATGGGAATTGTTGAAGGAAGTCTCATGCTCGCTGTACTATTATTAATGCTGTTGGTGCTTTTTTTCTTTACATGCTTCTATGAGCCTGAAAAAACAAGCATTTAAAGTCCACAGTTGCTTTTTTAAGTGCAGTATCAAAGTTTTTCTATAAAAAAACAGCGTTAATAAATGCTTCAGATCTACACCAAAAACACATTTATTAAAAGGGAAAATGCAGAAAAAAATAGAGTAAAGATGCAATAATTATAGAAAATTGTTATTGCATATTTTGACGCCAACAGCTAGAGAAAACATTCAGATAAAAAGCTGCAGAAAAACACCAGCATTTATACTGCCTGTGAACACAAACCTAAGACTGGAATCACACATGCACCTTTTGGTGCTGAAGCCAGAAATGGATCTACAAGAAATGGGAAATAGAAAGAACATGACGTTGGTAGTGTCAAGTTGTCACCTGAGGGGGAACGAGCATCACAGCATCCCCTAGCCTCCCCCTGTGTCACCTTCAATACCCACTCATCAAAAACACGGACACTAGGGATTTCTTTTGGAATGTTATGGCCACAGCAGCCTTTATTAAACACCAAACAACAAACAGTGAATCATAAATCACAAATATACAATAACTTGAACACTGAGAAGGAGTCCTTGAAGCCCCAAGATCTTGGTGAAGAAACCCAAAATGCTGTGGTCAAAACCCATCATGATTGCTCCCAGCCATTACCCCACTGGCTCGGGAGCACCAACACTGATATATATTGTCCACTAAGCTACCTGGGGATCCGCCCACTTCTGACGGAAACTCCCCATCCACCTTTCACCAGATCACCCCCCAACATACCTTTGAACTTTGGAGACCCTAGACACTGAGTCTCAAAAACCAATTTTCAACCGACTTGAAGGACTCCCCCCCACTCAAAACCGCCACAACGAGTGCCCTTGAACACCTCAACGGCCCGAGACCCCCTGAACATGCGATGCTATGGCCCGCTCAATACCCTGGAGACCGAGAGCCCAAATATCGGAACCAACCGAATCCAGATGAACCCCATCAGCCAGTCAAAAATCACCCTCGCCCTTTTCCAAATCAAAGTGTCGCACAGCCACTCCCCCATTCCTGATGACAAAAGAAGACATAGCCCTGTTTACTTTTATGCTGGCCTTGTTGACCTTTGTTAGAGACCTCATGGAACGCCATCGCCTACGATGGACGATGTCGGACCAAACAATAGTGACCCCTCAGTATAGCAACCTCAGGCGCAAACAATCCTGCTTGATGTCTCTTATCAATTCCTAGAATGGTTGAACCGCCAAGTCGCTACCCCCGACATGTAACACCAGGATGTCCGATGCACGGTCCAACCGAACGCACTCGTGTATTTCCTGCAAGACCCGTCTCCACTCCATCCCCCTAAAACCACACCAACGCAACAAGGCCATGTTCCTGGAAAAACCGAGCTGTCTGCCTTTGTTCCTGACATCGGCTCGCAATGCTCCCCAGTAAACGAAGGAATGACCAAAAATCCATACCAGCAACGGCTCAAAACCTAAAATAAAAAAGGCAATGCAAACATCAAATCCTACCTAAATTAAAAGTAAATGCAACCCTCTGCATCACCCATCACCACCCACCGACCTAACATAACTTCGGTAACGATTGAACGCCCAACCGCCAATGCGCTGTATCGAAGCCGCACCCAAACCCCGAACTGCCGCTTCCGACGCCGCCCCTATCCTGAACGAATGAGAAGCAAAACGGGATTCATCCAAACCCAACAATCGAATGGACTTCCTAAAAACAGTGCCAAATTGGTATCTGGACAAACTAGAGCCATCAACGTGACACAAAAGGGAACCGCTCAAACTAGGACTAAGTTCCCAAAAACTCCGCAAACACTGAACGGGACACATCAAAGACCCGGCCACACTGCCTAACACCACTCGGCGGCCTTTTCCTGCCTGATCTGTCTTAGAACGCCGCAGCCAAAACTCAATGCCCCGTGCAGTAACCACAACGTCCCTGGCCAATATACCCCCAATTAACTCTTTGTTACCCGACACTAGCTCCCCTACCCTCAATGCGCCAAAGAATGCCAACGAAAAGGCTAAGCGAAATAACAAAACCTCGTAGCGTGAAGAACACAAAGACTCCAAAATGCCGCCCAACCGTTCCAATACATTAAAAGATATCGGACGCCTCAAATCGCCCCCGCCTTTCAAACGGCGAAACCCTTTTGCCACTTGTTTCACCAAAAATGTCTTTGTCCAATCGCGACAGCCGCGCAAACGGAAACCAAAAGACAACCCTGCCAAAATACGCATGGCTTTTGCACCTGACCAACCCTCGGAGGCCCCGCGCCCCAACCAAGCCAACAAAATTCCCTCCTGATCCAACCCAGGCCCGACTGCCGTACCGGCTGCAAGATGCTCCTCCCACTTGCTCCACACTGCCCGGTATGCCTCCCAAGTTTTTGGGGCTAAAGACGACTCAATCAGCGACTCCGCAGCCCGTAAGCCACTTTCCACAGCTCTTCTGGACAAGCTAAACCCATAATCTCTGCCTCTGGCGCCAAAGAGCGGAACCGGTCCCACTGTGAACAAGAAAGAGTCAGCTATATCGTTCTTGACACCCGGAACATGTGTCGCGGTCACATGTGCATTCAGATCCAAACATAGTAAGACCAACTGTTGCAACACCCGAACGACTGGGGGAGACGATGCAGTAAGACCATTGATCGCACACACCACGCCCATGTTATCGCAATTAAAACGCACGCGCCGATCCCGAAACTCCCGTCCCCACAGATGTACGGCTACAAGAATCGGGAAGATCTCCAACAAAGTGATGTTGCGTACCAAGCCATCCGTAATCCACTCATTGGGCCACTGGGACGCGCACCACTTCCCCCGAAAGTAAGCCCCAAATCCGACACGTCAGCCGCGTCCGTGAACAACTCCAACGCGTCGTTGCTGACCACCTCTTCCATCACCAACGAACGGCCGTTATACCCCTCCAAATAAGACTCTCAAATCGCCAAATCTGCCCTGATTTCCGCCGACAATCTGATGAAATGATGCGGGGCCCGAATCCCAGCAGTCGCACTTGCCAGCGACGTGAAAAAACTCGCCCCATCGGCATGAGCTTCCCCAACAAAGACTGGAGATCACGTAGTGACAACTTTTTTACCCAGTGCACTCGGACCACCTCCGCCCGCAAATCCACCAACTTATCCTCAGGCAGCCGGAACTCCCACCTCACCGTGTCTGACAATTCCCAAAAAACTCAGGCACGTACTGGGGCCCTCTGTTTTCCCAGGCGCAAGTGGAACTCCAAAACGCTCCGCCACCCACTCAATGGCCTGTAACATCCTCTCACAACGCGAAGAATTCACCGGGCCAACACACAAAAAGTTATCCAAGTAATGAATGACCGAATCGAAACCGGAAACATCACGCACAACCCACTCCAAAAAGGAACTGAAGGCTTCAAAATACGCACAGGACAGCGAACATCCCATGGGTAGACTGATCCCAGCAAAGAGCAAACAGATGAACAGCATACTAGGGCACACAAATCACCACATTACCAGACGGAGCTATTTAGCTGAAGTATTTGCGGCATATAATTCAGTCAAAAAATGGAGGTGCTTGCATGAAAAAACATAAATATTTCAATGTGAAGCGAAAAAAGAAGAAATATGCAGCACTCACCGATATAGCTGAAAAACTGTGCGTCTTTATTTCACAAATTCCATCAATAGATGAGTGGACATGCAGGACGTTAGAGGAATGCTAGGGGAGGGAGGTGCCGGACAACGGCCGTTTCGCGATTACTCGCTTCTACGGGTCCAGGACATGGGTAGACACCTGTCCACAAAAAACATGCCTTCCCAATAGCAACCCAGCAACTTCACGCTATCCGGGTGAACCGGCAGCAAATGAAATGCGGATTCAACGTCCGTTTTGGCCATGAGGGCACCCCGACCACATTTTCGCACCCACCGTGCTCATTCATCAAAGGAGGAGTAAACCACCGAACAGATCCCTGGATCAATACCGTCGTTAACCGACCCCCTCGCGTGGGTAAGACAAATGTTGAATAAGCCGAAACTTATTCGGCTCTTTCTTCGGAACCACTCCCAGAGGGGGCACCACCAAATCCGAAAACGGGGGAGAAACAAAGGGGCCAGCCATACGGCCCAACGAAACTTCCTTTTCCAGTTTTTCTGAAACCACCGAGCCATGCAACAAGGCTGAATGCAAATTTTTTAAAACCCGCGGAATTACAAAAGGGGGGTGAGGGATAACAAAACCGTCTTTAAAACCCGTGTACAGCAACGCCACCTTCTCTCTGTCCCCATATCTATTTAGATAAGGGACCATCCTTTCCAGCTTCACTGGAGTTTCCCCCTTGGGAATTACTACCGCTGGTTCTGGGCTTCCCTTTCTTGAAACACTTGGCGGCTCCATGCGAAGCGCTATTGCAGCTGGAGCAAAGATGTTTGAATTTGCAATTTGCCTCGAACTTACACTGGCCGTCGTTAAACTGCCAGCACACCCCCAACTTATGACTCCCCGTTTGACCTTGCCCGCCTCCGTCTGAGACACCGGAATTGCTGCTACTCTGGCTGGTATTCCCAGCCCCCCCGTGAAAAGAGCTACCAAACTTATTTGAGCTATGACCCGCATCCACAGCCCAATGTTCTTCTGGTCCCAACGGATAGCCGGACTGACAGCCTTCCTCTGCCGGAATTGCTTGTCGTAACACAACCAAGCCTGACCCCCGTAAACCCTATAGGCCTCCCCTATGGCATCAAAGTAACAAAATAACGCCGAGCAATTATCAGGGGGGCCTTTTCCCCAATAACACTTGCCAAGATAGCGAATGCCTGTTACCAATTAACAAACGTTTGAGGGATCAGACGCCACCTGCGCTTTTCTTCATCCTCCTTTTTGCTATCATCCTTCTTACCCTTATCCAAATTAAATTTCTCGAGTGGTAAGAAGGAAAATATTTCCATGTACTCGTCCTTCCAAATGCGCTCCTTTACTTCCTTCTTTAAATGAGCCCCCAACTGGCCTTCAAAACAAATGTACACCTCCCCATGCGCCCTGTCGTCCAAATGCACACGACATTCTTTTTCCTTTTCATTCTGCACCGATACCGACACCGCCTCGCTTGCACACCCGGCTGGATCCGACCCGCTCTGCCTAGCAGGACTCCCAGCTTGTACCCCAACCAAAGCTGCTACTGGTGAAGGCGCGACGAGACCCCGCTCCAGACGGGACACCAAATTACGCATGTCCGCGAGCACGTCACTGACACCGCCGACTGCGGCTACGCCACCCAACCCCGACCCCCCCACCGACACCATGGGATTCCGCCAGCGGCCCCCCGCCTAACCAAGATGATGTCACAACAGGATGACAAACAGGGGACACAGAACCATACTCACCAGACTGCGAAGGGGCTGTGTGCCCTCCAACTGGAAAACCTGGATCCGCGGATGTAACCTCGCCGGCTTGCTGTCGACCTCTGGGACTCCCCACGGGAGGAACCGGATGGGGGGGTGCCTGAACCCCCCGAGGGACCCCGATGGCAGGACCTCAGATTCGGATGCTGGCCGGGACACCATGCAGTGAGTTCCTGCTGCCACGCCTGGATCCAGCAGGGAAGCGTGTATGACCCCCCGCTGCGCCTCCAGGCCTCCCGGAAAGAGCCCATCACCTCCATCCATGGGCATCCCTGGTGCCGGCCCTGCAGGGGTGCAGGCCGCAACCCTGCTGCTGTAACGTCCTCCTCCTCCTGCGGTCGCTGAAGCAGACTGCCGAGCCGGGGCCCCCTCGCCGCGGCCCCCCACCGCACCCGATGTCCCCCCACTGCTAGGGGACGATGGTGGCAGCCCTGCCAGGCTGCAGGCCGATGTTCCCCCGCTGGTCGCCCCCATGCTTGAGGGGGAGGCAGGCCGCGTGGCGAGGAGATTACCGCCGCAGCCCCCCGCTGTTCCTGGTGCCTGCCGCCGCCCAGCATATGACAGGTCCACCCCCCACCTGGATCTAGGCTGCGACCTTGTCACCGCCGCGGGCCCTCGCTGAGCCTGTGGATTCCACCTAGGCCGGGTTGCGGCGGTGGGATCAGAACACGGCGCCCGGCCTGGAGGGTCCCGGGAGGGGCTCCTGCGGCGTCGCGAGGCCCTGGGAGCTGAGTCGGGTGAGAGCTGCTCGGGAGGCTTCACCCATCTGGAATGCCGCTCCCTCACCGATCCTGAGGCCGATTGCCCGGAGGTCCCTGGCACGATCCCCGCCACCTGTGAAGCCAGCCAGCATGGGGGCTGCGACCACGCCGCGGCCCGTAACTGCTCCAGGAGTCGCTCCACCTCGGCCATGGTAAGTGGACTCACTGCTTCTTTGCTGGGGAGCAGGATCCGAAAGAGGAGGAGGTACCCCCGCCCATCCACTATATACTCCCCCAACTCCCCTCCTCCCGGGTACACCCCCTGTGCTCATGACCACCCCCTCCGCCTATGCCTCCTTTGGGAAGGTGGGGAGGCTCAGCTCTGGCCATTTCTGACTTCCACTGCTAGAAAAACTTCTGAAGTTGGTGTAATTGTTTCCAGCTTTCCCCTTACAACCAGATTTGCTTGCCCGTGCCGTCTCTACGGTGCCCAGGCTATTGTCCTACATGCTGTTATCATTTAAGGGGTGTTTCCACCTTGGACATCTATGCCATATCTACAGAGATATCTGATAAGAGCAGGTTCCATCTCTGTGATCCGCACCTTTGTGGAGAATAGGGGTCTTCGTCAGACCTGCAGCCCATCCTGGTGAGTCGCTGCCCTCTGCTGCTGCATCCAGGTAGAAAATGAAGGAGCAATGAATTTCAGCACAAAGTAAGTGATATATTAGAGGATACACAGTATTTTTCACACTCTAACATACTCAGAATCCTGCCTTCTTGACCACCACCATCACAAAAACAAGCATGTGTCTGCCCCACTGTCCATCCTAGAAGACCATTCAATGATGGGGACTAGAGTTGAACGACTTTGGTCGGATGAAACTGGTCCGACTAGGGCAAAAAAAGTCGGAGTTTCGTCCGAAACCCGACCCCAAAGCAAGTCAATGGGGAATAAAAGTCGGCATTGAGTGGATGAATGTCATCCGCTCAATGCCGACTTTTATTTCCCATTGACTTGCATTGGGGTCGGGTTTCGGACGAAACTCCGACTTTTTTTGCCCTAGTCGGACCAGTTTCATCCGACTCAAATTTTGTTTCATTCAGGTTTCATGAAACCCGATCCGACCAAAGTCGCTCAACTCTAATGGGGACCCCTCTTTTTTTTTTTTTTTGCAAAGTTTACATATATTTTGGAAGTATGCTGATCCATATATGAATGGTGTGTCCTGTATAGAGTACCGCCTGTGCTGATACTTTGTACAGTGCACATCAGTTATCTACATCTGATACATCCTGTTAGTGCAGAATTGTGCCGTGCTCATATGTTGCGTAACTGACGGTCAGTTTCTGCTGCTTTTTATCTGCATATTCTCTGCATCAAAATACACAATACCAATTGTCTCTGGTTTTGGCTGCATTTGAAGCAGCGTTAAGTGCAGAAAAGCTTTGATTCTCCATTGAAAAATGTAACTGCATTAGCTTTTTCTGGTATCACCATAAAGAAAATAATATGCACCGGAAAAAAAAAAATTGCGCAGTTGACCAGTGTCTTTAAGCGCACAGTGGCAGGAGTTTTTTATGGAATCACACCCACTTTGCTTGGACAGTTATACACGGCAGATTTTCTGCACAAAAAAAATGCAGTGTTTACGCTACGTGGGAACATGGCTTTACGGGAGTTGTACTGTAGTGGGTGGTAGAGTATAGTCCCAGCCTGTTCCCCGCATTACGTACATCCCTAGTCGCTTGATGTTATTGCTGGGGATGTGGGGAGCTGTCCGGACTCGATGCGGTTGTCGGCACAGACATGTTGGGTGCTGTGCGTCTCCTGCAGGCTACACTATTCCTGTTCAGAGCATGTTTATCCGTGTCATAACACGGCATAATGACTGCATGACTTACCTCCGAGCTGCCCGCAATCCACAGCTCCTCTCCTGGAAAGTTTTATATCCCGGACATGTCCAGGATTGTCTGGGAATGTCTATGTGAAAAGGGTCCATTGTCATGAACTGACAGCACCTGGACAAGTAGAAAGCACTGAGATATCTCCCACAGGACAGAGGTATCTCCCAGCAAATGGGAATGGAGGAAAGCCCCCAACACTTATCAGCATAAACCCCAGAAATGTGCATTGTATGCTTACATAGCCAGAGATTATTCTGCCGATATCTGGGACAGATGGGTGATTGAGGAGGTGACTACATACTGATAGGAAACATTAAGGATAACGTAATCACAGCATGAGTGTGCATGGAATATGTTGGCACAATGGAAAAAAATGACCTCTACATTATAAGGTCTCATCCCTGCAAGATGATGCTCGCCAAAGATTGCAATGTGTCGTTGCTACATTGAACATAGTAAGGCTAGGTTTACATTAGCATTTGAGTCCGCAGAGTGGTGCTGCAGACTTCTTTCCTTAAGCTCCGCCTACTTCCGCATGCATCCTGCATACCTATCTTCAACATTGTGTATGCAGGGACATGCAGTGTATGCAGATGCGTCCGCGTGCGTCGTCTTGACGTGCCCGCCGAACGCAAGAAAATGCAACGTGTTACGTTCAGAGGGCACTTCAAAATGACGCACACGGACACATCCGCATACAACGCATGTCCCTGCATACACAATGTTAAAGATAGGTGCGCAGGACGCATGCAGAAGTAGGCGGAGCTTAAGAAAAGAATTCCGCAGCACCACGCTGTGGACTGATACGCTAATGTCAACCCAGCCTAACATAGTGTTTAAGGTTGAAGGGAGACTTTAAGTCCAACTAGTTCAACCCATATCCTATCCTAACCTGACCTAACATGTTGATCCAGAGGAAGGCAAAAAAAACCCATGCGGCAAACACTAAGCTCCACATTGGGGAAAAAAATTCCTTCCCAGGTCCACATACGGCAATCAGACTAGCTCCCTGTATCAACGCCCTATCAAGGAAACTAGTATATATACCCTGTAATATTATACTTTTCAAGAAAGGCATCCAGGCCCTTCTTAAATTTTAGTAGTGAATCACTCATTACAACATCATATGGCAGAGTTCAATAGACTTACTGCCCTTACAGTAAGTCTTTTGGCGTCGGTGATTATGCATAAACCTTCTTTCCTCCAGACGTAGAGGATGCCCCCTTGTCCCTGTCTCAGGCCTAAGAGTAAAAAGATCATTAGAAAGGTCTTTGTACTGTCCCCTCATATACTGTGTTTATACATTGTAATAAGATCACCCCTAAGCCTTCGATTCTCCAAACTAAATAACCCCAAGGGTAATAACCTGTCTTGGTATTGCAGACCCCCCAGTTCCCTAATAACCTTGGTCGCTCTTCTCTGCACCTGCTCCAGTTCAGCTATGTCTTTCTTATACACCGGAGACCAGAACTGTACACAGTATTCTAAGTGTGGTCGCACTAGTGACTTGTATAGAAGTAAAATTATCTTCTCCTCATGAGCATCTATGCCTCTTTTAATGCATCCCATTATTTCATTTGCCTTTGCAGCAGCTGCCTGACACTGGCCACTAAATGTGAGTTTGTCGTCCACCCATACGCCCAGGTCTTTTTCAGTGACAGTTTTGCCCAGTGTTTTACAATTAAGCACATAATTATACATCTTATTTGTTCTACCCAAGTGCATGACCTTACATTTATCCCCATTAAAGCTCATTTGCAATTTACCAGCCCAAGCTTCTAGTTTACATAAATCCTCCTGTAATTTAAAATTGTCCTCCTCTGTATTGATTACCCTGCAGAGTTTAGTGTCATCCGCAAATACTGAAATTCTACTCTCTATGCCCCCTACAAGGTCATTAGTAAATATGTTAAAATGAAGCGGGCCTAATACTGACCCCTGTGGTACTCCACTGCTAACCGTGACCCAGTCCGAGTGTGCTCCATTAATAACCACCCTTTGTTTCCTATCCCTGAGCCAGCTCTTAACTCACTTACACATATTTTCCCCTATCCCCATTGTTCTCATTTTATGTATCAACCTTTTGTGTGGCACCGTATCAAAAGCTTTTGAAAAGTCTATGTACACCACGTCCACTGCATTTCCTTGGTCCAGTCCGGAACCTACCTCTTGATAAAAGCTTATTAGATTAGTCTGACAGGAACGGTCCCTTGTAAACCCATGTTGATATTGGGTCATGAGGTTATTCTTCTTCAGATACTCCAGTATAGTATCTCTTAGAAAACCCTCCAGGATTTTACCCACAGTAGAGGTTAAGCTTACTGATTTTTAGACGCCGCCGTACTTCCTGCTGGGTTAAGCAGGTGACATTTAATGGAGAATTTTTATCACTGATCATGTTATCCGTCATGGGATTTTCTTGTGTAAATACTGTTGAAAAAAAAAGTCATTTAGCATATTGGCTTTTTCCTCATCCTCATCCACCATTTCACCCAGACTATTTTTAAGGGGGCCAACACTATCATTTTTTAGTTTCTTACTATTTATGTAGTTAAAGAATATTTTGGAATTATTTTTACTTTCTCTGGCAATGAGTCTCTATGTCTCAATCTTTGCTACCTTGATTTGCTATTTACAGAATTTATTTAATTTTCTGTATTTATTTAATGCCTTATCACTACCTACCGTATTTTTCGGACCATAAGACGCACTTTTCCCCAAAAAAATTTTGGGGGAAAGTGGGGGGTGCGTCTTATGGTCGCAATATACTCACCTCCGGGGCTCTGCTGTGCGGTGGTGGCAGCGGGCGGGGCTCTGCGGTGCGGTGGTGGCAGCGGGCGGGGCTCTGCGGTGCGGTGGTGGCGGCGGGCTGTGCTCCGGTGCAGGGGCGGCGGCTCCGCCGGCATTTCCTCGCAGCCCGGAGGCCCCCGCACATCCCTTGCTGGCCTTCGCCATGTTGCAGTGGCCTCCGGGAACATGGACGCTGGAAAGATGGCCGCCGGTCCGGGGACGGCGCATGCGCAGGTTCAGATCTCGTCCTGAGATCTCGGGGGACGAGATTCAAATCTCGGCAACGAGATCTCGAGACGAGATCTGAACCCGCGCATGCGCCGTCCCCGGACCGGCGGCCATCTTTCCGGCATCCATGTTCCCGGAGGCCACCGCAACATGGCGGCGGCCAGCAAGGGATGTGCGGGGGCCTCCGGGCTGCGAGGAAATGCCGGCGGAGCCGCCGTCCCTGCACTGGAGCACAGCCCGCCGCCACCCTCACCCCGCAGAGCCCACCTGCCCCAGCACAACTGCCACAGCACAGCTGCCCCAGCCTCAGGACAGCTGCCCCAGCCCCAGCACAGCTGCCTCAGCCTCAGGACAGCTGCCCCAGCAAAGCTGCCCCAGCCCCAGCACAGCTGCCCCAGCCTCAGGACAGCTGCCCCAGCCCCAGCACAGCTGCCCCAGCCTCAGGACAGCTGCCCCAGCAAAGCTGCCCAGCCTCAGGACAGCTGCCCCAGCCTCAGGACAGCTGCCCCAGCAAAGCTGCCCCAGCCCCAGCAAAGCTGCCCCAGCCTCAGGACAGCTGCCTCAGCACAGCTGCCCCAGCCTCAGGACAGCTGCCCCAGGACAACCAACCTGCCCCAGCACAGAGCCGCCACCGCACGAGCCTGGACCACTACTAGTAGCCTGTGACTACTCCACCTGTGCCGGATCCCTTCCCGGGTAAGCTGAATTCGGACTGTAAGATGGACCCCCATTTGACACATTATTTTTTTCCCTATTTTCCTTCTGAAAATTGGGGTGCGTCTTATGGTCCGGTGCGTCTTATAGTCCGAAAAATACGGTACTTGCTTTAATTCTCTAAATGCTTCCTTTTTGTCACTTATTGCGCCCTAACAGCTCTATTTAGCCATAGTGGTCTCCTCCTATTTCTAGCATGTTTATTTCCATACGGTATACAGTGGGGCAAAAAAGTATTTAGTCAGTCAGCAATAGTGCAAGTTCCACCACTTAAAAAGATGAGAGGCGTCTGTAATTTACATCATAGGTAGACCTCAACTATGGGAGACAAACTGAGAAAAAAAAATCCAGAAAATCACATTGTCTGTTTTTTTTTCATTTTATTTGCATATTATGGTGGAAAATAAGTATTTGGTCAGAAACAAAATTTCATCTCAATACTTTGTGATATATCCTTTGTTGGCAATGACAGAGGTCAAACGTTTTCTGTAAGTCTTCACAAGGTTGCCACACACTGTTGTTGGTATGTTGGCCCATTCCTCCATGCAGATCTCCTCTAGAGCAGTGATGTTTTTGGCTTTTCGCTTGGCAACACGGAGTTTCAACTCCCTCCAAAGGTTTTCTATAGGGTTGAGATCTGGAGACTGGCTAGGCCACTCCAGGACCTTGAAATGCTTCTTACGAAGCCACTCCTTCGTTGCCCTGGCGGTGTGCTTTGGATCATTGTCATGTTGAAAGACCCAGCCACGTTTCATCATCAATGCCCTTGCTGATGGAAGGAGGTTTGCACTCAAAATCTCACGATACATGGCCCCATTCATTCTTTCATGTACCCGGATCAGTCGTCCTGGCCCCTTTGCAGAGAAACAGCCCCAAAGCATGATGTTTCCACCACCATGCTTTACAGTAGGTATGGTGTTTGATGGATGCAACTCAGTATACTTTTTCCTCCAAACACGACAAGTTGTGTTTCTACCAAACAGTTCCAGTTTGGTTTCATCAGACCATAGGACATTCTCCCAAAACTCCTCTGGATCATCCAAATGCTCTCTAGCAAACTTCAGACGGGCCCGGACATGTACAGGCTTAAGCAGTGGGACACGTCTGACACTGCAGGATATGAGTCCATGGTGGCGTAGTGTGTTACTTATGGTAGGCCTTGTTACATTGGTCCCAGCTCTCTGCAGTTCATTTACTAGGTCCCCCCGCGTGGTTCTGGGATTTTTGCTCACCGTTCTTGTGATCATTCTGACCCCACGGGGTGGGATTTTGCGTGGAGCACCAGATCGAGGGAGATTATCAGTGGTCTTGTATGTCTTCCATTTTCTAATTATTGCTCCCACAGTTGATTTCTTCACTCCAAGCTGGTTGGCTATTGCAGATTCATTCTTAACAGCCTGGTGCAGGGCTACAATTTTGTTTCTGGTGTCCTTTGACAGCTCTTTGGTCTTCACCATAGTGGAGTTTGGAGTCAGACTGTTTGAGGTTGTGCACAGGTGTCTTTTTATACTGATAACAAGTTTAAACAGGTGCCATTACTACAGGTAATGAGTGGAGGAAAGAGGAGACTCTTAAAGAAGAAGTTACAGGTCTGTGAGAGCCAGAAATCTTGATTGCTTGTTTCTGACCAAATACTTATTTTCCACCATAATATGCAAATAAAATGAAAAAAAAACAGACAATGTGATTTTCTGGATTTTTTTTTCTCAGTTTGTCTCCCATAGTTGAGGTCTACCTATGATGTAAATTACAGACGCCTCTCATCTTTTTAAGTGGTGGAACTTGCACTATTGCTGACTGACTAAATACTTTTTTGCCCCACTGTATATTGTGCACAGGTCCTATTCAGGAAGCTAATAAACATCTCCCATTTTCTTTGTGTATTTTTATGTCTCAGGATATCGTCCCAGTTTGCTGCACTAAGATCATCTCTCCTCCGTAGGAAATTTGCCTTCCTGAAGTTTCGTGTCTTTGTAACCCCTCTACTACACATCTTATTAAAGGATACATGAAAACTTATTATTTTGTGATCACTATTACCCAAGCGACCCCCAACCCTGAAGCGCAATGCAAGTAAATAGGGTCACTATGAGACCACTAGAGTACCCCGACCACGAGGTAAGTCACAAGAATTCCAGCCGGATCCGTTTCTTTTGCTTGTCGTGGTCACGGTACACTAGGGGTTGCATTGTTGCAGCAACACATAGCAATTTTTGGCTATGTGACCTGTGCTGCAGCCAAAGTCGTCAGGTACCCCAGCCTTATGGCTCCTCTCAGTTTTGCCAGACACATAAATGGAAATGATGCATCCAGGAAACAGTCATCATCATATTAACTTTTATTTCATAAATCAATTCTAAGCATGGAAATAAGTAACTTTGTAATATATCTCATCAGAGAAACCTGCTTCTTTCTCCTCCGGGACTGATGTTCAATTCTTGAGTAAAATCTGTATTCAGTGATAACAGATTTTCTCATTCCTGAAATAGGAGATGACATAAGATTTTATGGAGATGAGAGTTGGGAAGAGGATGGGGGGAGCGAGAGGCAGATACAGATATTCTGCTGCAAGTTCCATAGATAGTTTTCCAAAGAACTTTATAAGCCCCAACCGTTATCTCCTATGTCAGTAATGGGTGTAACGGGGTCCACCCAAACTGGGGTACCTCTTTCAGTACCACCCCGTGTTTTCGGAGATCCACTCTGCGTTGGCTGGAGTTTGAATGAATGACGCTGGCTGTAATTCCCTGTTTACATGGGCGCATATAAAAGATCACTGCTTCTCCATGTATTTCCAGTCTGACAACACTTTACTCACAGGACACAGAATATATCACACAGATGCAGAGGGCCGGCCAATAGAAAAGCGGCAGGCCAGACATACATTACAAAAGCCGCAGGTGGCCGGAGCCTGCCGATGTTTACTGTGGAAATTACAAAGGTGAGGGGAGGGCGGACAAAAGGGGAATGCTGATGCCTTAGGGACATGCATCTCACATAGAACCTATTATACATCCATATAACTGCACAACATATTCTTGGTGCTAAGCGGTTCTGTAACACGTAACACGGCTCCCCTTTTCAGCGACGCGATCGGCATACACAGTCTGATCCTCAACGGATCGGTTTGGGGATGACCGAAGTTTATGGGGTTGGTACAAGTTCCGTTTGTCGACTTAGTCCATCGGCATTACCGTTTTGTTTGCCGGGTCTGTGGTGGATGGTGAAGTCCAAAGGTTGTAGGGCTAAACTCCACCGCAGCAATCTGGCGTTGTCTCCGGAGACCCGATTAAGCCAGACTAGGGGATTACGGTCCGTTAGGAGGGAAAACTGTCGTCCATACAAATATGGTTGCAACTTCTTGAGTGCCCATACTACCGCCAGGCATCTCGATGGCCGCATAGCTTACTTCACGGGGCAGTAGTTTCCAACTCAGGTAAGCTACCGGGTGTTCTTGGCCGTCCGGCCCGACTTGGCTCAGTACTGCCCCCAATCCAAACATAGAAGCGTCTGCGTGAACCAGGAAACGTTTAGTTGGGTCGGGTGTGGCCAATACAGGGGTATTGGTGAGGGCGTCCTTTAGTTGGCGGAAGGCTTCCTCACACTCTGAGGTCCAGGTTACCTGGCGGGGTTGGTTCTTATGGGTCAAATCAGTAAGGGGCTTGGCTACGCTGCTGTAATTGGGAACAAATTTCCTGTAATACCCCGCTGTCCCTAGAAACGCCATGACCTGGGTTTTAGTGCGTGGGATGGGCCATTTGGCTATGGCCTCAATCTTGGCTGGTTCTGGTCGCTGTTTTCCACTTCCCACCCAATGCCCTAAATACTGAACCTCTGCTTTGTCCACGTGACACTTGTTTGGGTTCAGGGTGATTCCGGCCTGGTGGATCCTGTCCAATACTGTCTCTAGGTGATTTAGATGCTCTTCCCATGTCGCACTGTAGATGGCGATGTCGACCAGGTAGGCACAAGCATGCATAGTCCTGGAGACCATCCAGAAGCCGGTCAGCCAGCCTTTGGAAGGTCGCCGGGGCATTCTTCATCTCGAATAGCATAACTCGAAACTGGAATAAGCCGAACGGGGTGACAAATGCCAACTTGGGAATAGCGTCAGGACTAAGAGGAATCTGCCAGTAGCCTTTGCATAGATCGATGGTGGTCAAATACTTTGCCTCCGCCAGTCGGTCTAACAACTCATCCACACACGGCATGGGGTATGCATCCGTCACTGTTTTCTCATTGAGCTTACGATAGTCTGCACAAAACCGTGTAGTCCCTTCCTTCTTGGGCACTAACACTACGGGGGATGCCCAGGGACTATCTGACTCTTCAATGACCCCTAAACGCAGCATCTCTTGTCGCATCCCCTCTCGTACAGACTCAGGGACGTGGAAGGGGTTTTGTCGCAGGGGGGTCTGATCCTGGGTCTCAACCTTGTGTTGTGACAGGCGAGTGTACCCCGGTCTCTCTGAAAACATCCTCTGTCGCAGCCTCAACAACGCAACCGCCTGCTGTCTCTCCCGGGGGCCAAGGTCTTCACCCAAGTGTACCTGGTCCCATGTTTTAGACTGAGTCCTTTCCCCTAAGACATCCGGCAAGGGAAGTCCGGCTAAATCACCTGCTTCAGGTGCACAGATGGCCACTACCTCTTCAGGGCGCTCTCGGTAGGGCTTCAGCATATTCACGTGGAACATGCGGCTAACCCTGGGGTCGTCACAATCGGCAACATTATAGGTTGTGTCGGTTATTTTCCCCACTACCTGGTAGGGCCCCTGCCATGCAGCTTGAAACTTATTCTGCTTAGTGGGCTCTAACACCAGGACCTTCTGTCCTATTTCCAAAGTGCGCTCTCTGGCCCTCCGATCGTACCATATGCGCTGGCGCCGCTGGGTCGCCTGCATATTCTCACGTACAGCCTGAGTCAGCTCCTGTAGGCGGTCCCAGCACATAGGGTACAATAGGTACCCCTTCTATGAGGCCCTCCCCTTCCCAGTGTTCCAGCACTAAGTCTAGGGGTCCCCTTACCTGTCTCCCGTATACCAGCTCGAACGGGGAGAACCCCGTGGATTCTTGGGGCACCTCCCGATAGGCAAACTGGAGGTGTGGCAAGAATTTCTCCTAGTCCCTGTAGGTCCTGGTAAAAGTCCCAATGAGCTGTTTTAATGTCCCGTTAAAGTGTTCACACAACCCATTGGCTTGCGGGTGGTATGGGGCGCTTTTAATGGACTTTACGCCGCACAGCTTCCACAGTTGGTTGGTCACCTCTGCTGTAAACTGGCTACCCTGGTCCGAGATAATCTCCCGGGGAAATCCAACCTGTGACAACACCTGGAGAGGGCGGCCGCCACCGTCTCTGCCAGTATGTTAGGTAACGCAACCGCCTCTGGATACCGTGTGGCATAATCTACCACTGTCAATATATACTTTTTCCCGGACGGACTGGGTTTGGCTAACGGCCCTATCAGATCGACCGCTACTCGGCTAAATGGTTCCTCCACAATGGGGAGGGGGCGTAATTTGGCCTTGCATCGATCCCCCCTCTTGCCAATGCGCTGACAACTGTCACAGGTCTGGCAGTACTGACGAACATCATAGGTTACCCCCGGCCAAAAGAAGTTTTGTGTCAGACGATGTCTGGTGCGACTGACGCCGAAGTGCCCGGCCAAGGGTATATCATGAGAGATTCGCAGTAGCTGCCTATACTTCTTGGGAACTACCAGCTGTTGTTTTATAGTGGGGCTCGTCCCTGTGTGGTGCTGCTCTGTGATCCGGTAGCGGAGTCCCTGCTTCCATACAAACTGTTCCCCTTCCAGTACTCCTCTCCCCTCCCGTGCCTTCCCACGATATCCCTCTAATGAAGGATTCTCAAGTAACTCCCTCTTAAATTCATCTGGGGTGGCCCAAGAAATGTGTCTGGCTATGGGAATACATGCAGGGCTGGGATGTCTTACCTGGGCCTCCTCTGAGTGTCATTCCGCCTCCGCAGCTCGAGCTTGTCTCCGGGTAGTCACAGGATAGGTCTCAGCCAGAGGGGCCACCGAGAATGCAGACAACATGGGCCCCAAGTAATTTCCCAGCAAGACGTCTGCAGGCAAATCCTCCATCAAGCCGACCTCAACAAGGCCATCCCCGACTCCCCAGTTCAGGTGAATCCTGGCAGTGGGTAGTCGATGTATAGCTCCCTCTGCTACACGGACTGCCACTGTCCGGTCCGTCTTAGAATCATAGAATCGTAGAGTTGGAAGGGACCTCCTGGGCCATCTGGTCCAACCCCCTGCTCAAAGCAGGATTCGCTAAATCATCCCAGTTAGATGTCTGTCCAGCCTCTGTTTGAAGACTTCCATTGAAGGAGAACTCACCACTTCTCGTGGCAGCCTGTTCCACTCATTGATCACTCTAACTGTCAAAAAGTTTTTTCTAATATCTAATCTGTGTCTCCTCCCATTCAGCTTCATCCCATTGCTTCTAGTCTTTCCTTGTGCAAATGAGAATAAAGTTGATCCTTCTACAATGTGACAGCCCTTTAGATATTTGTAGACAGCTTTTCAGTCTCCTCTCAGTCTTCTCTTTTGCAAACTAAACATTCCCAAATCCTGCAACCTTTTCTTCTCTTGGTCCCTGATGAGATGAGGCTTCACAAGGGTCAAAGTTGCCCCGGAATCTCTTAGTCCCTGCATATGTTTCCCATTAACCCACACGACCTGTCGATGCTGTTGTCGATTATCTGCCCGGGCTGCCTGCACAGGGTCTACTTCATGCAGCACTTCCTCCATCTCTTCCACCCCTTGGTTAGTCGTAGCCCCCAATGCCGGGTCAGCTTCGCCGTGGTAGCAGTGTACAGCAGCCCGGCTGAAGGTAGCTATTCCCGCCTTTGGCCACGGGTATGCTGAGTCCGGTTGGGGCATTGTCTTTGCAGGTGGCCCAGCTGACGGCAGGTGTGGCATCGCGCTCCAGGGGGACTGGTAGGCTGGGTTTCTAGCTGGTCCCCCTACAATCTTCGGTGGTTTGGGGCCCGCCAGGTCCATGGGCGGGCCCCTAGTGACCACCTTTGATCCGGAGAACTGCGGGCTCCTGGCATCATGATGTTCATCGGCCAGACGATTGGCTTCCTCAAGAGTCGTTGGCCGCCTGTCCCGAAGCCATTCCTGTGTCTCGGGGTTTAGTCCATTAAAGAATCGTTCTAAAATGAAGAGCTGGAGGACGTTCTCCTTAGTGGTTGCTTGGCTCCCTTGCACCCACTGTAGCAGTGACCGCCGTAATTTACAGGCCCATTCAGCGTGGGTATCGGTTACGCGTTTTATAAGTCCGCGGAACTTTTGGCGGTAGGCCTCTGGTGTCAGCGCATACCGGGCCAAGATCACTTCTTTGATCCGCTCATAGTCCATACAGTCCTCATCAGGTACCGTGCGATAGGTGTCCGCTGCCCGGCCTGTCAGCTTGCTGGCCAGAATCTGAACCCGTTCCTCCGGCTTCACTTGATGAAGGGCACACTGCCACTCAAAATCCTGCAGAAAGCCATCAATGTCTTCCTCTGCCTCCCCCAACTGTCGGAAGGCATTATACTGGATCTTTTTGTGGCTTACTGTTGAAGGTACCTGGTCGAAGGCCAGAGCTCCCCCTGCTCGCTGGCTCTCTTTCCGCTCTGCCATCTCCCTCTTGGCCAGCTCCACTTTGGTCCGCTCTGCCATCTCCATCTTGGCTAGCTCTATCCTGGTCCGCTCGGCCATCTTTTCCTTCAGATCAGTACGCACATCAGCCATCACCTCTCGTATGATCTCTACTGCAGGGTTTAGGCCATAGAACGCCAGTCTGTTCTTTACCTCCCTCTGGAATTCGGTCTCCTCCACGTTCACATTGGGGGGCGCTGCACTGTCGTGTTCCATGATGGCTGCTATCAAATCCGCTTTTGTTTTGTTGCTGGCGATCAACCCTCGGGCTTCCACCAGATCTTTTAATGTAGTCCTCTTTAACTTCTGGTAGTTATTTTCCATTCATTCCTTTTCTCCTGTAGAAGGGGTATCAAATCCCGCTGTCTGCCACCAGTGTAACGGGGTCTTCCCAAGCTGGGGTACCTCTTTCAGTACCACTCCGTGTTTTCGGAGGTTCACTCTGCGTTGGCTGGAGTCTGAATGAATGACACTGGCTGTAATTCCCTGTTTACAGGAGCGCATATAAAAGATCACTGCTTCTCCATGTATTTCCAGTCTGACAACACTTTACTCACAGGACACAGAATATATCACACAGACACAGAGGGCTGGCCAATAGAAAAAGCGGCAGGCCAGACATACATTACAAAAGCCGCAGGTGGCCGGAGCCTGCCGATGTTTACTGTGGAAATTACAAAGGTGGGGGGAGGGCGGACAAAAGGGGAATGCTGATGCATTAGGGACATGCATCTCACATAGAACCTATTATACATCCATATAATTGCACAACATATTCTGGGTGCTAAGTGGTTCTGTAACACGTAACAATGGGAAAATCTGTATTCACTAAAGACAGATTTTACCTGTGAATTCAGAATTTTGGCAATAAAAGATCAGTCTAGGAGGTTAAAGAAGCAGATTTCTCTAATAAGATATATTATAAAGTTTCTTACTTCCATGTGACCTATTCATTTATGAAAAATAAGTAAATACAATGATGTTTAGTCTCTAAACTTGTACATAACAGCCATTCAGTAAGTCTCCAACATACAAATAAATTCCTTTAATTCAGCATTATAAGAATGAACTTCTGCTACCCTGCGGATATTTTAGACTGTCTGGCAGTTCTGTGCCAGAATCCAGTCTCAGAATATTAGAATTTCCAGATTATCAGATGATAAATTACAGGAATTTTGCCATAAATAGGATATGCCGTTCCCATGATTTATGGTGATTCTTCACTACTGTCATCATGCGGCTTGTATCGGATGTTGATGTGTTGTCTGGATTTTTGTAGTCACATCCAACTGATAAACGTATTTTGGAAATAAGGCTCGGATTTATCTACAATTGCCTCCAGTCCAGATCTCAGATAAAGTGTCCATCCAGCTGTTAACTCCAGGGCCCCAGGCCAGGCTGACACTGCAGAGGCTAATGGTCAATTATGCCGTCAATTAGCAGCTTTTACATGAGATGTGCCTTACAGACAGGAAAGAGATTGATAGCTGGAAGAAAAAAAGAGAAATGCAGAAGCTAACTGCAGTGCCATGTGTAGTAGAGGCAAGTTTATTGTTTTGTGTACAATTTTATCACAAGAACAGATAGTGCAGTTGGTTTATTTGCACTCCTATGTAAAACCACAGTTAAGAGTTATGTTGTGATTTACCTATTGGCTGTATAATAAGTTTACCATTGCTGTTTCTCCACTTTTCTGGAGCAATTTGCTCTTTTATGTGGCTTCAGTATTTGCATCTTTGGGTTCGCAATCATCTGCGTAAATAAAATTGCTTCAATGTTGTTCCTGAAAAGTAAGATGAGTGTCATGCGAGTTCAGTGTGATTTTTTTCAAGTAACATCTGCATGACATCCATATACAATACATTTTTAAAATCATCTTTTACATACATTAATGATCTGTCATTTCAAGCTAGTTTTCTAACTAATCTCCCTTATTTTTATTAACCAGCTAACGGAAAGCAGACAGCTGTGAGCTGGTGTTAATAGTATGTGAAGAGGCCACTATCCATGCAATTTCCTAGTCTATTAATATCAGCTCACAGCTGTCTGTTTAACCTTTACTTGTTATTAAAAAGGGGGACCCAAAAAAATGACATGGGTTCCCCCCTATTTTTAATAACCAGCATAGGCTAAGCAGACAGCTGTGGGCTGATATTAATAGGCTTGTAAGAGGCCATGGATATTGTTCCCTTCCCAGACTAATAACACCAGCCCTCAGCCACCCCAGAAATGGCGCATCCATTATATGTGCCAATTCTGGAGCTTAGCCTTGGCTCTTCCTGATTGCCCTGGTGCAGTGGCAATTGAGGTAATGATTTTAGGGTTGATGTCAGCTGTGTAATGTTCGCTGACATCAAGCTCAGGGGTTAGTAATGGAGAGGCTTCTGGCAGACACCCCCCATTACCAACCCCGTAGTCAAAATAAACACACAGAAAAGTATTTCGACTGTATAAAGCACTACACGACAATTACCGTTGTTTACCCATTTATTAGTAAAATAAAAGTAATCCACAAGGGTCCACCGTAAATCCATAACAAGGAGGTCCCACAACGATCCCCGACTCTGCTACATTCAGAAGCTGTGATGAGTGTTGACATCAGTAATGTGAATTCTCAACATGGCCACCGGAATACAATGAAAGGAGTGTGAGAACCTGGCTGCAGTGACGAGCACTGACATCATTAAGGTTAAGGCATTTCAAAGCCGCGAGAACCGCCTTCTGTGACTTGAGGTAACCTTAATGACGTCAGTGCTCGTCACTGTAGCCAGGTTCTCACACTCCGTTCATTGTATTCCGGAGGCTGGGGTAAGTGGTCATGTTACCATTCATCACAGCCTACAGATGTAGCAGAGTCAGTGATTGTCTTTGACCTCCTTATAATGGATTTATGGTGGATTACTTTTAGTTTTATGGTAATAATTGGGTAAATGAGGGTAATTGTTAGGGAGAGTTTTTTTTTTTTTTACAATTAAAGGACTTTTGTGTGTGTTTATCTATTTTGACTACAGGATTAGTAATAGAGTTGTCTGACAGATGCTTCTTCTTTTCTAATTTCTGGGCTTGATGTCAGCGGACATTACACAGCTGACATCAACCCCAAAATCATTACCCCAATTGCCACCATACCAGGGCAATGGGGAAGAGCCAAGGCTAATAACCAGAATTATCCCTATATAAGTTATTACTGGGGCATGTACTTCTCCCAAATGAGTTATCACTTGGGGGGTGTATTTCTTATTCCAAATGAGTTGTTATCACTGGGGGCTGAACACTTCTCCCTATATGAGTTTTTATCACTGGGGGTGTGTTCTTCTTGTCCCTCTATGAGTTGTTATCACTTGAGAGGACTTCTTATCACTATATAAGTAATTACCACGAGCATTTCTTCTCCCTATATGAGATGTTATCACTGGGGAAAAGCACTTCTCTCTGTATGAGTTATCACTGGGGGTGAGCACTTCTTCTCCCTATATAAGTTATCACTTGGGGAGAGCACTTCTTCTGAGTTGATATCACTGGGAGTGAGCACTTCTTCTCTCTGTATGAGTTTTTATCACTGGGGAGTGAACACTTCTTATTCCT
This sequence comes from Dendrobates tinctorius, assembly GCF_039654945.1. Taxonomy (NCBI): domain Eukaryota; kingdom Metazoa; phylum Chordata; class Amphibia; order Anura; family Dendrobatidae; genus Dendrobates; species Dendrobates tinctorius. The sequence continues at coordinate 5,912,437 of NW_027361993.1, forward strand.
ATATGAGTTATCACTGGGGCGAGCACTTCTTAACCCTATATGATTTGTTATCACTGGGGCTAGAATTTCTTCTCCCTATATAAGTTTTTATCACTGGGGAGAGCACTTTTTTATATGCGTTGTTGGCACTGGGGGAGAGCACTTCATCTGTATGAGTTGTTATCACTGGGAGTGAGCACTTCTTCTCTCTACATGAGTTGTCATGACTGGGGGTGAGCACTTCTCTCTGTATGAGTTGTTATCACTGGGCGCAAGCACTTCTTATTCCTATATGAGTTATCTCTGGGGGCGAGCACTTCTCCCTATATGAGTTTCTAGCACTGGGGATGAGCACTTCTTTGACCTTTATGAGATGTTATCTTCTCCCTGTATGACTTATTCTCACAACAACTTCTCACTGTATGAGTTATCACTGGGGGCGAACACTTCTTCTCCCTATATTAATTATTACTGGGGCCAAGCACTTCTTCAACCAATATGAGTTATCACTGGGGGTGAGCACTTCCTCTCTCTATATGAGTTATCACAGGGGGTGAGCACTTTTTCTCCCTATATGAGCTGGTATCACTGAGAGGAGCACTTCTTCTCATCGTTTGAATTGTTATCACTGAGGGTTATGCACTTCTTCTCCCTATATGAGTTGTTATCACTGGAGGCAAACCCTTCTTCTCCATGTATAGGATGTTGTCACTGGGAGCGAACACTTTTTCCTGTATGAGATGTTATTACTGGGGGTGAGTACTTCTTCTCCCTGTATGACATGTTGTCACTGGGGATGAGCACTTCTTCTCCCTGTTTGAGATGTTATCACTGGTGGGCGAGTACTTCTTCTCTATATATGAGATGCTATCACTGGGGGCATGTTCTTCTTCTCTCTGTTACATACTGTGCCAAGTATAACAAGTACATTTTGATTAAATCACTTATGCATACAGGTGTTACTTGTCATTGAAATCCTGTCTCTGATGATAAAAAACTTGTGTAAGCTCTTCTGAAAATACAGGAAATCTGACTCTAAAAAAGCGGCAGAGGCAAGTGTTAAAATGTTATTTTTATTTTTTTAATAAAGATAGTGATATGAAAAAAATGCATTTTTTTTAAATGCATGTAGCACAAAAACCTGATGTCACAGGTTTACCGTGACGGAGAGGAGCCAAAAGATCACAGCGTCTGATTTCTCCTGCTCCTACACTGAGTAGAAGCACTTCATATTAAACGGAGCAGGTTTCTTTAAAGTAAGCAGTGCAGGGAAGCTTTGCTGCCTTAAGGCTCTCAGTTGTGCACCGTTAGTTACTCACATCTCCCCTGTTGTATTTTATCTTGATGATTGATTTTTTAATTTATTCACCTGACCTTGAGTCACATCAAGTACATGTCAGGCAGGTCTTACAGATACTCAGAGACGATATATTATTTATCAAACCAGAGAAATGTATGTTCTCTGTTGAGGAGACCTCTTTTCTAGTCTATGTTTTATCGTCTACCTGTTTTTGCACGGTTCCGGCGAAAGTCCAGGCGGTACTGGATTGGGATCGTCCTGTGATTTGAAGGCATTACAAATGTTTTTGGGTTTCGCCAACTACTACCATAAGCTCATCAAAAGCTTTTCGGTAGTGGTCAAACCTCTGACGGATATGACCAGGAAAGGGACAGACTTTTCCAAATGGTCCAGTCCAGTCCAGCCAGGGAGGCATTCGATACCTTGAAGGAGTCTGCACCAATTCTCATACAGCCTGAAGTTACTCTGACATTTATTGTAGACGTTGACGTATCTAAAGTGGGGGTGGGGTCTGTATTGTTGCAGGGTGCGTCTCCTGGTAAATGGCATCCATGTGCATACTTTTCTAGAAAACTGTCATCTGCGGAGAGAAATTATGACATTGGTAACACAGAACTCTTGGCAATCAATTGGGCTTTTGAAGAATGGCGTCATTTTCTGGAGGGGGTAGTTAATCCGGTTATGGTAATCACACATCATAAGAATCTCGTAAATCTAGATTCTGCAAAATGTTTAATGCTTTTAGGCAAGATGGGCATTGTTCTATACCAGGTTTAACTTTTCTGTTACATACAGGCTGGGGAACAAGAACATTAAGGTAGATGCCTTATCTCATTGTTTTCCTGGGGGGTGGAGGTAATTGTGAACTGGTTCATATACTATAAAAAGGGGTGGTTATTCCGTCTATATGCTCATATATTGAGAAATAGGTTGTTGAGGCTCAGGGGGACGCCCCTGCTGTCTGTCCGTTAGGTAAACTGTTTGTACTTGTAATTCTCCGTCTTAGAGTTGTTAGTGAACATCATGATTCGGTTTTGGCCGGACATCTCGGTAATAAAGTCACCACTAGAGTTGAGCGATACCGTCCGATACTTCAAAGTATCGTATCGGATGGTATCGGCCGATCTTTAAAAAAAGTATCGGTATCGCCGATTCCGATACCGGAAGTCCCATTCAAGTCTATGGGACTTCCGGTATCGGAATAAGAAAAACCCTTTCCTGCCCTTGTACAGCCTCTCTGGGGTCTGTATGGGCCTTTCGGGGGGCTGTGCCGGCCTGCCAGGGGGTCTGTGCAGGCTCCGGTGGTCTGTGCCGGCCTGCCGGTGGTCTGTGCAGGCTCCGGGGGGCTGTGCCGGCCTGCCGGGGGGCTGTGCCGGCCTGCCGGGGGGCTGTGCAGGCTCCGGGGGGCTGTGCCGGCCTGCCGGGGGGCTGTGCCGGCCTGCCGGGGGGCTGTGCAGGCATCGTCCGATGGGACTACAAGTCCCATCGGGCGATGCCTGCTACCATGACAGTGATTGACACATTAGCCAATGATGGGACAGTAGTAGTCCCATCATCCGGCTAATGTGTTAAATGTAAAAAAAAAAAAAAAAAAAAAAAAAATTACATGCTACATACATACAACATGCATACTACATACATGCTACATTCATACTACATGCTACATACATACTACATATATACTACATACATACCACATACATACTGCATGCTACATACATACCACATACATACTACATACATACTACATGCTACAAACATACCACATACATACTACATATATACTACATGCATGCTACATACATACTACATGCTACATACATACCACATATATACTACATACATACTACATATATACTGCATGCTACATACATACTACATATATACTACATGCATGCTACATACATACTACATGCTACATACATACCACATACATACTACATACATACTACATACATACTACATACATACTACATGCTACATACATACTACATATATACTACATGCATGCTACATACATACTACATGCTACATACATACCACATATATACTACATACATACTACATATATACTGCATGCTACATACATACTACATATATACTACATGCATGCTACATACATACTACATGCTACATACATACCACATACATACTACATACATACTACATACATACTACATGCTACATACATACTACATATATACTACATGCATGCTACATACATACTACATATATACTACATGCATGCTACATACATACTACATGCTACATGCATGCTACATACATACTACATACATACTACATGCTACATACATACCACATATATACTACATACATACAATACATTCATACAATACATACATAGACATACAGTACATATAACATAGAGTAACATACTTACCAATACTTGTCACATTGTTCCCCGAAGCCATTGTCGTCTACGGAATAAATATTAACATAACAAACCACAAAAATACTCACCCACGATCCGAAGCAGTCCACGAGTGTGTCCCACGACGATCTTGGGTAGAGAACTGCAGCATCGGATGATGCTGCCGTTCTCTACGGGCTGCAGGAATCCAATGACGGAAGGTAGGTATCCTTCCGCACTGTATTCCTCCGCCACTTAAAAAAAAAAAGTCCCTAGTCTCACTTTATGCCATTGCTGTGTGGGAATTTCCCACACAGCAATGGCATAAAGTGAGACTAGGGACTTTTTTTTTTTAAGTGGCGGAGGAATACAGTGCGGAAGGATACCTACCTTCCGTCATTGGATTCCTGCAGCCCGTAGAGAACGGCAGCATCATCCGATGCTGCAGTTCTCTACCCAAGATCGTCGTGGGACACACTCGTGGACTGCTTCGGATCGTGGGTGAGTATTTTTGTGGTTTGTTATGTTAATATTTATTCCGTAGACGACAATGGCTTCGGGGAACAATGTGACAAGTATTGGTAAGTATGTTACTCTATGTTATATGTACTGTATGTCTATGTATGTATTGTATGAATGTATTGTATGTATGTAGTATATATGTGGTATGTATGTAGCATGTAGTATGTATGTAGTATGTATGTAGCATGCATGTAGCATGTAGTATGTATGTAGCATGCATGTAGTATATATGTAGTATGTATGTAGCATGCATGTAGTATATATGTAGTATGTATGTAGCATGTAGTATGTATGTAGTATGTATGTAGTATGTATGTGGTATGTATGTAGCATGTAGTATGTATGTAGCATGCATGTAGTATATATGTAGTATGTATGTAGCATGCAGTATATATGTAGTATGTATGTAGTATATATGTGGTATGTATGTAGCATGTAGTATGTATGTAGCATGCATGTAGTATATATGTAGTATGTATGTAGCATGCATGTAGTATATATGTAGTATGTAGTATGTATGTAGCATGCAGTATGTATGTAGTATGTATGTAGTATATATGTAGTATGTATGTAGCATGCATGTAGTATGTATGTAGCATGCATGTAGTATGTATGTAGCATGTATGTAGTATGTATGTAGCATGTAGTATGTATGTAGCATGCATGTAGTATGTATGTAGTATTTTTTTTTTTTTTTTTAACATTTAACACATTAACCGGATGATGGGACTACTACTGTCCCATCATTGGCTAATGTGTCAATCACTGTCATGGTAGCAGGCATCGCCCGATGGGACTTGTAGTCCCATCGGACGATGCTTGCACAGACCCCCGGACATCAGCACAGCCCCCCGGCAGGCCGGCACAGCCCCCCGGCAGGCCGGTACAGACCCCCACAGGGTGCACAGACCACCGGCAGGCCGGCACAGCCCCCCGGCAGGCCGGTACAGACCCCGGGCAGTCCACACAGCCCCCCGGCAGGCCGGCACAGCCCCCCGGCAGGCCGGCAGAGACCCCCGGAAGGCCCGAAATGACGGCGCATCATGATGCGCACACACCGCGCATCATGATGACGTCAGGCCGTCAATCAACTGAACTTCCGATTCCGATGCCGAATTCCGATATTGAAAAAATATCGGAAGTCGGTATCGGAATCCCGATACAGCAAGTATCGGCCGATACCCGATACTTGCGGTATCGGAATGCTCAACACTAGTCACCACAGATCTTCTTACTCAGAGTTTTTGGTGGCCAGAGGTACAGAAGGATGTCCGGCCTGCAGTGTTTCTGCACGTTCTAAAACCTCTCATACTCATCCGTCTGGGTTTCTCCAACCATTGTCGATTCCCTGTAGACCTTGGACTTGTCAATTTTATCACTGATCTACACGTGTCGGCAGGTAATACTGTAATTTTTGTGGTGGTGAACAGATTCAGTAAAATGTCTCATTTCATTGTGCTATCCACTTTACCTAATGACAAGACCTTGGTGCAAATTTTCATCAGATTGTAAAATTACATGGGATTCCTACTGTTATTGCTTCTGATCGGGGGTGACGTTTATTTCCAAATTTTGGAGGGCGTTTTGCACTTGTTTGGGAATCCATCTGTTGTTCTCTTCAGAATTTCACCTGCAGTCTAATGGGCAAACTGAACGGGTTAACCAGAATCTTGAGACTTATCTTGGGTGTTTTATGTCTGAGAATCAGAAGGATTGGGTTACCTACTTACCGCTAGCTGAATTTGGAGTAATCATTGTCATGAGTCTACTAGTAAGTTCCCGCTTTTTTGGGCATGCGGGTTTCATCCTCAGTTCAGCTCATTTAATAGGAATCATTCTTCTGGAATACCTGAAGAATGATTTTCTTCATCAGTTACATCTGTGTGGCAAGGGGTTCTTGATAATTTGAGGAAGAAGGGGGTCCAAATTATTATTATTAATTATTATAGCGCTACGCTCCCTCTCCCATCATCCCCCTGTCAGCGTCTGATGTCAATGACGCCGACAATGACAAGGAGTCGTGATGCTGTCACTACCCGGTGCCTGTGGTCTGGAGGTGTGATGGTGCTCAGAGCAGCAGAGGAACCAGGAAGAAGAGAGGTGAGCATTTATTTTTTATAGGGGCTGCCTTATACTACACAGTGTGCCTATGGGGGGCTTCCTTATACTACAGAGTCTGCCTATGGGGGGCTTCCTTATACTACAGAGCCTACCTATGGGGGATTCTTTTACTACAGAGTCTGCCTATGGGGTACTGCCTTATACTACAGGGTCTGCCTATGGGGAGCTGCCTTATACTACAGTCTGCCTATGGGGTTAGTTGAGAGTGAATGCTAGGAGCAGAGGTAAAAAAAAGTCTGTGTGGAAAGTTGGGTGACGTACCTGTGGGGAGAATAGACAAATGGACATGCAGATTAGAGTGCGATGATGGCAGATGGCAGGGCACAGTCTGCATACATCATTCTGGATTAATTCTGAGCATCACACTTGTATGATAAACACTTATGTGACACACACTGCAGACTGAAGTCTTGGCAAACTTAGGGTCTGCAATATATGTGCTAGAAAGTGCATTCAGGTGTGAAGCAGAGAGGAGTGGTCTGTGCTCATCTTGGTCAGATAATTAAGAATGAGCTAGATGCATGTGATCAAGGCAGTGTAAACTAGCTCATAAATAACATTGGGGTAAAGCAGGGGTTGAGAGTGAATGCTAGCAGCAGAGGTAAGAAAAGTCTGTGTGGAAAGTTGGGTGACTGTTATGAATGGGTCACCGAGGAGGATAGCAGGCCAGGCTAAGCCACAGAAAACCAGAGAGGTTGGTAACTAAGCGGATGCAGACCCCTGATCCTGTCCACACAACTAGCAGTAGCCGTGGAGCTTACCTACGATGATCCTAGACGCCTCGGCACAGCCGGAGAGCTAACTAAGCTTAAAGCAAGAAAGGGGAAATCTAAACTGCCTCGGAGCAGACCCCAAAGGAATAGACAGCCCCCAAACATATATTGTCGGTGAGGCGGAAAAATAGACTGAGCAAACGATGGGGCCCACACGGACTAGACAGGACAGGAAAGGAAAGACACTGTCTGCAATCACGCAAAAAACCCTGCAAAAAGTCCAACACCTCTGATGCACAAAAACACTGAAGTCGCACGACTTCGCCCCACTATATCAGCACTCTGGTATATTCTGAAAGCAAAGCAAAAAGACCAATATAAAAGGGGACAAAAGAAACTGGCACATGCAGTAACATATGGGCGGTGATTCAGCACAGCCCCAACCGGAGCTATTATATCCAAAAAGACAAAAGAAGCATAGCCATAAAAAATATAATCTTTATTAACGCATAATTGCCAAACAATAAAAGCACCTAAAAGAAGGTATCGGTCCACATAGCCAACCAAAGGTGAGTATACACATATAGATCCAACTATGTCAGTGGAAGAGGTATGTCCATAAGAAATAATGTTTTCCATAAATCTATTGAACACAACATAGTGCTATTGGAAAGCCTCCCATCTAAGCTGCACTGACATGCAAGAGTATAAGAAATGTTATAAATTTATTGCTACACTTACATCAGTTAGATGTGTGCACTGTGTTATATGCAGTATCCACCGCCACTATACATATGCTATGGAAATACCACTTATAAGTTAGTGAGTGAGCAAATGAATGCACATAAATGGCATATATAGAGAGAATGTTCTAGGATAATCCTGTAAGATAAGGGTGCACATTGAACGGGGTACACAGCGCACTGTATATGGCCCCTACCTTTGTGCCATAAGAGTACACTGAGTAGACAATATGCAATAGTATGTGCATGGCACAGATAGGGAGTGTGCGCTGTGAACCCCCATCAATGAACTGCGTGAGAATACACAATGAACAGAAATGCAAGATGTAAGCTCATGATACCAAACATGCCCAATGAAATAGATGCAATAGCTATGTGTATGAAATAAGGGTGCACACTAAGTAGGGTACAAGATGCATTGGCCATAGCCCCTATCTCTGTGCCATTAAATTGAGTAAACAATGCGCAATAGTATGCGCCTGGCACATACAGGGAGTGTGCACTGGTAACACCTATTCATAAACTACATTAGAATATATAATAACCTGAATGCAGAGTGTAGGCTCATAGTGCCATGCATGCCCAGTGAATAGATATAATGCCATGAATTGCCAGCATGAAAAGGCAAATAGCAAGATAAAGTGCAAAGTGCATATAAGAAGCATGCAACCTTGTTGGCCACTATTCCCGACGCGCGTTTCGCCACAGCTTCATCCAAGGGGGTAAAGTAGGAGCTAGCTGACCCGCACAAAGCAGATATAAACAAAACCAGATCAAATGCAAACAGATTAGCAAATGAACCACTTAGCTGAACATGCAGGGAAAGAGCAGGGGACATCAGACCTCAGGAGGCACAGGAAGAAAATCACCATCAGGGATAGAGGGAGTCAGCTGTCTTAAATCCCAACCAGAAACCCCAGATCTTCAATTGTCTTCCTCAATATCAGGTGGCAAGCCTCTGTCAATCAGATCAGCTCCACTACCTCCAGTAACCACCAGAGAGAGCCCAGAAAGAGAACTCTCAATCTGACCAGCTCCACTATCTTCAGTAATCACCAGAGGGAAGCCAGAGAGAGAATTCACAACAGGTGATATACCATTGGAGTTGTTGCAGGATAACAAGGCAGTAGATGATAGCGAGCAAGCAGAGTTCTATACCAAGTGAATGCTAGCAGCAGAGGTAAGAAAAGTCTGTGTGCAAAGTTGGGTGACATACCTGTGGGGAGAATAGACAAATGGACATGCTGGCTATAGTGCGATGGTGGCAGATGGAAGGGCACAGTCTGTATACATCATTCTGGATTAATTCTGAGTATCACATTTGTATGATACACATTGCAGTCAAATATAAGAGTTTGGCTGATCGGAGACGTTTGGTGGATCTAAACCTGTGTTGTTGGTGACTTGGTGTGGTTATCCTCAAGGAACATTAAGTTGAAGGTTTTCCTTTTGGAAACTGGGTCCCAGGTTCATTGGTCCTTATAAGATTGTGACAGTCGTCAATCCGGTAGCATTCTGCCTTGCTTTTCCGTCCACTTTTAGGATCCATAATGTCTTTCATCGATCGCCACTCAAAAAAAAGTTGCGTCCTCTGTACCATCACCGCTACTGCCATCTTCTGTCATTGTGGATGGAAGGGATACGGTCCATGTGGGCAGGTTGATCCGATCTTTTCACCCAGCACACCCGATAAACCCGATTCTGAGGTTCCATAGGTCCCTCGTAGAAGGAAGGGGTACTGTCACAGGATTACTGTTACCGAAGCCAGAAGATTGCAGCATCTGATTTCTCCTACTCCTGCCCTGAGTAGAAGCACTTCACCTTCATATTAAATGATGCAGGTTACTTTTAGCAGTGCAGGGGTTAATCTGCTCAGTTGAGAGCTCCTGGAAGCTTTCCTGCATTAAGGCTCAGCTGTTCACTGTTAGCCACTACCATCTCCTATATAATCTGGGCCGTGGTTAGCACTCATTGTCAGAGGATAGCTTTTGCTACATGGCTGGAGGTTGTTGCTGGTTATTATTGGAGAAGGCAGTTGATTGATTTATCTGTGACTGTTCCTAGGTTTTGGGTGTGTGATAATTCCAGTTGTTCTCCTACGTTGGTTTTACCCCATCCTCCACTCCCCGATTCATTTCTCTGTTGTTTTTGTGAGTATCTTTATATGTTTGGTATTTTTCGTTACCCGTTTGTATTAGCTTGTTAGTCTGGTTGGTGTATTACGGTACAATACTACTCCCCTCTTCCCTGGGTGGGGGAAGGGTACAGACTGAGGGCGGATTCAGGAGCTAAGGCAAGGTACGTGGCCCCGGCATCTTCACCATCAGAAATAATCTGGGGAACATGGCGAGCTAGGGCACCCCTAGCATTAGGGATAGGGAAGGAGCCCCTGGTCCCGGAACACCTGACAACTGAGTCGTGACATCTGATTCACACAGGTCATTTTCTGATGATACACTCCCTTTAATACTCCAGTCATATTTGTAGCAACATTAAAAACTAGCATCACACCACTAACAACCACTAACACCTTACTTCAATTTTCATCATTGCTGCATTATTTTCTAAGAGATATATAAAGCATGGTGTAATTAGTACATAATCCACATCTATCTTCAGGAGTGCACCTCTCCCCTGACTCCCAGCTTCCTGCTTGCTGATGGTGGTGATTTGCTCCTAAAATTTGGCAGTGTTGCTGGGCCGAACTGTGCACTTTCCCATCCTGCAATCAGTGGCAGCTTTGCCTCTGCCAAATCAGATTAGCACATGTACATTAAAGTTGGCCGGATTGAGTGATCCAGCCAGCTTCAGAGCAATACTTGGCATTGATAAAGTAAGGCCTCGCTCAGATATCAGAATTTTTTTACGTGCGAGAAAAATGGACATAATTTCAACAGTGATTTTCATCAGTGTTTGGTCAGCAGAGTTTTATCATCTTTTTTTCACTGATGATTTAAAAAAAAAGTTTTTCCACCTTCTATTAGTCAGTGAAAAATGGACAGCACAGAGATGGCATCCGAGTTTTTCACAAACCCATAGACTTTCATTACCAAGTTTGATGTGATACTTGGATCATTATTGGACATACCTCTGTAATTTTGCACAGACACGTGTACAGAGTGATATTGGTGAAAAAAAACGGATAGCACATGTACATGAAAAACTGACAGGTGAATGAGCCCTAAAATGACTGTATTTGTTTCGCTCCTGAGGCTCAGTCGCCACAGAGGTACTGCAACTTTTCCTAAGGTGTGGTGCCCCACCATCCAGGTAAGTTGGAGGCTCCTGACCACGCTCCAACACTCGCACCCCACACAATAGAGTTGTTCAGCAAAACCACATTGCGGCTCCTTGCTTAGAGAGAAGCAGAGCACCTTTGGTGGTTCCCTGCTTGGAACACTAAACGTGCTGGGAGGTGGGTGGAGTTGAGAATACACATAAAAGAGCGGGAAGGTTTTAGGATTGGGGGGTCAGTCAGACGGGGAGTCGGAGAGAGGAAGCCACTCGGAGAGGAGTGGGGATCCCTGGAGGAGGGATGGAGGAAGGAGTGCTGCAGCTGCCTCAGTGATCTGAGCCAGCTGGCACGGGAAAGGAAAGAAGGAGAAAGACATTGACCTTAAGCCTGAGCTTCCATAGGAGGGAAAGACAAGTACGGAACGTAGGAGTAAAAGGGAACAGAGAGGACGTGGGTTAGAGGAAGAACCCTGCCTATAAGTTCTAAGCGCAATGCCGGGGCCCGGTCACCGAGGTTGTATGGACACTAATGGTTCTGCAGCAGACACCGGTGGAGTAGTGGGCTGTAAATGCACTACTCCCATCTAAGGCTTGGGGGCACAACAGCAATTTGGATAGAGAGCCGGGACTCAGGAGTAGAGAGTCCCCGAAGCAGGCTACAGCTGTCTGCCGTGTAAGTAGAGTTCTTGGGAACATCTGTCAGGAGGAACTCCAGTGTAACTCAGTACTAGGAGATCTTCACACTTAAAGGCACACAAGTTGGCGGAGTGTTGGAAGGGAGCATTCCATCTTGCCTGGAGGTTGACTGAGTCCCTGACTCGGAGGACATGGCACAGAAGCGGGCACTACAGACTGTGAGTAAAGCTTTGGAACTACATGCCCTGCATTCCTTCCTGCGTCCGTCCACCTGGCACTGCTACATCCCCTGCGCCAAACACTACACCATCTAAGTGTCTCTTCACCTATCCTGCCCTGGGACAACAGCCCTGCCTGTGGAGGGCTATAACATCATTGCTGCACCACACCATCTGTCCCGGAGGATCTGTCTGCAGCGTCGGCTTAACACCTCTCTTGCCGAACACCACAGGTGGCGTCACAAACTATTCCATTAACTACATTCCACCATTCACATCTTCCTATTACTTGGGCGCCCAGGGCCACGGTCCGGGTCACCGCTGCTGTGACACATCCCACTGATACCGGCCCGGTACCGAGTACCCCACAGCGCTGGGAGGGCGACCCACAAGCCCGTTCTTTGTCTTGGAAACTGAGTACCTCTTGGTTCAGGGGTTAGCACTGTAACCTTGCAGGGGTCCTTGGTTCAATTCCCACCAAGCACAACATCTGCAAGGAGTTTGTATGTTCTCCCCGTATTTGCGTGGGCTTCCTCTGGGCTCTCCGTTTTTCTCCCACAATCCAAAGACATACCGATAGGGAATCTAGACTGTGAGCCCCAATGGGGACTGTAATGATGATGTCTGTAAAGCGATGCAGAATAAGATGGCGCTATATAAGGCTAGTTTCACACTTGCTTTTTTTTGCAGCGCGTTTTTCCCGCAAAAAAACGCATTGAAAAAACGCATACAAAAGCATACAACTGCTGCGTTTTTTTCAAGCATTTTTATGAGCATGCATGAAAAAAACGCAGCGTTTTTATGCGTTTGTATGCGTTTTTAGTGCGTTTTTACCGCGTTTGCGTTTTTTTTCCAACATTAGGTGGCCCCTCACACTAACCCAAACCATGACTTTAATAACCCTAACCCTGACCCTAACCCTAACCCTAACCCTGACCCTACTTAACCAAACCATACTTAACCCTAACCCAAACCCTAAACCCTAACTAACCCTAACCCTGACCTTAACCCTGACCCTAACCCTAACCCTGACCCTAACCCTTAACCAAACCATACTTAACCCTAACCCAAACCCTAAACCCTAATTAACCCTAACCCTGACCTTAACCCTGACCCTAACCCTAACCCTGACCCTAACCCTAACCCTGACCCTAACCCTGACCCTAACCCTTAACCAAACCATACTTAACCCTAACCCTGACCCTAACCCTTAACCAAACCATACTTAACCCTAACCCAAACCCTAAACCCTAACCCTAACCCTGACCCTAACCCTTAACCAAACCATACTTAACCCTAACCCAAACCCTAAACCCTAACCCTGACCTTAACCCTGACCCTAACCCTAACCCTGACCCTAACCCTAACCCTGACCCTAACCCTAACCCTGACCCTAACCCTTAACCAAACCATACTTAACCCTAACCCTGACCCTAACCCTTAACCAAACCATACTTAACCCTAACCCTGACCCTAACCCCAACCCTAACCCTGACCCTGACCCTAACCCTAACCCTAAACCCCCTTAACTAACCCTAACTCTAACCCAAACCCCTAAATTCCATGGTTAACAAAAAAAAACGCATGTGCAAAAAAACGCATACATGAGCATGCCAGTGCGCACGTATGCGCATCCATAGGCTATAATGGCCATTTTTAGCGCAAAACGTGCGCATACGTGCGCATGCGCTTTTTTGCAGGGCCAAAAAATGCAACATGCTGCGTCTGGAAAATACAAACGCACACCCCAAAAAAACGCAGCGTATGAAAATCGCATACATGCGCTTACCAGCGCGCAGGTATGCGCACCCATGTTAAATATAGGGGAAAAAACGCATGCGCGCGTATGCGTTTTTTTACAGCGCAAAAAAACGCAAATGTGAAACCAGCCTAAGCAAAACAAATATATGTTGTCTTATACATCTAAATATTTTTTTCGGGAGTATACGTTGAGCAGAATGCATTGAACTAATGTGAACCTAGCCTAAGCCAGCAAAATCCTGACCGCAGCTTTGGATGTGACTGGAGTATAAAACATGATGTCACACACACTCAGCACCTGATAAGTTTTATGAGGATTAAGCTGTAAAATGACATCTGTATGTGAAGCTCCTCAGTTTAGAAGATAGCATTTCCCCTATTGACTAATATCTACTGTAAGTCCTCTATACCATTACATGAGCACTATAAGGGCCACTCTATGTCCTCTGTGCATCATTAATATCCAATTACTTCAGACTTGCCCTGGCAGGATGTGAGTGACGAAACAGGCAATGTCTCTGCTCCAGGTGAATATTTGGGATCATCTATAAGACATAATAGTACATGTCCTGACCCGTTGCTGATAATCTTTAATGCAATATAATATTCATATGCAATTCTCAGCATTTCAAATATATCGTAAAACTGTAAGGAGTGAGTAAAAACATATGATTCAGCCTAAACCAAACCCCATTTGCAGTCAGAGCTAAGCCTGGTGCAATCTTTGGGTCACTTGTATTTAAGAGAAGTTTGCTTTATTATACAGTGGGTACGGAAAGTATTCAGACTCCTTTACATTTTTCACTCTTTATTTCATTGCAGCCATTTGGTAAATTCAAAAAAGTTCATTTTTTCTCATTAATGTACACTCTGCACCCCATCTTGACTGAAAAAAACAGAAATGTAGAAATTTTTGCAAATGTATTAAAAAAGAAAAACTGAAATATCACATGGTCATAAGTATTCAGACCCTTTGCTCAGACACTCACATTTAAGTCACATGCTGTCCATTTCCTTGTGATCCTCCTTGAGATGGTTCTACTCCTTCATTGGAGTCCAGCTGTGTTTAATTAAACTGATAGGACTTGATTCGTAAAGGCACACAACTGTCTATATAAAGGGCAGAGTGTACATTAATGAGAAAAAAAGAACTTTTTTGAATTTACCAAATAGCTGCAATGAAACAAAGAGTGAAACATTTAAAGGAGTCTGAATACTTTCTGTACCCAACTATAAATGTACATCCTTAAGGGCCTGTCACACTAAGCGATATCGATAGCAATATCGCTATAACGTCACTGGTTTTGTGATGTTATAGTGATATTGCTAGCGATATCGCTACATGTGATACTTACCTCCAACCGCTCCCCCGCTGGTTATCGCTGATCGCGCGAGAACGTCCTGGACCGTTTCTCGCCGTCAGCTTCCTGCTGGGCTTCCTGTGGCGCCGACGAGCGACGACGCGGGCGGGAGGACGTCAGGATCGCCTCGTCTGACAGGTAAGTAGCGACCCCTGCGATGTCGCTGGTGAGATCTGCCTGTTTGGCAGCTCACTAGCGACCACTTAGCGATGCACCAGCGATCCTGACCGCGTCATATCTTGGTCGGGATCGCTGGTGCATCGCTAAGTGTGACAGTACCCTTACAGACAATTGTTTCTATTGTTCCAATGAATATAAAATAAAAAAAACAATACTCTTTGTTAAAAAAACCCAGCTGGTGCTGCTATGCAGAGCTAGCTGTATGCATGGTTACAGACTACAAAGACTATAAACCATGTGTAGTCTGATTTTGCTGCCATAAACACCAATTTATGAAGCAGTGTTCACCAGAGTTCTGGAGAAAAATGTCTTGAAATGTTGCAAAATTTTGCTGTTTTTTTTAACGATCAAGGCATTTGCAACAACTTTTTTTTAAAGTGTGAGGCACTTGAGTGGGAAAGGGGATGAAGTGTGGCCAAGCATGAAACATGAAAAATAGACAGCAGTTCACATGGTGTGAGATAAGGCTACACGTTTCGAACAGAACACTGTTCTTTCTCAAAGCTTTGTGTTTGATCGAAATGCGTAGCCTTATCTCACACCATGTGAACTGCCTTTTTTTTCATGTTGTTTTATCTACAATAAATTGGAATTTTTGGAAGCGGGAAAATCTCTTTTTTCTCTTGTTTTAATAAAATCAGAGTTTTCTCTGTTGCACATCCTACGAGTTCTCTGAATGCTGAGTGCTGCATGACCCCGCCCACACCTCCGATTGGCTGCTTTCTGTGTACACTGTGCATAAGCAGAAAGCTGCCAATCAGTGGTGGGCTTCCGGGTTATTCAGAGCTCATGAATACGGAGGACTTCATGGCAGCTGGTTCACTATTCCTCTAGTGATAATCTCCTGATGATAAAACTGTGATTTTAATCACAATTGCAGCAAACGGCCTAGTAAGTCACAAATCACTGGACTCCGGGTCTCTGTCTCTACATTATGCTGCTCTCAGAATAGATGTTAAAAACGTGGTGACAGATTCCATTGTTTTGGGGAAATAATGTGTCAAGTGTCAGTCGCAGGTTGCTACAATGTAGAACCCATACTGTGACCTGTAATGGAGGCAGATGCCTTTATAAATAGGCACCTACTGAGCATAAATCTCGGGAATGATGACCTTCCATTATGTCCCTAATCTCTGATTGTCTGTTTTCTGTCTCTTTCAGTACTCGCCCTTGTTGAAGAAACTCTACTGCCAGATCGCCAAGACATGTCCAATCCAAATTAAAGTATCCAGCCCACCTCCACCTGGCACAGTCATTCGGGCCATGCCGGTCTACAAAAAAGCAGAACATGTGACGGAAGTTGTAAAACGCTGCCCCAACCATGAGCTTGGACGAGATTTTAATGATGGTAAGAGGGATCTTGCATTAATAAGCAACACACATAGGGATGTGTGAGACTATGATCGGGACCACCACAATTCCAAAAACAAAGGGATTTCTAAGGATGGAAAAGTCTGAGCAGAGGGGGCTTAGTACCGGTGCAGACCTCCGCATACCTCCTGGATTTAAGAATCGGCGGGCACTGATCCCTACTGATCCCATCCTCTGACATGTCTACTGTGTGTAGCAGCAGACACCTGGGAAGCTGCACCGTGTGCCATTTGGATACGTATTTCTCCTGATGGTGGTGGACTCCATTCTTTGTTGCATAATATTTTATCTTTTGTGATTGATTTTGAGAAACACAGAGCAGATTGGATATTAGGTCCCAGAGGAAGAAGCTCGTCACTGTCTTATGTCTTACACTGGTAGAGACAGATCACCGTTCTGGATGCCTGAGACATTCTTAATTGTGAGATCAGTAGTGTCCTATAAGGGATCTGTCATATCTGGAAATCTATGGGGCAGCACTGGGGTCTTGGGGTACATCTTTATGGGGTATGGTAATATTGGCCAAAAAAACCCCGTTAATGGTTAGAAACCCTTGACTCCCAAACCATTGTGATACTACAACCATACCTCCCAGCTGTTGAAGAAGGGAAAGAGGGACAAAGGTTGCGGTGCGCGCAGCGTTCCGCCGCAATTTTTAGGCCACGCCCCGACCACACCTATTTCACGACTAGTCACACCCATGTCCACGCCCAGTCACACCCATTTAGCACTGCTGATTACACTGACTGCTATTAGGGGCATAGTGGCTGGCATTATGGGCTCAGTGGCTGGTACTGTGGGCACACTGACTAGTACTAAGGAAAAGAAAGAAAGAAAACAGAGAGAGAAAAAAAGAAAATAGAGAGAGAGAAAGAAAGAAAGAAAGAAAGAAAGGAGAGCGAGAAAGAAAGAACAGAGAGAGAAAGAAGAAAGAACAGAGAAAGAAAGAGGGGAAAGAAAGAACAGAGAGTGAAAGAAAGAACAGAGAGAAAGAAAGAAAGAACAGAGAGCGAAAGAAATAACAGAGAGAGAAAGAAAGGAGAAAGAAAGAACAGAGAAAAATAAAGAGGGTAAATAAAGAAAGAACAGAGAAAAAGAGAGCAAAAAAAAGAAATAACACAGAAAAAAAGCGGGGAGAGAAAGAAAGATCAGAGAGAAACAAAGAGAGAAAGAAAGAGGGGAAATAAAAAAGCAAGAACAGAGAGAGAGAACAGATAGAGAGAAAGAAAGAGGGGAAAGAAAGAACAGAGAGAGAAAGAAAGAGGGGACATAAAAAAAGAACAGAGGGAGAGCGAAAGAAAGAAAGAGAAGAAAGAATAGAGAGAGAGAGAGAAAAAGAAAGAAAGAGGAAAAAAAAGAAAGAAAGAACAGAGAGAAAAAGAAAAAGAGGGGCAAAGAAAGAACAGAGCAATAAAGAGAAAGAAAGAGGGGAAGAAAGAACAGAGAAAGAAAGAAAGAAAGAAAGAAAAAAATGAAAGCAAGAACAGAGAGAAAGAAAGAAAGGGGAAAGAAAGAAGAGAGAGATAGAGAGAAAGAAAGAGGGGAAAGAAAGAACAGAGAGAGACAGAGAAGGAACAGAGGGAGAGAAAGAAAGAAGTAAAGAGGGGAAAGAAAGAACAGAAAGCGAAAGAAAGAACAGAGAGAAAGAAAGAAAGAACATAGAGCGAAAGAAAGAACAGAGAGAGAAAGAAAGGAGAAAGAAAGAACAGAGAAAAATAAAGGGGAAATAAAGAAAGAACAGAGAAAAAGAGAGCAAAAAAAAGAAATAACACAGAGAAAAAAAAGCAGGGACAGAAAAAAAGAACAGAGGGAGAGAAAGAAAGAACAGAGAGAAAGAAAGAGAGAAAGAAAGAAAGAGGGGAAATAAAAAAGCAAGAACAGAGAGAGAGAACAGATAGAGAGAAAGAAAGAGGGGAAAGAAAGAACAGAGAGAGAAAGAGGGGACATAAAAAAAGAACAGAGGGAGAGCGAAAGAAAGAAAGAGAAGAAAGAAAGAATAGAGAGAGAGAAAAAGAAAGAAAGAGGAAAAAAAAGAAAGAAAGAACAGAGAGAAAAAGAAAGAAAGGGGGGGAAAGAAAGAACAGAACAATAAAGAGAAAGAAAGAGGGGAAGAAAGAACAGAGAAAGAGAAAGAAAGAAAGAAAGAGAAAAAAATGAAAGCAAGAACAGAGAGAAAGAAAGAAAGGGGAAAGAAAGAAGAGAGAGATAGAGAGAAAGAAAGAGGGGAAAGAAAGAACAGAGAGAGACAGAGAAGGAACAGAGGGAGAGAAAGAAAGAAGTAAAGAAAGAAAGTACAGAGAGAAAGAAAGAGAGGAAAGACAGAAAGAAAGAAAGAAAGAAAGAGAGGAAAGACAGAAAGAAAGAAAGAAAGAAAGAAAGAAAGAAAGAGGGGAAAGAAAGATTAGAGAGAGACAGAAAGAAAGAACAGAGAGAGAGAGAAAGAAAAAGATAGAGAAAGACAGAACCGAGAATGAGAAAGAGAGAGAAAGAACAGAGAAATAAAGAAACAGAGAGAGAGAAAGAAAGATTCTATAAAGATACTATAGCAGCCCGGCTCCGATTGTAGTGCCCACCTGAGCCTCCCGATGCAGGACATATCATGATCCGCTCACATGGCCGGCATCCCTGATTCCAAGGTGATCCTGCTGTCCGCGCTGTCAAAGGAGGACACGGTGAAGGATCTAAAGCATTCCTAGTTCCGTCAAAATCTCCTCATGAAATTACCTCATTGCCGGTCAGCTTCCAGCACATCACTTCCGGTGGAACGTCATGTGCGAGTTTTAAAGTGCTCCTTGGGGCTCCGCCGTGTACGTGGGAAACGCCCACTTTGAATGCCTCTTACACACTTGGCTCCGCTCCGTACATCCAGTACACATATGGCTCCACTCCGCACACACACGGCTCCGCATACCCCATACACATGCGGCTCCGCTCCGTACACCAAGTAGACACACGACTCCGCTCCGTACACCTCGTAAACGCGTGGCTCCGCTCCGTATGCCCCATAAACGCGCTGTTCCGCTCTGTACACCTCGTACACATGCGGCTCCGCTCTGTATACCTCATACACATGCGGCTCTGTTCTGTACACCTCGAACACATGCGGCTCCGCTCCGTACACATGCAGCTGTGCTCCGTACACCTCGTACACATGCGGCGCCACTCCCCACACCTTGTACACACGTGGCTCCGTACACTTTGTACATGCACGGCTCCGCTCTGTACACCTCATACACGCGCGGCTCCGCTCTGTACACCTCATACACGCGTGGCTCCGCTCTGTACACCTCATACACGCGCGGCTCCCCTCCGTACACCTTGTACACATGTGGCTCTGCTCCGTACACCTCGTACACACACTCAACTCTGCTCCGTACACCTCTTACACACACGATTCTGCTACATCCACACTGTAAACCTCTCCTGACCCCACACAGAAACTTTACCTCATCCAGCATGACAACCAGCACAGCAGACCAGACTCCTGCAGAGTGCAGACAGACATGGAGGCAGACACAGCCCCTGATCATGTGACCCCTGACTCCTCCCCTCTTACAGGTCCTGTGCGCACAGAACACACACAGCCCAGCCACATAGACATGGAGGGCCCTGATCATGTGACCCCTGACTCCTCCCCTCTCACAGGTCCTCTGCATCTGGCCGTCTCCGCACAGACAGAACACACACAGCCCAGCCACATCAATGGCGAGCATGGCGACGGTGGATGGGGGGGCGTGGCGGCTCAGTGCAATGCGGGAAAAATACCGTCCCGGGCGGGACGCGGGAGGGGGTGTCAAAAACGGGACTGTCTCGCGGGAATCGGGATGCTTGGGAGCTATGCTACAACTCCCATCATGCCCTTGACATCCTGTAACTGTTAAAGGGATTTTTGATGGCACACTGATCCAAAACACTGATGACACACTGATCCAAAACACTAATCACACTGATCCAAAACACTGATGACACACTGATCCAAAACATTGATGACATACTGATCCAAAATACTGATGGCACACTGATCCAAAACATTGATGGCACATTGATCGAAGACACTGATGGCACACTGATCCAAAATACTGATGACACTGACCCAAACACTGATAGCACACACTGATCCAAAGCATTGATAGCACACTGATCCAAAACACTGAAGCCAAAACATTGATGGCACACTGATCCAAAACACTGAAGCCACACTGATCCAAAGCACTGATGGCACACTGATCCAAAATACTGATGACACACTGATCCAAAACACTGATGACACTGATCCAAAATACTGATGGCACACTGATGACACTGATCCAAAACACTAACACTGATCCAAAACACTGATGACACACTGATCCAAAACACTGATGACACTGATCCAAACACTGATGGCACACACTGATCCAAAACACTGATGACACTGATCCAAAATACTGATGCACTCTGATCCAAAACACTGATGACACTGATCCAAACACTGATGGCACACACTGATCCAAAACACTGATGACACTGATCCAAAATACTGATGGCACTTTGATCCAAAACACTGATGGCACACACTGATCCAAAACACTGATGACACTGATCCAAAATACTGATGGCACACTGATCCAAAACACTGATGACACTGATCCAAACACTGATGGCACACACTGATCCAAAACACTGATGACACTGATCCAAAATACTGATGGCACTTTGATCCAAAACACTGATGGCACACACTGATCCAAAACACTGATGACACTGATCCAAAATACTGATGGCACACTGATCCAAAACACTGATGACGCTGATCCAAAACACTGATGACACTGATCCAAACACTGATGGCACACACTGATCCAAAACACTGATGACACTGATCCAAAATACTGATGGCACACTGATCCAAAACACTGACGACACTGATCCAAAACACTGATGACACTGATCCAAAACACTGATGACACTGATCCAAACACTGATGGCACACACTGATCCAAAATACTGATGGCACACTTATCCAAAACACTGATGACACTGATCCAAACACTGATGGCACACTGATCCAAAACACAGATGACACACACTGATCCAAAACACTGATTCAAAACACTGATGGCACACTGATCAAAAACACTGAAGGCACACTGATCCAAAACTCTGATGGCACACTGATCCAAAAACACTACCACTGTTTTTTTCCGGTGCCAGAGTTATACGGACGCATGAAGGGGGCCTTAGGCAACTAATCCATCTATTTGAACAGGGCACAGTGATGTGACCAGACTGAGCCCGCGATCATCCTGATTATAGTGAATGGCTCCTTCAGGGGGTTTCCATCCAAATCCCATTTTTAATAACTTCAGATGGACCCCTGTTTGAGCCACAAAAAAAGTCTCCAGAACATGATGTGAACATAACTTTAAATGACACTGACATGCAAAGCTGCAGAATGTTTCTTTGTAATATGATTGATAGGGTTGTCCAGGATTAGAAAATAGGGTGTTTTTTATTTTACTTTTTCAAAGATTTCCTTATATGTCAGTGATCTGCAACACCCGACACACATGACCATGAAAGTCGCTGGGTATGTAAAACAACAAACTGCCTTTTCTAATAATGGACACCCTCGTTAAGCTTTGTAGTCTTTTATCTAGAAGGTGTGGCTCGTTAGCGCCATTTTTAGGTTAATGTGATGATTACATAGTTACTAAGTTTCCAAAATGGAAAGGTGCTGTCAAGTTCAACCTGTCCTTAGAATAGTGGGACTCTGCAGTGCCACCTAGTGGTTACTAAATTAATTAATACTTTTTCTTTTTTTCTCTCAGGCCAAGCAGCACCAGCCAGCCACTTAATCCGTGTGGAGGGCAACAACTTGTCACAATATGTAGATGACACTGTGACTGGTAGACAAAGCGTAATGGTGCCTTATGAGCCTCCACAGGTAACGTCCAGCCACTGCCTGTGATTGTTCCTATACATTTCTTAAGTTAAAGTGGTGTTCCAATTTCAGATAATAAATATTTTTGTATGATGAAATCTTCTACTATTTTCCATTATACTTTCTAAGCTCAGTTTTTCCCAGATCTCTGTTTGCTGTCAATGAATAGCACCCTTCACTGTTATTTCTTCCAATTCTGTCCGGGATGTGTGGTTACAAGACAGAGCTGTAATATCTGTACTGTAATGTCACCTGTGTGACCATCATGTCACCAGGACAGTTTTATCCCAGGAGGTAAACCACGAAGGTTCCTACATTTATTACAGCAAAGGTTTTCATATCTGCAAGGAATAAAGAAATTTTATGTAAATTATACAGAACAAGCAAATATTATTATTATTACTACTTGCAACACCATGACATAGTTATGTCACTATCTGCAGGGGAACTTACTGTGGACTAAATTTTTGGCTGCCAGAGAAGGAAGGAGACTGACTTCGGAACTAACAAAACACTGTACTACTTATACCTTCCAGAGGGGGAAGGAGACTGACTTCGGAACTAACAAAACACTGTACTACTGATACCTTCCAGAGGGGGAAGGTGACTGACTTCGGAACTAACAAAACACTGTACTACTTATACCTTCCAGAGGGGGAAGGAGACTGACTTGGGTACTTACAAGACGCTATACTACTGGGTGGGCCATTTATATGGATGCACCAAAATAAAATGGGAATGGTTGGTGATATCAACTTCCTGTTTGTGGCACATAAGTTCCCCCTTTCATATACTAATGTGCCACAAACAGGAAGTTGATTCCCATTTTATTTAGGTACTAGCTGAAGAGCCCGGCGCTGCCCGGGCATAGTAACTAACTGTGGTTAGTTATAGAAAATTATAATTATCCTCCATCCCATAGTCCCGTGCCCATATACCCATCATACATATCCACGATCCCATAGTCCCGTGCCCATATACATATCCGCCATCCCATAGTCCCTTGCCCATATACCTGTCAAACATATCCTCCATCCCATAGTCCCGTGCCCATATACCCGTCATACATATCCTCCATCCTATAGTCCAGTGCCCATATACCCATCACACATCCTCCATCCCATAGTCCCGTGCCCATATACATATCCGCCATCCCATAGTCCCGTGCCCATATACCCGTCAAACATATACTCCATCCCATAGTGCAGTGCCCATATACCCATCACACATCCTCCATCCCATAGTCCCGTGCCCATATACATATCCGCCATCCCATAGTCCCGTGCCTATATACCTGTCATACATATCCTCCATCCCATAGTCCAGTGCCCATATACCCATCACACATCCTCCATCCCATAGTCCTGTTCCCATATACCCATCATACATATCCTCCATCCCATAGTCCCGTGCCCATATACATATCCTCCATCCCATAGTCCCGTGCCCATATACCCGTCATACATATCCTCCATCCCATAGTCCGGTGCCCATATACTCATCACACATCCTCCATTCCATAGTCAACCATTATGACATCATAATGAGCGGCGGCAGGGCTTGCAACCTTTGATGACATCAGCGTCGCCATGGCAACCATTCTGGCATCATAATGAGGGGCGGGGCTTGGCGCGCACACACTGCTTCCCCAGTATGCAAATAGGGGCATTGTGACATCACAATGAGGGGCGGGGCTTGACGCGCACACACTTTTTCCCCCAGTATGTAGATAGGGGCAAAATTGGTGAATTGGAACGCGCGGGGTTAAAATTTCGCCTCACAACATAGCTTAGGACGCTCTCGGGGTCCAGACGAGTGACTGTGCCAAATTTTGTGGCTGTAGCTGCGACGGTGCGGATGCCTATCCCGGACATACAAACATACACACACACACACACACATACATACATACACACTTTGAGCTTTATATATTAGATACAGAGTTAGGTCCATATATATTTGGACAGAGACAACACTTTTCTAATTTTGGTTCTAGACGTTACCACAATGAATTTTAAACAAAACAATTCAGATGCAGTTGAAGTTCAGACTTTCAGCTTTCATTTGAGGGTATCCACATTAAAATTGGATGAAGGGTTTAGGAGTTTCAGGTCCTTAACATGTGCCACCCTGTTTTAAAGGGACCAAAAGCAATTGGACAGATTAAATAATTGTAAATAAAATGTTCATTTCTATTACTTTGTTGAAAATCTTTGTTGGCAATGACTGCCTGAAGTCTTGAACTCATGGACATCACCAGACGCTGTGTTTCCTCCTTTTTGATGCTCTGCCAGGCCTTCACTGCGGTGGTTTTCAGTTGCTGTTTGTGGGCCTTTCTGTCTGAAGTTTAGTCTTCAACAAGTGAAATGCATGCTCAATTGGGTTGAGATCAGGTGACTGACTTGGCCATTCAAGAATATTCCACTTCTTTGCTTTAAAAAAACTCCTGGGTTGCTTTGGCTCTATGTCATTGTCCATCTGTAGTATGAAACGCCGACCAATCAGTTTGGCTGCATTTGGCTGGATCTGAGCACACAGAATGGCTCTGAATACCTCAGAATTCATTCGGCTGCTTCTGTCCTGTGTCACATCATCAATAAACACTAGTGACCCAATGCCACTGGCAGCCATGCATGCCCAAGCCATCACACTGCCTCCGCCGTGTTTTACAGATGATGTGGTATGCTTTGGATCATGAGCTGTACCACGCCTTCGCCATACTTTCCATCATTCTGGTAGAGGTTGATCTTGGTTTCATCTGTCCAAAGAATGTTCTTCCAGAACTGTGCTGGCTTTTTTAGATGTTTTTTAGCAAAGTCCAGTCTAGCCTTTTTATTCTTGATGCTTATGAGTGGCTTGCACCGTGCAATGAACCCTCTGTATTTACTTTCATGCAGTCTTCTCTTTATGGTAGATTTGGATATTGATACGCCTACCCCCTGGAGAGTGTTGTTCACTTGGTTGGCTGTTGTGAAGGGGTTTCTCTTCACCATGGAGATTGGAGATTATTCTGCGATCATCCACCACTGTTGTCTTCCGTGGGCTCCCAGGTCTTTTTGCATTGATGAGTTCACCAGTGCTTGCTTTCTTTCTCAGGATGTACCAAACTGTAGATTTTGCCACTCCTAATGTTGAAGCAATTTCTCGGATGGGTTTTTTTCTATTTTTGCAGCTTAAAGATGGCATGTTTCACCTGCATGGAGAGCTCCTTTGACCTCATGTTTCCTTCACAGCAAAACCTTCCAAATGCAAGCACCACACCTCAAATCAACTCCAGGCCTTTTTCTGCTTAATTGAGAATGACATGACAAAGGGATTGCCCACACCTGTCCATGAAATAGCCTTGGAGTCAATTGTCCAATTACTTTTGGTCCCTTTAAAAACAAGGTGGAAAATGTTAAAGAGCTGAAACTCCTAAACCCTTCATCCAATTTGAATGTGGATACCCTCAAATGAAAGCTGAAAGTCTGAACTTCAACTGCATCTGAATTGTTTTGTTTAAAATTCATTGTGGTAATGTCTAGAACCAAAATTAGAAAAATGTCTCTGTCCAAATATATAAGGGCCTAACTGTATATATATATATATATGCATTCTATGTGTCTGTATCTATTCTTCGTTTGTGTTAGAAAATCTGTCATAGGGCTCCATTATGTGTCCATTTTGCAAGCCGGCGAGAAAATCTCGGCATACGGCTACATACGGATGCTGACATGCGCAAAATGCGCGACCACACCTTGCTTACGGATGACATACGGAGCACTATTTAGGGGACATTTCTCCGTATTATGCATGTAAAATACGGACCGTATTTTGCGTCGCTTAGTGTGACCCCGGCCTATCCCATATTGTAGGCACAGTTACTTCTATGGAGCTAGGTTCATTGTTGTAGTAAGCTGTTTTTTTTTCCGGTTCTTTTAGGTTGGCACAGAGTTCACCACAATTCTGTACAATTTCATGTGTAACAGCAGTTGTGTGGGAGGAATGAACAGAAGACCAATCCTGATAATTATCACTCTGGAGACCAGAGAGTAAGTGACCTTCTGTATATTCAGGACACATTGTATGTAGCCACTAGTGATGAGCGAACGTGCTCAGAGAAGGTCTTATCCAAGCATGCTCGTGTACTAACCTTGGACGTGCTAGAAAAATATGTCTGAATCCCTGATGCTGCATGTCTTGTGTCTGTAAGACGGCTGCCACACATGCAGGGATCACCTGTTTGTTAGGCAATTTCTGCATGTGTTGCGGCTACTGAACAGCCACGAAACATGCAGCACTGGGGATTCAGATATATTTTCCTAGCACGTCCAAAACGCTCGGTTAGCACCCGAGGATGCTCAGATAACACCTTATCCGGGAACGTTCACTCATCACTAGTAGCCACCTGTTCATGTCACGGGGTCTCCTGTCAAGCACTGGACCCTTGTAGTTGCCATACATACAGATTACCAAGTCACCCTCATTCTCATGATCAGTAAGGTTCCAATACACAAACCTCTGCTAATTTTAGCTTTTATCATTCCCAAAATTAGAAGATATTTGTTTTGTGTTTTGTGTTTTTGGTTTTTAGCTTGTAACCCCCTCCCAATAGAGCCATTCTTCATTTTTGGGCTTTTGTTTTATTCTCCACTTATTCAAAGACCATATTTTTTCTTTTTCTGTCAACATAGCCCTATGAGAACTTGTTATTTCCAGGAAGAGTCGTATTTTTGAATGACATTTACTTTACAATATAATGTACTGATCAGTAAAATAGGAAAATGGTGAAAAGATGAACAAAGATGATATTCTGCCGCTGTTTTTTAAGTTTAGTTTTTAGGATGATAAAAATGAAGTATGTAAACTGCCGCTGTCCCGTCCGCTGGGCGGGGCTTATTCACCTGCTCCCCCTGCCCATCGGACCGGACCGTGGCAGTTTACATACATCTGAACCGATATAAAAAAGGTATTTATACATGAAAGGTGCGGGGTAAGGGTTAAGCAAAAGTACTAAGAGAATCCTTATGTGACACACAATTGAATGATATCATTATATGATATCTCAAAAAAGGGGTGACAGATTCCCTTTAAACAAACACACAACTCAAGTCAGTGAGAGCTGTGATTAAGAGACCTGCACTGGAAGCAGCCAATGGAGGGGGCTAGCAATTTTTAACAGCAGCTTGTCAGGAGTTGAGAGGGAAGGTGATGGATGTGAGCAGATAACTGCTGTATAGAAATCTGTGGACTGAGAAGAGGTGGCTGGGACATTAGGAGTTAACGTCTCCAGGAATGTAACTACTGCGCACTCTGGGCTAGGATCTGGTGGTCAAACTCCATGGAAACTAGCTGTACATTATATAAGATAAAAGCTCTCACAGCAGAAAAATTACAGCAAATAGAAAAAGCAAGTCAATTACAAACTTGATTATTTTCATGCTATCGAACTAAAGCAATTTAATAACACGATAATATCCATTTAAGAACTGCATTGTTTTGCAGTGGACAAGTACTGGGCAGAAGATCATTTGAAGGTCGGATTTGTGCTTGTCCTGGAAGGGACAGGAAAGCAGATGAAGATCATTTCCGAGAACAGGCAGCTTTGAATGAAACAGCAGCCAAAAATGGCAATGCCAACAAGCGCAGTGAGTGTACGATAAGTATATTTTATTCCATCCAACATAACTGCACACTTTCTCTGCTGCCCTCTAGAGCTAGCTCTGTATCTGTATTACATGTTTATAATTCTCACTGTGATGTTATGAACTAGCCATAAAAAGTCTTATACTTCAGTCCATTTACTTGTATTTCTCATTCGCTGAACATAGAATAGTAATCCCTGGGTTATGCTCTGCCTTGTCTGATCCTGCACTGGGCAAATAAAAAAAGTATCAGTGCCTTGGTGTATACTTTATCTCACAATTTATTTTTGATCATTATTTAGTGTAACATAAAGAATTTATTTTCTGTCCACACTTTCCCAAATTTCCATTCAATAATCCCTAAATATCTATGGCTTTATCATTAAATGGATCCTTCTTTATCAGTGTCGTGTAAGCAGAGTCCCCAAGGAGTGCTGGCTGTGGGGCCAAATATCAAGAAAAGACGTCATGGGGAAGAGGATATCTACTATGTGCCAGTGAGTAAAGGCGCACTGTATACATGTCAGCAAAGGAAATACTACTATGTAGATATGAGTAAAGGCATACTATCATATACATGTCTGTAAAGACATTTTATAAAATGCTTGTCAGTAAAGCATTCTATCATATACAGTGGGGAAAATAAGTATTTGATACACTGCGAATTTGCAAGTTTCCTCCAAAAAATGAATGGAGAGGTCTGTAATTTTTATCATGGTCAGAGGCGTATCTAGGCTTTGTGGCACCCGGGGCAAGAATTTGGTTCGGCGCCCCCCCCCCCCAAGTACATATGCGACTTGCACAGTTAGTCATGTACCTACGAGCTGCTCTCCCTAATCCTCTCAATGTTCAGTAAAAAACTGAGAGAAGCAGGAAGAGAAGCTCGTTGTCACAGGACCATAACTATGAAAATCGCATATGAGTGAAGTGTCTATGTGATGACTACTGGAACCTGCAGAGCTGAATCCTGACATTGCAGGCTTCTGAATTCTCACAACGAATGCACTGCACACTTTTAGGATTCTCCCTTGCCGATATACAGTTATGTCAGCAAAAGTATGTGATTTGTATACTTCTGGCCACATTCCAACTAGACGTGCCCGGCCTCGCTCTGTTCATTGAGTGAGGCCACACATGTCTAGTCAGCATGTGACCGCATGTATGTAAATTACCGGCACGAGAGAATCCTGACAGCGTTCAGTGAGCACTGTGAGAATTCAGAAGTCTGCAGTCACTTAGAATGACTGCAGACTCAGCACAAACCTTGACAACCCCTTTAATGTTCCTAACAAATAAAAACATGAGAATTAGTCAGTATCAAATAATATTTACATCCAGGTACCTTATAGATGACATTGTCTCTGCAGTCGGTCTCCTTATCTTCTTGTCCAGATCCCATGATGAGTTTTCTCATCCACAGCTGTCTCTGCAGACTTCCATCTTCTCCGGTCTTCTGCAGCAAATCTCCACATGATCCCCTTAAAGATAGAAGTGTCATTTTAATGCTCCTAAATAAAAATGTCTGCAATATACTGTCACCTCACACTATTCCCCTCCCTCCTCATACTGTCTCCTCTAACATCCCCTCTGTTCACCATACTGTCTCCTCATATATTTACCCCCTCACTCTATACTGTCTGCTCACACATACCCCCGACTCCCCATACTGTGTCTGCACACATCACATCACCCTCACTCCCCATACTGTGTCCACATACATTAACCCGTTCGCTCCTACTGTCTGCACCCATCCCCCATACTGTTTCCTCATACATACTCTTCATTTTGTGTCCTCAAATCTCCCCACACACATTAAATCCCCCATCCCTCACACACATACATTAAATAACCCACCATCCCCACTCCAAATCCCTCACACACATTAAATCCCCCATCCCCACTCCAAATCCCTCACACACATTAAATAACCCCCCATCCCCACTCCAAATCCCCCTACACACATTAAATCCCCCATCCCCACTCCAAATCCCTCACACACATTAAATAACCCCCATCCCCACTCCAAATCCCCCCACACACTTTAAATAACCCCCATCCCCACTCCAAATCCCCCCACACACTTTAAATAACCCCCATCCCCACTCCAAATCCCCCCACACACTTTAAATAACCCCCATCCCCACTCCAAATCCCTCACACATTAAATAACCCCCCATCCCCACTCCAAATCCCCTCACACACATTAAATAACCCCCCATCCCCACTCCAAATCCCCCCACACTTTAAATAACCCCCCATCCCCACTCAATAACCCCCATCCCTACTCCCAAATCCTCCCCACATTAAGTATCCCCCATCCCCACTCATTAACTCCCCCCACACATTAATCCCCATCCCCACTCATTAACCTCCTTCCCCACATTAACACTCCCCATCTTCGGTGTCTTCAGCTCCACAGTGGAGCACTTACAACCAGCGTTCACTCTGGGTGCCGGGGAGTGACGTCAGCAGCGTGATCACATGACCTGATCACGCTGCTGACGTCGCTCTGGCCCGGCGGTCAGAGCTTCAATTGTACTGGCGTCTGTATAGATGCCAGTACAATTGTTCTCTGGGAGCCGGCACGCGCACCTTCTCTGCGGCAGCTGTTAGCCTGACAGCTGACACAGAGAACCGCCGACTCTCAGGCCGGGGGGGCGGCAGAACGCAGCCGCCAAGGAGGACACTGCGGACCGCTGCATTAGGCGGCCCGACTGCGCCCCCTGCCGGCTGCCCCCCCCTAGATACGCCCCTGCTCATGGTACCCTTCAACTGTGAAAGACGATCCAAAAAAAAAAAAATCACGTTGGATAATTTTTACATAATTAATTTGCAATTTATTGTATGAAATAAGTATTTGATACAATAGAAAAACAGAACTTAATATTTGGTACGGAATCCTTTGTTTGCAATTACAGAGGTCAGACGTTTCCTGTAGTTGACCAACTTACATACTTCAGCAGAGATTTTGGCCCACACCTACAGTTGTGGCCAAACGTATTGACACCCCTACAATTCTGTCAGATAATACTCAGTTTCTTCCTGAAAATGTTTGCAAACGCAAATTCTTTGGTATTATTATCGTCAGTTAATTTGTCTTAAATGAAAAAACACAAAAGAGAATGAAGCAAAAAGCAAAACATTGATCATTTCACACAAAACTCCAAAAATGGGCCAGACAAAAGTATTGGCACCCTCAGCCTAATACTTGGTCGCACAACCTTTAGCCAAAATAACTGCGACCAACCGCTTCCGGTAACCATCAATGAGTTTCTTACAATGCTCTGCTGGAATTTTAGACCATTCTTCTTTGGCAAACTGCTCCAGGCCCCTGATATTTGAAGGGTGCCTTCTCCAAACTGCCATTTTTAGATCTCTCCACAGGTGTTCTATGGGATTCAGGTCTGGACTCATTGCTGGCCACCTTAGAAGTCTCCAGTGCTTTCTCTCAAACCATTTTCTAGTGCTTTTTGAAGTGTGTTTTGGGTCATTGTCTTGCTGGAAGACCCATGAGCTCTGAGGGAGACCCAGCTTTCTCACACTGGGCCCTACATTATGCTGCAAAATTTGTTGGTAGTCTTCAGACTTCATAATGCCATGCACACGGTCAAGCAGTCCAGTGCCAGAGGCAGCAAAGCAACCCCAAAACATCAGGGAACCTCTGCCATGTTTGACTGTAGGGACCGTGTTCTTTTCTTTGAATGCCTCTTTTTTCTCCTGTAAACTCTATGTTGATACCTTTGCCCAAAAAGCTCTACTTTTGTGTCATCTGACAAGAGAACATTCTTCCAAAACGTTTTAGGCTTTTTCAGGTAAGTTTTGGCAAACTCCAGCCTGGTTTTTTATGTATCGGAATAAGAAGTGGGGTCTTCCTGGGTCTCCTACCATACAGTCCGTTTTCATTCAGACGCCGATGGATAGTACGGGTTGACACTGTTGTACCCTCGGACTGCAGGGCAGCTTGAACTTGTTTGGTTGTTAGTCAAGGTTCTTTATCCAACATCCGCACAATCTTGCGTTGAAATCTCTTGTCAATTTTTCTTTTCCGTCCACATCTAGGGAGGTTAGCCACAGTGCCATGGGCTTTAAACTTCTTGATGACACTGCGTACGGTAGACACAGGAACATTCAGGTCTTTGGAGATGGACTTGTAGCCTTGAGATTGCTCATGCTTCCTCACAATTTGGTTTCTCAAGTCCTCAGACAGTTCTTTGGTCTTCTTTCTTTTCTCCATGCTCAATGTGGTACACACAAGACAGAGGTTGAGTCAACCTTAATCCATGTCAACTGGCTGCAAGTGTGATTTAGTTATTGCCAACACCTGTTAGGTGCCACAGGTAAGTTACAGGTGCTGTTAATTACACAAATTAGAGAAGCATCACATGATTTTTCGACCAGTGCCAATACTTTTGTCCACCCTCTTTTTTATGTTTGGTGTGGAATTATATCCAATTTGGCTTTAGGACAATACTTTTTGTGTTTTTTCATTTAAGACAAATTAAATGAAGATAATAATACCAAAGAATTTGTGTTTGCAATCATTTTCAGGAAGAAACTGAGTATTATCTGACAGAATTGCAGGGGTGTCAATACTTTTGGCCACAACTGTACATACAGATCTTATGCAGATCTTTCAGGTTTTGAGGCTGTAGCCGGGCAACATTAAGTTTCTTCTCCCTTCAAAGATTTTTTATTGGGTTCGGGTGTGGAGGTCTCCAGGACCTTGAAATGCTAATTATGAAGTCACTACTTAGTTGCCTTCGCTGTGTGTTTCGGGTCATTGTCATGCTGGAAGACCCAGCCACGAATGATTGTCTGACTGAGGGAAGGAGGTTGTTGGCAAAAATCTCACAATGCATGACCCCATCCATCCTCTCTTCAATACGGTGCAGTTGTCCTGTCCCCTCAAAGTATGATGTTTCTTCCACCATGCTTCATGGTTAGGATGGTGTTCTTGGAGTTATAATCATCCTTCTTCTTTCTCCAAACACGGTGAGTGGAGTTGATATAAACAAGTACTATTTTGGTCTCATCTGACTATATGACCTCCCATACCTCCTGTCGATCATCCAGATGGTGACTGACAAACTTCAAAAGGCTTCAACATGTGCAGGCTAAGCAGGGTTATCTTGCATGCCCTGTAGGATTTTTTTATCTATGACGACGTAGTGTGTTACTAACGGTAATGTTTGAGACTGTGGTCCCAGCTCTCTTCAGGTCATTGACCAGGTCCTCCCGTGTAGTTTTGGGCTGATTCCTGACGTTTATCAGAATTATACTTACCCCGCGAAGCGAGATCTTGCATGGAGCTCCAAACCAAAGAAGACTGACAGTCATCTTGTGTTTCTTCCATTTTCTAATAATTGCTCCAACTGTTGTCGTGTGACCAATCTGCTTGCCTATTGTCCTGTAGCCCATCCTAGCCTTGTGCAGGTCTACAATTTTGTCTCTGGTGTCCTTAGACTGCGCTTTGATCTTTACATGGTGGAGAGGTTGGAGTGTGATTGATTGAGTGTGTGGACAGGTGTCTATTATACCTTTATTGCGTTCAAACAGGTGCAGTGAATACAGGTAATGAGTGCAAAGTAGGAGGGCTTCTTACAGAAAAACTAATAGGTCTGTGACAGCCAGAATTCTTGCTGGTTTGTAGGTGATCGAATACTTATTTCATGCAATAAAATGCAATTTAATTATTTAAAAATCATACACACCTCTCAATTCTTTGTAGATGGGAAAATTTACACAATTTGCAGTGTATTAAATACCATATATACTGAAAACACCCCCTCGGCTTATTCACAAGTCAATTGTCCCAGAAAGACGGCGGGGAAGCGGCAGAGCATTGGGTCACAGAGGCAGGAGATGGCGGCTGTGGCTAAAGCCTGTGCCGCTGCTAAAGAGAAATTAATATTCATTTCTCTAATAGCGCACAGTGACAGCTGCTGGATTCCAGAACACATCCTACTTACCTTCACTGCGCGCCATCATTGCATCTCGTTGGTTCCGGCGGCAGTAGCTCTTCCGGCCGAGCGATCATATGGCTCAGCTTATTAAACCAATGAATATTCATGCCTCTCCACTCCCATAGGCGTTAATGAGAAGGGCCACGTGATCGCTCGGCTGGAAAAGCTGCTGGCGCCTGAACGAAATGAGGCAAGGGCGCGCAGGCAAGGTACGGGGATAAGGAGCAAAGCATACAAGGATAGGGAATAAGGAGCCATGCATACAAGGATAGGGGATTAGGAGCCATTCATACAAGGACAGGGACGGGGGAGCCATGCATACCAGGATAAGGATGAGGGGACAATGCATACCCGGCTTATAGTCAATAAGTTTACCCAGTTTTTTTATATATAAATATATGTCCATAAAGACATATCATTATATACACTTCAGTAAAGGAATACTACTCTACACACGTCAGTAAAGGTGTAAAACATATATATTATATATATATATATATATATATATATATACACACACACACACATACAGTGGTGTTTAAAGTGTTTGCCCTCTTCCTAATTTCCTGTTCTTTTGCATGTTTATCACACTTAAATGTTTCAGATCACCAAATTTAAATATTAGACAAAGATAAAACAAGTAATCACAAAGTGCAGTTTTTAAATGAAGGCCTTTATTATTAAGTGAAAAAGAAATCCAAAACTACAGGGCCCAGTGTGAAAAATTGATTCCCCTCCCCCTTAAAACTTAAATTAACTGTGGCTTATCACATCATTTGGAAGCAGAATTCAAATTCCCTAGCCACACCCAAAACTGATTAATCAAGAAATCACTTAAATAGGACTTGCCTGACAGTGAAGTAGACTAAAAATTCCTTAGAAGCTAGACATCTTGATGCGATCCAAAGAAATTCTGGAACAAATGAGAAATAAAGTACTGTATTTACTCGTGTATAAGCCGACCCGTGTATAAGCCGACCCCCCTAATTTTGCCACAAAAAATGGGAAAACTTATTGACTCGCGTATAAGCCTAAACAAATATAAAATAAAAATAGATACCAATAAAAGTAAAATTAATTGTGACATCAGTAGGATAAATGTTTTCGAATATCCATATTGAATCAGGAGCCCCATAACATGCTCCATAGAGTCCAAGATGGCCCCATAACATGCTCCATACAAAATACACCCCATATAATGCTGCACAAAGGTTATGACCCCCATAAGATGCTCCATAGATTATGCCCTCATAAAATGCTCCATAGATTATGCCCCCATATGCTGCTCCATAGATTATGC
The DNA here is from genome assembly GCF_039654945.1 of Dendrobates tinctorius. Taxonomy (NCBI): domain Eukaryota; kingdom Metazoa; phylum Chordata; class Amphibia; order Anura; family Dendrobatidae; genus Dendrobates; species Dendrobates tinctorius. The sequence goes on from NW_027361993.1 coordinate 5,947,757, forward strand.
CCCCATATGCTGCCTCATAGATTATGCCCCCATATGCTGCCCCATAGATTATGCCCCCATTTGCTGCCCCATAGAATATGCCCCCATATGCTGCCCCATAGAATATGCCCCCATATGCTGCCCCATAGAATATGCCCCCATATGCTGCCCCATAGAATATGCCCCCATATGCTGCCCCATAGAATATGCCCCCATATGCTGCCCCATAGAATATGCCCCATATGCTGCCCCATAGAATATGCCCCCATATGCTGCCCCATAGAATATGCCCCCATATGCTGCCCCATAGAATATGCCCCCATATGCTGCCCCATAGAATATGCCCCCATATGCTGCCCCATAGAATATGCCCCCATATGCTGCCCCATAGAATATGCCCCCATATGCTGCCCCATAGAATATGCCCCCATATGCTGCCCCATAGAATATGCCCCCATATGCTGCCCCATAGAATATGCCCCCATATGCTGCCCCATAGAATATGCCCCCATATGCTGCTGCACAAAAAATGCCATACTCACCTCTCCTGCTCAGGACCCGACACTTGAGATATTCACCTGTCCAGGGTCCATCGCTGGTCACCAGTGTCTGCGCGTCCTGTGTGAGTGACTGTTCAGCCAGCAGAGGGCGCGGTGTGCACTAACTACGTCACCGTGCCCCCTGCTGGCTAAACGTCAAGGACACAGGAAGCAGCAGACAGCATGAGCAGCGATGGACCCACGGACAGGTGAATATCGCTATACTCACCCCACCTGGCGCGGTCTCTGCACTGCAGCCTCGCTTCTCCACTGTCTCCCTTCCTGTCTTCAGTGGTCACATGATACCACTCATTACACTCATGAATATGCGCATATTGATGAGTTTAATGAGCGGTACCACGTGACTGCTGAAGGCAGGAAGGGAGACAGTGGAGAAGCGGGGGGGCTGCAGAAACCGCGTCGGGGGGTCAGTATGATCTCTGACACCCCTGTCCCCCCTCCCCCACCGACCCCCAGGTATATGACTCGTGGATAAGACGAGAGAAAGACTTTCAGCCCAAAAAAATGGGCTGAAAAACTCCTCTTATACACGAGTATTTATGGTAATTAAGATCTATTAGTCTGGAACAGGTTACAAAGCTATTCATAAAGCTTTGAGCCTTCAGCGAACCACAGTGAGAGTCATTATACACAAATGGTGAAAACATGGAACAGTGGTGAACCTTTCCAGGAGTGGCTGGACAACCGAAATTACCCCAAAAGCACAGTGACGACTCATCTAAGAGGTCACAAAAGACCTCACAACAACATCCAAAGAACATCCAAAGAACTGCAAAGTTCCTATCTTCAAAAAGGGCAAGAAGGTGGACCCAGGGAACTATAGGCCAGTGAGTCTGACTTCTATACCAGGAAAGATCTTTGAACAAATTATTAAACAACATGTATGTTAGTACCTGGATAAGAATGAAGTGATTAAACAGAGTCAGCATGGGTTTGTAACTCATAAGTCACGTCAGACTAAGTTAATTTCCTTGTATGTCAGAATCACTGACTGGATGGATCAAATGCTGTAGATATAGTATATCTTGACTTCAGCAAAGCATTTGACAAAGTATCTCACACAATCCTTATTAAAAAAAATGACTAAGTATGGAATGGACAAGGCAACTTTTAGGTGCCCTGAGGCCCTGCACATCCTCCGGGAAATCCCATCCCAAACTGGTTTGGTGGCAGTGCTCTGTGCTGGGGCAGGGGCTCTGTGCTGGGACAGGGGGCTGTGCTCCAGTGCAGTGGCAGCAGCTCTCTGTGTTCCGTGGGGGGGGCTCCGCCGGTATTTTGTCAAAGCCCAGAGGCCCCCGCACATCCATTGCTGCCATGTTCCGGTGGCCTCTGGGAGCATGGTCGCCGGGAAGATGTCCGCCGTAGCGGGGGGGGGGGGGGGGCGTATGCTCAGATTCAGATCTCGTCCCGAGATCTTGTTGCCGAGATTTGAATCTGAGCATGCGCCGCCCCCGGCTTGGCGGCCATCTTCCTGATGGCCGTGTTCCCAGAGGCCACCGCAACATTGCAGCAATGGATGTGCAGGGGCCTCCGGGCTTTGATGAAATGCTGGCGGAGCCCCCCACGGAGCACAAAGAGCCGCCGCCACTGCACCAGAGCACAGCCCCCCTGCTCCAGCACAGAGCTGCCACCCCTGCACTAGCACAGAGCATCACCACCAGACCAGCTTGGGATGGGATTTCCAGGAGGCCATCGCACCAGCCTGGACCACTCCTCCACCTGTGCCGATTCCTTCCCTGCTTAGCTGAATTCAGACTGTAGGACGGACCCCCATTTGACACTATTTTTTTACCCTATTTTCCTTCTGAAAATTTGGGGTGCGTCTTATGGTCCGGTGCGTCTTATAGTCCGAAAAATATGGTAAATTTGCCTACGACACAAAGCTAGTAGGGATAGCTAATAATAGAGAAGAGAGAGAGGATTCAAAAAGATATAAATAAACTGGAGCAGGGGGCAGCAACTAACAGAATGGTTTTTAACAGGGAAAAATGCAAAGTACTACACCTGGGCAATAAAAAAAGCATATACAGAATGGGAGGAATAGGGCTTAGCAACAGCACATGTGAAAAAGACTTGGGTATACTAATAGATCACAGACTGAACATGAGTCAACAGTGTGATACAGCAGCAAAAAAGGCAAATGCAATTCTAGGATGTATCAACAGAAGCATACAGTCTAGATCACGTGAAGTCATTATTGCCCTCTACTCCTCTTTGGTCAGACCTCATCTGGAATATTGTGTCCAGTTCTGGGCACCACATTTTAAAAAAGACATCAACAAACTAGAGCAAGTTCAGAGAAGAGCAACCAGAATGGTGACCGGTCTGCAAACCATGTCTTATGAGGAACGGTTGCAGAATTTGGGAATGTTTAGCTTGCAAAAGAGAAGATTGAGAGGAGACTTAATAGATGTCTACAAATATCTGAAGGGCTGTCACATTGTAGAAGGATCATTTTTTTCTCATTTGCACAAGGAAAGACTAGACGCAATGGGATGAAACTGAATTGGAGGAGACACAAATTAGATATTAGAAAAAACTTCTTGACAGTTAGGGTGATCAATGAGTGGAACAGGCTGCCACGAGAGGTTCTCCTTCAATAGAAGTCTTCAAACAGAGGCTGGACAGACATCTCTCTGGGATGATTTAGTGAATCCTGCTTTGAGCAGGGGGTTGGACCAGATGGCCCAGGAGGTCCCTTCCAACTGTACCATTCTATGATTCACTTGCCTCAGTTATGGTCAGAGACTGGGCAAAAATGACCTGCATGGCAGGGATCTAAGATGAAAACCACTGCTGAGCAATAAGAACATAAAGGCTCATCTCAGTTTTGCCAGAAAACATCTTGATGATCCTCCAGACCTTTGGGAGAGTACTGTGTGGACTGACGAGACAAAAGTTGAACTTTTTAAAAGGTGTATGTTCCATTACATCTGGCACAGAAGTAACACAGCATTTTAGAAAAGTAACATCATACCAACAGTAAAATATGGTGGTGGTAGTGTGATGGTCTGGGTCTGTTTTGCTGCTTCAGGACCTGTAAGACTTGCTGTGGTAAATGGAAACATGAATTCTGCTGTCTACCAAAAAACCCTGTAGAAAATGTCTGGCCATCCGTTCGTTACCTCAAGCTGAAGTGCACTTGGGTTCTGCAGCAGGACAATGATCCAAAACACATCAGCAAGTCCACGTCTGAATGGCTTAAGAAAAACAAAATTATGACTTTGGAGTGGCCTAGTCAAAGACCTGACCTTAATCCGATTGAGATGTAGTGGCATGACCTTAAAAAGGCAGTTCATGCTCGGAAACCCTGCAATGTGGTTGAATTACAACAATTCTGCAGAGAGGGCCAAAATTTCTCCAGAGCGTTGTAAAAGACTCATTGCCAGTTATCGTAAATGCTTGGTTGCAGTTATTGCTGCTAAGGGTGGCCCAACCAGTTATTAGGTTTAGAGGGCAATCACTTTTTCACACAGTGCCCTGTAAGTTTGGATTTATTTTTCCCTTAATAATAAAGACCTTCATTTAAAAACTGTATTTTGTGATTGCATGTGTTATCTTTGTCTAATATTTAATTTTGTTTGTGACATTTAAGTGTGACAAATATGCAAAAGAATAGGAAATCCAAAAGGGGGCAAACACTTTTTCACACAACTGTATATTATGTCCATAAATGCATAATACTACATACACATTAGAGGGGGGAAAGGAAGGGGAAACACAATAAGGGATGTCAAATATATTTAATAAATCAATATAATGAGCACGTAAAAGACAATGTGCCCCCTCCCAATAAGAATGGATGGCAGACCATCTGATACAAGATAGAAAAAAACAACTGAAGATGGTGATGAAATACCTGGCAGTAGCCGTGTGTATAAATCAAGTAATAAAAAAAAAAAAAGAATAAAATTGCTTTGATAAAAAAGCCTTTATTAATAAAATATATTTGGCCAAACAACATACAATTATAAGTTAAAAAATTAGTTCTGAAGGCAATGAGCCCCTGTAATGTACTGAGTAAATATACCAATACTTTATATAGGATAAATCCAGACAATGTATATTCAAATAATAATCATCTCTATACCACATGGACAGATGTACTAATAGTATATTAGGAAAATATAACAATATATAGGATAAATCCAAATAATATATACTCAGATAATAATCATCTCTATACCACATAGACAGGTCGCAGATGAATTAAGCACGTGTTAAAGAACATTGTTGTAGCAGCAAAAACAAATATAAAGTGCAAAAATAGTGCAAAATACTACCACAACGAATAAAACGTAATGATGAAAATAGATAATGTGAATGAACTCCAAAAAAAATTATAATGTTATATAACTGTGCAAAATATGCAAATGTTACAAAAAGATGTGCAGATAAACACAATAGTGGTATTAAAAATGCACAAAATGTATATCAATGGAAAAAATGCAAAATATGTACTAAATGTAAACAAATATCACAATAGTGTGCACTGCTAAGAAAAAATACACTGAAAAATACACGTGCAAACATATGTCACAATAGTGTGCGCTGCTAAGAAAACATGGGCCGATGGATAAAGCCAAAAAACACAATGATGGGCTGAATACCTGCAGATCTGAGACAAGTGGGAGAAGCGGTATGCCTGTTGAACGTGCCCCGACGCGCGTTTCGGAAAGCTCCTGCGTCAGGGGAGAGATACAAATTCAGCTGAGGGGTTTATTTATAGTCCTGTGAATCCGGTATATGAGGCAATACGGCGCATGCGCCGTTGCCGTGAACCGGAATTGACATGGCAAGCGACGTCATGTGAACAAACACCGCCCTAGGGCGTGTGATAGCACATAGAGACGCCATTGCCAAGCAACATGCCAGCACGTCAAACTGCTCATGCGCACTGCTCAATACATAATAAAGGGACTCGATTACTGCATAAAACTGTGTAGCAGGATATAGAGCAGATAAGGACACCGCAAACAGCGGTATAAGAATAAATGTTTCTGCTGCAAAAAACTGTGTGGCAGGATGTAATGTAGACAGATAGAAACACCACGGTATATTAGAATGGATATATGCCAAACACTTTTATACATATGGACAAGTATAAAAATCCATTATATAAGAAAAACCGGAATGGAGGATAATAAAAATAACCTATGAATATATTTTGTGCATTTTTAATACCACTATTGTGTTTATCTGCACATCTTTTTGTAACATTTGCATATTTTGCACACTTATATTACATTATAATTTTTTGGGAGTTCATTCACGTTATCTATTTTCATCATTACAATGTTTTATTCGTTGTGGTAGTATTTTGCACTATTTTTGCACTTTTTATTTGTTTTTGCTGCTACAACATTGCTCTTTGATTATCTGAGTATATATTATTTGGATTTATCCTATATATTGGTATATTTTCCTAATATACTATTAGTACATCTGTCCATGTGGTATAGAGGTGATTATTACTTGAATATACATTGTCTGGATTTATCCTATATATTGGTATATTTACTCAGTACATTACAGCGGCTCATTGCCTTCAGCACTAATTTTTTTTAACTCAAAATTGTATGTTGTTTGGCCAAATATAATTTATTAACAAAGGCTTTTTTTATCAAAGCAATTTTATTCTTTTTTTTATTACTTGATTTGTACACCCGGCTACTGCCCCAGGTATTTCATCGCCATCTTCAGGTTGTTTTTTTCTACATACACAGTAAAGTGCACTATGTATGTAAGGACACACAATATATGTGACAGTCAGAACAATAAAATGTGCTGTGGCCGTATGTATCTACATCGTGACCAGTCTTGCTTTCGTCCCTATGATTTTTCTTATGTCCGCCCCGATGTTGTTGTCCTTTGTTTCAGGTTCGTGGTCGGGAGAACTTTGAAATCTTGATGAAGATAAAGGAGAGTCTGGAGCTGGTGGAGTTGGTGCCGCAGCAGTTAGTGGACTCTTACAGACAGCAACAGCAGCAGCTGCTCCAGAGACAGTAAGCCAAATCCTTAGCACGGATGTAGGATAGGCGGACTAACTGACCTCTGAGCTCGCTAACGTCTCAGCTCTCTGCAGCAATGTCCCTTCTTATAAGGCCATTTTCAAATCATCTGTTTTTACTCTATTTAAGGTAGACACTGGGAAAAGCTCCCAACTTGTACATTCATGGGAACCTGTCACATTATACTTGCCGTCCGATCTGGGGACAGCACGGTATAGAGAAGGAGAAACAGAGTATATGATATATACTGTAGGTCTGTGGGAAAAGATTCAGTATAACTTGTGTTTCATTCATTGGTGTCCAGTGGGCGGTCCTACTAGTGATTGACAGCTATCTCTGCAGGCACAGCCATACCGGACATACTTTCAATCACTAGTAGGATCGCCCACTTTTCTCATATCCATATTACACCAGGGATTTCACGGAAAAAAATACAATTTTTACTGAATATTTTCCCACAAGCATGTAGATATATCTAATCAGCTTCTCCTGCTCTATAGTATGCTGCCGGCAGAACAGACACCATCATCACCAGGACACAGCAAAGCTGAGACTGATGTCTATAGGTGGCATCTGTCAACCATAGACTACAATGGTACAGTTGTGCTCAAAAGTTACATACCCCGGCAGACTTTTTGCTTTCTTGGCCTTTTTTCAGAGAATATGAATGATAAGACCAAAACTTTTTTTTTTTTTTTTATTTTTTTCTGCCATCACCTCCATGTTTGCTCAGTGGTAATCTGAGCATTACATCTCTGACATATAGGACATTTCTGTATAATCTGTACTAACACCATATGTTTCTTCCCAGTGCTCACCTGCAGTCACAATCATCCTATGGTCCTGTCATGTCTCCAATGAATAAAGTCCACGGAGGGATCAACAAGCTGCCATCCGTCAACCAGCTGGTGGGGCAGCCCAACCAGCACGGAGCAAACCCTGCGCCAGGGATGATGCCCATGAGTAAGAATATTATCCACACCCTTCTACTAAGCTTGTAGATGTTATTACTTCCATGGTATTGCTACATACTGTCATCAAGGTCATGTAATACTCTGCTTTCCCCCTCTGTTTCCAGGCTCTGGTATGCTGAACAACCACTCCATGCAACCAAATGGGGAGATGAACGGTGCTCACTCTTCCCAGTCTATGGTATCGGGGTCACACTGCACTCCCCCACCGCCCTACAACGCTGACCCCAGCCTTGTCAGGTACTCCTGTTATTACATGGTTGTTACCCGTACTTTGCATGGATCTAATGTACTGTAGGTGCATCATCTGTGAACTAACCTGCCCTCTAAATTACCAGTCGTGACAATCATGGTCATGTAGCGCACAACACATGATAAACGACTGACAACATAAACTTCGGAAAAGTATCGACACTTGTGGGACACTGATAAGGAGAATGATAGCAGGCAACTGTCAACTTACTCATGCATTTACAAGAGGAATAGCAATAACATGGTGCTCCAGAATTGTCATTTTAGGGGGAATCATAATATTTACCAAACAGGAGTCGGAGGAGAGCTTGATCTAGTCCTCCTATGCTATTGCTCTCACGGCGTTTTACCATTTTTTTTGTAAATTTTTCATCTAAAAATATAGATGGGGAAAATGAATCATGCTTTGAGCAGGGGGTTGGACACGATGACTCTTGAGGTCCCTTCCAACTTTAACATTCTATAATTCTAAAAAAAGAAAGGAAGAGGGTAACATGGAAAATGGGGCTAAATATCTTTAGGCTGGAGATGTCACATACATTTCTTAAAGTGCTGAAGTCTTAAAGAAAACACAGTCATTGTAGTAAATCTGCATCTCCATGGGATGAGTGAGGTCTGCGGAGAGTCTGGTCCCTTAGATCAATGGGAGAGCATCAAATAGCCAAAAAGATCCCTTTTTCCCAGTAGAGGGCGCTGCATGGGAAATGTGACTGGCAGCAGTTTTCCCCAGCAATGGAAACGCCTATTTATCACAAAATACAGATTCACTACGTGTGATAATACTTAAATTCTACACACTCAATAGGACATTTGTATATATGATATATAGAAATATTTGTAAACAATGGTCCTATTCAGTTTGTACAGTTTTGTACATTCTCAGTCATAACTAATTCATAGATTTTGGAGAATTGTTCTCAAAATATTTGCAACAACTTGTAGCTGGGTTGTCACATTTATGGATTTCTAATTTAAGTCAATGCTGCTGCACTATAAGAGAATTATAATAAATATTTAAGACAATGAAGAAAATGTTATGTAAATATAAAGAAATTATGTAAATATAAAAAGCACATTGGCTTATCAGCATTATTCCACTAAATGACAACCTCGGCTCCACATCACAACTTATTAAAATACAGTATGAAGAAATCTATTCAAATTTATATCAATTTAGCTTGCCCTGGCATGCAGCCAAAACAGACATTTCTAAGACACGGACCATTTTTTCAGTAAAATAATCATAATAATCATCAAAAAAGTCATTGGAGAGGTTTGTGTTATACTGCAGAGCTGCACTCACTATTCTGCTGGTGGAGTCACTGTGTACATACATTACTGATCCTGAGTTACATCCTGTATTATACCCCAGAGCTGCACTCACTATTCTGCTGGTGCAGTCACTGTGTACATACATTACATTTCTGATCCTGAGTTACATCCTGTATTATACTCCAGAGCTGCACTCACTATACTGCTGGTGCAGTCACTGTGTACATACATTACATTACTGATCCTGTACTGATCCTGAGTTATATCCTGTATTATACTCCAGAGCTGCACTCACTATTCTGCTGGTGCAGTCACTGTGTACATACATTACATTACTGATCCTGTACTGATCCTGAGTTACATCCTGTATTATACTCCAGAGCAGCACTCACTATTCTGCTGGTGCAGTCACTGTGTACATACATTACTGATCCTGAGTTACATCCTGTATTATACTCAAGAGCTGCACTCTCTATTCTGCTGGTGAAGTCACTGTGTACACATATTACATTACTGATCCTGAGTTACATCCTGTGTTATACTCCAGAGCTGCACTCTCTATTCTGCTGGTGCAGTCACTGTGTACATACATTACATTACTTATCTTGTACTGATCCTGAGTTACATCCTGTATTATACTCCAGAGCTGCACTCACTATTCTGCTGGTGCAGTCACTGTGTACATACATTACATTACTGATCCTGAGTTACATCCTGTATTATACCCCAGAGCTGCACTCACTATTCTGCTGGTGCAGTCACTGTGTACATACATTACATTACTGATTCTGTACTGATCCTGAGTTACATCCTGTGTTATACTACAGAGCTGCACTCTCTATTCTGCTGGTGCAGTCACTGTGTACATACATTACATTACTTATCTTGTACTGATCCTGAGTTACATCCTGTATTATACTCCAGAGCTGCACTCACTATTCTGCTGGTGGAGTCACTGTGTACATATATTACATTACTTATCCTGTACTGATCCTGAGTTACATCCTGTGTTATACTCCAGAGCTGCACTCTCTATTCTGCTGGTGCAGTCACTGTGTACATACATTACATTACTTATCTTGTACTGATCCTGAGTTACATCCTGTATTATACTCCAGAGCTGCACTCTCTATTCTGCTGGTGCAGTCACTGTGTACATACATTACATTACTTATCTTGTACTGATCCTGATTTACATCCTGTATTATACTCCAGAGCTGCACTCTCTATTCTGCTGGTGGAGTCACTGTGTACATACATTACATTACTGATCCTGAGTTACATCCTGTATTATACTCCAGAATTGCACTCACAAATGTTAGGCCACACCCCGACCACACCCATTTCATAACTAGTCACACCCATGTCCACCCCCCAACCGTACCCATTTAGCACTGCTGATCACACTGACTGGTACTGAGAGCACAGTGGCTGGCATTATGGGCAGAGTGGCTGGTTCTGTTGGCACACTGACTGGTACTGAGGAAAAGAAAGAACAGAGAGAGAAAAAAGAAAACAGAGAGAGAAAGAAAGAACAGAGAGAGAAAGAAAGAAACAAAGAAAGAAATAGGGGAAAGAGAAAGAGGGGAAAGAAAGAGAGAACAGAGAAAGAGAAAGAGGGGAAAGAAACAGAGAAAGAAAAGAGAGAAAGAAGTGACAGAAAAAAAGAACAGAGAGAGAGAACAGAGGGAGAGAAAGAAAGAGAGAAAAAAAGAAAAAAAGAACAGAGAGAAAGGGGATAGAAAAAAAGAACAGAGAGAAAGGGGATAGAAAAAAAGAACAGAGAGAAAGGGGATAGTAAAAAAGAACAGAGAGAAAGGGGATAGAAAAAAAGAACAGAGAGAAAAAGAAAGAGGGGAAAGAAAGAACAGAGAGGGAGAAAGAAAGAGGGGAAAGAAAGAACAGAGAGAAAGAGGGGACAGAAAAAAAGAACAGAGAAAGAAAGAAAGAGGGGAAAAGAAACAGAGAAAGAAAGAACAGAGAGAAAAAAGAAGGGACAGAAAAAGAACATAGAGAGAGAAAAAAAGAAAGAGGGGAAAGAAAGAACAGAGAGGGGGAGAGAAGGAAGGAGGGAAAAGAACAGAGAGAAAGAGAGGGGAGAGATAGAGAACAGAGAGAGAAAGAAAGAACAGAGAGAAAGAGAAAGAAAGAACAGAGAAAGATGGGAAAGAAAGAAAAAAAGAGAGGAAAGAAAGAAACAGAGTGAAAGAAAGAACAGAAAGAGGGGACAGAAAAAAAGAACAGAGGGAGAAAGAAAGATAGAGGGGAAAGAAAGAACAGGGGGATAGAGAGAAAGAAAGATGGGAAAGAAAGAACAGAGAATGAGAGAAAGAAAGAGAAAAAAGAACAGAGACAGAGAGAAAGAACAGAGAAAGAACAGGGAAAGAGGGGAAAGAAAGAAACAGAGAAAGAAAAAGGGGACAGAAAAGAGAACAGAGAGAAAGAGGGGAAAGAAAGAACAGAAAGAAAGAAGAGAAAGAAAGAGTGGACAGAAAAAAGAACAGAGAGAGGCTAGTTTCAGACTAGTGTTTCCGGGCGCAGCGCAGGGCTGCCGCTAAGCCCCGCCCCCGGCCGCGCCCCCTCTTGTCATCTCCTCCTCAGATCGCATGACTGCATGCGATCAGCGTACCCTATACTTAGCGTTGGGTGCGCTGATCGTGCACTGGTCTGATTTTGCTGGCGCTGCGGTGTTGCATTTTTGTGCGCTGGGAGCAGCGCCAGCAAAATCAGACCAGTGCACGATCAGCGCACCCAACGCTAAGTATAGGGTACACTGATCACATAGTCATGCAATCGGAGATGACAGGAGGGGGCACGGCCGGGGTGTGGCTTAGAGGCGGCCCTGTGCTGCCCTGGAAACGCTAGTCTGAAACTAGCCAGAGAGAGAAAAAAAGAAAGAGGGAAAAGAACAGAGAGGGAGAGAGACAGAAATAAAGAACACAGAGAGAAAGAAAGAGGGGAAAGAAACAGAGCGAAAGAAAGAAAGAACAGAGAGAAAAAAGAGGGGACAGAAAAAAGAACATAGAGAGAAAAAAAGAAAGAGGGGAAAGAAAGAACAGAGAGGGAGAAAGAGGGGAAAGAACAGAGAGAAAGAAAGAGGGGAACGAAAGAGAACAGAGAGAAAGAAAGAAAGAAAGAACAGAGAGAAAGGAAGAACAGAGAGAGAGAAAGATTAGAGAAAGAGAGGAAAGAAACAGATATAGGAAGAAAGAACAGAGAGAAAGATGGGGCAGAAAAAAAGAACAAAGAGAAAAAAGAAAGAGGGGAAAGAAATAAAGAACAGAGAGGGAGAAAGAGGGGAAAGAAAGAACAGAGAGAGAGAGATAAAGAGAAAGAAAGAAAGAGGGGAAGAAAGAACAGAGAGATAGAAAGAAAGAACATAGAGAGAAAGGAAGAACAGAGAGAGAGAGAACAGAGAGAAAGAGAAAGAAAGAGGGGAAAGAAAGAACAGAGAGAGAAAGAGAGGAAAGAAAGAACAGAGAGGGAGAAAGAAAGAGGGGAAAGATAGAACAGAGAAAGAAAGAAGGGAAAGAAAGAACAGAGAGAGAAAGAAAGAAAGATTAGAGAAAGAAAGAGGGGGAAGAACAGAATAAAAGAAAGAACAGAGAGAAAGGAAGAGGGGAAAGAAAGAAGAGAGAGAAAGAAATATTCTATAGATACTATAGTAGCCCAGCTCCCATTGTAGTGCCTACCTGAGCCTCCTGATGCAGGACATATCATGATCCGCTCACATGGCCAGCATCCCCAAGTCCAAGGCAATCCCGCTGTCCGTGCTATTGGAGGAGGACACGGTGATGGATCTGAAGCATTCCATGAAGTGCCGCCATGGTTCCATCACAATCTCCTCCCGACATTAGTCAGCTTCCTGTAGAATGTCACGTGCGAGTTTTAAAGTGCTCCTCGGGGCCCCGCCGTGTACTCCTGTGTCCGCGGGAAAAATAACCTCCCGGCCGGGGCAGACTCAAAATCGGTAATGTCCTACTGGATCTGGAACGGTTGAGAGTTATGAATGCTCCCCACCATACATCTTGTACACGCATGGCTCCGCACACCTCGTGCACACACATGGTAAGATATACGTGTTGCTGCACGTTTATAGTCAGAATAGTGCCAATCATTGGTGGCAAATGGTGGTAACTGCGTCCTGAGGCTGTAGGACCGTCCAGGATATGCTTGCGCCCTGCTGGCTGGCGTCACGTACATCTTACCATACCGGATACGAAAAAAATTACATACAAAAAGCAACGCCTTTTATTGCACAAGACTCTACCGGGCCTCCATTTAAAGCCTCTTAAGGTTACCTCTAACCTATTACCTAACGTTACCTAGTACATTTCATTACCTTTATTTACAACCTACCATTACCTGCATGGAAGCTTATATACGGCTATTCACTAACCCTGGCTCCCATTCCTCTTGAACCCAAGTAAACCCCATGATTAAGACCCGGGAGGGTCGAAATGTCGGGTGTTTCTATTTTACTGGGTTTTGGACCAATTTTTGTAACTTGGCACTTTTTTGTCTAAAATAAAATTCCACTGATGGTTGCAAATTATTCCATTAGAGTGTGCGGTGAATTTTCTCTAGTGATGAGCGAGTATACAAGTTGTTCTGGTTTTCCTGAGCATGCTCAGGTGTCCTCCGAGTATTTTGGCGTGCACGGAGATTTAGTTTGTGTCTAAACACCTTCATGATTTGCGGCTGCTAGACAGCCTGAATACATGTGGGAATTGCCTAACAAACAGGCATTCCTTACATGTATTCAGGCTGTCCAAAATACTCGGAGGACACCCGAGCATGCTCAGGAAAACCCAAGCAACAAGTATACTCGCTCATCACTAATGACAACCCTTAACATCCAAATGACCCTCATCAAAAGTTTACATACCCCATTTCTTAATACTGAGTATTACTGAGTATTGCCCTTTCTAACATGAATCACAGCTTGAAGTCTTTTGTGGTAGTTGTGGATGAGGTTCTTTATTTTCTCAGATGGTACAGCTACCCACTCTTCTGGGCAAAAATCCTCCAGTTCCTGTAAATTCCTGGGCTCTCTAGCATGAACTGCGCGTTTGAGATCTCCCCAGAGTGGCTCAATGATATTGAGGTCAGGAGACTGAGATGGCCACTCCAGAACTTTCACTTTGTTCTGCTGTAGCCAATGACAGGTTGACTTGGCCTTATGTTTTGGATCGTTGTCATGTTGGAACGTCCAAGTACGTCCCATGCGCAGCAGTATTTGCTGATAACATGTTGCATTCATCTTTCCTTCAACTTTGACCACGTTTTCTGTGCCTTTGTAGCTCACACATCCCCAAAACATCAGCAATCAATCTCCATGCTTTACAGTAGGAATGGTGTTCCTTTCATCGAAGGCCTTGTTGACCTCTCTCCAAATGTAACGTTTATGGTTGTGGCCAAAAAAGTTCAATTTTGGTCTCATCACTCCAAATTACCTCGTTCCAGAAGTTTTGAGGCTTCTCTCTATTCTGTTTTGCGTATTGTAGGCGAAATACTTTGTGGCATTTGTACAGTAATGGTTTTCTTCTGGCGACTCGACCATGCAGCCCATATTTCTTCAAGTGTCTTCTTATTGTGCATCTTGAAACAGCCACACCGCTAGGTTTCAGAGAGTCTACCTGACCGTGGTTTTGTTTTTACAGAACCTCTGATTTTTCATTTGTTAATCACAGTTTGAACGCTGCTGACTGGTAATATCAATTCCTTGGATACCATTTTGTATCCCTTTCCTGTTTTATAAAACAGAATGTAACTCAGGATCAGTACAGGATCAGTAATGTAATGTATGTATTCACTGACTGCACCAGCAGAATAGTGAGTGCAGCTCTGGAGTATAATACAGGCTGTAACTCAGGATCAGTACAGGATCAGTAATGTAATGTATGTACACACTGACTGCACCAGCAGAATAGTGAGTGCAGCTCTGGAGTATAATACAGGATGTAACTCAGGATCAGTAATGTAATGTATGTACACAGTGACTGCACCAGCAGAATAGTGAGTGCAGCTCTGGAGTATAATACAGGATGTAACTCAGGATCAGAACAGGATCAGTAATGTAATGTATGTACACACTGACTGCACCAGCAGAATAGTGAGTGCAGCTCTGGAGTATAATACAGGATATAACTCAGGATCAGTAATGTTATGTATGTACACACTGACTGCACCAGCAGAATAGTGAGTGCAGCTCTGGAGTATAATACAGGATGTAACTCAGGATCAGTACAGGATCAATAATGTAATGTATGTACACACTGACTGCACCAGCAGAATGGTGAGTGCAGCTCTGGAGTATAATACAGGATGTAACTCAGGATCAGTAATGTAATGTATGTACACAGTGACTGCACCAGCAGAATAGTGAGTGCAGCTCTGGAGTATAATACAGGATGTAACTCAGGATCAGTACAGGATCAATAATGTAATGTATGTACACACTGACTGCACCAGCAGAATAGTGAGTGCAGCTCTGGAGTATAATACAGGATATAACTCAGGATCAGTAATGTTATGTATGTACACACTGACTGCACCAGCAGAATAGTGAGTGCAGCTCTGAAGTATAATACAGGATGTAACTCAGAATGAGGGCTATCAGGAACTTTTTTTATGGTTAGGTGTTGTAATGAGCTGTTCGTGTTGACATGACGACCAATCAAACATTTTCTTCACGAATATTCTCATACTTATACAGTAGGTTGCTGTTGGCTGCAGCGTCTTTTCTACACTCCCTTTTGCACCAGTTTTTCATGCAGTGCCCTTGATTGGCACAGACCACTCTGTGAAGTTCATGTCCTGTTATGAGAACCGATGGTTTATCTGTCAGTTAATTCTGCTTTTTTTCCAAACCTTTTTTGTTTCTGCAGTTTTTTGACAGGACTGGGGTGTCCAAACTGCATCGAGTATTTCACATCACAAGGTTTACAGAACATATACCACCTGCAGAACCTAACTATGGAGGTAAATAACGGGAGGGGAATCCTCTTATAATCAGGGATCACAACCAGATTAAACAGCGGAAAAATCTCCTGGACTAGCCACATCAAGCAGTCACTGTGCAGTGTAGGGGGCAGCCATTAAACAAGAGAGGTCTCACCACAATCAATCGACAGACATTACGTCTCCAGAGAAGCCATGTTTATTTAAAAAAAAAAAATAATCTTAGAGGGTCTTGAGTTCTTGCCACTGCACTTCTCAAGATCCTTGATTATCCTAACGCCCGTAGTAACAGACTGTGTATGAAAAAAGAAAAGAGAAGCCAGCGTTGCCAAGGTCAGAACGCATAACATAAAGTGCATTTGCACATAACATCTAACTGTATTCAAAATGAGATATTTAGCAAAAAAATTGATCAATTCAATTGAGCCACCCCGCCGCGCCAAGGCAATCTCATGTGGGGGGTCCTACTCTACGTTTTTAATAAACACTGTGCCATTACGGCCTCCTATATACATTAAAAGCAAGACCACTTTAAATGCAATCCGTATCTGAGCATTTCTGGATCGCTCCCATGATGCCAGAAAAGGCAAGTGCGGATGAAGGCCAACCAGGTCTGAATGCAGACGTGTCAGGTTTTAGCCTCCACACATTGCCTGACCAAGACTGTGTATGAGGTGTGAATATGACTGTACATGACACTGTGGAGCATTTGTGATCCCAAAACGCTTCTGGCCCTTAACATCTTCATGACCTATGACGTATCATTGGTCGTGTTCCTGCGATCCACCTGCTGCTGTTAAAATCTTAATTGCTGCTGTCAATCACTGACAGCAGCATTACCTGGAGCGTGCCGGAAGCGCTTCATAAGACCCATCCATCGTTGACCCTGTCACGTAACCGCAGGGCGCTGATGGGTTGGCATGCCATCTGGGGGATCTGCAGAAGACCACCATGCTTATCATTGCAGATCTCGTATGAACTCCAGGTTGTGGCACAGGCAATCGGATGATCGCAGCTTCAGGCCTCAGGGGACTATTGAAGCAAGTAAAAAGTAGAAAAAAAAGTTTTAAAAAATATACAAAAAATAAAAAATATGTAAATGTTCAAATCACTCCTTTTTGCCCCATTCAAAATCAATAAAAAAAAAAAATTGATATCGCTGCATTCATAAACACCCATTCTATTAAAATATAAAAATAATCTGATCAGTAAACGGCATAAGCCCTCACCCAGATCACGAAAAATGGAGATGCTTTTATTTATTTATTTTTCTTGAAAATGGTCCTTAAATGAAGACTCCAGGCAAAAAGTATACATTGTTATTGACGAGTGCAAGGTCTGGTGGCGGCAAGGAACTAACCAAACATCCATGTGTCAGGATACAGATCAAAATGGACATGCCTCAGTTTTTTTGCAAGCAAATAAAAAATAGACATGTGGACAACGCTATAGACTACAAGGGGTACATGGTCTAGAACATATTCAGCCACGGCCAAAAGTGTTGGCACCCTTGAAATTGTTCCAGAAAATTATTGGAATTACTCAAGTTTCGTTATACACGTTTATTTCCTGTGTGTATTGTAACAAAAAAAGGAAAAAAAAAAAAAAAAAGGGCCTACTTTCACACAACCCCAAAAATGATCAGGACAAAAATGTTGGCACCCTCAACTTCATATCTGGTTGCACACCCTTTGGAATAAATAACTGCAGTCAATCGCTTTCTATAATCTTGAACAAGCTTCTTACACCTCTCAGCTGGAAGTTTGGACCTCTCTTCTTTTGTAAACTGCTCCAGGTCTCTCATATTTGAAGACTACCTTCTCCCAACAAAGGGAAAAAACCTGCGTGTAACAAGACGTGTACTTGCAATAATTTTCTGGAACTATTTCAAGGGTGCCAACACTTTCAGCCATGACTAGTTCTCATATAGCCCAGCATTAGGCAGTTGTATTCCTTTGGGTCAGAGGGTTTCTTTTAAGCTACACTTTGAAATTCAAGCTATACTGCATAGGTAAGGGGTTCACTTAAATGCAAGTACTTTGGGCTAAAAAAGAATCTGTCAGTGAGTGCTATTTTACATGAGTTTGTAACTCTTAAGCATCTCTTTATGAGCTGCTCTGAGCTCATTAAAGGGAACCTGTCATGTCCTTTTTGTGTTTTAAACTGCCCCCATATGCAATGTGCATCACTAAGGCTGGTTACACACTTACGCTGGGCAGAGCTGCGGAGGGCTCCGTACTTCCTCCGTTAAGCACTGCCGCACCTCTTCCATTCAGCTCCGCCTACGTTGGCATTCGTCCTGCGTACCTATTTTTAACATTGGGTACACAGGCCATGTGAATGTATGCGGAAGCCTCCGCATGCATCGTTTTGACGCTGCGCCGAATGCAACAAAATGCAACATGACACAGCGTCAAAACAACGCATGCGGAGGCATCTGCATACATTCGCATGGCCTGCGTACCTAATGTGTGATGCAATCTACTAATGATATAAAATGAGGTTTTTTACACATTAACAGTGGGAGCTTTTCTTTGACTAAATAATGTTCAAAATGGGGGAAGTTTAAAACACAAAAAGAACAAGACAGGTTCCTTTTAAAGAAGCCCTCCTCTCATCAAAGTTTTTTAACCTCTTGATATATTGCAGTCATCATATTATATAGCACTGTGTACTTACTATTGCTCATTTTGCCTTTCTGCACAGCTAATTCTTCTCTTTTCTATGCTCTATGTAGAAACAGGAAGTCTCAAGTCCCTGTATGACTCATCCCCCTCTTCACCTCCTGACCCAGCTGCTCCCTCCTTTCCCTGCCTGGGACTTTTGCAATGACTCATAAAGAGAAAATTGACCTCCTGTTTCTACATAGAGCTCAGGATTCAGTTAGTCAGTTTTTAATGACATTATGTCATAGACCTAATGGAAAAGAGAAGAATTAACTTGGTAGAAAGGCAAAATGAGCAATTGTAAGTACACAGAGCTGTATAATATGATGATTGCAATATATTAAGAGGATACAGACTTTGATGTGACTGCTTCTTTAATGACCACATCAAAATTCAGTTCAACTTTGATGTGCTCTGTGGTCATAAATCAGCCCAGAGTAGTTCTTCTTTCTTTATTTTTTAGTTCTGAAAAAAGGAAGCTATAAACTTTGCCGAACAAGACTGATGGATTCTAACTTGACTCATTCTATAGCCAACAAATGATTGCAATGGTGTCCACATAATTAAAGCCTAAAGCCCCCGTCACACACAGCGAGATCGCTAGCGAGATTGCTGCTGAGTCACAAGTTTTGTGACGCAACAGCGATCTCACCAGCGAGATCGCTGTGTGTGACACCTATCAGCGACCGGCCCCCCTGCTGGGTATCGCTGATCGTGCTTGAATGCCCTGGACTTTTTTGGTTGTTGGTATCCCGCTGGCCAGCACGCATCGCTGCGTGTGGCAGGCGGGAGAGCAGCGATCAGCGAGCTCCCAGCTCATATCCAAGGCTCATATCCTCCGAGCTTAGAAACCCTCTGGGTACCTTAGATACCAGTGCGCTGGTGCAGGGAGCTGGTAACCAAGGTAAACAGCGCGGCGCTTAGAAACCTGATGTTTACCTTGGTTACCAGCTCCCTGCACCAGCACGCTGGTATCTAAGGTACACAGCGACGCGCGCGCTCGTTGTCGCTGGCCCGATCGCTGCTGAGATCTGCCTGTTTGGCAGCTCACCAGCGATCATGTAGCGACACACCAGCGATCCTGACAAGGTAATATCGTTGTCGGGATCGCTGGTGAGTTGCTATGTGTGACGGGGCCTTTATTTGTGTGTGTCATAGCACCAGTCAGGACTTGTTCTTGGACTCTACTGGATATATGAATATTAGGGGTCACTGGGAAAACTCACCTTTTATATCTGGGGTTGCAAAAGACATCTGAAAACTCATCATTAATTAGTCTTAATTCTAAGTGGTCATTTTCTCTTTGTTCCAGAATAACCCTCCTTTTCTGTACTATATCTGCTTTAATCTGATGTTTTAAAATCTGTCTTTATTTAGAATGATCACTGGTCACTCTGGATCTAACACAACATAGTAGTGTTAACAAAACATTCCGTGATGATTAATTCTTTACACATCTCTAAATCCCCTGCATAGTCCTAGAGTTATATGGGTTTACTATTAGCACATGTGCCCTTAATAAAAGTATCTTTACAAAGGTTTTTTCTTTTTAAAAAGTAGTTTAAAGTATTTGTTAGGCATCTAAATAGCATTAGCCTGTGTCGTCTTCAGGAGCTTCTTCCAATGCCAGCATGCTGTCCTGCTTCTGGTTCAGTCTGCACAGTATGCTTTCCCTGTTTCTTCATGACTTGCACAAGTTTGGTTTCTCGTAGTCTTCTGTAAAAGGCAATTAAGTCAATGGAGCCGACAGAACTTTCAGAGAAGCCAAGCTTGTGCAAATTGTGGCATAGCATAGCACAGATTGGATCAAAACCTCTTCCTAAATAATCGGACAATTGCTAAATCTTTTTACACATAGTAGCTCACAAACAATATTTTTTAAATGCATTAAATATTCAATTATCCGGAGCTCGGAGCTGCCATTACTGAAAACCGTGCGATTTTAATCAGAACAGATGGCACTATGTCCATGAGATGATTCACTCACAGTCCTTCATTAAAGCGTAAATGTCGTTTCAGTTTTTATTACATAGGTCAAGAGTACACATGAAAATAAGAAAATGTATAATATATTTTATTTTAAAAATGTATTTCTTTCTCCTTCTGGATTGCTCTTTCACCATCAATTCATGGGTAATATCTTTATTCAATGAAGACAGATGTTCACATTTCTGAGATAGGAGATGGCAGTTGGTGCATGTAAAATTCTACGGAGAGCGGAGGATCTAGAGGTAGACACAGACACTCTGCTGCAGGAGCTAAAAAACTTCATGAGCACCAACCGTCATCTCCTATCTTAGTAGTGGGAGAATGAAAGATCAGACCAGGAGGAGACAGATGCAGATTATGCTAAGACATATTACAAGGTTTCTTATGTTCATGTGTAGCATAGGTTTATTGAAAAGAAATTAAAACAACCATTCCTCTTTTACTACTTAAACATAACTAAAACGTAGTCCAGCGCAATATGTTTTGATAATAAAACCTTGTCTCTCACTACACTGGCTGGATCTTTGCTATTCTGTGCTGCAGTGGGGCTAGTTTCCCAGCTCTGCTTGCCGTTCTGGCCAGATCTCCACAATCCTTGCTGTCCTGCGGTATGGCTGGTTTCCTCAACTCTGCTTGCTGTACTCTGATTGCTCTGCCTCCTGTGCACTGATACCCAACAAACGTGCACTCTCTCCTTGCTGCCCTGGCTATAGAGGCCCACAGGAACCAAACTTCTCCATGTGGAAAAAATCACTCTAAGTTGGGGCATTGAGCGTGAGGTTACAAGGTAGCACGGGAAGTGATAGAAGGCGTTCACTGCTCTCGGTTGTGAAGTGTCTCTGCTTTTCCTACGAAAACAAAACATTTCCCTCCAGTAATCAGTTGATTTTCCTTGTCATTGACATACAGGATGGGTCAACTCAGTTGAGTAAATGTTTATTGGGTACATGTGTTTTATTTGGGGTATAATCATACATCAATCTGTAACATATTTGGGTTTAGTGAATCCTACTGGCTAATGCTAATGTGATCCTTAAGGAGGATTTCAAGAAAGCTGGACTACCACTTACATATGCCTTTGGATAGCCTATCCAGAGAGATATAAACTTATAATATACCTGTAAACAGACTCACATAGTCGTCACCTTGATCTCCCCTTGCGTCTGTCTCTTGACTTTCCTAAATACTTTTTTTTAATCTTTTTGGGACTATTCCAGGTCTTTCCTAATCTGCTGTGTCTCTTCTTGCAGGATCTTGGAGCACTGAAGATTCCCGAGCACTATAAAAGTTTGATATGGAGGGGAATCCAAGAGCTGAACAAAAGCCATGACTATGGAGCCCAACAACTGATTCGATCCAGCAGTAACGCTTCCACCATTTCCATCGGCAGCTCAGGTGAGCTCCAGCGACAGCGTGTTATGGAGGCTGTACATTTTCGGGTACGGCACACCATCACCATTCCTAATCGGAGTGGAGCCGATGATTGGGCCGACTTTGGATTTGATTTACCCGACTGCAAGGCACGAAAACAGTCTATAAAAGAAGAGTATGCAGAATCTGATATGAACTAATATATAAAGAACTGGGATGGCGTTGACCAAAATTATACAGATTTTCTCACCCCAATGAAGCCAACAGCAATTAGATTTCGAAGTCAATACGAAAGGTCTACCAGTGGTGGCTTTGATTTCATCTGGTAAGGTCCACAGTAAGGTCAATGAAAAGGGGATGATCCAAGTGCTTCTTTTCTCTTTTTGAAAGTACGAAAGAATGAACTTGATGTAGGTCCTTAGCAGGTATCTTATAAGTGGATAAATCTCTTAATGATAGTTGCCTAAAGGGTTTCCTGTTTCATCTTGGACATCTCCGTGGCTTCACATAACCTGGAGAATTTTCCATATCCCAAGAGGTCTGCTCATTGCTGACGAGACAACTCTTCAAGGGGTACAACACGGAGGACTTTGCTTTCCAATGAACTGCCAAAAAAAGTATTTGAACCACTGTCTGTTCATTGTGTTTCATTACAGACGTTTCTGATGGTTTTTTGAGAACATGTTTTCGACAAAACATGTGAGATCTAAAGACCTGCACCGAAAAGGGTGTTATTGTTAAAAAAAAGTTATATATAACTGGGTTCAGTCAATTCAGCTACGTTTTAGGGGCATAAATATCTGTAATTTATGGCTGTATCCTACGATGTAAATATCTCCTATCTCCTCAGTCCCATAATATTCTTGTTTCTATTATTTATCTGTAATATAAACTATTCATTGTTTGTAGAGTAGTAGTGAGCAGTCCCGTGTATGGGGTGTGCAGACCCCTGTAGAGTGCGGGTAGGAAATAAAGCTTGATACCTTGTATGCTGTATTATTCATTCACAAGCTGTGCTTTATTTGACTAATTAATATATTTAATTTTTCAGAGTTTTTGACTCTTTATTAAGATTCTAAACGCCTGAATTCAGGGGTGACATAACCAGTTTTGGTATTTGTGAATGAATATGACAAACTGGGAAGAAGTTACGGTAATGGTCTATATTGTGATTTGTGTCGTATACAGTAGGGCACAATTTGCTGCATTGCGCTGTTATAATTCCCAAGAATTCAAGTCACATTTATGCCAAGGCTCCATTGTTGGATATTTTTTGCATATCGCAAGGTCACTAGTGTTCTTTTTTTGGAGACTACTAAGGAAATGTTATCAGTGATATGTGTGTGGTTCAGTATGAACATAATATGACATCTATTACTGGTGTATGAACAGACCCTAAATGGTAAAACCTACGAAACCAGTCATGCGTTTAAATTGGTAGACCCTTGCCCAAAACATCTGTGTCGAAACTTACCTCCGGGCCTGCAACCTTCCTTTGTCCTTTTAGGGGTAAGGATATCAAAGAGAGGGGGCTTTTACCTGAAACGCCCCTCTATTAGCCAGACAGTGAACTGATAGTTAATAGCAAATACTCACATAAATGGGTTTTCTAGTGGGACACCTTTAGGACTATCTGTCATGTGTAGTCTCCTGTCAATTGAGAACAGTAAAAACCTATAGGGGTCCCAGCTGACAGACCTCCACTGATTATGACGTATCCGATTGTCATGTGGGGTATATGTAGTAATATATTAGATGAGTAATTTGGGTCTCTGAACGTAATGTAGTCATGTTAAAGACACAAGAAAACGTCTTATTTGTGTAGTCACGTCACAAAATGATGGTTGCCAGGATGGACTCTGCCCCATATTTGCTGCCGCTGACTTTCCCCTGTTACATTGGTATATGTACATAACAGTGAATGGGATTTCCATATTTACTCCCGTTAGCTCTGCATTCTTTACATTAAGTTTATTATATGTGTTTTAAAGGAATGTTTGAGTAGGAAGAAGTTATCACCTATCCAAAACCTTGGGATAATTTTTAGATCAGTGACGGACCATCCACTGGGACCCTCCAAAACGCACCAGAACAGGGCACGTGTATCCCAAAGTGCAGTACATTCGTGTGACCGCCACTCCTTTCATTCCCTATGGGGCTGCCGATGCTCTGAACTCCACTTTCTTGAGCAGTCCCCATAGAAAATGATCGGAGTGGTGGTTGCACATGTGTTCCTTTCTAACGGGGATAAAAGTGCCCCAGTCTAGCGATGGGCGGGGGTCCCGGCAGATGAAGCTCCACTAATCTAGAAGTTAGTACCCAGGCTTCGGATAGGTGATAACTCAGAATACCTATTTTAGTTACCAAAATGAACACTGAATAATTGGAACAACAGCCTAAAAATATCACTAGTGCTCATATCAACCAATCAGATTTTAGCTTTAATTCTTTATTACCGCTCTTAAAGATAAAAGCAATGATCTGATTGGTTCCTATAAGCTCACAGCAATCACCTCTGTGAATATAAAGGTCCTCATATTTCACTGTGGCTCTGAGGCCAGTGTGGACGTAAAGGTGGATAGTTGTCCATAGCAATCAATCAGAATCCTGCTTCTTTATAACAGCCAACATCTGATGGGTTCCTACAGGGAACTGTTGCACCTCGTCTGCTCCGGTTCTCAGTACAAAAGAGCCATTTTTCTAGCCCAATTAAGTATTTTCTATATAATCGACCTTGTATTAAAAAAAACAGACTATAAAATAGAGGAAGAGTTTGCTAACGTGACCAGTCCTCTATTTTCTGCAGTGTTTTTATTGTATACAAGGCTATGTGCTGTGCATGTACTGTAGATACAATATGTGCACTTTATTTTATTTTTTCTACATTTTCCAGTCTGCTTTATGATATGGGATTTTTTTAATGTATATTTTACTGGGTATACCTTGCAGGGCAAGGACGTTTAATACACATTACACGCAGCTTTATAATCCCATGTCACCACTGCATTATGTAAAATAAAAACACATTCAACTGATTTTTTTTTAACTTAATATTGTATTAATGTTTTAAAAATAAATGAATAAAAAAAATTAGCCAAAGTGCCGAAAGAAAAATCTAAAAAAAAAAAAGTTTGGATCACAGATTCAAATAAGGATTTGCTGCAGCTATAGCCAGTGTAGACAATCCTCCGTGAGCTAAACTCACTGATGTAATTCACTATTGCATTTTTTGTTGAGTTTTAATTTGCGCCTTATTTTTATTTTAATTTTTTTTTTTTGTGTTTTTCCTTTTTTTTGTGCTCACCATTATGATGGGCTTTTGAGGTTCCCAGATGGTTTTGTCTGACACAATTGTGACTTTTCTTTTTAAATTGCAAACATTTTGCTTTGAAAAAGGTTAAAGACAAAAAAAAAGCATTTTTGATTTTGTGCAAAATTCATTAACCGCATGCACCACTTTGAATAATTTGTTGCAAAAAAACCCCACAAGATAAAAAAAAAAAAATATTAAAAATAATAATAAAGAATTGGGCCCAATCATGCTCAAAATTGAATAGTTTTCCTCGACTTGTTATTATCTGTACCTTGCTATTGCTAAAATACAGTACAATTCCCATCAAATCCCAGATATTGGGAGTAGTAGTTTTGTAATAGAATGTAACATTTCAGTGATGACTTGTTTTCCTGTCGCCTAATATTTTATGGTTTTTTTTTACATGTGGATGATGCTGTAGCGTTTTAAAGCACTTTATTGCTTTAAGATCCTTGTTTTCGGGTTTGGCGGCACACCGATGCTGCTAAGGGGCAGTGTTAGTGCCTGGAGTCCGGACCTGGTTGTAAATACTGTAATCTGTACAATGTAACATTCATGGGAGAACTGAAATTGTATTTTTTGTTGTGATTCTTGTTCTTCTTTCTATGTCACATAATAAAAAAAAAACCTCAAGCAATCCTTGTGTTGTGGTACGCTGGACTATCGAAAATTCCTTAATCACTTACAACTCACAAATGTTTGTCAGTGCAGCGCCATTTATAAACAATGCTTGGAAGTCAGAGCCCTGCAGCTCCTCTGTGCCCATGACAACACTTCCTCTCTGTACGCTGGTCGTTCAGCTTTATCATGGGGACACTATGAAGATTCTAAATCAATATTTGTATAAACAAGTCAAGATTTGCATATTACGGTTTATGATGATTTCAAGCCTCGTAATGTCTTATGAAAAGAATACAGGACAGGAAGAGTTGACATGGGGACACGGAAGCATAAGAGATGCAGACTTTAAGCAAACATCTAAAGAAAATGAGGGAAGTGTATCTCAAAGCCCCCCACACAATGGCTTTCATTTTTAAATCATTATTTATTTTAAGGGGGATAATGTGGAGTATATACTCGGCTCAGACATGACACTGTGACCATGAGCCGCACTTGAAATGATGGATATTGTTGGATGGTGCAATTTACTGCTTATTAAGAATGTCAGCCATTCTTGAGATATTAAAACTATTCTTTTTGTTTGTTCACAACTCATTGCCTTGGAAACCGACCACCTTTGCTATACAGCAGACCCAACGCAGTGCTTAAAAGAACCTTTCTATTGAGCTTGTAAGCACTGCTTTGAAGCTGGCAAGGACTGCTGGAGCATGCTGCTACTACCTAATCCCAAATATCAAAAATCTGACCAGCACCTCCAAACAGAATAAGTTGAGTGTGAACAGGTGCAAGCCGTCACGTCTATTTAATACAATCAAGAAAATACAGCTGCAGTCTGAAATGCTATAAAGTGCAAATACTGAATATATGAAATTGGAACAGAATTAGTACTACAGAAAATGTTAAAAATGAAGGTACTTAGCGCAAAAATTGGCCAATACATGAGAGCCCATCAGCCGTACCCCTTTGTTGGGACCCTAAACCTAACATGATGCCTCTCCGTGCCTGAAAGCCAACAATTTTAAGGGCTGGCAGAATAAAGGGGTACACCATAGGATGATAGGAAGAGTGCTCAGTCAGCGTACTACAAATATCAAAAAGACTGACCAGCACCTCCAAACACAAGTGCGAACACGTGCAAGCAGTCACAACTATTCAGTCTAACCAAGAAAATACAGCTGCACTCTGAAATGCTATAATATGCAAACACTGGATGTATGAAATTGGAAGTACATTACTGCTTTAGAAAATATGTTAAAAACTGAACCTACTTAGGCCACAAATTCATGAGAGCTCAACAGCGATGGCAAGGCATACCCCTTTTCATACATTCAATGCTTGCATATTATGGCATTTCATAGTGCAGCTGTATTTTCCTGATTACATCCTAATCCCAGACGGCTTCAGCACAGAGCTAACAAGCTAAACAGCAGAGGTGGTCGGTCTCCTAGGAAACAAGCTGCAAACAAAAGAAAAGTGTTAATATCTCAAGAACTACTTACATTGTTAATATGCTGTAAGTTGCAAAAATACTTGTATTTATAAACACTATCCATCTACTTTATGAAGATGGGACAAACCCTTTAAGCACATGTACATATTACTCCATGTTCACCTGTTTTTCCCAACTTTGGCCTGTGGACACCGAATTCACATACTCTATTTATACCTCTTGCATGTTCTCCTTTTCGCATTATGCTGTGTTGTGATGGTCACAAGCTGTTTGATTTGCTGCAGATTAGACTGTCTCTCTTTTTGACGCAGACTTGTCTAGCCAAATTAGAAAATTGGGACAATTTCCTTAAATTTTACCAGCATTCAGACAGTTTTTCATTGCTCAGATCCCATTTTCATAGTGCAATACTCATAATTGAGGCGTCGGGCACATATGGATCCAATGTGACACTGGCATTACAGGGGCACAATGGCCACTGCACACTTATACCTAATGGGCAGTTGTGTGCAGATCTGATCCTACAATAAAGTGTTGAATGTCACAGACCTACAGCTTTTCTGTCCCCATGTCAATGCTTCAGTTCAGTCTTATCATAGGGAGATAATGAAAATCTAAAGCCCCCGTCACACATAGCGATCTCACTAGCGAGATCGCTGCTGAGTCACAAGTTTTGTGATGCAACAGCGATCTCACCAGCGAGATCGCTGTGTGTGACACCTATGAGCGACCGGCCCCCCTGCCGGGTATCGCTGATCGTCCTCGAATGGCCTGGACATTTTTTTGATCGCTGGTCTCCCGCTGGCCAGCACGCATCGCTGCGTGTGGCAGGCGGGAGACCAGCGATCTGGAGCTGTTAACCAAGGTAAACATCGGGTTTTTAAGCGCCGTGCGGCGCTTAGAAACCCGATGTGTACCTTGGTTACCAGCTCCCTGGTACCTTAACATATACTGCGGGTGACTAAGGGCCGTGCGTCGCATGTTACCCGCGTGTTGCTGGTGCTGATCACTGGTGAAGCTGCCTGTTTGACAGCTCACCAGAGATCATGTAGCGACACACCAGTGATCCTGACAAGGTCATATCGTTGTCGGGATCGCTGGTGAGTCGCTATGTGTGACGGGGCCCTAATAGCGGACTACTGATGCTTTACACTTCACAATGTCCTTATGAACAGTCAGAGAAGCAGGACGGGATGAACTGCATTGGGTAAATAGATGTTGGTACATTAGGGTCTGTGCACACTTTGCGGTTTTGTTGCAGTTTTTCTGTGCATATTTGTCAAAATGATGGATATCCCATTATCAACAAAGCAAATGAGATATGAAGTATAATGCACACATTGCTAATTTTTTCCTTGCAGATTTCTCCCTTACTAATGAATGAGAAAAATAGGTATTAGACCTACCGGTAATGATGTTTCCAGGAGTCCATCCTGACAGCACCATGGAGGACGTCCTCCTCCTCCTTACAGGGACAGGAAAGCACACGAGAGGTTAAAAGGCCCCGTCCCACCCCTTTCCCTCAGTGACTTAACAAGAACCACAGCGTGGATAATGCTATAACTCTTTTAATGGTATCATCATATTACATCATATGACATAACTTAACAAAACATAACATAACAGGGAGGGAACGACCCGTGCTGTCAGGATGGACTCCTGGAAACATCATTACCGGTAGGTCTAATACCTATTTTCCAGGACGTCCACCTGACAGCACCATGGAGAGTACCAAAGCACCTCCTCAGGGTGGGATCACCGCCTGGAGAACTTTTCTCCCAAATGCGGTATGTTGGCCTGATAGCACGTCAAGTTTGTAGTGCTTGCAAAATGTATTCAGGCTGGCCCAGGTTGCCGCTCTACAAATCTGCTCGACTGAGGCGCCTGCGCGCTCGGCCCAGGAGGCTGAAACTGCCCTAGTAGAGTGGGCCCTTAAGGTATCTGGTGGGTTGGCGCCTTCCGACTGGTAGGCGTCTGAAATTACTGATGTGATCCATCTTGCGATGGACGCCTTAGAGGCTTTTCTCCCCTTATTTTTACCCCCGAAGAGGATGAACAAGTTTGAGTCAATACGCCAGTCATTGGTGGCCTCTAGATAGCTTATAACTGCCCGTCTTACGTCTAGGGAGTGGAGACGCTGTTCTTTCTCATTGCGGGGATTGCTGCAGTAGGATGGTAGCACTATCTCCTGATTTATATTCTGGTAAGAGGCTACCTTGGGGATAAAAGCCGGATCTAATCTTAAGGTTATATGATCGTCTCTGATCTGGAGATATGGATCCTTGGTGGACAGGGCCTGGATCTCCCCTATTCTTTTGGCCGTGGTGATGGCTACGAGGAAAACCGTCTTTCGAGAGAGAGTCTAAATGGACATTCTATCACTAGGCATGTAGGGGTCCCTACATAAAGATCTGAGTACCAGGCCGAGGTCCCAGGGCGGGGTGAGCTGCCTAATTGTGGGGCGAAGACGCTGCGTGGCCTTTATGAATCTTACCACCCAAGGATGGGAGGCTAAAGGAGTCGAAGAAGGCGCTCAAAGCCGAGATCTGGACCTTTAACGTGCTGG
This sequence comes from Dendrobates tinctorius, assembly GCF_039654945.1. Classification (NCBI taxonomy): domain Eukaryota; kingdom Metazoa; phylum Chordata; class Amphibia; order Anura; family Dendrobatidae; genus Dendrobates; species Dendrobates tinctorius. The sequence continues at coordinate 5,977,741 of NW_027361993.1, forward strand.
GTTTAAGCCCCTTATTATATCCCGACTGCAGAAAGTCTAGGACACTAGGGAGGTCAGGGGTACCTGCCGAGAGGTCGGACCTGCCACCTTCCAGGCAGAATCTCTTCCATATTTTTCTGTAGATTGCGGATGTTACCGGTTTCCTGCTGGCCAGTAGAGTGGATATAACCTGCTCGGATAAGCCCTTTGCTCTCAGGATGTCCCTTTCAGGATCCATGCCGAGAGGCGTAGCCTTGCTGGGTCTGGATGGCGAATCGGCCCCTGGTGGATAACATCTCCCTTCAGGGGTAGCTCGACTGGGTTTCCTACTGCCATGGCTCCTAGCAGCGGAAACCAGCTTCTCTTTGGCCAGTATGGCACTATTAATATTACCGACGCGCGGTCCTCGCAGATCTTCCTGAGTACCGCCGGTATCAGCGCCAGTGGCGGGAATGCATACAGGAGGGGTTCCGTCCAGGTCTGGCTCAGGGCATCTACTCCGTCCGGGTGATCTGCTGGGTTCAAGGAGTAGAATCTGGCGACCTTTGAGTTCTTCCGGTTTGCAAACAGGTCTATACTGGGGGTTCCCCAACGCTGACAAAGCTGATGGAAGATTTCTTCGTTTAGCTCCCACTCTGTCGGGCTGACCCGCTGTCTGCTTAGATAGTCTGCTACTACATTCTGAGAATCCTCTAGGTGGATTGCCGTTATGGAGAGGACCACCTCTTCTGCCCAGGCGAATATTCGACCTGCGAGTGCCTGGAGTGGTCGATGTCTCGGACCTCCCTGGTGTTTCAGGAATGAGACTGCCGTTGTGTTGTCGGACAATATCCGGACATGTCGATTTCTCACTACCGACCGGTTCTGACGCAGGGCTTCCAAGACCGCATAGAGTTCCCTGAAGTTGGAGGATCTGCTTCTGATGCTGACCGGCCATCTTCCTTGAAAAATTCTCCCTTCTACGTGGGCTCCCCATCCCCACGTACTGGCGTCTGTGGTGATTACCACGTACGGCGAGGTTGTCCATAGCACGCCCACCTGTAAGTTCTGGGGCCGTATCCACCACCACAGGGATCTTCTTACCGTGTCTGGTAAGGATATGGGCCCGTCGAGAGAATCCTGACGCCTGTTCCATCCTGCGAGGATTTCCTTTTGCAGGGGCCTCGAATGGGACTGGGCCCATCTGATGCATGGAATGCAAGCCGTCATCAGACCCAGAACTTCCATTGCACCTCTTATGGAGGAGCGGTGTCTCAGTAGTCCCTTGACTCTGTCTTGAATTGTCTGCTGCTTTTTTCTCGGTAGCCGGGATATTCTGTCTCTTGAATCCAGAAGGACTCCCAGGAAGATCTTCCTGCTTTCTGGTTTTAGGTCTGACTTCTGGTCGTTGATCAGCCAGCCGAGATACTCCAGTGTTCTGATCGTTCGGCTTCTGTCCTGGATGAGCCTTTCTTCTGATCCTGCGACTAGGAGAAAGTCGTCTAGATAGGGTATTATAATGACTCCCTGCTTTCTCAGGTAGGCTACCACCTCCGCTACCAGCTTTGTAAATATTCGGGGGGCCGAAGCCAGCCCGAAAGGAAGGCACTGGAACTGGAAGTGGCAGGTCCGGGATGGTAGACTGATCGCGAATCTTAATAGGCTTTGAGATGCGGGATGGATGGGGACCTGATAGTATGCACTCTTCAGGTCCAGAGTACACATGACAGCATCCCTGTCTATAAGTTGAATCGCTGAGCGTATTGATTCCATTCGAAACCTTTTGTATACCACCCAGGCATTTAGGGGTTTTAAGTTTATAATTGTTCTGGCCTCGCCAGATGGTTTTGTAATGGAGAATAGGGAAGAGTAATGACCCTTTCCCCTCTCCTGCTGCGGAACTGGCACTATGACCTCTGACCGGAGCAGGTCCTGTAGGTCTGCCCACATGGTAGAGTCTTCCGGGACTATGGTGGGGGCGATGTATCTGTCGGGGGGAGGGGAATAACATTCTATGCTGTACCCTTCTTTGATGGTTCTGAGGACCTACCGGTTCTGGGTTACCTGGCGCCACCTTGCTGCGAATCGTCGCAGTCTTCCCCCGACACCTATGGCGTCATTGCCTTCTAGACCTGGAGGATGACGCGAAAAGAGGGGCCTTGCTTCTCCCCCCTTGGCTCTGAGTGTTTCTAAAGGAGCCCCTGTTGGATCTACCCTGGCTCCTAAAATCGGTCTGTCTCCTGAAAAAGGACCCTCTACGAAGGGACTGGGGACGCTTGGGTTTTTCTTCTGGAAACCCCTTGTTTTTGTCAGACACCTGCTCTAGGATGCTATCTAGAGCTGGCCCGAACACCCTTGAGCCTGAAAAGGGGATGGAGCAAAGCTTTGCCTTTGAAGCGTTATCCCCAGACCAAGACTTCAGCCAAACCGCTCGCCTAGCTGCGTTGGAAAGGGAGCTGTTCCTGGCTGCGAATCTTACTGATTCGGCCGATGTATCTGAAAGGAACGCAGTGGCTGATTTCATCAGAGGGAGAGAAGCTAGGATCTCAGATCTAGGCGTCTTGTTGGATAAATGCTCTTCCAACTGCCCCACCCATAGGAACATGGACCTGGCCACTGAGGTGGCTGCTATGTTAACCTTAGTAAGGGCGGCTGCCGATTCCCATGTTCTCTTTAACAGAATATCCGCCTTCCGGTCCATCGGGTCTCTGAGACTTGACGAGTCCTCGAAGGGGATGGCGGTTTTTTTGGTCACCCTAGCTACAGGAACATCGATTTTAGGGATTTCCTCCCATCGTGTTTCCTCTGGGTCAAAGGGCAGACGGCTCTTAAAGTCCCGAGACAGTACAAGTCGCCATTCTGCCTCTTTCCATTCTTCTAGGACCATTGTCTTAATGTGTTCGCTTACGGGGAACACAGTTTGTTTCCGAGCGACCAGTCCCCCAAACATCAGGTCCTGTCGGGACTGCGGTTTTGGAACATCCTCTATCTGCATGGTGTTCCTTACCGCCTGCACCAGGGCCTCGGTGTCCTCTAACTTAAACAGGTATTTCCTGCCTTGGTCCCTCCTGTCAGTCGGGATCTCCCCCTCCTCGGGATCCGAGTCCCGGGGGTCTGACCCTTCAGGCGAACTTGTCTCCGAGGCTAGCTCCGTCTCCCACCTCGGCCGCTTCCGGCTTGGCCCTGGACTAGGGGACTGCTGCCGTGAGAGACTGGATCTGGAGGCCTGAACTTCCTCCTGAATCAAGGATCGCATCTCGGCCAGGAGGGACGGCTGCTCGTCTCTTACGACCCTTGAAGTGCAGGGTCCGCAGAGAGTCTTGGTATAGTTGTCTGGCAGCTTTACCCTGCAAACTGGGCATCTGACAGACTTAGATGTGGCCTTTACCGGGTCCTTAACCTCTGTCGGGGGGGGCTGGGGTACCCTTCTCCTGTACGATACAGAACAGGGATAGTCGGGTCAGTTGTCCTGGGCTGCGGGGAAGGCCGTGTGGGGGTTGGATTGCGCCAGGCGCACTTACCCCCTGTCGGCTGGCGCCTCTGGGTCCATACCAGTGAAGCAGCTGTTGCCTGCGGTGAGCTGCTAGCGTGTGGTGAACTCCTGGTCTGCGGTGAGCTGCTGGCGTGCGGTGAGAGCTGCTGATGCGGCAGGCTGCTGGCGTGCGGCGAGCTGCTGGCGTGCCCAGGCTGCTGGCGCGCTGTTTTCAAATCGGCGCGTGACGTCATCGCCGCGCGCCGGCCACTTCCGCTTCCTGTTTTGAAGCCCCGCCCCCCGAGCGTTCTGCAATGGCGGCGCCCATTGCGGGGACCCGGTTCCAGCTGCCCCGGGATCTCTCTCGCCGGCGCCCACACCGCCGGCTGTGTGTGGGGCAGCGTTTACAGCCGCAACCGCCGCGCGGTCTGTATGTCGCACCGGCGCTGCCTGCGGGGACCCGGGCGACTGCCGCGCGGCCTGGAGCCGAGAGCCTCCCACAGGGAGGAGCGGCTTCCTCCAGGAGCGCGTCCTGCTCCTGGCTTTGGGGCAGAGGGACTCCCCACCGGGAAGTGTCGGCCCTGGGCATCCTGACAGGGGGAAGGATTGGACCGGCCGCCCGATCCCCCTGCGCCCTCAGGTAATCCTGCTCCTCTCATATATCCCTTCATGCAGGGACAGGAAAGACACTGAGGGAAAGGGGTGGGACGGGGCCTTTTAACCTCTCGTGTGCTTTCCTGTCCCTGTAAGGAGGAGGAGGACGTCCTCCATGGTGCTGTCAGGTGGACGTCCTGGAAAACACATGTATTTTATGCTGCTGTAAATACTGAACATCCTACTGCAGCAATCCCCGCAATGAGAAAGAACAGCGTCTCCACTCCCTAGACGTAAGACGGGCAGTTATAAGCTATCTAGAGGCCACCAATGACTGGCGTATTGACTCAAACTTGTTCATCCTCTTCGGGGGTAAAAATAAGGGGAGAAAAGCCTCTAAGGCGTCCATCGCAAGATGGATCACATCAGTAATTTCAGAAGCCTACCAGTCGGAAGGCGCCAACCCACCAGATACCTTAAGGGCCCACTCTACTAGGGCAGTTTCAGCCTCCTGGGCCGAGCGCGCAGGCGCCTCAGTCGAGCAGATTTGTAGAGCGGCAACCTGGGCCAGCCTGAATACATTTTGCAAGCACTACAAACTTGACGTGCTATCAGGCCAACATACCGCATTTGGGAGAAAAGTTCTCCAGGCGGTGATCCCACCCTGAGGAGGTGCTTTGGTACTCTCCATGGTGCTGTCAGGTGGACGTCCTGGAAAATAGGTATTAGACCTACCGGTAATGATGTTTCCAGGAGTCCATCCTGACAGCACGGGTCGTTCCCTCCCTGTTATGTTATGTTTTGTTAAGTTATGTCATATGATGTAATATGATGATACCATTAAAAGAGTTATAGCATTATCCACGCTGTGGTTCTTGTTAAGTCACTGAGGGAAAGGGGTGGGACGGGGCCTTGTAACCTCTCGTGTGCTTTCCTGTCCCTGTAAGGAGGAGGAGGACGTCCTCCATGGTGCTGTCAGGTGGACGTCCTGGAAAACACATGTATTTTATGCTGCTGTAAATACTGAACAGGTCACATACCTTTACTTTACCTAACACTTAATGCAGAATATACTACTTGGATGCGGGTGTGAATCTGCTTTTTTAACTATTTACTGTTGCCACTATTAGGCTAAGTGCACACGTACTTTTTTGCCCTGCGGATTTCTCAGCGCAGAATTGAAGAAATCCGCAGGTCAAATGACCTGCATTTTTCCTGTGGATTTCTTCCTTTATTCTTGCGGTTTTTGTGTGGTTTTCCCCTGCGGATTCCCCCCTGCGGATTTGGAGAATGGAGCAGGTGGAAAACCGCACAAAAGAAGTGACATGCTGCAAATTTTGAACCACAAGAAAACCGCGCGGAAAAATCTGCAGCGTCTGCACAGGGGTTTTTTTTTCCCTATTTATAACATGCTACTGTACATCACAATGCGGATATGCAGCGTTTCTGTGCGGTAAAATTCGCTGCGGATCCGCTGGATATCTGCATTGTGTGCACATGGCCTCAGAGGGCCATCACCACTGACTGGCTGCAGCGGTCACATGCTGCAGACATGACATCACTGCTGCAGGCTGTCAAGGAAGTGTGGAGGCATCGGAGGTAGAGCTCATTTTCTTATTATTTACGCCGGGCAAACCTGTGCAGTAAAAAAAAGTATTGCCGGAAAATCTTTTTAAGCTGCCCCCTACTATGACAACAGGCAGTCTAGATGAGTACAAGTATGTGTGAGGAAGGAAGAACTCACCAAATCTATGTCTGGGAGGCCTATTATTACCACATGAAGTCTGAAGGGGTGATAGAACGGATATTATGGAGCCTCCAAAGTACAAGAACAAACAATAAACACTAATAAAGAGAGATAGAGCATTATCTTTATACTTCATAAATAATGTGTACATTATATACAGTTCTTAAATAGGCTACAGTCACAACAGGCTAAAGGTTCACTTCTGTAATTATTGGACACAATATACGGTAAATCCATAAGAAAAAATAATATTTACCTGTAACTGCCGGGCAGTGATAATAATAATAATAAGAATTTTTGGTCTTTAAAATGCATAGTATAAACGCCCGGCTTCTACACAGACACAAAGGTACAAACAATGCAGCTGTAAAATGCATGGGCAGGTTCAGGCTGCAGGCGGCTGAAGACTGTGTAATAAAAAACTGGTTACTGAGGCTCAAAGTGGAGCCATCACTGTTGATGATCATGTACTGGGTCAATACTAAAAGAAGCCCTGGTGCATTTTGAGATCTATTTAAATGGAATATGTCAGCAGATTTTTGCTGTCATCCGAGTACAGCATGAGGTAGGGGCTGAGACACTGATTTCAGCGATGTGCCACTCATTATACTGTCTTTTATTGTTTTGATACAATGAGTGCTTTATTAGCAGGATATTATCACTGCAGGACAAGCTCTTGTGTACCTTCTGGTCCAACCACGCCCTCAGCGCTGCCTAGCAGCTCACTGGCAATATAATGCTGTGATGTGGGCAGGGGCAGTTGTTATGATTGGGTCACCGAGAAAACAAGACCAAGCTAAGCCACAGAAAACCAGAGAGGTTGGTAACTAAGCGGATTGCAGACCCCTGATCCTATCCACACAACTAGCAGTAGCCGTGGAGCATACCTACGATGATTCTAGAAGCCTCAACACAGCCGGAGGACTAAATAAGCCTAAAGCAAGTAAGGGGAAATCTAAACTGCCCCAGAGCAGACCCCAAAGGAATAGATAGCCCCCAAACATATATTGTCGGTGAGACAAGATGAAAACACAAACGCAGATAGGAAAATAGGCTGAGCAAACGAATAGGCCCACACTAACTAGAAAAGACAGGAAAGGAAAGATACTGTCTGCAATTCCGCCAAAAAACCCTGCAAAAATGTCCAACACTTCTGATAGCAAAAAAAACCCTGAAGTCACTAGACTTCACCCACTATATCAGCACTCTGGCATATTCTGAAAACAGAGCAAAAAGAGGCCAATCTAATAAGGGACAAAAAGCAAACTGGCACAAACAGTAACATAAGGATGGAAATTCAGCACAGCCCCTGCCGGGGCTGGCTGACCACACAAAACTGAATAGACAAAACCAAATCAAATGTGAACAATAGCAAAGATCACTTAGCTTGAGAATGCAGGGACTGAACTGGAAACTAAGACCTCAGGAGGCAGGAAAAATCACCAGCAGGGATAGAGGGAGTCAGCTGTCTTAAATCCAGTCAGAGACTCCAGATGTCCAATCGTCGTCCTCATTATCAGGTGACAGGTCTCTGTTAATTAGATCAGCTTCATTACCTCCTGCAACCACCAGAGGGAGCCCGGAAAGAGAACTCACGACTCCTCTGTCAATACAACCAGCTCCACCACCCTCACCAGCAACCAGAGGTAGACCAGAAAGTGAATTCACAACAGTACCCCCCCTTGAGGAGGGGTCACCGAACCCTCATCCACGCCACCAGGCCGATCAGGATGGGCCCGGTGAAAAGCACGAACCAATCTATCGGCATGAATGTCAGAAGCAGAGACCCAAGAATTATCCTCCTGGCCATAACCCTTCCATTTGACCAAGTACTGGAGTCTCCGTCTAGCCAAACGAGAATCCAATATTTTCTCTACCTCATATTCCACATTGCCTTTAACCAATACAGGGTCAGGAGGTGCCGCCATAGGAACTACTGGCTCAACAAACCTCTTCAACAGAGATTTATGAAATACGTTATGGATCTTAAACGTAACTGGAAGAGCCAACCGAAAAGAAACAGGATTAAGAATCTCCAAAATCTTATAAGGTCCAATAAATCTTGGCTTGAACTTTGGAGACGCAACCTTCATAGAAATATTCTTTGACAACAACCAAACCATATCACCCCCTTTAAACCGGGGACCAATGGTCCTATGCCGGTTGGAAAACCGCTGGGCCATTTCCTGAGAGAGGGTCAACTTACCCACCACTTGGTCCCAAATTTGCTGCATTCTCTCTACCACAGTGTCCACACCTGGGCAGGCTGAAGATTCCACTTGCCCTGAAGAAAATCGAGGATGAAACCCAAAGTTACAGAAAAAGGGCGCCATCAAAGTGGCAGAACTAGCTCTATTGTTTAGCGCGCATTCGGCCAAGGGCAAAAATGAGACCCAGTCATCCTGATCAGCAGATATAAAACATCTCAAATAGGACTCCAAAGTCTGGTTTGTTCTCTCAGTCTGCCCATTGGTCTGAGGATGAAACGCAGAGGAGAAAGATAACTGAATTCCCAGATTGAAACAAAAAGCTTTCCAGAATCTGGAAACAAACTGGACTCCTCTGTCCGACACAATGTTCTCAGGAATCCCATGCAACCGAACCACCTGTTGTAAAAACAAGGGCACCAACTCTGAAGAAGATGGCAACTTTGGGAGTGGTACAAGATGGACCTTCTTAGAAAATCTATCACAAATCACCCAGATAACAGTCATTCTCTGAGAGACAGGAAGATCAGAAATAAAATCCATTGAGATATGGGACTATGGCCTCTTGGGCACCGGCAGGGGCATCAACAACCCACTAGAACGAGAACAAGGTTTAGACGGAGAACAAGTTCCACAGGACTGCACAAAATTCCTGATATCAAGAGATAAGGCAGGCCACCAAAAATAACGACTCACCAAATCTCTGGTACCAAAAATACCTGGATGACCAGCCTATGCGGAGCAATGAACTTCAGACATCACTCTCTTCCTCCACAGGTCAGGAACATACAATTTTCCCATAGGACAACGCTCAGGTTTGTCCTCCTGAAATTCCTCCAGGGCGCGTCTCAAATTGGGCGAGATGGCATAAAGAACTACCCCCTCACCTAGGATGGTAGTAGGCTCGGTCACAATAAGACAATCAGCAAAGAAACTCTAGAAAGGGCGTCTGCCTTAACATTCTTAGTGCCCGGAAGAAAAGAGACCACAAAATTAAAACGTGTGAAAAACAAGGCCCACCTAGCCTGTCTAGGATTCAAGCGTTTGGCCGATTAAAGATAAATCAAATTCTTGTGGTCGGTGAGGACCACAACTTGATGTCTAGCTCCCTCCAACCAATGTCTCCACTCCTCAAATGGCCATTTCATGGCCAACAATTCCCGATTCCCCACGTCATAGTTACGTTCAGATGGGGAGAATTTTCGAGAAAAGAAGGCACAGGGATTCATTTTAGAAGTCACCGGATCTTTTTGGGACAAAACAGCTCCTGCACCAATCTCAGAAGCATCTACCTTCACCTGAAATGGAAGTGAGACATCAGGTTGCCGTAGAACCAGAGCAGAAGTGAATCTCCGCTTAAGCTCCTGAAATGCCGAGACAGTCTCTGGAGACCAATTCAGCACATCAGCGCCCTTCCTGGTCAGATCAGTCAGTGGTTTGACAATACCAGAAAAATTACCAATTACCTACTGTATAAATTTACGATAAAAATTAGCAAAACCCAAAAACTTCTGGAGAGCCTTCAAAGAAGTGGGCTGAACCCAATCATAAATGGCCTGTACCTTGGCCGGGTCCATTTCAATAGCCGACGCAGACAAAATAAATCCCAAAAATGAAATCCTCTGTACACCAAAGAGGCATTTCGATCCCTTAACATACAGGGAATTTTCCCTCAAAATCCGGAACACAGGCCGGACATGTTCCAAATGAGAATCCCAATCACTGGAAAGATCAAAATATCATCCAGATAGATGATCAAAAACTTAGCCAAAAAGTCCCGAAAAATATCATTCATAAAGGATTGGAAGACAGAAGGGGCATTAGTGAGCCCAAAAGGCATCACCAGGTACTCAAAATATCCCTCCGGAGTATTAAACGCCGTCTTCCATTCATCCCCGTGCTTAATGCGAAAAGATTATACGCCCCCCCCTGAGGTCAAGCTTGGTAAACCAGCAGGCACTCTTAACGCTGGAGAATAAATCAGAAATCAGGGGTAACGGATACTGATATTTAACCGTAATTTTGTTAAGTGAACGATAGTCAATACAAGGCCTTAATGAACCATCTTTCTTGGTCACAAAAAACCCCCCAGCACCTTAAGGTGAAGAGGATGGTCTAATATGACCCTTCTCCAATGACTCCTTGATATAAGATCGCATAGCATCATGTTCGGGTACCGATAAGTTGAAAAGTCGACCCTTGGGAAATTTACACCAGGGCATCAACTCAATTGCACAGTCATAACTCCTATGAGGAGGCAAAGACGCAGACTTACTCTCACTAAATACATCAGAAAAATCAGCCAAATAATCAGGAATATCATGAGACTGAGGAGAGGTGGAGAAAGCAGGAGTGTCACTGAGAACACACTGACAACCCCAACTCACCACAGACACAGATTTCCAATCCAAAACTGGATTATGAGTTTGCTACCAGGGAAAACCCAGAACAATAGCATCATGCAAATTGTGCAGCACCAAATATTTACAATTTTCTTGGTGGTCTGGGGCGACCCGCATTATCACCTGGGTCCAAAACTGAGGTTTATTCTCCGCCAAAGGAGTAGCATCAATACCCCTCAAAGGAATAGGCGTCCGCAGAGGTATCATGGGAAAACCAAAACGTTTAGCAAAGTCCAAATCCATCAGATTCAAAGCTGCTCCTGAATCCACAAAAACCTTAGCGGAAAATGTGGATAAGGAGCAGATCAGAGTAATTGCCAAAAGGAACCTAGGTTGTACACTGCCCACAGCAAATGTGTGTGCAAAACGTTTCTCTCGTTTAGGGCAGACAGAAATAGTATGAGAGGCGTCTCCACAGAAAAAACACAGCTTATTACGCCTTCTAAACTCCTGACGTTGCGCCCTAGACAAAACCCTATCACACTGCATGGGTTCAGACGTTTGTTCAAACGGCGGCAACGTCTCTCGTGTAGTTTTACGTTCACGTAAACGCCGATCAACTTGAATGGCTAATGACATAGAATCATCAAGACCAGAGGGAACAGGAAATTCCACCATAACATCTTTTACGGTTTCTGATAAACCCTTCCGAAAGAGAGCTGCCAAGGCACCATCATTCCATGTAGTAAGGACCGCCCACTTTCTGAATTTTTGACAGAATAACTCTGCAGAATCCTGACCCTGGTTCAATGCCAATAGGGTTTTCTCAGCTTGATCAATAGCATTAGGTTCATCATACAACAACCCCAAGGCTTGAAAAAATGCATCCACATTAGTCAGAATAGGATTTTCAGGTGTCAGAGAAAAAGCCCAATCCTGGGGATCGGCGCACAGCAAGGAGATGACAATTTTAACCTGCTGCACAGAGCTCCCCGATGAGTTAGGCTTCAAGGCAAGAAATAATTTACAATTATTCTTAAAACTCAAAAACTTAGACCGATTCCCAGAAAACACATCAGGAGTAGGGATTTTTGGTTCAACAGCATGTGATTGAGCGAGATAGGCGGAAATTTCCTGCACTTCAGCAGCGAGCTGCTCAACACGATCAGACAATTGCTTATTCTCCATTAAAGAAGAAATTCTCCCACGGCCCCAGAGAAAAAGAGGAAAAAATACATATAAAAAAAAATTCTGACACTTTTTTTTACAATTCTTTCCTGCTTTTGAGTACCCGAGAATCTGCGGTTTAGGCTGGTGATTCTGTTATGATTGGGTCACCGAGGAGGAAAACAAGACCAAGCTAAGCCACAGAAAACCAGAGAGGTTGGTAACTAAGCGGATTGCAGACCCCTGATCCTAAATAAGCCTAAAGCAAGAAAAGGGGTAATCTAAACTGCCCCAGAGCAGACCCGAAAGGAATAGATAGCCCCCAAACATATATTGTCGGTGAGACAAGATGAAAACACAAACGCAGATAGGAAAATAGGCTGAGCAAATAATGGGGCCCACACTAACTAGAAAGGACAGGAAAGGAAAGATACTGTCTGCAATCACGCCAAAAAACCCTGCAAAAATGTCCAACACAATATACGGTAAATCCATAAGAAAAAATAATATTTACCTGTAACTGCCGGGCAGTGATAATAATAATAATAAGAATTTTTGGTCTTTAAAATGCATAGTATAAACGCCCGGCTTCTACACAGACACAAAGGTACAAACAATGCAGCTGTAAAATGCATGGGCAGGTTCAGGCTGCAGGCGGCTGAAGACTGTGTAATAAAAAACTGGTTACTGAGGCTCAAAGTGGAGCCATCACTGTTGATGATCATGTACTGGGTCAATACTAAAAGAAGCCCTGGTGCATTTTGAGATCTATTTAAATGGAATATGTCAGCAGATTTTTGCTGTCATCCGAGTACAGCATGAGGTAGGGGCTGAGACACTGATTTCAGCGATGTGCCACTCATTATACTGTCTTTTATTGTTTTGATACAATGAGTGCTTTATTAGCAGGATATTATCACTGCAGGACAAGCTCTTGTGTACCTTCTGGTCCAACCACGCCCTCAGCGCTGCCTAGCAGCTCACTGGCAATATAATGCTGTGATGTGGGCAGGGGCAGTTGTTATGATTGGGTCACCGAGAAAACAAGACCAAGCTAAGCCACAGAAAACCAGAGAGGTTGGTAACTAAGCGGATTGCAGACCCCTGATCCTATCCACACAACTAGCAGTAGCCGTGGAGCATACCTACGATGATTCTAGAAGCCTCAACACAGCCGGAGGACTAAATAAGCCTAAAGCAAGTAAGGGGAAATCTAAACTGCCCCAGAGCAGACCCCAAAGGAATAGATAGCCCCCAAACATATATTGTCGGTGAGACAAGATGAAAACACAAACGCAGATAGGAAAATAGGCTGAGCAAACGAATAGGCCCACACTAACTAGAAAAGACAGGAAAGGAAAGATACTGTCTGCAATTCCGCCAAAAAACCCTGCAAAAATGTCCAACACTTCTGATAGCAAAAAAAACCCTGAAGTCACTAGACTTCACCCACTATATCAGCACTCTGGCATATTCTGAAAACAGAGCAAAAAGAGGCCAATCTAATAAGGGACAAAAAGCAAACTGGCACAAACAGTAACATAAGGATGGAAATTCAGCACAGCCCCTGCCGGGGCTGGCTGACCACACAAAACTGAGTAGACAAAACCAAATCAAATGTGAACAATAGCAAAGATCACTTAGCTTGAGAATGCAGGGACTGAACTGGAAACTAAGACCTCAGGAGGCAGGAAAAATCACCAGCAGGGATAGAGGGAGTCAGCTGTCTTAAATCCAGTCAGAGACTCCAGATGTCCAATCGTCATCCTCATTATCAGGTGACAGGTCTCTGTTAATTAGATCAGCTTCATTACCTCCTGCAACCACCAGAGGGAGCCCAGAAAGAGAACTCACGACTCTTCTGTCAATACAACCAGCTCCATCACCCTCACCAGCAACCAGAGGTAGACCAGAAAGTGAATTCACAACAGGCAGCTTTCTGAGCTCTGCTACATGCTGTATCTAAAAACTCTGATTGTATCACAACTGCTGCACCCAGTAAACTAAGTGATACATCGCTGGAATCAGGGTTTCTTTTCCTACATCATGCTGCTCTCAGATGAGCTAGCAAAAACCTGGTGACGGATTCCCTTAAAGTGGATAGTCAGTTTCCCATTTCCCAATAGAGAGTGGCAACAAATAGGATAGAGTTTCCTTTCTTAGTACAGAAGGGATGAGCACTGGGGATGTCATTTACCTTCTTACACACAGAAATAACTCCTACCGTAATTGTTATTTCCACTTTCCAACACAATCATGATGACTACAGGGGAGAGGAGAAAATGGAGAGCATATATTCATTTTTTTTAAATCTCAAAGTGAATGTCCACTTTTTAAATGCATTTTTGTTTTTAGTTCCAAAAGCTGGTGCAGATAAATAATTGAAGTAGTCAAGCTCAATGAGTTCCAAACACCCTGCATATGAATCATGCTAACAGCTACTCTCCTGGGTGCCAGCAGCCCCCACTAAGGGGAGCTTGATATTACAGTATGCTGTTATACACTGAACTCAATAATAATGCAGTATGTAGTTAGCTCCCTCTAGTGGTGGAACTTAGTAGAAGAAAAGTGGAGCTTTAGAGACTAATAAAGAGAAATTATTCAGCACCAAATTTTGCAACCTTTTAAGTTACAAAAAAAGAGTGAACAGTTAACTTAAGGACTCATACTCATCTTTGTTAAAAGAGGAAGAGTGCAATCCAATAGAAAAATCGGATTGCACTCCAGACTGTTAGGCAATGATTCAGTGCTCATCTGCAATTTTTTTTCTCAGCTTGGATCGGACTGAAAAAAAAAAACTGCAGCATGCTGCGAGTGGCCACGTGTATCGGACGAGATTTGCCAATGGAAGTCAATGGGTGCGAGAAAAAAAATTTCATGGAATGCGGACCGCAAGCTAGCCAGAACAAACTGACACAGGAGTGTGAAAATGCTCCTGCAGTGTGTAGCGCTGACGTGAGAAAGATCACTGGAGTTCATAGCTGACACCGCTCGTTGTGTGAAAAAGTGTGTTCTGGCTGGCTTGCTAAGCGGTCACTTCATGCCAACGCTTAACAAACCAGCTGGATGTGGAAGACCTGGAGTTCTTCGTGGGACAAATGGATTTTCGCCAGACAGGTGAAGAATATGGTGGTTTATTATTTTTGATTTTACAGTAATAAATGGGAAAAAGGGGGATGGGGAGTGTTTATTTAAAATAAAGGAGTCTGTGTCTATCTTTAAATTAAAGTACTTTATTCTGGCTGTGCATTTTTTACAATCTGACTATGGGGTTAGCAATGGGAAGTCTTATAGACACCTCTACATTACTGACAATATTATCAGCTGACAATACAAAGCTGACATCAACCCCAACCCCATTACCCCACTTACCACCGCACCATGGCAAGTGGGCAGAGCGAGGCCAAGTGCCAGAATCTATGGACCCTTCCTAGCCTGTTAACATCAGCCCGCAGCTGGGTTCCTAGCCTTTGCTGGTTATTAATTATATGTGAGATCCCACATAAATTATTTTTCAGGGTCCCCCCTCAAATTATTAACCAGTAAAGGCTAAGTATACAGTTGTGAGCTGATATTAGTAACCTGGGAAGCTCCATGTTTATTATCCCCTTCCCAGACTATAAAACATCAGCCCTCATCTGTCGGATTTCCCTCAGCTGGTTTAAAAAAGTAGGGGGAACCCTCGCCATTTTTTAAATTTATTGAATTATTAGCTAAATACATGGACAGTAAACTACACATGCGCTGAACGGATTATATATCTCAATGACATCTATCTATATCTAACTTTGTCTTATTAGTTAGTAAATTAGCTTGAAATGACAGAGAATTCCTATATGAAAAAGCTGATGTTAAAAACGCATTGCATACGGATGTCAGGTGAGAAAAATCGCATTGTACTCACATGACACTTGTCCCACTTTTTAGGACCAACATTGGATCAATTTTATAAACGCAGATGAGTGTGAGCCCTAAGGGGGAGTACTCATATCATATATACAGTTGAAACCAGAAGTTTACATACACTATATAAAGAGACACATCTGCATGTTTTTCTCAGTATCTGACGTCAAATCAGAATAAACCTTTCCAGTTTTAGGTCAATTAGGATTACCATAATTATTAATATTTGCCAAATGCCAGAATAATGAGAGAGAATGTTTAAGGCATTTTTATTACTTACTGCAAAGTTAATTCTGATTTCATGTCAGACATCGAGAAAAACATGCAGATGTGTCTTTTTATATAGTGTATGTAAACTTTCAACTGTAAATTCCAGGTTTCACCAAGAAAAACATTTCTTTGATAATCAACTTTAGGGGAAGGTGTCCACTTCAAAGCTGCATGTGTCAGCTGGTAACAGTAACCCTGACCCTCGTGTGGTGCTGATGTCTGGGGATTTTGTTACTGAACGGTGAATTATTTTCCAAAATAACTGAGGACATGTTCACGCTAACATACGCATTTTTTCGTTTCTGCATTGATGATTTTAGCAAAAAAAGATCTCCCTCATGAAGAAAAGAAAATTAAAGATTATTAATTTGGATAAAAAGGAAGGCCATCACTGTGCACTGTCAGGACAGTGCCAAACAGAAAATCAAGTGCAAGTTAGCATTTCTAGAGGCCACGGCAATACAAGGGCGAAAAATACAAGGAGTTTTAGGCCAATATCTTCCCCCAGAATTGAGCCTTGGGAATAAGGCTATAGTGTCATATAACCTCAGTTTTGATAATGCATATGTCCACAGCTTCATTTGTCATGTCGACAGCAGAGCCACTCTGCCAGGACTTTTCAGCAGCTGACGCCACTCTCAGCGCACAGACATACTGCTCTTTGGTAATGATTGGGTGTGATATGCCTGGAAAATAAAAGCACATCAAGTTATGTAACTTCTGCAGGTACTATGTATTGTGACAACCTGAAAGTCTATGGTTGTTACCGTCACCGACTATTGTGATTTCTTTTTTTAATGAATAAAGAACTAATTTACAGTATATATAAAGTCACACTGTAAATAAAGTACATTGCTTATCTTGTACATAGTAACATCCTGTATTATACTCCAGAGCTGCACTCACTATTCTGCTGGTGCAGTCACTGTGTACATACATTACTGATCCTATACTGATCCTGAGTTACATCCTGTATTGTACTCCATAGCTGCACTCACTATTCTGCTGGTGCAGTTACTGTGTACATACATTACATTACTGATCCTGAGTTACATCCTGTATTATACTCCATAGCTGCACTCACTATTCTGCTGGTGCAGTTACTGTGTATATACATTATATTACTGATCCTGAGTTACATCCTGTATTATACTCCAGAGCTGCGCTCACTATTCTGCTGGTGCAGTCACTGCGTACATACATTACTGATCCTGAGTTACATCCTGTATTATACTCCATAGCTGCACTCACTATTCTGCTGGTGCAGTTACTGTGTACATACATTACATTACTGATCCTGAGTTACATCCTGTATTATACTCCATAGCTGCACTCACTATTCTGCTGGTGCAGTTACTGTGTACATACATTATATTACTGATCCTGAGTTACATCCTGTATTATACTCCAGAGCTGCGCTCACTATTCTGCTGGTGCAGTCACTGTGTACATACATTACTTATCCTGTACTGATCCTGAGTTAGATCCGGTATTATACTCCAGAGCTGCGCTCACTATTCTGCTGGTGCAGTCACTGTGTACATACATTACATTACTTATCCTGCACTGATCCTGAGTTACATCCTGTATTATACTCAAGAGTGGCACTCACCATTCTGCTGGTGCAGTCACTGTGTACATACATTACATTACTTATCCTGTACTGATCCTGAGTTACATCCTGTATTATACTCCAGAGTGGCACTCACTATTCTGCTGGTGGAGTCACTGTGTCCATACATTACATTACTGATCCTGTACTGATCCTGAGTTACATCCTGTATTATACCCCAGAGCTGCACTCACTATTCTGCTGGTGCAGTCACTGTGTCCATACATTACATTACTGATCCTGTACTGATCCTGAGTTACATCCTGTATTATACCCCAGAGCTGCACTCACCATTCTGCTGGTGCAGTCACTGTGTACATACATTACATTACTGATCCTGTACTGATCCTGAGTTACATCCTGTATTATACTCCAGAGTGGCACTCACTATTCTGCTGGTGGAGTCACTGTGTACATACATTACATTACTGATCCTGTACTGATCCCGAGTTACATCCTGTATTATACCCCAGAGCTGCACTCACTATTCTGCCGGTGCAGTCACTGTGTACATACATTACATTACTGATCCTGTACTGATCCTGAGTTATATCCTGTATTATACTCCAGAGCTGCGCTCACTATTCTGCTAGTGCAGTCACTGTGTACATACATTACTACACCTGTGCTGATCCTGAGTTACATCCTGTATTATACTCCAGAGATGCACTCACTATTCTGCTGGTGCAGTCACTGTGTAAGTACATTACTGATCCTGTACTGATCCTGAGTTACATCCTGTATTATACTCCATAGCTGCACTCACTATTCTGCTGGTGCAGTAACTGTGTACATACATTACATTACTGATCCTGAGTTACATTCTGTATTATACTCCAGAGCTGTGCTCACTATTCTCCTGGTGCAGTCACTGTGTACATACATTACATTACTTATCCTGTACTGATCCTGAGTTACATCCTGTATTATACTCCAGAGCGGCACTCACTATTCTGTTGGTGGAGTCTGTGTCCATACATTACATTATCTAAATTGTTACGGTCCTGAAGCAAAGCCTGTATTATATAACCATATCTGCGCTGGCACAGAGGAGTTGAAGTTTGATCATCGTTGGCATAACTTCTTCACTGAGTTCATTGATAAGTTGGATTAAGAACAGAGAAGAGTGACTTTCCCACTGACCTCTGATGGTACGTATGAAATGTCTGAAGAGCTCTTTGTAGGCTTCTCTGTATCTCTCGTTGTGTGTTTGGTATGGCGTAGGGAAAGATGAACCGTTCTCTATAATGCACAATGGGTTCTGATTGTCTAAACGCAATGATCCTTGTAAACCATACAACTAGGAAGAAGAAAGCAATATGTTACATAGAACCAATAGCCAAGGAGGAATTGCTAAATATCCAGTTCTGTGAGCTGGCCTTCAGCAAACATCATCAGGACCCTTCTTATTTTAGAAAACCCTCTTTATACACCCTTTAAGACATATTTAATGAGAGGAAGGTCTTCTATTCAGGATCCTCATTTCTTGGCCAGTGCAGAGAGTGGTTAGGCCAGGTTCATATCGCGTTAACCAGCCCGTTCAAAGCATAGTGTTGACGGGCTGCGATAACGGTATAGCATCGCGCTATGCTATATCCGCTAGCACAGATGATTCATCTGTGCTAGCGGTGACGGAGCCTCAGACGCTGCAGCCCGCGTCCGAGGCTCCATCACTGAATGATGGCATATCGCGAACGCATGCCGCTTTACGGCATGTGTCGCGATGCGCCCGATAATGGGGATCAATGGCAGCGTTAACGGACTGCGTTATGCCGCGGTGTAACGCAGTCCTTCTAACGGACTGCCATAACACAATGTGACCCCGGCCATACAGTATGTGTCTCTCCTCTAGGAGGACATGTCATATAAAAAACCTCACATGTCATTATTTTCCACATACGAGAAAAATGATCTGATTATTTTCATTAGACTTTGAGAGTTCAGTCCAAGTCTCTTCAGTTTTTCTCGTATGTGGAGGAAAAAAAGCTCTCCACCTTCTGGATTCTGTCAATCTGTGAAAATCAGACCACAGTCAGATATCATCCGAGTACTGTCTGATTTTTTTTCACAGACCTATATACTTAAATTGCCTATTTTGACCGGATCCTCACAATCTACCCGGAGAATGTCTAGCGTCCAATAGTAGAGGTGAGCGGTCCTGTAGAAAGTTGAGTTCTGGTACCCGACCAATCTTTAGTCCAAAGTCAGTCAGTCATTCTCTCTCTTTTATAATAGTTTTCCTCCCCTTCTTATAGACATATCTTTTTTTATTTATATACAGTACAGACCAAAAGTTTGGACACACCTTCTCATTCAAAGAGTTTTCTTTATTTTCATGACTATGAAAATTGTAGATTCACTCTGAAGGCATCAAAACTATGAATTAACACATGTGGAATTACATAATTAACAAAAAAGTGTGAAACAACTGAAAATATGTCTTATATTCTAGATTCTTCAAAGTAGCCACCTTTTGCTTTGATTACTGCTTTGCACACTCTTGGCATTCTCTTGATGAGCTTCAAGAGGTAGTCACCGGAAATGGTCTTCCAACAGTCTTGAAGGAGTTCCCAGGGATGCTTAGCACTTGTTGGCCCTTTCGCCTTCACTCTGCGGTCCAGCTCACTCCAAACCATCTCGATTGGGTTCAGGTCTGGTGACTGTGGAGGCCAGGTCATATGGCGTAGCACCCCATCACTCTCCTTCTTGGTCAGATAGCCCTTACACAGCCTGGAGGTATGTTTGGGGTCATTGTCCTGTTGAAAAATAAATGATGGTCCAACTAAACGCAAACCGGATGGAATAGCATGACGCTGCAAGATGCTGTGGTAGTCATGCTGGTTCAGTATGCCTTCAATTTTGAATAAATCCCCAACAGTGTCACCAGCAAAGCAACCCCACACCATCACACCTCCTCCTCCCTGCTTCACGGTGGGAACCAAGCATGTAGAGACCATCCGTTCACCTTTTCTGCGTCCCACAAAGACACGGTGGTTGGAACTAAAGATCTCAAATTTGGACTCATCAGACCAAAGCACAGATTTCCACTGGTCTAATGTCCATTCCTTTTGTTCTTTAGCCCAAACAAGTCTCTTCTGCTCTTTGCCTGTCCTTAGCAGTGGTTTCCTAGCAGCTATTTTACCATGAAGGCCTGCTGTACAAAGTCTCCTCTTAATAGTTGTTGTAGAGATGTGTATGCTGCTAGAACTCTGTGTGGCATTGACCTGGTCTCTAATCTGAGCTGCTGTTAACCTGTGATTTCTGAGGCTGGTGACTCGGATGAACTTATCCTCTGCAGCAGAGGTGACTCTTGGTCTTCCTTTCCTGGGACGGTCCTCATGTGAGCCAGTTTCTTTGTAGCGCTTGATGGTTTTTGCCACTGCACTTGGGGACACTTTCAAAGTTTTCCCAATTTTTTGGACTGACTGACCTACATTTCTTAAAGTAATGATAGCCACTCGTTTTTCTTTACTTAGCTGCTTTTTTCTTGCCATAATGCAAATTCTAACAGTCTATTCAGTAGGACTATCAGCTGTGTATCCACCAGACTTCTGCACAACACAACTGATGGTCCCAACCCCATTTATAAGGCAAGAAATCCCACTTATTAAACCTGACAGGGCACACCTATGAAGTGAAAACCATTCCCGGTGACTACCTCTTGAAGCTCATCAAGAGAATGCAAAGCAGTAATCAAAGCAAAAGGTGGCTACTTTGAAGAACCTAGAACATAAGACATATTTTCAGTTGTTTCACACTTTTTTGTTAATTATATAATTCCACATGTGTTAATTTATAGTTTTGATGCCTTCAGAGTGAATCTACAATTTTCAGAGTCATGAAAATAAAGAAAACTCTTTAAATGAGGTGTGTCCAAACTTTTGGTCTGTACTGTAGTTATACAAATGCTTTTTTTGCAGGGTGAGTTGTAGCCCCGGATGTAACCTGAAAGATAAGAAAAACACGTTAGATTATACTCACCGGAGGGGGCGGTCCAGTCCGATAGGTGTCGCGGTCCGATCCCGCACCTCACATCTTCATACGATGCCGGCCTCTTCTTCCCTTCCTGTAGTGGCTCCGGCACAGGCGCACTGCTCTGCCCTGTTGAGGGCAGAGCAGAATACTGCAGTGCGCAGGCGCCAGACCTCTCCCGACGCCTGCGCACTGCAGGACTCTGCTCTGCCTTCAACAGGGCAGAGCAGTGCGCCTGCGCCGGAGCCACTACAGGAAAGGAAGAAGAGGACATTATCGTATGAAGATGGGAGGCACCGGACCGCGACGCCCATCAGACTGGACCGCCCCCTCTGGTGAGTATAATCTAACTCGTTTTTCTTATCTTTCAGGTTACATCGGGGGTTTATCTACAGCATTACAGAATATTTTCATTATTTTTTTAAATTGGAAAAGAGTGTGATTAATTTGATTAATTTTTTTTATTATATATTTTTAAAACTTTTTTTTTTAAATATTTTACTTATTTGTTTAGTATACTTAGGGAGGGCTTGAACCCTAGCTTTCCATACTGAAATATTTCAGTATTGCAGTATATACAGTTGTGTGAAAAAGTGTTTGCCCCTTCATGATTTCCTATTCTTTTGCATGTTTGTCTCTCACTTATATGTTTCAGATCACCAAACAAATTTAAATATTAGACAAAGATAACACAAGTAATCTCAAAATGCAGTTTTTAAATGAAGGTCTTTGTTATTAAGTGAAAAAGAAATCTAAACCTACAGGGTGCTGTGTGAATAAGTGATTGCCCCCCTACACCTAATAACTGGTTGGGCCACCCTTAGAAGCAACAACTGCAATCAAGCATTTGTGATAACCGGCAATGAGCCTTTAACCATGCTCTGGAGGAATTTTGGCCTACTAATCGTTGCAGAATTGTTGTAATTCAGCCACATTGGAAGGTTTCCGAGCATGAACTGCCTTTTTAAGTTCATGCCACAGCATCTCCTTCGCATTAAGGTCAGGGGTTTGACTAGGCCACTCCAAAATCTTAATTTTGTTTTTCTCAAGTCATTAAGAGGTGGACTTGCTGGTGTGTTTTGGATCATTGTCCTGCTGCATATCCCAAGTGAGCTTCAACTTGAGGTGACAAACATTCCCCTTCAGGACTTTTTGGTAGACAGCAGAATTCATGGTTCCATTTATCACAGCATGTCTTCCAGGTCCTGAAGCAGTAAAACAGCCAAAGACCATCACACTACCACCACCATATTTTACTGTTGGTATGATGTTCTTATTCTGAAATGCTTTCTGACTTGTACGCCAGATGTAATGTGACAAACACAATCCGAAAAGTTCAACTTTTGTCTTGTCAGTCCATAGAGTTTTCTCCCAAAAGTCTTGGGGATCATTAGGATGTTTTCTGACAAAACTGAGACGAGCCTTCATGTTCTTATTGCTCGGAGGTGGTTTTCATCTTGGAACATGCAGGCCATTTTTGCCCACTCTCTTTCTTATGGTGGATTCATGAACACTGACCTTAACTGAGACAAGTGAGGCCTGCAGTTCTTTGGAAGTTGTAGCTGACAGAAAAAACTTGCATGTAGAAAAATTCAAAAATTACACTTTATTGATCAAATACAAACACATAAAACCAAGATTTCAAAGAGAATCTACTGCAAAGTATGTCGCTAGTAACCATATAATGGTTTATATTATAAAAGTGTTCACTAGATTTCACATCAGCTAAATACAGAATAAATCCATATGGAGAAATGTGCTTTTATATTAATAAGACGTCTCAGGAGAAACACATATTAGATATCTCTATGTAATATCAGATGAGAACCATAATGACAGTCACAAAAAAATAGGACAATCTGTATATATAGAGCTCTTTTTTGTGACTGTCGTTATGATTCTCATCTGACTCCACTAGGTGGAGATACTCTGCTATGTACAGTATTGCTGTTTATTGAATAGGAGACATAGAGATATCCAATATGTGTTTCTCCGGAGACGTCTTATTAATATAACAGCACATTTCTCCATATGGACTTATTGTCCTAAATGTATAAATCCTAACAACAGCTTACAAGTGACATACTTTGCAGTAGATTCTCCTTTTAATCTTGGTTTTATGTTTGTATTTGAGCATGTTAAATTCTTAATAAATTGTAATTTTTGAATTTTTCTACATGGGAGTTTATCTGTTGGCTATATGTTCTATTTTACACCCATATAACTTATAGGACCATCTTAGGCTATCAGTTCTTTTCATGATGTTGTGAGGTCTTTGGTGACCTCTTGGATGAGTCGTCGCTGCGCTCTCAGGGTAATTTTGGTCGCCAACCACTCCTGGGTAGGTTCACAACTGTTCCATATTTTTTTTTACTATTTCTAGATAATGGCTCTTACTGTAGTTCACAGGAGTCCCAAAGCTTTAGAAACGACTTTAAAACCTTTTCCAGACTGATATATCTCAATTACTTTGCTTCTCATTTGTTCCAGAATTTCTTTGGCTAGTGGCATGATGTCTAGCTTTTGATGATGTTTTGGTCTACTTCACTTTGTCTGGCAGGTCTTATTTAAGTGCTTTCTTGATTGAGGACAGATGTGTCTGTAATCAGGCCTGGGTGTGGTTAAGGAATTTGAACGATTTCAACAATGTGATAAACCACATATAATATACAGTGGGTACGGAAAGTATTCAGACCCCTTCAAATTTTTCACTCTTTGTTTCCTTGCAGTCATTTGGTAAATTCAAAAAAAGTTCGTTTATTTCTCATTAATGTACACTCTGCACCCCATCTTTACTGAAAAAAACAGAAATCTAGACCCTTTGCTCAGACACTCATATTTAAGTCACATGCTGTTCATTTCCTTGTGATCCTCCTTGAGATGGTTCTACTCCTTCATTAGAGTACAGCTGTGTTTAATTAAACTGATAGGACTTGATTTGGAAAAAAGGCACACACCTGTCTATATAAGACCTCACAGCTCACACTGCATGTCAGACCAAATGAGAATCATGATGTCAAAGTAACTGGCCAAGGAGCTCAGAGACAGAGTTGTGGCAAGGAACAGATCTGGCCAAGGTTACAAAAGGATTTCTGCAGTACTCAAGGTTCCTAAGAGCACAGTGGCCTCCATAATCCTTAAATGGAAGTAGTTTGGGACCACCAGAAGTCTTGCTAGACCTGGCCGTCCAGCCAAACTCAGCAATCGTGCAGGAAGAGCCTTGGTGAGAGAGGTAACGAAAAACCACAAGATCACTGTGGCTGAGCTCCACAAATGCAGTAGAGAGATGGAAGACATTTCCACAAAGTCGACTATCACTGCAGCCCTCCACCAGTTGGGCCTTTATGGCAAAGTGGCCCGACGGAAGACTCTCCTCAGTGTCAGACATATGAAAGCCCATATAGAGTTTGCTAAAAAACTCATGAAGGACTCCCAGGCTATGAGAATTAAGATTCTCTGGTCTGATGAGATGAAGATAGAACTTTTTGGTGATAATTCTAAGCGGTATGTGTGGAGAAAACAAAGCACTGCTCATCACTGGCCCAATACAATCCCAACAGTGAAACATGGTGGTGGCAGTGTCATGCTATGGGGGTATTTTTCGGCTGCCAGGACAGGATGACTGGTTGCAATTGAAGGAAACAAGAATACGGCCAAGTACAGAGATATCCTGGATGAAAACCTCTTTCAGAGTGGTCTGGACCTCAGACTTGCCCGAAGGCTCACCTTCCAACAAGACAATGACCCTAAGCAAACAGCTAATATATCAAAGGAGTGGCTTCAGAACAACTCTGTGACCATTCGGGACTGGCCCAGCCAGAGCCCTGACCTGACCTGAAAATGGATGTCCACCAATGTTCACCATCCAACCTGACAGAACTGGAGAGGATCTGCAAGGAAGAATGGCAGAGGATCCCCAAATCCAGGTGTGAAAAACTTGTTGCATCATTCCCAAGACGACTCTTGGCTGTACTAGCACAAAAAGGTGATTCTACTCAATACTGAGCAAAGTGTCTGAATACTTATGACCATGTGATATTTCAGTTTTTCTTTTTTAATAAATTTGCAAAAATTTCTACATTTTTTTTTCAGTCAAGACGGGGTGCAGAGTGTACATTAATGAGAAAAAATGAACTATTTTGAATTTACCAAATGGCTGCAATGAAACAAAGAGTGAAAAATTTAAATTGGTCTGAATACTTTCGGTACCCACTGTATGTTTTAAAGGGTGGGGGCAATCACTTTTTCACATAGGGCCCCGTAGGTTTGGATTTCTTTTTATAATAAAGAACTTCTTTTAAAAACTGCATTTTGTGCTCACTTTTATTATCTTTGTCTAATATTTGTTTGGTGATCTGACACATTTAAGTGTGACAAACATGCAAAAGAATAGGAAATCAGGAAGGGGGCAAACCCTTTTTCACACAACTGTAGTGTAAATAATGGTGGGGCTTCACAGGAGTACAAAGATGAGAGCCATGGAGCCCTCAGTTAGCAACATTATGGCATTTTAAGGTTAGCTGCTGTTACAGGCAGATGTTGGCAGTATAACTCGACTAATCTGCCATAGCGCAGGCATATAGCTACAACTACATTTACTAAGGGGTTAATAAGTTAATAAAGAACTAGAAAATGAAAAATATACAGTACTTCCCAAAAGTTCTAGGCAGGTGTAGAAAAAATGCAGAAAAGTAAGAGACATTTCAAAAATCAACATGTGAATAGCTCATTTGCAGCAATTAAAAGTGAATGAACAAAAGAGAAATTTAAATCAAATCATTATTTGGTGTCACCGCCTTTTGCTTTGAATACACCCTCAAACCATCAATTCTTCTAGTTACACTTGCACAAAGTCAGGAATTTTGTAAAATTATAATCGGGTGTATGAGCAAACAATTACACCAAACATGTGATAACAATCATTATTTTCAATTTTCATATATAGGTTGGAATACAGTCAAACTGAAATAGCTGTGTAAGAAAGCCAAACTCTCCTACAAAAGTGAAGTTGTGGAAGACAGTATCATGTCACAGGTCATACACCATAGAAAGACTGAGCACAGCAACAAGATACAAGGTAATTATAGTGCATCAGAAAGGTCTCTCCCATGCAAAGGCTTCAGTAAGACTGAGGTTTCAAGATGTGCCGTTCAATTTCTTTTTGAAGGAGCACAAAAAAATGGGCAATGTTGAAGACCCCAGTGCAGTAATTGGCAAAGTAAACTTAATGAAGAAAATTAAATTAAAGACACATAACGAGTACATGCCGTTGAAATCGGAAGATGACCAGCAGTTACATCAGCTCAAAACTGGCAGCAACCAATGGGACCCAGCTATACCTATCTACTGTTCAGAGAAGTCTGACCAGTAATGATCTTCATAGAAATATTGCAGCCTAAAAGCCACACCTTTCACATGGAAACAAGATCAAGTAACTCACATATACATGAAAACATAGGAACTGGGTTGTAAAAAAATGGCAGCAGCTTTTCTGGACTGATGAGTGAAAATATCCTGCCCTTCAGTAGTTTGTTCACCGAAGGGCTGTTGTGAAGTACAATGAGTGTCTGCAGGAAGCAGTAAAGCATGGTGGGGGGTCCTTGCAAGTTTGGGGCTGCATTTCAGCTAATGTGGTTGGGGATTTGGTCAAGATTAATGGTGTCTTCAATGCTGAGAAATTCATGAGGACACTTATACATCGGTGCAGCAACTCCAAATTTACTCTGCAGCAGGAAAACAACCCCAAACATACAGCTGATGTCATTAAGAGCTATCTTCAACGTAAAAACACCCTAAGGAGTGTTGGAAGTGATGATATTACTCCCACAGGGCCCTGTTCTCAATATTATTGAGTCTGTCTGAGAATATATGAAGACACAGAAGGATTTGCACTAGTCTACTTCCACAGAAGATCTGTGGTTAGTTCTCCATGATGTTTGGAACAACCTCCCTGCCAAGCTCCGTCAAAAATTATGTACAAGTGTACCTAGAAGAATATGTACTATTTTGAAGACACTAGCGCCCTTCCCCCATGTTTGTATTTATTAGATCATTAATTTTACAACAGAATGTAATACTACACTAGTTCCTGGGGTAATAGTATAAAAAATGGAAGCTCAAATCCTCCCTTCGTTTTTACTAACTCAGCTAAGAACAGACATGAAGACATGCTGTGTATGGCAGAGCTGCTTTCAGGGGTTCTTGGGGTTAATTCAGCCATATATTCCCGGCAGGAATCATTAGGTGACATTACCTCTAGTCTCTGATCACAGGATTTGGTGCAGTGCTGACTGATGTCTAAGTTCACGATGGCTCCATTGGAGAACTTCATGTTGATGCTGACAGTGTCCACATCCTTCAAGGTAGTCATGTCTTAGGCAAAAAGAAATTCTCATATTTACTGCAAGATCATATGCTAAGCAATCCGTTCTCTCCCATATCACTCCAGAACTTAAAGATGAGGCTCCGCTCCACAACTATATTGGCAGATTTGTTGCAAAAATCAAATATTCCATATATAGGGGGTTTAAATAAATCAATGCACATTCAGTGGAAACAACCTCATTCACATATCTGGAACTTTAACCCCTTCACCCCATCAATTTTGTTTTCACCTTCAAGACCAGGTCAAATTTTACAATTCTCAGCAGTGTCGCTTTAGGAGATAACTTTGTAATGCTTCTGATTCTGAGATTGTTTTTTTGTGACACACTGTACTTCATGATAGTAGTAATATGTTTGATATGCTTTGCATATATTTGTGAAAATATTGGAAATTTGGCGAAAATGTTAAAAATTTAGAAATTTTGAAACTTTTTATTCTTATGTTCTTTAATCAGCTATGTCACACAAAATAGTTAATAAATGACATTTCCCACATGTCTACTTTAATCTGTATCATTTTTTCGTTAGAAAGTTAGAAGGGTTAAAAGTTGTTCAGCAATTTCTCATATTTCCAACATTTACAAAACCATATTTTAGGAAGTCGGATCACATCACATTTGAAGTGACTTTGAAAGAAAATACCCTAAAGTGACACCATTCTAAAAATTGCACCCCTCAAGGTGCTCAGAACCACATTCAAGAAGTTTATTAACCCTTTTGGTACTTCATAGGAATTAATGCAATATGGAAGGAAAAAAACAGGGATTTTTGTGTGTACTCACCGTAAAATCCTTTTCTCCAAGCCAATCACCGGGGGACACAGGACCATGGGTGTTATGCTGCTGCCACTAGCCGGACACTAAGCAACTATACAAAGAAATTAACTCCTCCACCGCAGTATACACCCTCTGCTGGCTCTACATTGAACCAGTTCGGTGCCAAAGCAGTAGGAGTATTAGCAATCAAACAAAAGCAACATCTCAAAACCAAACAACCATCACAGGCCAACAGGGCGGGTGCTGTGTTCCCCAATGATTGGCTCGGAGAAAAGGATTTTACGATGAGTACACACAAAAATCCCTTTTTCTCCTTCGCCTCATTGGGAGACAAAGGACCATGGGACGTCCTAAACCAGTCCTCGGGTGGGAAACAGCACGACAGCTAAAGCCTCGTATACCAATAGGTTAAATCTGCTCTCTGCTCTACAGATGAGATACTGCCGATTGCAGAATTTGTCTGCCAAGAGCCGCATCTGCGGAAGCCTGAGAATGAATGTTGTAATGCTTGACAAATGTGTGCAGGCTGGACCAAGTCGCAGCCTTGCAGACCTGCTGTGCCGAAGCCTAGTACCGAATGGCCCAGGAAGCTTCCACTGAACGAGTGATGTGTGCCTTAATCCCCACCGGGATAGGTTGACCTCTCACACGGTAAGCCTCTTGGATCGCTGAGCGGATCATCTGGCTATTGTAGCTTTAGAGGCAGAGAGACCTTTTTCTGTGTCCCTCCGGAAGCACAAAGAGGGAATCTGTTTTGCGGAAAGGCGCCGTTCGGGAAATATATTTCATGAGCGCCCTGACCAAATAAGTGTGAAGAGCTTTCTCAATACGAATGAACGGCGCTGGGCAGAACGAGAGTAAAACTACAGTATGTCCTCATTTAGATGGAAAGACGAAACGACCTTAGGCTAGAAGGACGGAGACGTCCTCAGCACCACCTTGTCCTGGTGGAAAACGAGGAATGGAGGTTTGCAAAATAAGGCCGCCAATTCTGAGACTCGCCGGATGGATGTTACCGCCACAAGGAAAGCCACCTTCCAAGAAAGGAGGGCAATTGTTGCTTCCTGCAAAGCACCTAGGACCAAATTAAGGTCCCAAGGTTCCAGGGGCATCTTGTAGGGAAGGACAAGGTGCGACACTCCCTGTATGAAGGTCTTAACCTGCGATTTGGAAGCTATCCTTCGCTGAAAGAGAACAGATAAGGCCGAAATCTGACATTTGAGCAAAGTCAGTGCCAGGCCTGAATCTAACCCTGCTTGGGAGAAACGCCAAAATGGAAGGGATAGAAAATACAAGAGGGGAACATCTGCGGGCTCTGCACCAAGAGAAAAAGACTTTGTAAATGCGCATGGATGTAGGTTTCCAAACATTAATCATGGTGGAAGCTACCTGTTGCGAGAAACCGGCCCGAGCTAGGATCCAGGATTCAATAGCTAGGCCGCTAAACTCAGAATACTGGAGTTGTGGAGGAAAATCGGTCCCTGAGAGAGAAGATCTGGGCGGTCCGGCAACCGCCAGGGGATGTCGGCGACCAGTTCCACGAATTCCGCGTACTATGCTCGGCATGGCCAATCTGGTGCGATGAGAATCACTGGGATTCCTTCCGCCTTGATCTTCTGGATGACCCTTGAAATTAGCGGGAGCAGCGGAAAAATGTAAGGGAGGCGGAACTGATGTCATGGAAGCACCGGTGCATCCGACCCGAAGGCTGATGGGTCGCGGAACCAAGCTATGAATGCCGGAACCTTAGCATTTAGCCTGGAGGCCATGAGGTCTACATTCGATGTTCCCCAGCACTGGCAGATTTGCTGAAAAACTTCTGGATGAAGGGACCACTCTCCCAAGGCCAGACCCTGACGGATGAGAAAATCTGCCGCCCAACTCTCCACTCCTGGGATATGAACTGCAGAGACGACTGATTGGTTTCTCTCTGCCCATTGCAGGATGTGTGCTACCTCGAGCATCGCCCATCTGCTTCGTGTGCCCCCCTGACGGTTGATGTACGCCACCGCCGTGGTGTTGTCTGACTGAATCCGAATGGGGTGACCTGCTAGAAGGTGATGGAATCGCCGAAGTGCCAGCCTGATTGCCTGAATCTCCAGGATGATGACCGGGAGACCCAATTCCTGAATGGACCAGCATCCTTGAGCCGTGTGGTGACAGAAGATCGCTCCCCAACCTAACAGATTGGCGTCAGTGATCACCACCAGCCAGGGGAATGGAAGGAAAGACCTTCCCTGACTCAATGAGGACATCGACGTCCACCACGTGAGAGACCGCTTGATTCGTTGGGACAGATGAAACCAGTGATCTAGGGAGGACGGGTTCCTGTCCCAAGCTGTCAGTAATGCCTGCTGCAGAGGACAGAGATGTAGCTGAGCGAATGGCACTGCCTCGATTGCCACCACCATTTTCCCCAGGATCTGCATGCCTAACCACAGGGAGTGGGGGCGAGAAAGCTTCCGTGCTCCCTGAATCAGAGCTGAGACCTTTTCTGGAGGGAAAATCACCAACCCTCCTGAAGTGTCCAGGATCATCCCTAAAAAGGAGATTCGCTGGGATGGTACTGGAGAGGACTTGCTTAGGTTTACCAGCCAACCCAAGCGAGTGAGAGTGTCTACAGTGATGCTTACACACTCCGCACAGACCTGAAAGGACGCTCCTTTGATGAGCAGATCGTCTAGTTAGGGCAGGATCACCACGCCCCGAGAGTGCAGGACAGACATGACGGCTGCCATGAACTTGGTAAACACTCTGGGGGAATGCACAACATAATCCCCGACCCGTGCAATCTGGTAAGCGTGACTGACCGCCTCAGGAGGCAGATTATTGTCTCGGCTGGTTTTCGCCATGGCTTCTGCCCAGGTTACCATAGCTCTGGCCACCCATGTTGCGGCAAAAGAAGGAGAAAGTGCCACTTCAAAAACTGACAGCGCAAGATTATTGATCTGTCGATCAGTGGGGTTTTTAATAGACGAACCGTCAGACAAAGACGCCGAAGCACAAGAATGCATGGGGGACGAGGTATGGGGTCCTTTCCTGGAGGATTGCCTGGTTGCTGTCGTTGTCCGGCAACTGTCCGAGGAAGACCCTAGCGTGGGAGGACTTCTTTCGCTACACAAACCGATACCCTGGCTTGAGGAGGAATCATGGAAGGATTCTATAGCTTTAGCCAGGGAACTCATGGACTGTGCCAGAGACGTAGCCCACTAAGGGGGGCTAGGCACACTAGGGTCAGCATTAGCAGAGGGCTCCTGTGCGCATGAGGAGTCGCAGGCCGCACAGCGTGAAGCACAGTGTCCCCGGGGTAGTGGGGTATTACATGTGGTACATGTGGCATGGACTGCTGTGTGCGTTTTATTGGATTTTTTAGATGCCTTTGCTTGAGACATGATGCCTGAGAGCTGCTTTAATGATTACAGCAGAGGTGGGGTTAAGCGCTGAGTCCTGCTTACCCAAGGTCCTGTGCTCCCAGTGAATATAGGCGCATCTGGCGTCCCCCTGTGCGTTCTGCAGGGTGCCCTGCAAGCAATGGCCGCAGATAATAAGGTCTGAGCATCTCGATAATAACGAGAAGCGCCAAGGGATGTGGGCCAGAATGCAGCAGTGGCGCTTCTCTTCAACGCGAGAAGCGCCAAAAGCAGAGGGTGGGGCCGCTCCGGTGGGCGGAGTAACACCCACCCGCGGCTTGGTCAGGCCAGAAACCGGGAACTTGATTTGCGGGGAGTGGAGCGCGCGATCGCTGTGACGCTGAGGCGCCTTGGGAGCTCAGGATCAGCGCTGCAAAGGGAGCCCTCCTACCTTTTGTGGACGCTGTCCACCTAGCCCCAGCTGTGCCATATAGCTATTGCCCTGGTACCTTGCATAAAAGGGTCCTTTCTTCCGGAGCTGTATGAGCAGGTACCGTCCACGATGTCCAACTGCGATCCACCATCCCTTTGATAGGGAGACGGAGAGGGACCATCTGTCTCCCATCATCATCCACTTTGCCATAGTGGTGAAGTTGTGGGGAAAAGTACGGACTGCACTGGGGCTTCTGCATATCCCGTGGGTTCGATCCCGTGGGATAGAATAGGGTTACGTCCGGCTGTGGGCCTGGCTCCAGAAGGGGGTACGAGGGGGAGACACCCCATGTTCCCGTCTGACGTCAATGTAGGGAGAGCGGGACCCTTAGGGGGGACCCGTCGCCCTTGGAGCAAGCGCAGGCATAGGGACGATGCAGGAGGGGGTACAGGGAGGCGACACTCCTCGTTCCCGCCTGTTGAAGATTCGGGGAGATCGGGACCTTGACAGGACCTGTCGCCCCTTCAATCCTTAGGAAAAAATAAAAAGTTTGTAAAAAAAAAAAAATTTTTTAAAAATAATAAAGTTGGGGTCTGGGCAGACCCAAGTGCCTCCTACAGACACTAAGCAAGAACTGGTTCAATGTAGAGCCAGCAGAGGGTATATACTATGGAGAAGGAGTCTTTGTATAGTTGCTTAGTGTCCTCCTAGTGGCAGCAGCATATCACCCATGGTCCTGTGTCCCCCAATGAGGCAAAGGAGAAAACATTTTACTTTTTTCACAAAATTTTACTTCAGCCCCAATTTTTTTATTTTCAGATTTTCACAAGGGTAACAGGAGAAAATGGACCCCGACATTTCTTGTGCAATTTCTCCCAAGTACGATAATACCCCATATGTCTGAGAAAAATACAGGTTATGCACACAACAGGGCTCGGACAGGAAGGAGCACAGTTTGACTTTTTGACTGGAAAAATGGCTGAAATCAAAAGCGGATGACATGTCACGTTTGAAGAGCCCCAAATGTGCACAAACAGTGGAAATCCCCCCACAAATGATCCCGTTTTGGAAACTAGATGTAAGGAAAGTATCTAGATGTGTGGTGAGCACCTTTAATCCCCAGGTTCTCCACAGAAGTTTATAACGTAGAGCAGTGACATTTTTTTAAAATCATGTTTACCACAAAAATGTGCTTCTAGACCCACATTTTGCATTTTTACAAAGATAACAGAATAAAATGCCCCACAAAATTTGTTGCGCAATTTCTCCTGAGTAGAGTTGAGCGACTTTGGTCGGATCGGGTTTCATGAAACAAAATTTGTTTCAGATGAAACTGGTCCGACTAGGGCAAAAAAAAAGTCGGAGTTTCGTCCGAAACCTGACCCCAATGCAAGTCAATGTGAAATAAATGTCGGCATTGAGCGGATGACATTCATCCACTCAATGCCGACTTTTATTCCCCATTGACTTGCATTGGACGTCGGGTTTCGGACGAAACTCCGACTTTTTTTGCCCTAGTCGGACCAGTTTCATCTGAAACAAATTTTGTTTCATGAAACCCGATCCGACCAAAGTCACTCAACTCTACTCCTGAGTATGCTGATATTCAATATGTGGAGGAAAACTACTGTTTGAGCGCATGACAGGGCTCGGAAAGGAAGGAGGGCCATTTGACTTTTTGAATGCAAAATTGGCTGGAATCGTTAGCAGATGCCATGTCCGGTTTGGAGAGCCCCTGCTGTGCCTAAACATTGGAAATCCCCCACAAGTGACACCATTATGGAAAGTAGAACCCTCAAGGAAAGTATCTAGATGAGTAGTGACCACTTGGAATACTGTGAACACTTGGTTAAACTGTGAAAAAAAAAAAAATTCCAGTAAAAATGTTGGAAGAAGCGCGAAATTGGAGTTCAGATTTTGCTGGAATGGTTTGAGGATGCCATGTCACATTGACAGAGCTCCTGAGGTGCTAGAACAGAAGAAACCACCCATAAGTGACCTCATTTTACAAATTACACCCCCAATGAATTCATCTAGGGGTGCAGTGAGCATGCTGACACATGTCCCTAACAGAAATTTTTCCCATTGGGCGGTGAAGAAAGAATAATTAAATTTCTCCGCTAAAATGTTATTTTAGCCCCAAATGTTTAATTTTTATAAGGGCTAATAGAAAAAAATGGACGTCTCAGACTGTTGTGCAATTTCTCCTGAGTACGCCAATATCCTACTTGCAATTGGGAACTTGAGGCACAGTGCAAAACTCAGAATGGAAGGAGCGCCATAATTTAGTGCAGATTTTACTGTCATGATTTGCAGGTGCCATGTCACGTTGGCAGAGCTCCTGAGGTGCCAGAACAGCTGAACCCCTATAAGTGACCCCACTTTACAAACTACACCTGTCAATTAATTGATCTAGGGGTGTAGTGATCATATTGAAACCACAGGTGTCACTGAATTTTATACCATTGGGCAGTGAAGAAAAAATAAGTATAAGCCGAGGCACCCAATTTTGCCACGAAAAACTAGGAAAACTTATTGACTCGAGTATAAGGCTATGTGCACACTTTGCAGATTTTGATGCGGATCCGCAGCGTTTATGGACGCGCGGAATTGCATCAAATCCGCAGTGTAGTGCACAACCAATGTTAATCAATGGGAAATACAGAATTGGTGTGCACATGCTACAGAAAAATATGTGCAGATTTACAGCGTTTTATTTTCCGCATGTCAATTCTTTTTGCGGATCTGCAGTGTTTCTGCACCCATTGACTTCCATTGAGTCAGTCAAATCCACAGCAAAACCACAAGTGTAAAAAGATTTGCAGTTTCGCTGCGGAGTTGCGTGCAAAAAACGCTGCAGATAGGGAGAAGGAAGAGTGTGTGAGTGGAGACTATGTGGGTGCGGAGAAGATGTGCGTGTCTGTGGGTGTCTGTGTGTATCTGTGTGTGTGCGACTGTGTGTGTGTATGTGTGTGTGTGTATGTATATGCGGGTCTGTGTGCAGGCAGGCATTGTCTGATGGGACTACTAGGCCCATTCGGCTATGTCTGCTGTCACATAGAACAGTGACAGCATTAGCCGATGATGGGATAGTAGTCCCATCATCTGGCTACTGTGTTGAATAGTAAAAAAAAAAAAAAAACACATATACACATACAGTACACATACTCACCAAACAGCTAATCCCTGACGCCCTCGATCGCCTGCAAAAAAAATAAAATAATAAACCAACAGTATACTCCCTGTTACGATGTAATCCATTTAATAACGATTGTCCCACAACAATCTCCCATGTACAGCTGTCACATCGGCAGATGTGACCGTTCCCCAGGGCTCAGGTGAAACAGTGACCGGAGGTGATCCGCCCACAGTGGATCACTCTGCCCCCTAGATGTCACCAGAGTTCATGCTGTCACTTGCGGCAACGATGCGTGAGAAAATTCTCACGCAGCAGTAGTGCCGTAAAGTGAGAGCACGAACTCTGGTGAACTACACTGCGGGAGTATTATCCAGCTCCTCATGGAGATCGTTGTGGGACACTCGTTATTAAATGGATTACATCGGAAAAGGGAGTATTTGTGTTGGTTTATTATTTTAATTTTTTTTGCAGGAGAACGAAGGTCTAGAAGGAATTAGGCATATAATACAGTGCTGTGTAAATTAATTGGGACAAAGCATTTTTTTAAAGGGAATCTGTCACCTGGTTTTGTTGTCTTGTTGACACCTCCCCATTACTTAGCAGTCGGCTTGATGTCACCTTACAATACAAAGGTGACATCAACTTCACAACTGTTACCCCACTTGCACCACTACAGGGCAAGTGGGAAGAGAGAGGTCAAGTGCCAGAATCGGTGCTTTGGGGGGGGGCAATATCCATGGCCCCTTCCTAGGCTAGTAATTTCAGCTCGTAGCTGTCTGCATAGCCTTTTCTGGTTATTAATTATAAGGGGACCCCACGTCATTTTTGGGGGGGCTCCCCTATTTTAATAGCCAGTAAAGGCTAAATATACAGCAATAAGCTGATATTAATCTTCCCCCAGTCGCTGGCATTCCCTGTTCTGGTTTTGAAAATTGCGCGGGAGCCCACGCATTTTTAAAAAAAATTAAACAGATATTGCGTTTAAGGCTGGAGTCACACTTGTATTTCTATGCAGCTGAACGCTCCGGTCCGAGTGCCTGTGGCAGTGCCCTGTACTGAGGTACGAGACTCGCACAAGTGTGACCCTGACCTAACGCAGATTTTGTGTGTGTGTGTTTTATTTAACTCTTTATGTACCATATTATTATGTTCATTACTAAACATCAGGCTTGGTATTATCTATCTATCTATAGATATATCTATCTATCAATATATCTATAGATAGATAGATAGATAGATAGATATATCATCACTACACCAGTACACCTGTGACGGATGGATGTGACAGTCAGTTTTTTGATAGCTGTATTTTCCTTCTGACTAAACACTCCGCCCCCCTAGCCTCAGGCGTTTTTAATTGCAACAGGATCATACCCCTCCATGGAGGTTTAGACTTTAGTCTAGGAGAGGATTCACATTAGGTTCCCAGGAGAAATGTAGACCGTCAAAGAGAGGATTGGCGTTAGGTCAAGGAAATGAGAATCCCCTTAACGTGGCTTCCGGGTACACATGAATTGGCAAATTTATGCCCTAAGTATACTCAATTTTTCATATTTCTAGTGCAGTAATGCAATTCAATTTTCATATTTGCATGTTATGGCGCTACAGTGTGCTACCTTTAAAGTTTATTGTATATGAGTTGGCGACTCCTAGGTAAGCACCTGTTTAGACCTGAAATTAACAGGCTCATATACATACAGGAGACTGCAACCAGTCCATGTATCGCAGTTTCCCCTCAGACCATGAAACATGGACGTCTGACTGAGGCCTTAATTGCAGACAAATCTGCCACCTCATGGTAAATTTGATACAATTTCAGAATATAGCAAAACCTTCCTAAACAAGAAGTAAAAGAAGTGTTTGTTCATTATGTGACTGTATATTGAGACTTACCTGTGCAGAAAGCATGTCCAAGGGAGAAGACAGTGTCCGGCAGGCTCCCTCCAAGTAACCAGAAGACAATGTCTATATCATGTAATGCTGAGTTATAGAAAATACCTCCTGTCAGAAAAAGTGAAGAAATTAAAGAGCTGTTTGTTTTATTCATATTGCGGGGCACTGATAGGCTTTCATGACAGCTGGGGGTCTGGCTGATGACCCCTGCGCCTGTCATTATGATACTCCTGTGAAAGCCAGCTTTTAGCTGGTATTCATAGAAGATCAGGATTTTCTCCATACATAGCAGTATAGCACAAGCAATCAGTCTAAAGGGGGTTTTACACTAAGCGATATCGCTAGCAATATCGCTAAAACGTCACTGGTTTTGTGACGTTATAGCGATATTGCTAGCGATATCGCTATGTGTGATACTTACCAACGACCGGCTCCCCCGCTGTCCATCGCTGATCGCGCGAGAATGTCCGGCTCCATTTCTCGTCGGGCGCTTCCTGCTGAGACTTCCTGCTGTGACGACGAGCGACGCGTGGAGGCGGGCGGGAGGACGTCAGGATCGCTGTGTGTGAAAGGTGAGTATCGTGCGCTGCGTCGCTGCTGCATCGCTGTGAGATCTTTCTGTATGAAAGCTCACTAGCGATCATTTAGCGATGCACCAGCGATCCTGACCGTGTCGGATCGCTGGTCGGATCGCTGGTGCATCGCTAAATGTAAAAGGGCATTTAGCCTCAATTGTCCTAAGGGGACTATTAAATACAGTAAAAGGAGAAAAAAAAGTTTTTAAAAATATGAAGAAAAAAATACAAAAGTTCAAATTAGCCCCATTTCAAATACTACACATAAAAAAACCCACATTTGGTATCGCTGCATTTGTAAAAGTCTAATCTATCAAAATATAAAATAAATTAATCCAAATGGTAAACGGCGTACGAGTAAAAATCAAAGTGCCATAATTACGTTTTTTTTGGCATTCGCAACATTGCAATAAGAGGCAATTCAAACATCGTATCTACCCCAAAATAGCATTTGTAGAAACATATCCTGAAAATTTAAAGCACTAAGGGTTTGGAAAATGGGGGCACAAGCAAATTTTTTTTTACAAATTTAAAAAAACAAATTCACCACTTAAATAAAAAAATAAATAAATAAAAGTTTGGTATCTGAATAATCGTACAGACCTGGAGATTCATATTGCCAGGTCAGTTTTCTGTATAATGAACCTGGTAAATAAAAACCTCAAAAAACAAATGTGAAATAACCCTTTTTTTTTGTAATTTCAACTCTGTGTCCAGATTAGCACCCACAACCCCGCACTGCAGAAATAGCCAAATGAGTTTTGCTATTTTCACCCCATCACTTTTCTCGGCCTCCA
Organism: Dendrobates tinctorius; assembly: GCF_039654945.1. Lineage (NCBI taxonomy): Eukaryota > Metazoa > Chordata > Amphibia > Anura > Dendrobatidae > Dendrobates > Dendrobates tinctorius. Next base: position 6,016,332 of record NW_027361993.1, read on the forward strand.
TATCATCTTTACCTGAGGTCCTGATCTTGCTGACAGAAGAGCAGGGGAAGGTGCGGCTGACTGCAGATAATTTCTGGATTCGGCCCAGAGTATTTTTCTGGTGAATCTTTTTAAATAGATATTGCAATGCAGGATCAAAGCGCCTGTGGAGACACACACATATAAACTTTAAGAATGCGGTCTACAACTTATGTCTCTCCAATCCAGAACCCCTTTAATGGTGACGATTACGTAGTTGTGATCAATTACTGTGGCTTATCACATCACTAGTATACCTATGTGCAGAACGCATCCCCGAAGTATAACTTACTTGTAGAAACCACAGACCAGAGGTTTCCCCTGTTTCTCAGCTTCATCAAAGCATGCTTCCACCGTCTGCCTGCTCGTGCTCAGCAGCTTCTCACACAGCACAGCCTTCCCTTGAAATAAACACACAGATCTGTGCAAATATTGTCAATTCATGTACAGCAGAAATGCATCAGATACTAAAGAGTGATACACAAGCATCCTAATGTTACAGAACATACCGACTGTTATATTTGTATACAGCCATCAGATACAAGTATTAGAATACACAGTTCATCAAAGTTAGCCTACAATGGGCATACGAGCACCACACCTGGACCATGAAGTAATTAAAGAAGCCGGTGTTTGATCAGCAATGTTTTCTTTTACAGTAGGTGGACGATCATGTATATATATGTGTCACTTATCTAGGGAAAGGATGGCACTATGGGAAGAAGAAAAGCTGGTGAAGGCAATGTGACATCCAGAGCACTCTTCCACGGGTAACCTTGTGTACTGACATGTCAACATTTTTAAGGGCACAGCAATACCAAATATACATTTTTTTCAATGGGGATGAAAGGGTGGTGATTTGAATTTTTATGGGCGTTTTTGCCCTTTTGGGGACTTGCACATGCAATCGCTTAATTGCAAATACTTTATAATGCAATACAAGAATATATATATATATATATATATATATATATATATATATATACACACACACACACACACACAGTATATGCACATTTACATACACACACGTGCTTCTCATAATATCAGAATATCATCAAAAAGTTAATCTATTTCAGTTCTTCAATACAAAAACTCATATATAGAGTCATTACAAACAGAGTGATCTATTTCAAGTGTTTATTTCTGTTAATGTTGATTGTGGCTTACAGCCAATGAAAACCCAAAAGTCATTATCTCAGTAAATTAGAATACTTTATAACACCAGCTTGATAAAATGATTTTAAAATCCGAAATGTTGGCCTACGGAAATGTATGCTCAGTAAATGCATCATTGCGGCGTGGCATGGAGGCGAGCAGCCTGTGGCACTGCTGAGGTGTTATGGAAGCCCAGGTTGCTTTGCTAGCAGCTTTCAGCTCGTCTACATTGTTGGGTTTGGTGTCTCTCATCTTCCTCATGACAATACCCTATAGATTCTCTATGGGGTTAAGGTCAGGTGAATTGCTAGAAAAACAAGCACAGATACTGTTGTTTTTAAACCAGGTATTGGTACTTTTGGCAGTGAGGACAGGTGCCAAGTCCTGCTGGAGAATGACATTTCCATCTCCAAGATGGTTGACAGAAGAGGGAAGCATGAAGTGTTCTAAAATTTCCTGGTAGACGGCTGCGATGGGTTTGGTCTTGATAAAACACAGTGGACCTACACCAGCAGATGACATGGATCCTTAAACCATCACTGACTGCGTAAACTTCACACTAGACCTCAAGCAACTTGGATTGTGGCCGCTCCACTCTTCTTCCAAACTCTGGGACCTTGATTTCCAAATGAAATGCAAAATTTACTTTAATCTGAAAACAACACCTTGGACCACTGAACATCAGTCCAGTTCTTTTTCTCTTTGGCCCAGGTAAGACGCTCCTTGCATTGTCTATTGGTCATGAGTAGCTGGATACAAGGAATGCAACACTTGTAGCCCATGTCCTGGATACGTCTTTATGTGGTGGATCTTGAAGCAATGACTGCAGCCGCAGTCCACTCCTTGTGAATCTCCCAAAAATTTTTGAATGGCGCTTTGTTAACAATCCTTTCAAGGCTGCGGTTATCCCAATTGCTTGTGCACCTTTTTCTACCACACTTTTTCCTTCCACTCAATCTTCCATTAATATGCTTGGACACAGCACTCTGTGAACAGCCAGCTTATTTAGCAATGACCTTTTGTGGCTTACCCTCCTTGTGGAGTGTGTCAATGACTGTCTTCTGGACATTTGTCAAGTCAAGAAGCCTATACAGGTGTTTTTTGTTATTATTGTAATTTACTGAGATAATGACTTTTGGGTTTTCATTGGCCATAATCATCAACAGAAATAAACACGTGAAATAGATCACTCTGTTTGTGATGACTCTATCTAATATATGAGTTTCACTTTTTGTATTGAAGAACTGCAATAAATTAACTTTTTGATGATATTCTAATTTTGTGAGAAACACCTGTATATATACACCTTGTTGTTCCGAGATTGCGTCACATGGGGCGTATGCATGCTGGTGTTTGCGGGCGGTGCCAACAGATCCATCTAAACGTAGTTGTCAGTAGAGATGAGTGAATTTGTTCGGATTCAGTTCCGAATACGATCGGACTTGAATATTGTTTTTGCAATATTCGTCGAACATAGCCGAATGTCATTAGAGTTAATGGGAGTAAAAATTACCGAATATGTTCGGAACCGATCATAAGACATACATTCGGCGCAAATAGTGTTTGAATATGGCCCAAATATGTCAATATCAGATTCGGGGCCAAAATCCGAACAAATTCACTCATCTCTAGTTGTCAGAAGCTGACAAGTGGCATTTAAATATTTAACAGCAGCAATATAATAATATAGCATAACAAAGTAGTAGTACTGTATATAATATAGCATATCCGGCACGTACCGCTTGTGGAGGGAGCTCAGCTCCAGTCACTGTTGTTAGACACAGATAATGGCTATGTAATATAGTATATCTGGCAGGTATCATATGTAGAATGAGCTCAGCTCCACTCACTGCTGTTAGTCACAGATAATGGATATGTAATATAATATAAAATATCCTGCATGTAACGCGTGTGGAGGAAACTCAGCTCCAGTCACTGCTGTTAGACACAGATAACGTCTATGTAGTATAATATATCTGGCATGTACCGTGTGTGGAGGGAGCTCAGCTCCACTCACTGCTGTTAGACAGATAACGGCTATGTTATATAATATATCCGGCATGTACCGTGTGTGGAGGGAGCTCAGCTCCACTCACAGCTGTTAGACACAGATAATGGCTATGTTATATAATATATCCGGCATGTACCGTGTGTGGAGGGAGCTCAGCTCCGCTCACTGCTGTTAGACACAGATAACGGCTATGTTATATAATATATCCGGCATGTACCGATTGTGGAGGGAGCTCAGCTACGCTCACTGCTGTTAGACACAAATAACGGCTATGTTATATAATATATCCGGCATGTACCGAGTGTGGAGGGAGCTCAGCTCTGCTGTTGTTAGACACAGATAACGGCTAGGTTATATAATATATCCGGCATGTCCCGAGTGTGGAGGGAGCTCAGCTCTGCTCACTGCTGTTAGACACAGATAACGGCTATGTTATATAATATATCCGGCATGTACCGAGTGTGGAGGGAGCTCAGCTCTGCTCACTGCTGTTAGACACAGATAACGGCTATGTTATATAATATATCCGGCATGTACCGAGTGTGAAGGGAGCTCAGCTCTGCTCACTGCTGTTAGACACAGATAACGGCTATATTATATAATATATCCGGCATGTACCGAGTGTGGAGGGAGCTCAGCTCTGCTCACTGCTGTTAGACACAGATAACGGCTATGTTATATAATATATCCGGCATGTACCGAGTGTGGAGGGAGCTCAGCTCTGCTCACTGCTGTTAGACACAGATAACGGCTATGTTATATAATATATCCGGCATGTACCGAATGTGGAGGGAGTTCAACTCCGCTCACTGCTGTTAGACACAGATAACGGCTATGTTATATAATATATCCGGCATGTACCGAGTGTGGAGGGAGCTCAGCTCTGCTCACTGCTGTTAGACACAAATAACGGCTATGTTATATAATATATCCGGCATGTACCGAATGTGGAGGGAGTTCAACTCCGCTCACTGCTGTTAGACACAGATAACGGCTATGTTATATAATATATCCGGCATGTACCGAGTGTGGAGGGAGCTCAGCTCTGCTCACTGCTGTTAGACACAAATAACAGCTATGTTATATAATATATCCGGCATGTACCGAGTGTGGAGGGAGCTCAGCTCTGCTCACTGCTGTCAGATACAGATAACGGCTATGTTATATAATATATCCGGCATGTACCGAGTGTGGAGGGAGCTCAGCTCTGCTCACTGCTGTTAGACACAGATAATGGCTATGTAGTATAATATATCCGGCATGTACCGAGTGTGGAGGGAGCTCAGCTCTGCTCACTGCTGTTAGACACAGATAACAGCTATGTTATATAATATATCCGGCATGTACCGAGTGTGGAGGGAGCTCAGCTCTGCTCACTGCTGTTAGACACAGATAACGGCTATGTTATATAATATATTCGGTAAGTACCGAGTGTGGAGGGAGCTCAGCTCTGCTCACTGCTGTTAAGACACAAATAACGGCTATGTTATATGATATATCCGGCATGTACCGAGTGTGGAGGGAGCTCAGCTCTGCTCACTGTTGTTAGACACAAATAACGGCTATGTTATATAATATATCCGGCATGTACCGAATGTGGAGAGAGCTCAGCTCTGCTCACTGCTGTTAGACACAGATAACGGCTATGCTATATAATATATCCGGCATGTACCGAGTGTGGAGGGAGCTCAGCTCTGCTCACTGCTGTTAGACACAGATAACGGCTATGTAGTATAATATATCCGGCATGTACCGAGTGTGGAGGGAGCTCAGCTCTGCTCACTGCTGTTAGACACAGATAATGGCTATGTAGTATAATATATCCGGCATGTACCGAGTGTGGAGGGAGCTCAGCTCTGCTCACTGCTGTTAGACACAGATAACAGCTATGTTATATAATATATCCGGCATGTACCGAGTGTGGAGGGAGCTCAGCTCTGCTCACTGCTGTTAGACACAGATAACAGCTATGTTATATAATATATCCGGCATGTACCGAGTGTGGAGGGAGCTCAGCTCTGCTCACTGCTGTTAGACACAGATAACGGCTATGTTATATAATATATCCGGCATGTACCGAGTGTGGAGGGAGCTCAGCTCTGCTCACTGCTGTTAGACACAGATAACGGCTATGTTATATAATATATTCGGTAAGTACCGAGTGTGGAGGGAGCTCAGCTCTGCTCACTGCTGTTAGACACAAATAACGGCTATGTTATATGATATATCCGGCATGTACCGAGTGTGGAGGGAGCTCAGCTCTGCTCACTGCTGTTAGACACAGATAACGGCTATGTAGTATAATATATCCGGCATGTACTGTGTGAGGAGGGAGCTCAGCTCTGCTCACTGCTGTTAGACACAGATAACGGCTATGTTATATAATATATTCGGTAAGTACCGAGTGTGGAGGGAGCTCAGCTCTGCTCACTGCTGTTAGACACAAATAACGGCTATGTTATATGATATATCCGGCATGTACCGAGTGTGGAGGGAGCTCAGCTCTGCTCACTGCTGTTAGACACAGATAACGGCTATGTAGTATAATATATCCGGCATGTACTGTGTGAGGAGGGAGCTCAGCTCTGCTCACTGCTGTTAGACACAGATAACGGCTATGTAGTATAATATATCCGGCATGTACTGTGTGAGGAGGGAGCTCAGCTCTGCTCACTGCTGTTAGACACAAATAACGGCCATGTTATATAATATATCCGGCATGTACCGAGTGTGGAGGGAGCTCAGCTCCGCTCACTGCTGTTAGACACAGATAACGGCTATGAAATATAGCATGAACAGAGGAACCCCTGCTACGATTAACCTCATCTTGTGTTAAGGGGTTAATGGCAGTAGCCTCGATCAAAAGGGTAATGATCTGAATGGTTTATGTAAACACACCATCAGAGTGCAAAATGATGATTTGGCTTCCGAATTCCCATGATCTCAATTAGATCCAGCCCCTGTGGCATGTGCTGTAAATATGAGTCTAATCCATGAAGGCGCCACCTTGCAACTTACAGGATCTCCTACTAAGGTCTTGATGCCAGACCCCGGAGGAAACCATTGGAGGTCTTGCGGAGACTATTATTAGATGGGTCCGAGCTGTTTTGACCTACACATGCTATGTAATGTTATTGACTATATTGGTGTAAAGGCTATGATACATTCCTCGATAAATAAGTCTACTGCATAAGAGATGCACTGCTGTGGTCGCACATCATCATGTTTTTGCACTTCAAAATCACACAGACCAGACAAAACATGCACACAACACCAATAAAAAATGTTATCTAACAAATTAGTTTAGCAAAAAGTGTTAAAAGTTACCAGCCAAGTCTCAAATACAACCTTCGGTTGTGAAGGACCTACTGGGGGTTGTGGTTTTTCAATAGCTGGAGAAGTTATAGAGATTATGAACACTCAGTAAATGAGGAGATGATAACGACAATGATCACTTACCAGCTTTCAAAGTCTCCAGGGTCATGGCAGCTGCAAGTTCTGGTGGGGAACAAATAACCACCCCGGACACTCTGCGGATACAAATGTCACAGATATGAATCCAAAGAGTGACTTCTCAAACTTTTTCTTCTACGGTCTGATAAGAAACACAAATCTAATACCCAGGCTTCAGTAGGCAAAACTAGAAGGCACCTGGGCTGCACCATCAGTGGTTGAATTCCATAATAAAATAAATAATATCTCTCATTTTTCCTTTTTTTGCCTTCTAGACCAAAAATAACTACAAAATGAGTCTATTAAGCTGCTAAACTAAAAGGACTGTGCAGCTTATGATCACCCCCTTATAAAACTGCATCCCCAAAACCTAGCTGCCACCTCAATAGCAAGAGGAGCCTCACAACAGGTTGAGAAGCAATTCTCTAAAAGTAAAGTACCGAAATAAAGTCGGTATAGTGATAGTTAAAGAGTTTTCACCAATTCACTGGGACCTCCAGGGATTCCAAGAACAAAGCTCCCGAACCCGTATTACGGCACTCTGCAGCCTTGCTTGAATGGAGTGAAGGTGCAAACAATTGGCCTTCGCTCCATTCATTGTCTATAATACTGCTGGAGAAAGAAAACCATTACGTTATTCAGACGGAGGCTTTGCCATTCTTGGGATCGTTGACACTTCAACAACATTAAAATTAATCTGCCATTTTGATTAAATAGAATAAAAAAAATAGGTATACCATAACAACTACAGAGTAGAAATGGTAAAAGTGTAAGCCAAAGTTTGATTAAAAAAAAAAAATAATAATAATCAGATGTGAAAGTAATATAAAAACAAGAGGAACACTGCTCTCCCTTTTTTTTTAAATCCATGACGATACGTCGGCTAAATACAACGAGCACTTGGCAGCTGCAGCCAATCATTGGCTACCAGAATTATGTACTGAGCTGTGATGCCACTAATACAGCACACAACTGCTGCAGCCACTCACTAGATGCAGCGGTCATGTGCCAGCCATATGTAAACAAAGACAGGAGGGTCAGAGTCAGATTGCAGGAGAAAGAAATAGATGAATATAGCTTCTTTCATTCTTTATTACATCCTTGGCAGCTTTTTTTTTTTTACGCTGGATAAACCTTTTAAGTATAATCATACAGCTAGCCTTATAAATAATAAATTATAGGGTAAAACTGATTACGCCACAAAGTAGTTATAATAATAAATCTGACCTGACTGTGTAGGGTTCATTCTCACCTTTGGTCACTAAGAACAATGTCCACATCTTGCTCCTGCAGCACTCGCGTCTTGGCCAAGAGTCCTTCACTAAAAGCTGTCTCCACTGCCAAACGTTGATTTTCGACGATGTAATACAGGTCGCAGCCAGTTTCTTCTGCTATGCTTTGGAGCAAGGCCTGGCAGCCATAGCTCACCCCTATTAAAGCCAGGCCAATATTACCCTCCTGGGTACCATCTCTGCTATAAAGCCCTCCTGGGACAATGGTGTTGGAAGCTTCTGAGATAACATGCCTTTGGTTAGTGTGCTTGGAAGATATAGAAGGATGCTGGATATGGATTGTTCCAAATGAAGACAGCAATGAGGAGGAGGTAGACGGCGCTGAATGTTCTCTTCCAGACATAATGTTGGTGGTGGAACTGATGTTTGGGTGACCCGGAAACGAGGACTGTTGGTGACGATGGAGCGGAGGTATTAGCACCGGATTACTGGTGCTGATGGTATTGCTGACAGAACTGGCCTGCAGTGTAAAGGAGGGCTGAGGCTGAAAAGAGGAGTCCAGAGGAAGTGAGAGGTCCTCAATGTGGTTTTCACCTGTTGTTCTATAAAAAAACATGATACATTAAGATCTGCCTTTGCTGCATACACATCTCTATCCTAATACAAGCCGGCACATGGCAGGATCCACAACACATATTCCTATTGCCTAGACGAGTAAATATTTCAATCCAATCGTCTTTACCTTGGACCAAGTTACATTCTGTCTCATACTCCAGTCGCCTCAAAAGTCCATTCAGAATTCTGATTTTCTGCCACAATCCAGCATGTAATACACGGTGTCAGTGCTGATTTATAGGTCAGAAAATTACTTGTTAGAAGCAGTTATTGATCTAAAATATTTTTTTTTTAAATGTATGATTTGTTGTTCATATCATGATATATACTGAAAATGTAAAATATATATACTGTATATAATATATATATACTAGCTGAAGAGCCCGGCGCTGCCCGGGCATAGTAACTAACTGTGGTTAGTTATAGCAAATTATAATTATCCTCCATCCCATAGTCCTGTGCCCATATACCCATCATACATATCCACGATCCCATAGGCCCGTGCCCATATACCCATCATACATATCCTCCATCTCATAGATGAGTGCCATATACCCATCACACATCCTCCATCCCATAGTCCCATGCCCATATACCCATCACACATCCTCCATCCCATAGTCCCATGCCCATATACCCATCACACATATTCGCCATCCCATAGTCGAGTGCCCATATACCCATCACACATCCTTCATCTCATAGTCCCATGCCCATATACCCATCATACATATCCTCCATCCCATAGTCCCGTGCCCATATACCCATCATACATATCCGCCATCCCATAGTCCCGTGCCCATATACCCGTCATGCATATCCTCCATCTCATAGTCCAGTGCCCATATACCCATCACACATCCTCCATCCCATAGTCCCGTGCCCATATACCCGTCATACATATCCTCCATCCCATAGTCCAGTACCCATATACCCATCACACATCCTCCATCCCATAGTCAACCATTATGTCATCATAACGAGCGGCGGGGCTTGCAACCTATGATGACATCAGCGTCGCCATGGCAACCATTATAACCTCATAATGAGGGGCGGGGCTTGATACACACACACTTTTCCCCATTATGTAGATAGGGGCAAAATTGTTTGGTGAATTGGAAAGCGCAGGGTTAAAATTTCGCCTCACCACATAGCCTAGGACACTCTCGGGGTCCAGACGTGTGATTGTGCCAAATTTTGTGGCTGTAGCTTAGACGGTGCGGATGCCAATCCCGGACATACACACACACATACATACATACATACACACACTTGAGCTTAATATATTAAACTAGCTGAAGAGCCCGGCGCTTCCGGGGCATAGTAACTAACTGTGGTTAGTTATAACAAGTTATAATTATCCTCCATCCCATAGTCCCGTGCCCATATACCCATCATACATATCCACCATCCCATAGGCCCGTGCCCATATACCCATCATACATATCCTCCATCCCATAGTCAAGTGCCCATATACCCATCACACATCCTCCATCCCATAGTCCCATGCCCATATACCCATCATACATATTATTATTATTTATTATTATTATTTATTGTTCTAGCGCCATTTATTCCATGGCGCTTTACATGTGAGGAGCGGTATACATAAAAACAAGTACAATAATCTTAAACAATACAAGTCATAACTGGTACAGGAGGAGAGAGGACCCTGCCCGCGAGGGCTCACAATCTTCAAGGGATGGGTGATAATACAGTAGGCGAGGGTAGAGCTGGTCGTGCAGCGGTTTGGTCGATCGGTGGTTACTGCAGGTTATAGGCTTGTCGGAAGAGGTGGGTCTTCAGGCTCTTTTTGAAGGTTTCGATGGTAGGTGAGAGTCTGATATGTTGTGGTAGAGAGTTCCAGAGTAGGGGTGATGCGTGAGAGAAATCTTGTATGCGATTGTGGGAAGAGGAGATAAGACGGGAGTAGAGAAGGAGATCTTGTGAGGATCGGAGGTTGCGTGCAGGAAAGTACCGGGAGACGAGGTCACAGATGTATGGAGGAGACAAGTTGTGGATGGCTTTGTATGTCATGGTTAGGGTTTTGTAATGGAGTCTCTGGGCAATTGGGAGCCAGTGAAGGGATTGACAGAGGGGAGAAGCTGTGGAATAGCGGGGGGACAGGTGGATTAGTCGGGCAGCAGAGTTTAGAATAGATTGGAGGGGTGCGAGAGTGTTTGAGGGGAGGCCACAGAGCAAGAGGTTGCAGTAGTCAAGGCGAGAGATGATGAGGGCATGGACTAGGGTTTTTGCAGATTCTTGGGTGAGGAATGAACGGATGCGTGAAATATTTTTAAGTTGAAGTCGGCAGGAAGTGGAAAGGGTTTGGATATGTGGTTTGAAGGAGAGATCAGCGTCAAGGATTACTCCGAGGCAGCGAGCTTGTGGGACTGGGGAGAGTGGGCAGTCATTTACTGTAATTGATAGGTTCGTAGGGGGGGTCACGTGAGATGGGGGAAAGATGATGAATTCTGTTTTGTCCATGTTGAGTTTCAGATATCTAGTGGAGAAGAAGGATGAAATAGTGGACAGACATTGAGGGATTCTGGTTAGTAGGGAGGTGATATCTGGTCCAGAGATGTAGATCTGTGTGTCATCAGCATAAAGATGATACTGAAAGCCATGAGATTCTATGAGCTGTCCCAGGCCAAAGGTGTAAATAGAGAACAGCAGGGGCCCAAGGACTGAACCTTGTGGGACTCCGACAGATAGGGGGCGAGGTGAGGAGGTGGTGTGTGAGTGGGAGATGCTGAATGTCCGGTCTGTTAGGTATGATGAGATCCAGGAGAGGGCCAAGTCTGTGATGCCGAGGGATGAGAGGGTCTGTAATAATAGGGAATGGTCCACTGTGTCAAAGGCAGCCGACAGGTCCAGGAGGAGGAGGACAGAGTAGTGTCGCTTGCTCTTGGCAGTTAAGAGGTCATTGGTGACCTTAGTAAGGGCAGTTTCAGTGGAGTGGTGTGACCGGAAGCCAGATTGTAAGCGGTCGAAGAGGGAGCAAGAAGAGAGATTCTCCATCCCATAGTCCCATGCCCATATACCCATCATACATATTCGCCATCCCATAGTCGAGTGTCCATATACCCATCACACATCCTTCATCTCATAGTCCCATGCCCATATACCCATCATACATATTCGCCATCCCATAGTCCCGTGCCCATATACCCGTCATACATATCCTCCATCCCATAGTCCAGTGCCCATATACCCATCATACATCCTCCATCCCATAGTCAACCATTATGACATCATAATGAGGGGCAGGGCTTGATACACACACACTTTTTCCCCATTATGTAGATAGGGGCAAAATTGTTTAGTGAATTGGAACGCGCGGGGTTAAAATTTCGCCTCACAACATAGCTTAGGATGCTCTCGGGGTCCAGACGTGTGACTGTGCCAAATTTTGTGGCTGTAGCTGCGACAGTGCGGATGCCAATCCCGGACATACACACACACATACATACATAAATACATACACACGTTGAGCTTTATATAATATATATATATATATATATATATATATATATAATTTTATAAATGAATCTATATATATATATATATATATATATATATAAATTCGTTTTCAATATAGATCATGATATGATTAAAAAAATCAAACATTCTTAAAAAATTATTTAAGATCAATACCTGGTTCAAACAAGGCAAGTCATTTTCTGACCTATATACCGTATATATATTTATATTGCAATTTTCACACTTGACACTGGATCTAATTGAAAGGGGTTATCCAGGACTTTAGATATTTTTTCCTATGGGCCCAAGAATTTACAGGCAAGTAGGTGCTAACTACCTACCTGTTCTGGTCAACGATGATCCCTCCTGGCTCAGACACAGACTTTCCTGCTTCCTTTGACCCACGTCAACAAAACGGCGCCTTCTCTTCTGGTCTGCTCTGTCGACAGAGCATCACTGCCGACATCATGCTGATTGACAGCCAACTCCCCGGAGTTAGCAGCATGGAGCCGGCTGTCAATCAGGATGATATCTGCAGTGACGCCCTGTCGACAGAGCCGAGCAGAAAAGAAGCAGCTGCTCTGTAAACGTGACCTCACCAGAAACAGGTGAATAACGGGTAAGAGTGTTCTGTGACTTGTCTGAACTGGCAGTGATTGACACCGCATAGAACAGACAAGTAGTTAGCAACTACCTTACTGTAAGTTTTTAGCTCCATAGGAAAGAATTACCGAAGTCAAAGATAACTCCTTTAACCCACTAACACCAGGCTGGATATTCAAAGTATGCTTTCTCTGAAACATAGTAGAGTTAAAACGATCATTTAGCGATGCACCAGCGATCCGACCAGCGATCCGACCTGGTCAGGATCGCTGGTGCATCACTAAATGATCGCTAGTGAGCTGTCACACAGGCAGATCTCACAGCGATGCAGCAGCGACGCAGCGGACGATACTCACCTTTCACACACAGCGATCCTGACGTCCTCCCGCCCGCGTCCAGCGTCGCTCGTCTCACACAGCAGGAAGCCCAGCAGGAAGCTGACGACGAGAAATGGAGCCAGACATTCTCGCGCGATCAGCGATGGACAGCGGGGGGAGCCGGTTGCAGGTAAGTATCACACATAGCGATATTGCTAGCAATATCACTATAACGTCACAAAATCGGTGACGTGCTAGCGATATCGCTATATGTAAAACCCCCTTAAGAGTAAGATATACCTGGCTGGAGCGGCAATGACCAGTGGCAGGTACAACAGATGGGTAGTTACCTCTGTTAGCAACAACAGACTTTTTTTTTTTTTTTTAATTCCTGGATGTCCCCTTTAAGTGGTGAAAAAAATTGCCATTTTTTAGGACTCCTAAGCTGTTTTTATTTTTCTATTGATGGAGCTGTGTATTTGCTTATCCATAAAATCTTTATTGTCACCATTTAGGGGTACGTACAACGTTTTGATTGGTCTTTATTGCACTTATTGGTTACATGGGTTAGTTTTTTATTTCAATAGACAAGACTTTTACAGATGCAGCAACACCAAATATGTTTATTCTTAATATATTTATTTTTTAAACTGGGAACATCTATATATATTTATATAATATTGTTTTACTTTGCTTTCGTAATCCTCATATGGGACTTAAATTAATACATTATACTAACAAAAATCACTGTTTCCTATGAGCCAAAGGCTGAGGTTCACAAAAGTACCAACTTGGAAGTTATGGGGCCTTTAGCAGGCCTCGTCTGCCATGGCACCCATCAGAATCCCGTGATCACAATGATCACATAGCACCAATAGACGAACTTAGACCCTATCTTTTTATAGAAGCCTTCTGAGCAAAGTCTAATCTGGGAAAAGGTCATCATGAAGGGGGTATGAACTGTATGGTGAATTGTGAATGATGGATCCTTAGTTATCTACTGTATATGGGATTATGTGCATTGTAATCCAAGGTGTGATTATAATGAAGATGCTGAAAAATCTTCTGTAAAGAACAGAAAGTGAGAGTCTCCAGTATAAAGGCTCCCGTAGTTTAGTTAAAAGTCAACCGAACCCACAGATTTCAGACGACCATAACGTGTATTAGGGCCTCTCGACGTCTCCCAACAGATGTCAGGGGACAAAAAGATTAGATAACTGAAACTCAATTGAACCTTTTGTTTGGTGGACAGGTAACGTATTACCAGATTATTCTGGCAGCAGCTTTCTCATAGAAAACACAGACATGTTTTTCTAAAGCCCCCGTCACACATAGCGATCTCACTAGCGAGATCGCTGCTGAGTCACAAGTTTTGTGACGCAACAGAAATCTCACCAGCGATATCACTGTGTGTGACATCTATCAGCGACCGGCCCCCCTGCCGGGTATCGCTGATCATCCTGAAATAGCCAGGACATCTTTTTGATCGCTGGTCTCCCGCTGGCCAGCACGCATCGCTGCGTGTGACAGGCAGGAGACCAGCGATCAGCGCGCTGGTAACTAAGGTAAACGCAGGATTTCTAAGCAGCGCGCGGTGCTTAGAAACCCTCTGTGTACCTTAGTTACCAGCGTGCTGATGCAGGGAGCTGGTAACCAAGGTACACATCGGGTTTCTAAGTTACGCGCGCTGCTTAGAAACCCGATGTGTACCTTAGTTACCAGCTCCCTGCATCAGTGCGCTGGTAACTAACGTACACAGCGACGCGCCCGCTCGGCGTCGCTGATGCTGATCGCTGGTGAAGCTGCCTGCTTGACAGCTCACCAGCGATCATGTAGTGACACACCAGCGATCCTGACAAGTTGATATCGTTGTCGGGATCGCTGGTGAGTCGTTATGTGTGACGGGGCCCTAAGTTTGGAGAGATAGCAGTCAACAAAAAGATATCTCTATATGGCCAACTTAAGTCCTACAGGCGAGTGTGAAAACGTCAAGAAATTTAAGGGTTTGTTGGGTGAAAACAATTTATTTGCTGAAAAAACTATATGGACCACACATCCAAAAATTCATAAGTTGATTTAATGCCGCTAGGCAAAAATACATATAACTGAACATGAGGTTCTTAGGTTAACATTCTGGTCAGACTGTATGAAGCCCACTGCCACATCACTGCGAACCTCTCAGTGGGTTCTAACTTATTTGTAGCCTTAAACGAGCTGGTGCACAGCGACAGTGCACCAGCAGGGCGGGTGACTTGGTGCCTCACAGAACCCATGCTGCAATACTGAATCTCCATAACTCCAGACCCACAAGCACAAAACCACAACAATGGCTGTCATTGTTCACAGTCTGAGAGCTTGTGGAAGGTGAGCTTCTTCAGCTCCTTTCACTTGGTGTTGGTGCTGTGTGGCAGCCATTGTTATTTAAGTTTTGTGCCTGTGCTGCGCTGTGGCCTGGAGTCATGGGGACTCAGTCTTGCAGCATGGGTGCCTTGAGGCACCAGACTGCCCACCCTAATGGTGCATTGGGGTCGGGAAGGTGGTCAGCGCACAGCGCCGCTCATTTATGACTGCAAAAAGTGATGAACTAATGAGAGCTTTGCCGTGAAGTGGAAGAGGCCTTATACAGTCTGATCAGAATGTTAAACTAAGAACTTCATGTTCAGTTTTCAAACTTTGCTCTAGTGGCAATAGATCAACGTACAATTTTCTGGATGTGCGGCCCATGTCTTTTTTCAGCAGAAAACAAGTTATTACTGTCATGATCCAGGTTGGATGACAGACTAAATGCACAAAGCAACATTTTTTTCCTTTGGCTGGTTGCCAAAGGTGGTTTTGCCCCCTGTGGCCATTAGGGTCATTGCACTGTGGTGGTTTCAGTTGTAGTTTTCCCCCGGTGGCCATTAGGGTAATTGCTCTCTGGTTACCTTAGTTTGTGCACGTGATTAAGTAACAGGTGTGATTGCTCTATAAAAGAGTATCAGGTGTGTCAATCACTGTTGGTGATAGTTCCTCAGTTGCAAGCAAGCCTGGGTGAAGAATAGAGCTGAAGGAGAGTCACGGGCAGCTCAGTGAGAGTCCTGGAGTGTCAGCTATGGTGTCTGCAAGGAGGGTTGGCATGGCTTGGTGGAGTCGCAGCTATGGTGTCAGCAAGGAGTTCGTGCATGGATTGGTGGAGTGGCAGCTATGGTGTAGAGCTGCACTCAAAATGCTGGACGTTGTTGCTGAGAGCTGGACTCAAGCATGCTGGACTTTTTGGCAGAAAAACTGGAATCATTTGCTGGACTCTGTTTCTGGACAGCTGCACGCAGGTGGTGGACTCTGTTTGCTCCAAGGCTGCACTATGGTGATGGATCCGGTTGGAGGAAAAGATGCACACAGGTGGTGGACTCTGTTTGCTCCAAGGCTGCACTATGGTGATGGATCCGGTTGGAGGAAAAGATGCACTCAGGTGGTGGGCTCTGTTGCTGGGAGCGTAAGCAACAGAACAAAGCTAAGTGGTGTTCCCCTGTATTGTCACTTTTCCTTTTGTGTGTTTTAGTGCAGTGGTGGGATTAGTTTCCGCACCGACCATTTCCCTAGTGAGGGTTTAGGTGCAGGGCGAGTCAGGGTTTTTAGGTTTCTGATCGTCGCCCGGTGCGGAACCGGCCTAGGGAACGTTAGGAGTGTAGAGACACTGACTCAGGGGAGTGCAGGAGGTCTCCACGTCCCCGTTCCCTATCGCAGGGCCTCCATTGTTATTGTTACCCAGGTTTCCCCTTTATTCTGTAAATACGTGTAATACTGAAATTCGCCTGTTGGAGGCGGCGTATCCAGCTGCACGTTTTATTATTTAAATTCGCCCCACTGGAGGCGGTGTATCCAGGGTCACGCGTGTCATCTAAATCCGCCCTGCTGGAGGCGCTGTGTCCAGTCGCGCGTGACCGTGACAATTACCTTTACATACAGTGGGGCAAAAAAGTATTTAGTCAGTCAGCAATAGTGCAAGTTCCACCACTTAAAAAGATGAGAGGCGTCTGTAATTTACATCATAGGTAGACCTCAACTATGGGAGACAAACTGAGAAAAAAAAATCCAGAAAATCACATTGTCTGTTTTTTTTCATTTTATTTGCATATAATGGTGGAAAATAAGTATTTGGTCAGAAACAAAATTTCATCTCAATACTTTGTGATATATCCTTTGTTGGCAATGACAGAGGTCAAACGTTTTCTGTAAGTCTTCACAAGGTTGCCACACACTGTTGTTAGTATGTTGGCCCATTCCTCCATGCAGATCTCCTCTAGAGCAGTGATGTTTTTGGCTTTTCGCTTGGCAACACGGACTTTCAACTCTCTCCAAAGGTTTTCTATAGGGTTGAGATCTGGAGACTGGCTAGGCCACTCCAGGACCTTGAAATGCTTCTTACGAAGCCACTC
The DNA here is from genome assembly GCF_039654945.1 of Dendrobates tinctorius. Classification (NCBI taxonomy): domain Eukaryota; kingdom Metazoa; phylum Chordata; class Amphibia; order Anura; family Dendrobatidae; genus Dendrobates; species Dendrobates tinctorius. The sequence continues at coordinate 6,033,637 of NW_027361993.1, forward strand.
CTTCGTTGCCCTGGCGGTGTGCTTTGGATCATTGTCATGTTGAAAGACCCAGCCACGTTTCATCTTCAATGCCCTTGCTGATGGAAGGAGGTTTGCACTCAAAATCTCACGATACATGGCCCCATTCATTCTTTCATGTACCCGGATCAGTCGTCCTGGCCCCCTTGCAGAGAAATAGCCCCAAAGCATGATGTTTCCAACACCATGCTTTACAGTAGGTATGGTGTTTGATGGATGCAACTCAGTATTCTTTTTCCTCCAAACACGACAAGTTGTGTTTCTACCAAACAGTTCCAGTTTGGTTTCATCAGACCATAGGACATTCTCCCAAAACTCCTCTGGATCATCCAAATGCTCTCTAGCAAACTTCAGACGGGCCCGGACATGTACAGGCTTAAGCAGTGGGACACGTCTGGCACTGCAGGATCTGAGTCCATGGTGGCGTAGTGTGTTACTTATGGTAGGCCTTGTTACATTGGTCCCAGCTCTCTGCAGTTCATTCACTAGGTCCCCCCGCGTGGTTCTGGGATTTTTGCTCACCGTTCTTGTGATCATTCTGACCCCACGGGGTGGGATTTTGCGTGGAGCACCAGATCGAGGGAGATTATCAGTGGTCTTGTATGTCTTCCATTTTCTAATTATTGCTCCCACAGTTGATTTCTTCACTCCAAGCTGGTTGGCTATTGCAGATTCAGTCTTCCCAGCCTGGTGCAGGGCTACAATTTTGTTTCTGGTGTCCTTTGACAGCTCTTTGGTCTTCACCATAGTGGAGTTTGGAGTCAGACTGTTTGAGGGTGTGCACAGGTATCTTTTTATACTGATAACAAGTTTAAACAGGTGCCATTACTACAGGTAATGAGTGGAGGAAAGAGGAGACTCTTAAAGAAGAAGTTACAGGTCTGTGAGAGCCAGAAATCTTGATTGCGTGTTTCTGACCAAATACTTATTTTCCACCATAATATGCAAATAAAATGAAAAAAAAACAGACAATGTGATTTTCTGGATTTTTTTTTCTCAGTTTGTCCCCCATAGTTGAGGTCTACCTATGATGTAAATTACAGACGCCTCTCATCTTTTTAAGTGGTGGAACTTGCACTATTGCTGACTGACTAAATACTTTTTTGCCCCACTGTAGGTTAGGTAATAACTTATTGAGCAATGGGGTCCGACAGCTGGAACCTGTACTGATCGGCAAAACGGGGAATTTTTACCCCGACGAAGCACTTTTATCTCCATTAGAAAAATAACAGATGGCAGTAAGACCCTAAGCTGTCTATATGGGCATATAGGACATAGAAAACTGAATAAAATGATACCAGGATATCTACGATGCAATGTCTTATTCCAGAGAAATCCAAGTTTTTCTTATATGTAAATGAACAGTTCCAGGCTATGGGCCGGACATAGTTCTCCCAGAGAATCTGCCTCCAGAGCTTAATTTTAATAAAAGGGAGAGTTATCAGTCTGAGACAAGTAACTAACACAGGACAGTAGAACTGAACTTTATCTCATAAGAAACACATTAGCGACTTCAGTTATCACAGCTCTGCTGTATTGCAACACTGTCTGTGAGATGGAAGCTGAGGAACCTGCAGATGTGTCAGGTATAATCCCACACAGCTCTGCAGTGAGATCAGGGGAGCAGCGAGCGGCCACTACACATCATACTGGTAACCATTACACATCACACTGGTAACTATTCCTTACATTTGAAATAATCTCTGGGGGAAGATTCTCAGGGAGATCTATGTCCAGTCCAGCCCATAGTTCTGAACAGCTCATTTACATATAAGAAAAACATGGGATAAGACATCGGTTTGCACATATCAATTAATAATTTTATTCAGCTTCCTATGACCTACATGGCGAAACAGACTGCTTAGGTGTTCATCCTACTGACAGATTCCCTTTAAAGTTGTATTTACACAGAATATTCCAGAAATTACCAACAGATATCCTACACCTAGTCAAAACATCCATCCCAATAGGGAATAAATGGAGGTGTCTGTCAGTACAATCTTGAGTGACTCAAACTGACTACCAGAAGAAATCTGAATGAAAATGGATGTGACTGGAGTAGAAATTCCAAAGCAACCCAAAAAAGATAAGTATTAGTAAGAGTATTCTAAATGGACAGTATAGAGATCTTTTTAATGAACTTTTTACACTTATGCCAGCAATGATGACAATAGGGCATCCTCTGCTGCTAGAGGAAAGGTTTTTCCATCATCACAGGCAGTAATACTTTACTGTGCGAGCAGTGAGATAATGTAACTTTCTGCCACATGATGTTGTCATGGCTGATTCACTAAACAAGTATAAAGAGACCTAGATGCCTTTCTTGATACATACAATACTACAGGTTATGGGTACTATGTTCTGTGATGAGATGCTGATCCAGGGAGCCAGTCTGATTATTATAAACAGAATGGAAGGAATTTCCCCGAATATCGGGCAATTAGCATCTGCCTCATTGAGGTTTTGTCTTCCCCTGGATGAACATGTTACATTATAATTAGTGATGAGCGAACGAGCTCAGATAAGGTGTTATCTTAGCACGCTCGTGTCCTAATTGAGCATTTTCGACGTGCTTGAAGAAAAGGCTTGAGGCGCATCGGCTGCAATGTCTCGCGCAACACATGCAGGGATTGTCTGTTTGACCTTAACAATCATAAACTGTATATTGATTAAGTAGTTGTAAAGTATCCATATTTTTACTTTAAGCAATGTTCACACTATCCGTATTTGACATCAGTATTTATAAGCCAAAATCAGGAGTGGAAGAATCAGAGGAAAGGTATAATAGAAACACGCGTCACCACTTCTGGATTTATCACCCACTCCTGGTTTGGGCTTACAAATACTGAACATGTGCACGTGGCCTTATACAGTAGTTGATGACTTGTAGCCATTTTTTACTTACACCAGCACAGGGGCTCGGTTCCAGTGCTGCTTGATCAGTCTCCGGTTCCTATAATGCCTTCCTGAGGCCAAGTGCTCCAAAATGCGATCCCGTCTCACCCGCATGGGCAGCTCGCAGGATTTACAGTACAAAGTCTCCACCACCGATGTCTCTCCCGTATCATCATGTTTTATCACGTGTCTCCTCACCGCCAAGTCCGTGAACTCTGCAGCGTAATCGTGAAGCGTTTTCTTTTTCCGTCCCATGACAAAAAAGAAAAAAAACAAAGACTAGAGAAGTTCAGAACAAGGTAGAGTCCAAGATATGTCTGTACGGGGGTCTCCAGATACTTTCTGATGCTGCCTTCTCATATCTCATAACGTGACGCTCCGCTATAGGAAACAATCCAGCCTCATTGTTGCCCCAATTCCTCCTGAGATTACATAATTCACATTATACTGATTCTTATTGCTCCTATCCCTTTTATTTAGGAACATAAAACCCTCACTAGAATAACTCGACCCCTCTAGTAGGTTTACATCACCCCCACGTCCACACAGGACCCCATGCCCTATCAGGAAATATTTGCTTTTTTCTTTTTAAACAATTCTAGATTGTGCTGTAAATTTTGATCATATATTACAATGACCAATATCTGAAACCACTACTCTATCCAGACACAACTTCAGCTTATAATGGTCACTGGGGGCAGGGGGCAGTACCTATAATATACAGGTTACCACGGTGATGAGGTTAACCCTATCGTCACTCCTATACTATACAGGTTACCACGGTGATAAATAAGACCAACCCTATCGTCACTCCTATACTATACAGGTTACCACGGTGATGAGGTTAACCCTATCGTCACTCCTATACTATACAGGTTACCACGGTGATAAATAAGATCATCCCTATCGTCGCTCCGATAATATACAGAGCCCCATGGTGATAAATGAGATTAGCCCTTTCATCACTCCCATAATATACAGGTTACCATGGTGATACATAATATTAACCCTGTCGTCGCTCCTATAATATACAGGCTACCCTGGAGATAAATATTAACCCTATAGTTCCCACGGGTGTGTATGCAGATGTCACCATTCAGTGCCTGACTATACAGATACCCTGGTTCCTCCCTTACCCCATCTTCTACATAGGTATATAAACTGTATACAGGAGCTCCACGGTGTGCCTACTCTGCTATCACCGGGAGGTGCAGCCTCTAATGTCTTCCCCCGCACACAGTTCAAGACTTCCAGCCGAGTTTACTGCTCCTAACTCAACCACTTAGCTGACCCGGAAAAGTAACTTTATATGAGCCGGAAGTGAACGAGAAGGATAGAGTTGCACGGACGCTTCTATGTTGTGATTAGAATTAGTGAACAGCGGCATCTAGCGGTGGCGGATCGCATTGCAACGCTGAGTGCATAAAGGGCTGCAAGCAGAAATGTGGATGATAGATGCGTACAGACAGGAGGATGCAAAGAGGCGAGATAGTGCTGCTCATGCTCAATATAGAGAACTCAACCTAATCTTAAAATTCAGGAAGAATGACTTTATATGTACAATAGATAAGATATTCTGGTTATGTTTAGAATCTGAATGAACAATAGCCACAATGCACCATCAAATGTCAATTCTATAAAGGTATATTCACACAGGACACCATTTTTTTCAGCATGAAAAGCTCACAGCGTTGGGAGGAAAAATGCTGCATAGAGTCTGAGCATTTTTACTTTGTTTTTAATGCATTGTTTAATGTTTATTTATGCCAAAAATCAAAAAAATTGAAATGCATTAAAAAAAGCAAGTAAAAAAAATGCACTGTGTGAATGACAATTTAGAAATCTTATTTATTTTACTGCGACTGTAAAACACTGCATTTTTTTTCCGCATAAAAAATGGTATATGTGAACAAGAGCTAAGAGGACAGGCTGTGGTATAGTGTTTTACCCCGGTACTACAGATATCCCATACAATGTAATAGGCCGGAGTCACACTGGCGAGGAATACGGGAGATTGAGAGGCGCAAAAAGCACGCATTAGACACGGACCAATGATTCTCTATGGGGTCACTCGCACCAGGCGTATATTTCTCCTCCGTATTCTACGCTCCGTGCCAATCGCAGCATGCTGCAGCGTACTACGGCCGTAGGTACGCCAATGCAAGTCTATGGGTGCGCAAAAAATACGGATTACACACGGACCACACATGTGACTTGCGAGAAATACGCACCCGGTGTCTTTTAGAAACCCTGTCATAGGGCTCCATTATATGTCCATTTTGCAAAGCCTGCGAGAAAATCTCGCCATACGGATGCTGACATGCGCAAAATACGCGACCACACCTTGATTACGGATGACATACGGAGCACTGTTTAGGGGTCTGTCACCCGTATTACGCATGTAAAATACTGACCGTATTTTGCGCAGGTTAGTGTGACTCCAGCCATATCGTAACACCGATCTCCTCGCTTACACAATGCTGTTTTACTTATAGGAGCCACATTGTATCCCATAGCTGTTCCATTTGTGAGTTTTCCAGAAATGTAAACACACACAGCTTCTTAACCTCTTTACCCCCCCCCCAGGGTGGTTTGCATGATAATAACCAGGCCAATCTTTACAATTCTGACCACTGTTGTGAATTCGCTTTCTGGCCTCCCTCTGGTTATTACTGAAGGTGGTGGAGCTGGTCAGATCGACAGAGGGGTTGCGAGTTCTCTTTCTGGGCTCCCTCTGATGGTTTCTGGAGGTAAAGGAGCTGATCTGTTTGAGAGAGGCTTGCCACCTGATAATGATGATGACAATTGGAGATCTGGGGTTTCGGATTGGGATTTAAGACAGCCGACTCCCTCTATCCCTGGTGGTGATTTTCTTCCTGTGCCTCCTGAGGTCTGATTTCTCCAGCTCTGTCCCTGCATGTTCAGCTAAGTGGTTTATTTGCTATTCTGTTTCCATTTGATCTGGTTTTGTCTATGTCTTCTTGGTGCGGGTCAGCCAGTTCTGGCTGGGGCTGTGCTGAATCACCACCCATATGTTACTGCTTGTGCCAGTTTGTTTTATCCCCTGTTAGATTGGCCTCTTTTTGCTCTGATTTCAGAATATACCAGAGTGCAGATATAGTGGGGGGCGAAGTCTAGTGACTTCAATGTATTTTGCATCAGAAGTGTTGGACTTTTTGCAGGGTTTTTTGCGTGATTGCAGACAGTGTCTTTCCTTTCCTGTCCTGTCTAGTCAGTGTGGGTCCCATCATTTGGTCAGTCTATTTTCCTGCCTGTGTTTGTGTTTTCATCTTGTCTCACCGAGAATATATGTTTGGGGGCTATCTATTCCTTTGGGGTCTGTTCTGGGGCAGTTTAGATTTCCCCTTTCTTGCTTTAGGCCTAGTTAGCTCTCCGGCTGTGCCGAGGCGTCTAGGATCATCGTAGGCACGCTCCACGGCTACTCCTATTTGTGTGGATAGGATCAGGGGTCTGCAATCCGCTTAGGTACCAACCTCTCTGGTTTTCTGTAGCTTAGCATGGGCCTGCTATCCTCGGTGACCCATTCATAGCAGAATCACCAGCCTAACTGTAGACTCTAGGGAACTCCAAAGAAGGAAGGAATTTAAAAAAAAAAAAAGTATCAGGATTTTTATATATATATATATACACTCACTGGCCACTTTATTAGGTACACCTGTCCAACTGTGTGTTAAGACTTAATTTCTAATCAGCCAATCACATGGCGGCAACTCAGTGCATTTAGGCATGTAGACATGGTCAAGACAATCTCCTGCAGTTCAAACCGAGCATCAGTATGGGGAAGAAAGGTGATTTGAGTGCCTTTGAACGTGGCATGATTGTTGGTGCCAGAAGGGCTGGTCTGAGTATTTCAGAAACTGCTGATCTACTGGGATTTTCACGCACAACCATCTCTAGGGTTTACAGAGAATGGTCCGAAAAAGAAAAAAAATCCAGTGAGCGGCAGTTCTGTGGCCGGAAATGCCTTGTTGATGCCAGAGGTCAGAGGAGAATGGGCAGACTGGTTCGAGCTGATAGAAAGGCAACAGTGACTCAAATTGCCACCCGTTACAACCAAGGTAGGCAGAAGAGCATCTCTGAACGCACAGTGCGTCGAACTTTGAGGCAGATGGGCTACAGCAGCAGAAGACCACACCGGGTACCACTCCTCTCAGCTAAGAACAGGAAACTGAGGCTACAATTTGCACAAGCTCATCGAAATTGGACAGTAGAAGATTGGAAAAACGTTGCCTGGTCTGATGAGTCTCGATTTCTGCTGCGACATTCGGATGGTAGGGTCAGAATTTGGCGTAAACAACATGAAAGCATGGATCCATCCTGCCTTGTATCAACGGTTCAGGCTGGTGGTGGTGGTGTCATGGTGTGGGGAATTTTTTCTTGGCACTCTTTGGGCCCCTTGGTACCAATTGAGCATCGTTGCAACGCCACAGCCTACCTGAGTATTGTTGCTGACCATGTCCATCCCTTTATGACCACAATGTACCCAACATCTGATGGCTACTTTCAGCAGGATAATGCGCCATGTCATAAAGCTCGAATCATCTCAGATTGGTTTCTTGAACATGACAATGAGTTCACTGTACTCAAATGGCCTCCTCAGTCACCAGATCTCAATCCAATAGAGCATCTTTGGGATGTGGTGGAACGGGAGATTCGCATCAGGGATGTGCAGCCGACAAATCTGCGCCAACTGTGTGATGCCATCATGTCAATATGGTCCAAAATCTCTGAGGAATGCTTCCAGCACCTTGTTGAATCTCTGCCACGAAGAATTGAGGCAGTTCTGAAGGCAAAAGGGGGTCCAACCCGTTACTAGCATGGTGTACCTAATAAAGTGGCCAGTGAGTGTATATATATATATATATATACATATATATATATATATATATATTGTTTCCTCTTTTTTTTCTGGGGCCCTACTCCTGATGTGTTTTTTGGGGATTGGTCTAAATTTTTGAATTTTAAGAATAATTGTAAACTATTTTTTGCTTTGAAACCTAACTCACCGGGGAGCTCTGTGCAGCAGGTTAAAATGGTCATTTCCCTGCTGCGCGGCAATGACCAGGATTGGGCCTTTTCTTTGACAACCGGAGATCCTATTCTGCCTAATGTGGACATGTTTTTTCAAGCCTTGGGGTTGTTGTATGATGAACCTAATGCTATTGATCAAGCTGAGAAAACCTAATTGGCATTGAACCAGGGTCAGGATTCTGCAAAGTTATATTGTCAAAAAATCCAAACGTGGGCGGTACTTACTAAATGGAATGACGATGCCCTAGCAGCTCTCTTTCGGAAGGGTTTGAGAGAAACCGTAAAACACGTTATGGTGGGATTTCCTGTTCCCTATGGTCTAGACGATTCTATGTCATTGGCCATTCAAATTGATCGGTGTTTACGTGAACGTAAAACTACACGAGAGGCGTTGCCACCTTTCGAACGAACATCTGAACCCATGCAATGTGATAGGGTTTTGTCTAAGGCGCAACGTCAGGAGTTTAGAAGGCGTAATAGCTGTGTTTTTTCTGTGGAGACGCCTCTCATACTATTTCTGTCTGCCCTAAACAAGAAAAGCGTTTTGCTCACACGTTTGTGGTGGGCAGTGTACAGCCTAAGTTTCTTTTGGCGATTACCCTGATCTGCTCCTTGTCTACATTTTCCGCTAAGGCTTTTGTAGATTCAGGAGCAGCTTTGAATCTGATGGATTTGGACTTTGCTAAACGTTGTGGTTTTCCCATGATACCCCTGCGGACTCCTATCCCTTTGAGTGGTATTGATGCTACTCCTTTGGCGGAGAATAAACCCCAGTTTTGGACCCAGGAGATATTGTGGGTCACCCCGGACCACCAAGAAAATTGTAAATTTTTGGTGTTGCACAATTTGCATGATACTATTGTTCTTGGTTTTCCTTGGTTGCAAACTCATAATCCTGTTTTGGATTGGAAATCTACGTCTGTGGTGATTTGGGGTTGTCAGTGTGTTCTTAGTGACACTCCTGTTTTCTCCACCTCTCCCCAGTCTCATGATATTCCTGACTATTTGGCTGATTTTTCTGATGTATTTAGTGAGAGTAAATCTGCGTCTTTGCCTCCTCATAGGAGATATGACTGTGCAATTGAGTTAATGCCCGGGTGTAAATTTCCCAAGGGTCGACTTTTCAATTTATCGGTACCTGAACCTGATGCTATGCGATCTTATATCAAGGAGTCGTTGGAGAAGGGTCATATTAGAGCATCCTCTTCACCTTTAGGTGCTGGGGTTTTTTTTGTGGCCAAGAAAGATGGCTCATTAAGGCCATGTATTGACTATCGTTCCCTTAACAAAATCACTGTTAAATATCAGTACCTGTTACCCCTGATTTCTGATTTATTTTCCAGAGTTAAAAGTGCCTGTTGGTTTACCAAGCTTGACCTCAGGGGGGCGTATAATCTTATTCGCATCAAGCACGGGGATGAATGGAAGACGGCGTTTAATACTCCGGAGGGACATTTTGAGTACCTGGTGATGCCTTTTGGGCTCACTAATACCCCTTCTGTCTTCCAATCTTTTATGAACGATATTTTCCGGGACTTTGTGGATAAGTTTTTAATCATTTATCTTGATGATATTTTGATCTTTTCCAGTGATTGGGATTCTCATGTGGAACATGTCTGGACTGTGTTCCAGATTTTGAGGGAAAATTCTCTGTATGTTAAGGGATCGAAGTGCCTTTTTGGTGTACAGAGGATTTCATTTTTGGGATTCATTTTGTCCCCGTCTGCTATTGAAATGGACCCAGCCAAGATACAGGCCATTTATGATTGGGTTCAGCCCACTTCTATGAAGGCTCTCCAGAAGTTTTTGGGGTTTGCCAATTTCTACCATAAATTTATAAGTAATTTTTCTGATATTGTTAAACCACTGACTGATTTGACCAAAAAGTGCGCTGATGTGGTGAATTGGTCTCCAGGGGCAGTCTCAGCATTTCAGGAGCTTAAGCGGAGATTCACTTCTGCTCCGGTTCTACGGCAACCTGATATCTCACTCCCATTTCAGGTGGAGGTGGATGCTTCAGAGATTGGTGAAGGAGCCGTTTTATCCCAAAAAGATCTGGCGACTTCTAAGGTGAATCCCTGTGCCTTCTTTTCTCGAAAATTCTCTCCATCTGAACACAACTATGACGTGGGGAATCGGGAATTGTTGGCCATGAAATGGGCATTTGAAGAGTGGAGACATTGGTTGGAGGGAGCTGGACATCAAGTTGTGGTCCTCACCGACCACAAGAATTTGATTTATCTTGAATCAGCCAAACTCTTGAATCCTAGACAGGCTAGGTGGGCCTTGTTTTTCATGCGTTTTAATTTTGTGGTCTCTTTTCTTCCGGGCACTAAGAATGTTAAGGTGGACGCCCTTTCTAGGAGTTTCTTTTCGAATTCTCTTGATGTGACCGAGCCTACTACCATTCTAAATGAGGGTGTTGCTCTTTTTCGCTATTTCACCTGATTTGAGACGTGCCCTGGAGGAATTTCAGGACAAACCTGAATGTTGCCCTATGGGAAAATTGTATGTTCCTGACCAGTGGAGGAAAAGAGTAATGTATGAAATTCATTGCTCTGTGTTGGCTGGTCATCCAGGTATTTTTGGTACCAGAGATTTGGTGAGTCGGTCTTTTTGGTGGCCTGCCTTATCTCGTAATGTCAAGAATTTTGTGCAGTCCTGTGTGACTTGTTCTCGGTCCAAGCCCTGTTCTCATTCCAGTGGGTTGTTGATGCCCCTGCCGGTGCCCAGGGGGCCATGGACCCATATCTCAATGGATTTTATTTCCAGTCTTCCTGTCTCTCAGAGAATGACTGTTATATGGGTGATTTGTGATAGATTTTCTAAGATGGTCCATCTTCTACCACTCCCAAAGTTGCCATCTTCTTCTGAGTTGGTGCCCTTGTTTTTACAACAGGTGGTTCGGTTGCACGGAATTCCTGAAAACATTGTGTCAGACAGAGGAGTCCAATTTGTTTCCAGATCTTGGAGAGCTTTTTGTTCCAAACTGGGAATTCAGTTATCTTTCTCCTCTGCATTTCATCCTCAGACCAATGGGCAGACTGAGAGAACAAACCAGACTTTGGAGTCCTATTTGAGATGTTTCATATCTGCTGATCAGGATGACTGGGTCTCATTTTTGCCCTTGGCCGAATTCGCGCTAAACAATAGAGCTAGTTCTGCCACTTTGTCGCCCTTTTTCTGTAACTTTGGGTTTCCTCCTCGATTTTCTTCAGGGCAAGTGGAATCTTCGGCCTGCCCAAGTGTGGACTCTGTGGTAGAGAGAATGCAGCAGATTTGAGACCAAGTGGCGGATAAGTTGTCCCACTCTCAGGAAAAAGCCCAACGGTTTTCCAACTGGCATAGGACCATTGGTCCCCGGTTTAAAGTGTGTGATATGGTTTGGTTGTCTTCAAAGAATATTCCTATGAAGGTTGCGTCTCCAAAATTCAAGCCAAGATTCATTGGACCTTATAAGATTTTGGAGATCCTTTATCCCGTTTCTTTCCGATTGGCTCTTCCAGTTACGTTTAAGATCCATATCGTGTTTCATAAATCTTTGTTGAAGAGGTTTGTGGAGCCAGTAGTTCCTATGGCGGCGCCTCCTGACCCTGTATTGGTTAAAGGCAATTTGGAGTATGAGGTATGAGATTCTCGTTTGGCTAGACGGAGACTCCAGTACTTGGTCAAATGGAAGGGTTATGGTCAGGAGGATAATTCTTGGGTCTCTGCTTCTGACATTCATGCCGAAAGATTGGTTATTACTGAAGGTATTGGAGCTGGTCAAATCGACAGAGGGGTTGTGAGTTCTCTTTCTGGGCTCCCTCTGGTGGTTACTGGAGGTAATGGAGCTGATCTGATTAACAGAGGCTTGCCACCTGATAATGATGATGACAATTGGAGATTTTTTTTGTTAGAAAGTTATAAGGGTTAAAAGTTGACCAGCGATTTCTCATTTTTGCAGCAAAATTTACAAAACCATTTTTTTAGGGACAACATCACATTTGAAGTCACTTTGAGGGGTCTATATGATAGAAAATATCCAAAATTGACACCAATCTAAAAACTGCACCCCTCAAGGTGCTCAAAACTACATTCAAGAAGTTTATTAAATCTTCAGGGGCTTCACAGGAATTTTTGGAATGTTTAAAAATGAACATTTAACTATTTTTCACAAAAAATGTACTTCAGATCCAATTTGTTTTATTTTTATCAAGGGTAACAGGAGAAAATGAACCCCAACAGTTGTTGTGCAATTTGTCCTGAGTATGCTGATACCCTATATGTGGGGGTAAACCACTGTTTGGGCGCATGGCAGAGCTTGGAAGGGAAGGAGCACCGGTTGACTTTTCAATGCAAAATTGGCTGGAATTGATATCAGACGCCATGTCGCATTTGGAGAGCCACTGATGTGCCTAAACAGTGGAGACCCCCCCAATTCTAACTCCAACCCTATCCCCAACACACCCCTAACCCTAATCCCAACTCTAAGCATAACCCTAACCACAAACCTAACCCTAACACACCCCTAACCCTAATACCAACCCTAATCCCAACACTAACCCTAATCCCAACCGTAACAGTAATCCTAACTTTAGTCCCAACCCTAAGCCTAACTTTAGCCCCAATCCTAACCCTAACTTTAGCCCCAACCCTAACCCTAACTATAGCCCCAATCCTAACTTTAGCCCCAACCCTAACCTTAGCCCTAACCTGTAAGGGAAAATGGAAAGAAAAATACATTTTTTTTATTTATTATTTTTCCCTAAGGGGGTGATAAAGGGGGGTTTGAGTTACTATGTATAGCGGGTTTTCATGTTTGGCAGCTGTCACACACTAAAAGACGCTTTTTATTGCAAAAAATAGTCTTTCCATCACCACATTTTGAGAGCTATAATTTTTCCATATTTTGGCCCACAGGGTCATGTGAGGTCTTGTTTTCTTTATCACTTCATTGGGGTATACAGATAACCATGGGCGTATGCTGCTGCTGCTGCCAGGAGGCTGACACTATGCAAGAAGGAAAAAATAGCTCCTCCCCGGCAGTATACACCCACCAACAGGCACTAAGTACCTCAGTTTGTGCTTAGTGTCTGTAGGAGGCAGACCTGGATCTGTTCCCAGATCCGCAGCTAATCCTTTTTTTTCCTTTCAGATCTTGTTGTGTTTTACTAATGTTTTTCCCTTTGTTTTTTAGATACACCTTAAGGGAAACGGTGTAACTTCTCACCCAACTTTACCATATTTATGTGGCTGAGCGAACAGTGTGGTGTCACCCACATCGCAACTCTCAGGCCCGCAGGCAGGACCCTATCCCCTGTCACCCTCACGGGTGCTCCAGGGTGAATTCCGGTGGCTGGTCCTTGCCATTTCCCCTCTTCACCCCCTCTCCTCGGAGAGGGCTGTTAGGAAGACAGTCGTCACCTGTGGTGGCCTCCCCACTTCTCGGAAGGGGTTGACGCAGTCTTCTGCACTGTCCGGAGACAGTGTGGGAAGGAGGATCTTCGCTCCCAGCGACCCTCTCCACCCGAGGGCCCCTGTGGTAATCCTCACCTCATCTATAAAGTGGAGCCGGACATCTTTCAGGTAAGCGGTTGCCCCTCATATCGGCAGACTCCCCTACCAGAGCCCCATTGAAATCATTTGCATTTTCGCGCCCTTATATGCGCGAGTCTCTCCGGCTCCGTCAGTCCCCTGGCCCTGCCAGCACCGTCAGTCCCCGGGTCCCCTTAGCACCTACCGGGGCCCGCGCCGCAATTTGAATTTCGCACACTTATATGTGCGCATCTCTCCGGCTCCGTCAGTCCCCGGGCCCCGCGGTGTCCGCAACACATCTTGAATACGCACCCTCATATGCACGCGTCTCCCTCGCCGGTGTACAATGCTTCCTGCCTGTCAGACTTTTACTTTCGCTTTCACGGGGGCCCTCATATGCGCACGTCTCACTCGCCGGTGTACAACGCTTCCGGCCTGTCAGACTTTTACTTTCGCTTTCACGGGGGCTTTCTTCTGTCATGCCCCCCGCTCTGCATGTGCTCACTTGGCGCCGTTTTTATCTAATCAGAGGCTGCATATCTACATGGTGCACGCCCCCCTTGCCGGCCAGCCTGTCACAGGGGTACTTTCATTTTTAAAGCATACAGTTCCCCTGCTTGTCCATGCCCCCTTCGGCGAGCAGCCTATCAAGGTCCTTGCGCTCTCCATCTTGGAAGCTGCACAGCACCTCGTGCACCGCTCTTCTCAGCCATAATATTCTACCATGGACGCACTCACGGCTCGGGGGACACAGCTAACTTCAGTTTGCTGCGGATCGCTGGTACCGGGTAGGCTCTGCCCTTCTCCCACTAGCCTCTGTGCTACTAAATAGCACTCCTCCGCAGTATCAACATTTATAGCTCTGTTCTGCTATATCACAGCAAGCTCTACCTATGCCCAGCTCTGCAGGAGCTTCTTATCTTAAACCCAATATAACTCATTACGCTTGCGCAAGCTGTAAGAAAATGTGGACGTCAGGTCAGTTGTCTCCTTTCTGCCCATCCTGCAGTCCTTCCACCATGTGTGCCCCACAGGAGCACACCGACTCTCGGGATGAGAGCACTCCCCCTCCCCCAGAGTGAGCCATTGCCATGTCTCAGTCGGTCTCCGACCTGACTAAAGTATCCCAGTCCCTGGTCCAGGTTCTAGAGCGATTTCCACAGCTATCTACAGCCACCAGTGCTCCGAACGCCTCTCCCGGCGATTCGCAGAAACCTGACCACGACCTTCAAAGGGACAGACAGGGTAGGACTTCTAGGAAAAGGACTCTGGCTCATCTTCCAGCTCACCGGAACCCTCTGCAACATCCAGGCTACTCTCCTCTACCAAGTTTCCCTCCTCCTCAGAGGACCTTGGGTCGGACAAAGATTCCCAGTCCGGGTCTGACTCAGATACAGACCAAACTTCAAAGATGCAGGACATGGTAGATAGCCTCATCTCGGCTATTACCCAAGCTCTCAAACTAAAAGAGGACGAGATGCCCTCCCAAGACTCCTCTGTCTCATTTAAATGGGTAAGGCGTCCCTCACAAATCTTTCCCACCCAAAAGGAGTTTGATTCTACCTTGTCCAAGCACTGGGAACATCCCAAAAAGCGTTTTCTGGGAAGGAAGCACCTAGACGTGCTATATCCCTTTAACCAGGATCTTCTCAGCAAATGGGCTGAGCCCCCAAAGGTGGATTGACCGGTCTGTCGTCTGTCCTCCAAGACAGTCCTGTCTCTACCAGACGGTGCGTCTCTTAAAGACGCGAAAGACAGGCAGATCGAGTCACTAGCCAAATTGGCTTTTGAAGCAATTGGCGTCTCCCTCTGCTTCAGCTTCGCCTCCACCTGGGTGGCGAAAGCCATCTCAGCCTGGGCCAAAATACTTTGAAATGGCATCTTAGCGTCAGCCCCCCAAGATGAGCTAGCAGAGTTGGCGGACCAGATTGCCCACGCCAGCAAATATCTTCTGGCGGCCTCCTTGGATGCAGCCGGCTGTTCCGCCAGAGCAAGCAGCAACATAGTTGCTATACACCGCATCCTTTCATTGAAGGCGTGGAGTGCAGACACCACTTCTAAAAGGTCTCTCACCAACCTAGCCTTCCATGGCTCCATGCTCTTTGAGGCCAGGCTGGACCAGATAATTTCAGACACTACTGGAGGTGAAAGCACCTCTTTTCCTCAGTCCAGGCTTAAGCGTCCCTTCAACAGGAAAGGTCCTCGGCCTTTTAGGTCCTTTCGACCTTTCCCATCTTCAGAATCCTCCTCCCAACAGGACCGTCCCTCCGCTCCAGGGGACCGGAGAAAACCATCATTCAAGTGATTGCCTCCATGGAAGCTGTGCCCTTCACCCAGTTCCACACCCGTCCTCTTCAGCTGTCCCTCCTGTCTGCCTGGGACAAGACTACGGTCTCCCTGGACCACCCTATACATCTGCCTCTCAAGGTAAGGCAATCCCTGACCTGGTGGACGCTGTCCTCCTCAGTCCTGCGAGGGAGGTCCTTCCTTCCTCTTCAGTGGCAGGTCATCACCACCGACGTCAGTCTCCTCGGGTGGGAAGCGGTTTTCTTTCGGCACACAGCGCAAGGTCGCTGGAACGCCTAGGAAGCCCTTCTCCCAATCAACCTTCTGGTAATCAGGGCAATCTTCCTTGCCCTTCTCCGCTGGCAGTCTCTCCTAGCAGGCAAACCAGTCTGCATTCAATCGGACAACGCCACGGCCGTGGCTTACATAATCCACCAAGGCGGGACTCGCAGCAAAGAGGTGATGGCAGAAGTGGCAAAAATCCTGCGTTGGGTGGAACATCACGTTCCGGCCATATCAGCCGTTCACATCCTGGGGGTAGAAAATTGGGCAGCCGATTTCCTGAGCCGCCAAGGCCTAGCCTCAGGCGAGTGGTCTCTCCACTCCACAGTCTTTAATCACATATGTCAGTGTTGGAGCATTCCGGATGTCAACCTCATGGCGTCTCGAATGAACCACAAGGTTCCTCGGTTAGTAGCCAGATCCTGGGACCCACTGGCCATTGGTTGCTATGCCCTGGTGATTCCATGGTCCCAGTTTCAGCTCCCTTACCTGTTTCCACCTCTTCCCTTGAGTCCAAGGGTCATACAAAAGATAAAGTCAGAAGCAATTCCAGTAATCCTGATAGCTCCAGACTGGCCAAGACAAACTTAGTATGTGGAGCTGGTAAACATGCTCTCAGATGTTCCCTGGAGGCTCCCAGATTGTCCAGATCCTCTCTCGCAGGGCCCCCTCTTCCACAAGAGTTCTCAGTCTGAGTTTAACGGCATAGCCGTTGAGGCCTTGGTACTAAGAGAGTCGCGTTTTTCGCACCAGGTTATTCAGACCATGATCAGAGCTAGAAAACCAGCTTCCTCCCACATTTATCACAGGTACTGGAAGGCCTTCTTCCGATGGTGCAAGGAAAACAATGACTTTCCAATGTCCTTTTCCCTTCCTTCTATCCTTGGTTTCCTTTAAGTAGGCCTTGACTCAGACCTGACCCTTAGTACCCTAAAGGGCCAGGTCTCCGCTCTGTCTATCCTTTTCCAGAGGGATCTGACCTCCATACTGCAAGTGAAGTCTTTTCTCCAGGGAGTCGCCCACCTGACTCCTCACTATCCTCCGATTCATCCTTGGGACCTTAACCTCTTCTTTGACGCTCTACAATGTGCGCCTTTCAAACCCATTCAGGACATTTCACTTCCCTTCCTTTCATGGAAGTGTGGCGCCCCTGAGGCTCAGTCGCAACAGAGGTACTGCACCTTCTCCTAAGGTGCAGTGCCCCACCATCCAGGTAAGGTGGGAACTCCTTTCCATGCTCCAACACTCACACCCCACACAACAGGGTAGTTCTGCACAACCACATTGCGGCTCAGTGCTTAGAGAGTAGCAGAGCACCTCTGGTGGTTCCCTGCTTGGAACACTGGATGTGCTGGGAGGTGGGTGGAGTTGAGATATATAAAAGAGTGGGAAAGTTTAGGATTACGGTTTCAGTCTGGCAGAAGGTCAGGTGGGTAAGAAGTCACTCAGACAGGAGTGAGGATCCCTGAAAGAAGGGATGGAGGAAGGAGTGCTGCAGCTGCCTCAGTGATCTGAGCCAGCTGCAACGGGAAAGGGAAAGAAGGAAAAAGACGTAGAACTGCAACCTAAGCTTCCATAAGAGAGAGAAGGATCAGTACGGAACGAGGGAGTAAAGAGAACAGAGAGGATGTGGGTTGGAAGAGGAACCCTGCCTATAGCTTCTCAGCGCAAGGTCGGGGCCCGGTCTCCGAGGTTGTATGGACACTTATGGTTCTGCAACAGACAGCGGTGGAGTAGTAGGCTGTAAATGCACTACTCCCATCTAAGACTTGGGGCACAACAGCAACTGATTAGAGAGCCGGGACTCAGGAGAAGGGAGTCCCCGAAGCAGGCTACAGCTGTCTGCCATACGAGTAGAGTTCTTGGGAACATCTGACAAGAGGAACTCCAGAGTACCATGGTACTGGAGCTCTTCACACTTTAAGGCGCAATAGAGGAGTCGTTCAGGAAAGGTACTTGTTGGCAGAGTGTTGGAGAGGAGCTTTCCATCTGGCTTGGAGGTTGGCTGAGTCTCTGACCCGGAGGACACGGCCCGGAGGCAGGCACCCTTGTGTACCGCAGACTGTGAGTAAAGTTTTGGAACTGCAAGCCTCGGTGTCCTCCATTCATTCTTGCGCCATCCCGCTCAGCACCGCTACATCTGGGTACCATCCTTTATGCTGCCTGCGCCTTTCCACAACCATTACAACTACACTGCCCTGGGACATCAGCCCTGCCTGTGGAGGGCTATACCATCACTGCTGCACCTTGGGTCGGCTCCAGGTTTTTGAGGGCCCCGGGCGAAAGAGTCTCAGTGGACCCCCCCCTTAACACATACCACGATTCATGCCGTGAGACATCCGTGGTGACGGCCAAAAATGGACCTGTCTCCGTGTGGATCACACGGACACGCATGTGATCCACACGGACACTCGTTCTGTGGCAAAATACGTTCATGTGAAGGAGGCTACTGTACGCATGAAAGAAAGAAGTGAGAGAGAGAACAGAAAGAGAAAGAAAGAACAGAGAGAAAGAAAGAGGGGAAATAAAGAACAGAGAAAGAAAGGAAGAACAGAGAGAGAAAGAAACAGAGAGAGGGAGAAAGAAAGAAAGAAAGAACAGAGAAAGAAAGAGGGGAAATAAAGAACAGAGAGAAAGAAAGGAAGAACAGAGAGCGAAAGAGAAAGAAAAGAACAGAAAGAAAGAAAGAGGGTAAAGAAAGAAAGAACAGAGAGAGAAAGAAAGGGGAAAGAAAGACCAGAGAGAGAAAGAAAGAGGGGAGAAAAAGAACAGAGAGAAAGAAAAAAGAAAGAAAGATGGGAGAGAAAGAAAAAAGAAAGAAAGAAAGAAAAAGAACAGAGAGAAAGAAAGTGGACAGAAAAAAAGAACAGAGAAAAAGAAAGAGAAAGAAAGAAAGAAAGAAAGAGGGGAAAAAAGAACAGAGAGGGAGAGAGAAAAAAGAGGGGAAGAAAGAACGGAGAAAGAAAGAACAGAGAGAGAAAAAGAGTGGACAGAAAAAAAGAACAGGGAGAGAGAGAGAAAAAGAAGGAGGGGAAAGAAAGAAAGAACAGAGAGGTAGAGAGAAAAAGAGGGGAAAGAACAGAGAGAAAGAAATAGAGGGGAAAGAAAGAGAAAGAACAGAGAGAGAAAGAAAGAGAGGAAAGAGAGAACAGACAGAGAGAGTGAAAGAACAGAGAAAGAAAGAAAGGGGAAAGAAAGAAAGAACAGAGAGAGAGAAAAAAAAAGAGGAGCGAGAAAGAAACAGAGAAAGAAAAATTCTATAAAGATACCATAGTAGCCCAGCTCCCATTGTAGTGCCCACCTGAGCCTCCTGGTGCTGGACATATCATGATCCGCTCACATGGCTGACATCCCCGATTCCAAGGCGATCCCGTTGTCCGCTCTGTCAGAGGAGGACACGATGATGGATCTGAAGCATTCCCTGAAGTGCCTCCATGGTTCCGTCACAATCTCCTCCAGAAATTACCTCATTTCTGGTCAGCTTCCAGCACGTCACTTCCGGTAGAATGTTACGTGCGAGTTTTAAATTTCTCCTTGGGGCTCCGCTGTGTACTCCTGTGTCTGTGGGAAAAGTAAGCTCCCGGCTGGGGCAGTTTCTCTCTCAAAATCAGGACTGTCTTGCTGGATCCAGGACGGTTGGGACTCGGGAGGTATAAATGCTCCCCACCATACACCTCATACACGCACGGCTCCGCTTTGTATGCCTAGTACACACACGGCTCCACTCCGTACACCTTGTACACACACGACTTCACTCCGTACACCCCCGGCTCTGCTCCGCTCCATAAACACACGGCTCAGCTCCGTACACACAGGGCTCCGTTCCGTACACCATGTACACATGCGGCTCCGCACACCTCATACACACATGGTTCCACCCCATACACCTCGTACACACATGGCTCCGCTCTGTACACTTCGTACACACATGGCTCCGCTCCATACACCTCGTACACACATGGCTTCGCTCCGTACACCACGTACACACATGGCTTCGCTCCGTACACCTCGTACACACGTGGCTCCGCTCCTATACACTTCGTACACACATGGCTCTGCTCCGTACACCTCGTACACATGCGACTCCGCTCCGTACACCTCGTACACATGCGGCTCCGCTCCGTACACCTCGTACACATGCGGCTCCGCTCCGTACACCTCGTACACACGCGGCTCCGCTCTGTACACCTCGTACACACACGGCTCCGCTCCGTACACCTCGTACACACACGGCTCCGCTCTGTACATCTCGTACACACACGGCTCTGCTCTGTACACCTCGTACAGACACGGCTCTGCTACATCCACCTTGTAAACCCCTCCTGACCCCACACATAAGTACACACACGGCTCTGCTACATCCACCTTGTAAACCCCACCTGACCCCACACAAAAGCACACACATGGCTCTGCTACATCCACCCTGTAAACCCCTCCTGACCCCACACAAGTACACACACGGCTCTGCTACATCCACCTTGTAAACCTCTCCTGACCCCACAGAAGTACACACGGCTCTGCTACATCCACCTTGTAAACCCCTCCTGACCCCACACAAGTACACACACGGCTCTGCTACATCCACCTTGTAAACCCCACCTGACCCCACACAAAAGCACACACATGGCTCTGCTACATCCACCCTGTAAACCCCTCCTGACCCCACACAAGTACACACACGGCTCTGCTACATCCACCTTGTAAACCTCTCCTGACCCCACAGAAGTACACACGGCTCTGCTACATCCACCTTGTAAACCCCTGCTGACCCCACACAAGTACACACACGGCTCTGCTACATCCACCTTGTAAACCCCTCCTGAGTCCTAACCCCACTGTCCCACACATAAACTTTACCTCATCCAGACCAGCACCATAATGACAAGCGACCAGCACAGCAGAGTCCTGCAGCCACCCTGATCATGTGACCCCTGACTCCTTCCCTCCTGTGACCTCATCACAGGTCCTGTGCCGCACACAAGATTACAGCCGAATGAAGCGATGATCATTGCTGGCTGTAAGGGGCTGCGTGGGGCCCTCGCAGAGGGTGCAGGATGGGGTCAGTACATGGGGGGCATGGTGGCAGCGGCGGCCGGTGGGTATCCCAGACAGTGGGAGTGGGTCCTCCTGTCTTGTCAGGGCCCCGGCACTTGCCCGGGTGCGCCGGGTGCTGACGCCGGACCTGGCTGCACCATACCATCTGTCCCAGAGGATCTGTCTGTAGTGTCGGCTTAACACCTCCCTTGCCGAGCACCACAGGTGGCGTCACGAACTATTCCATTCCATTAACTACATTCATCCCCATTACTTGGGCGCCCAGGGCCACGGTCCGGGTCACCGCCGCTGTGACACGTCCCACTGACACCGGCCCGGTACCGATTACCCCACGGTCCTGGGAGGGCGACCCAGAAGTTGGCCTTCCTAATTGCAATTACATCTATTAGGAGGGTCTCTGAGTTAGCAGCCTTATCCTGTCGTTCCCCGTACCTGGTTCTTCATCAGGACAAGGTAGTTCTCAGACCCGTTCCTTCGTTCCTTCCCAAAGTGGTATCTTCTTTCCACATCCATGAGGACATCGTCTTTCCCTCCTTTTGTCCTTCTCCAGTTTATCCTCTAGAGAAGTCTCTCCACAAGCTGAATGTGGTCAGAGCCATTCGAGTCTATCTTTCTAGGACCGCCTCACTGCATCAATCCGATTCCCTGTTTGTCATCTCTGAAGATCGCCAAAAGGGGCTCCCAGCCTCCAAGTCCACAAACACTAGATTGATTTGTTCAGCGATTCTGGAAGCCTACCGCGTTCAGGAAAAACGTCCTCCTCCGGGAGTCAGAGCTCACTCCACCCGGGCTGTGGGAGCCTCTTGGGCTGTTCATCACCAGGCTTCGACATTACAAATTTGCAAGGCCGCGATCTGGTCGTCCTTGCGCACATTTGCGAGGTTCTACAGGGTTCATACCCAGGCCTCGTCCAATGCAGGTTTAGGTAGAAAGGTACTGCAGGCGGCGGTTGCACACCTGCCGGCCTAGGTCCTTTCTCCGGGATGCCTTCTTTCGTATTCCCTCCCTTGGGACTGCTTTTGGACGTCCCATGGTTATCTGTGTCACCCAATGAAGTGATAAAGAAAGAGGGATTTTCTAGTACTCACCGTAAAATCTCTTTCTTGGAGCCTTCATTGGGGGACACAGCACCCCCTGTGTTGTGAGTTCATTTTCCCCTTCACCATTGAGGTCTGATGAACTCCCTCTTCTGGTGAAGGAAGGTAGTGAGACTGATTATCAAACAGCTGAGCAGAATGATGATGACTGGGTGACTGGAATTGCTGACTGGATATAAGGCAGCCGACGCCCTTCTGCCTCGCTGGTGATCTCTCTGAGTGATTCTAGGAGACCAGTATGATTCCTGCTCCTCAAAAGCTAAGTTTTCTGCTCTACCTTTTTTCATTTGTGTTTTGGTTTTGTTTTGCATTGTTTTCCTTGATTTCTGCCATTCCCTGCTGGGGTGAGCTGAATTCCTTTTTGCTCTGTCTTCAGAAAATACCTGAGTACTGATATAGTCTTTTTGAAGCCTAGCGTCTTCAGGGCTTTTTTCCCTATCAGCTGTTTGGTAATCAGCCTCACTACCTTCCTTCACCAGAAGAGGGAGTTCATCAGACCTCAATGGTGAAGGAGAAAATGAACTCACAACAGTGACTCAGATGTCTCAGAATGATTCTGTTATAAATGAGTCACCGTAGGAGGCAAAAACAGAAATACTAGCTAAGTCCAGAAAACCAGAGAAGTTGGCAGCTATCGGATTACAGACCCCTGAACCTATCAACAACAACTAGCAGTAGCCGTGGGGGGTTCCTATGGTGCCCTAGACCCCTCGATCACAGCCGGAGAACTACATAGCCTAAAGACAGAAAGGGAAATCTAAACTGCCCCAGAGCAGACCCCAAAGCAATAGGCAGCCCCCAACATATAATGACGGTGAAGCAAGATGAAAAAACACTCACACAGATAGAAAGATAGGCTGAGCAAATGATGGGGCCCAAGCTAACTAGATAGGACAGGATAGAAAAGCTGCTGTCTGTAATCCGCCAAAACCCTATCAAAACAAGAGCCAACAGCTGATAGGGAAAAAAGCCCTGAAGACGCTAGGCTTCAAAAAGACTATATCAGTACTCAGGTATTTTCTGAAGACAGAGCAAAAAGGAATTCAGCTCACCCCAGCAGGGAATGGCAGAAATCAAGGAAAACAATGCAAAACAAAACCAAAACACAAATGCAAAAGGTAGAGCAGAAAACTTAGCTTTTGAGGAGCAGGAATCAGGCTGGTTTCCTAGAATCCCTCAGAGAGATCACCAGCGAGGCAGAAGGGCGTCGGCTGCCTTATATCCAGTCAGCAATTCCAGTCACCCAGTCATCATCATTCTGCTCAGCTGTTTGGTAATCAGTCTCACTACCTTCCTTCACCAGAAGAGGGAGTTCATCAGACCTCAATGGTGAAGGGGAAAATGAACTCACAACACCCCTGTTTGTTTATCGTACCGTGTTGGGCCTACGCGTCTCTTGTTGAGTTGGTATATTGTTCTGAGTCCTTGTTCTCCTACTGTTTTTTCACCAACTGAGGTACTTAGTGCCTGTCTGTGGGTGTATACTGCAAGGGAGGAGCTAATTTTTCCTTTTTGCATAGTGTCAGCCTCCTGGCAGCAGCAGCATACACCCATGGTTATCTGTGTCCTCCAATGAAGACTCCAAGAAAGAGATTTTACGGTGAGTACCAGAAAATCCCTCTTTTTGTGGGACGAGTTGACATTTTTATTGGTACTATTTTCAGGCACATGACATTTTTTATCGCTTTTTATTCCGATTTTTGGGAGGCATAATGAACAAAAACCAGCAATTCATGAATTTCTGTTTTTTGGGGGCAGGGGGCATTTTTACCGTTCCATGTGTGGTAAAATTGATAAAGCAGCTTTATTCTTCGGGTCAGTACGATGACAGCGATACCTCATTTATATCATTTTTTTATGTTTTGGCGCTTTTATACAGTAAAAACTATTTTATATAAAAAATAATTATTTTTCCATCGCTTTATTCTGAGAGCTATAACTTTTTTATTTTTCTGGTGATGGAGTTATATGGTGGCTTGTTGTTTGCAGGACAAGATGACATTTTCATCGGTACCACGTTTATTTATATCCATCTTTTTGATCGTGTGTTATTCCACTTTTTGTTCAGCGGTAAGATGATAAAGCATTGTTTTTTTTGCCTGTTTTTTTTTTTTTCTTTAATGGTGTCTACTAAAGGGGTTAACTGGTGGGACAGTTTTATAGGTCGGTTGTTACGGAAGCGTCGATACTAGATATGTGTACTTTTATTGTTTAGATTGTTTTTATTTAAATATTTATTGATGGAATAAATATTGTTTTTTTATTATTATTTTTTATTATTTTTAAAAATATTTTTACAGTTATTAAAATTTTTTTTAATTTAATTCTTACTTTTACGCTTTGTTTCTCTATGGGACACTCATTTTGTGCAGGCTGATCGCTTCTATAGCAGGCAGATCTGCATGCTATAGAAGCTGTCAGCACTGCAGTGTCTGTTACACTGACCTGAGAGACTTCCTGATCATCACTGCGCATGACAGGAAGTCTCTCAGCTCTGAAGACCCGGATGTCATCATGATGACATCGAGTCTCCATGGCATGATGCGGTTTCTCCGATCCAAAGACAGAGGGTCTGTCAGCCCCTCTGCCGGCTCCGGAATGCTCCAATCATGTTTGATCACAGTGTTCCGGGGGTTAAACTGCTGGGAGTGGTCCGTGACGGCTCCTGGCACTTAATGCCGGGTGTCAACTGTGAGAATCAGCTGACAGCCGGCCGCAATCAGCCGCGCTCCCCCCGAGAGCGCGGCTGATCGCACATGACGTACTATCCTGGCCATTAAGTCCCAGGACACATGGACGGGATAGTACATTGTGGCGCCCCTGAGGCTCAGTTGCCACAGAGGTACTGCAGCTTCTCCTAAGGTGTAGTGCCCCACCGCCTAGGTAAGTTGGGAACTCCTTTCCACACTCCAACATCTGCATCCCACACACAGGATAGTTCAGTAGGTCCACCTAGCAGCTTCAGGCTGGGGGTAGCAGAGCACCCTTCGTGGAACCCTGCTTCATAACACGAGATGTGCTGGGAGGTGGGTGGAGTTAGTATAAAAGAGAGGGAAAGTTTAGAATAGGAGGTCAGTCTGACAGGAGGTCAGGCGAGAGGAGTTCAGTTCTGAAGTTAGTTTTGATTTCAGTTTGAGTTCAGTTTAGAAAGAGTGCTGCAGCTGCCTCAGTGATCTGAGCCAGCTGGCACGGGAAAGAGAAGAGAAGGAGAAAGACGTAGACCTGCAACCTAAGCTTCCATAAGAGAGAGAAGGAACGGCACGGAATGAAGGAGTAGGTGAACAGAGAGGAGTTGTGGGTTGGAAGAGGAACCCTGCCTATAGGATCTCAGTGCAAGGCCGGGGCCCGATCCCCGAGGTTGTATGGACACTTATGGTTCTGCAGCAGACACCGGTGGAGTAGTTGGCTGTAAATTACTCCCATCAAAGACTTGGGACACAACAGCAACTGAATAGAGAGCCAGGACTTCTGAGAAGGGAGTCCCCGATAGAGGCTACAGCTGTCTGTCATACAAGTATAGTTCTAGGAACATCTAACAGGAGGAACTTCAGAGTACCACAGTACTGGAGCTCTTCACACTAAAGGCGCAATAGAGGAGTCGTTCAAGAAAGGTACATGTTGGCGGAGTGTTGGAGAGGAGAATCCTGACTTGACCGGGAGGTTGATTGAGTCTCTACCCTGGAGGACACGGCACGGAGGCAGGCACCAGTGGGTACCACGAACTTTGAGTAAAGCTTTGAAACTGCAGCCCTGGTGTCCTCCATTCATTCGCCGCTAACACCTTCATCACTGCTACATCTGGGTACCAGCATCTATACCATTCTGCGCCTCTCCTCGTCCATTGCACCTACACTGTCTTGGGACTACAGCTCCACCTGTGGGGAGCTACACCATCTTTGCTGCACCACACCATCAGTCTCAGTGGATCTGCATGCAGCGTTGGCTCAACATCTTACTTGCCAAACACCACGGGTGGCGTCACGAACTATCCATATAAACAATACTATTAACATCACCGCCATTGATATTGGGTGCCCAGGGCCATGGACTGGGTCACTGCTGCTGTGACACATTCCCGTGACACCGGCCTGGTACAGAGTACCCCGCTGCCCTGGGTGTGAGGGGCGACCCAATTTTGGCGTCACGAACAGGATGATGAGACCTGATGCCATCGGGTTCTGTGCGCCTGAAATTTGTGAGACTTTGTGCTTTTGAAAATGTGCAGAAGACCAAATTTAATAGACTGTAAAATGGACATTAGAAATGGCCGCTGGCACGGAGAAGAAGGGCGTGAAGAGATGGGTCCTAGAAAAAAGACCGCGAAGAGTATTGGGCCTTCCCTGCCTGAATTAATATGTGACAGCGACATGGCCCACCCCCCGAGGGGTTCGTATACTGACTTGGTATGGAGGCGCTGGAAGAAGACGCCACCCCCGGAAGGAGGGGCAGAAGAAGCCAGTAGCGGGAAAGGGACCGAGGCAGGAAGAAGAATGCCAGAACGCCATTTTGGAGAGTGAGGGAAGGAGGCCTGCGGAGCGCGGGGAAACGGATCTCCCTGGCGCCATGGCTGAAGGCTCCAACCCGATCTACGAGATGAACCGCTGGCATTTGGAAGAAGAAATAGTCACGCTGACCACCCGGCTGCGGCTGAGGCAGGAGGCCTTGGGGAGACTGAGCCGGCAGCGCGCCCCGGAGAGGCCTACACCTGCGGTACCCGCGAGACCGGTACCCGCCGCTGCTGCACCGGATCTTTTCCTGGCAGACCCCACGGAGCTTGGAGCCGCTGCCATGCCACCAGCAGCGTACTCTGTCCCTTCTTTGCCGCTGATACCAGAGGAGTTGTACGCAGCCCAGGGAACTGAAGCAGAGGAAGAGAAGCTCCTGCTTGGACCTGGCGCGCCTGCGCAGGTCCCGCCAGCAATCCCCGCAGTACCGGAGCTGCTACTGGCTCCACCGCCGTCCCCAGTGTGTCACCAGGTAGCACCCGCTGCCACCACACCTGCACCGGAGCAGAGGCCGCACCGTCGGGAACTCCCAGGTATATACCCCGGCCTTCCTAATGGGTTGATGGGGAGGATTAGGAGGACCATGCTGGTGGGGGTGCGGTTGGAGCCGGCGTGCCCGATCCGACATCTACAGGCAAGAGGGGGGTCTGGATCGTTTTGGGACGGTGATTTCGGGATTCCTTCACTGCCCAGTCCCCAGGTAGTTGCTTGTCAGCGCCGCCAAGATGTAGAAGCCTTAGGAGCTAGACCTCGTACCAGAACAGTAGAACCGCCTATTGAGGAAGAACAGTTGATGGGCGTTGAGATACATCATGGGTTCCATTTGCCACAGCTTCAAAGTCCTTTAGAGAGAAACCAAAATCGGGGTGAGGACAGTTCCAGTTCTTCCAGAACCCCAGGAGGGGACCACCACTTAGAAATACTTTTCAAATCTCGTTACTCAGGAGGGTTTGTTTGCACCAATTGTGCCTTGCTTTGCTATCATGTTTTTGTTTTTCTGGTAGCACTTTTGTTGCCCTGTTTTTGATTGGCAGCGTTTCTACATTTGGAACTGAGGAGATCATGAACGCTGTATGATCCAAAACTTTTATTGTAAATAGTTTGCACCTCTTTAGGTGCCCTTTCTTGGTTTTACATATAGAGACAATATGCGAAGATAATGTTTTTGCATGGACACTTTTCGAAGATGATGTCTACCTCGAAGGACACTGCAAGAGATCCCGGCTGGGAGCGGTGTCCAGCACTTACAAGAATAACTGTTGAAAGATTTACTGTGAAGTATTTGATAATGTGTTTTATGAGAGTATTCGTAACTGAGAATTTTATAGAAGAATTAGGAATGTCTGATCTAGAGATGAGTGATGTGAATAAAGAATTGAAAGTAGACAGGTGACGGACCAGGTACTTGCGGTCAGCATCTTGCGTCTAGAAGAGACAGTGAAAATAGAAAAATAAATGTGTACTAGATAAGAAAATGAGAGAAAATGTGTTACAGAGAATAGCACTTTGAATTGAGAATTGCACTTAGAATTAAAAATTTTAGATAAGATTTAAGATAGAATTGTTTGTAACGTTCAAGATGAGTACCTCCTATACTAGGAAGATTAGTATAAGAAAAGTTTGTTATGCCTTACAAAATTTTTGTATGTTTCTTTGCTGTCTGCTTTGTTAACTTGCAGCCCGCAGACGTGCTGTGTTTAACGGGGGGTATGTGTCAAATATAGCGTGGCACTACCGCAGGGTGCGCAAGTAGGTTACCCAGACCAAAGTGAATAATAAAGTAACTTGGCACTCAACTGAATAATCCTTTGCAAATTAGATTTATTTTATAATTTATTGCAGTCCTGGAAATGTTTCGGCCTATTATCGGCCTTCCTCAGTCTGCTATATAAAGGTACAAAATATATACAGAAGAAAATCATAATGGGTCCTCATAAAAATAATATACAATGTTGTACAAACATATTGATTAATAATCTTGATGTAAATCACAGGTGATATAATCATATTGTATACAGAGAAATATATATCACAATATTGAGAGAGGAGAACCAAGTGAAAAGGAAAAATAAAGTTGAAATAAAATTGAAATAGAAGAGAGAGGGGACATACCCGACTGCTATCGCGAAATACTAATCCGGTACCCAAGTAAGGATTCCTATGGAGATCTATGGTGAATCAGGTGAATGGTTATGGTGGTGAAATATCTACTGATGGTGATATCAATAGGTGAATGTTGTGGTCATACCTACTTCAGAATGTCATGTTGATCTAAATGGTATCTCCTATTATTATAAGAGTGGATATACTGATTTAAATGCCTGAGAAATGAAAAATAAAAAACAGAATGAGAAAAAAAAAAAAATTGTGCAAAAATTTATTTTTATCTTACAAGGATGAGTAAAAATGAGTGGAAATAGTCAGATTTTATACCTTGCAAAAAGGAATATACTGTATAACCATACATAGAGAAATGTATAAATCTCCTTGGAGGTATCATGGACGTTTAATCTGTTTGAAACTAGTGCTGTATAGTCCAGGAGGTAAATGGGTCCATGGGCACATGTGGCCAGCTGACGAGCGGGGGAATACCGCGTCCCACCTGTGTATGCCACCTCCATATCTAAACAAGGTACGCTTTTACAGCAGAGTCCCTTTTCTACTTAATTACAGGGCTTGGTAGAGGCTTTTTGTTGCTGAGCATACATGTTTTTCTTTTTTTTCCTTTTGTGCCTCAGCTTTATATGGACCCATTTACCTCCTGGACTATACAGCACTAGTTTCTAACAGATTAAACGTCCATGATACCTCCAAGGAGATTTATACATTTCTCTATGTATGGTTATATATTCCTTTTTGCAAGGTATAAAATCTGACTATTTCCACTCATTTTTACTCATCCTTGTAAGGTAAAAATAAATTTTTGCACAATTTTTTTTTTTTTCTCATTCTGTTTTTTATTTTTCTCTGTATACAATATGATTATATCACCTGTGATTTACATCAAGATTATTAATCAATATGTTTGTACAACATTGTATATTATTTTTATGAGGACCCATTATGATTTTCTTCTGTATATATTTTGTACCTTTATATAGCAGACTGAGGAAGGCCGATAATAGGCCGAAACGTTTCCAGGACTGCAATAAATTATAAAATAAATCTAATTTGCAAAGGATTATTCAGTTGAGTGCCAAGTTACTTTATTATTCACTTTAACGGGGGGTATGTGGCTCCCCTGAGGCCCAGTCGCCACAGAGGTACTGCACCTTCTCCTAAGGTGTAGTGCCCCACCGCCTAGGTAAGTTGGGAACTCCTTTCCACACTCCAACATCTGCATCCCACACACAGGATCGTTCAGTAGGTCCACCTAGCAGCTTCAGGCTGGGGGTAGCAGAGCACCCTTCGTGGAACCCTGCTTCGTAACACGAGATGTGCTGGGAGGTGGGTGGAGTTAGTATAAAAGAGAGGGAAAGTTTGGAATAGGAGGTCAGTCTGACAGGAGGTCAGGCGAGAGGAGTTCAGTTCTGAAGTTAGTTTTGAGTTCAGTTTGAGTTCAGTTTAGAAAGAGTGCTGCAGCTGCCTCAGTGATCTGAACCAGCTGGCACGGGAAAGAGAAGAGAAGGAGAAAGGCGTAGACCTGCAACCTAAGCTTCCATAAGAGAGAGAAGGAACAGCACGGAACGAAGGAGTAGGAGAACAGAGAGGAGTTGTGGGTTGGAAAAGGAACCCTGCCTATAGGTTCTCAGCGCAAGGCCGGGGTCCGGTCCCCAAGGTTGTATGGACACTTATGGTTCTGCAGCAGACACCGGTGGAATAGTTGGCTGTAAATGCATTACTCCCATCAAAGACTTGGAACACAACAGCAACTGGATAGAGAGCCAGGACTTCTGAGAAGGGAGTCCTCGATAGAGGCTACAGCTGTCTGTCATACAAGTATAGTTCTAGGAACATCTAACAGGAGGAACTTCAGAGTACCACGGTACTGGAGCTCTTCACACTAAAGGCGCAATAGAGGAGTCGTTCAAGAAAGGTACATGTTGGCAGAGTGTTGGAGAACCCTGACTTGCCCGGGAGGTTGATTGAGTCTCTACCCCGGAGGACACGGCACGGAGGCAGGCACCAGTGGGTACCACGAACTGTGAGTAAAGCTTTGAAACTGCAGCCCTGGTGTCCTCCATTCATTCGCCGCTAACACCTTCAGCACCGCTACATCTGGGTACCAGCATCTATACCATTCTGCGCCTCTCCTCGTCCATTGCACCTACACTGCCCTGGGACTACAGCTCCACCTGTGGGGAGCTACACCATCTTTGCTGCACCACACCATCAGTCTCAGTGGATCTGCATGCAGCGTTGGCTCAACATCTTACTTGCCAAACCTCACGCGTGGCGTCACGAACTATCCATATAAACAATACTATTAACATCACCGCCATTGATATTGGGAGCCCAGGGCCACGGACCGGGTCACTGCTGCTGTGACACATTCCCCTGACACTGGCCCGGTACCGAGTACCCCGCTGCCCTGGGTGTGAGGGGCGACCCAACATCAAATGTCAGAAAGGGGTTAAAGGAGTTGTCCAATCCGGTGGTGGCCAGATGTAAACACACAGAGCCGAGCTGTAAAGAACAGCTCCATTCAATGTATGGCAACCACTGTTGAGTACTGCAGATCAGCTCCTATTCAACAATATGGAGTAGTGCATTACAGCTCAGTTGAATGTGTTTACATCTGGCCACCACTACACTGGACAACCCCTTTTTGACATCTGACGTACTATCCTGTCCACGGTACCCGGGCCCGTATGACCGGGGACGGGATAGTACGTCAGCGCGATCGGTGGTGCTGACGGGGGGGAGCGCCACTGATCGCGGCCGGGTGTCAGCTGATTATCCTCGGAGCAGCGTGATGTGCTGGCGCTGCTCCAAGGGTCTCCTCCCTGCAGGCCCCTGGATCCAAGATGGCCGCGGGGGCCTTTGGGGTCCTGCAGGGAGGTGGCTTCCTCAGTCTCTGCTGAGAGCAGGCACTGAGAATGCCTGTGCAGCGCCTGTCAGATCACTGATCTGACACAGCGCTGTGCAAAGTGTCAGGTCAGCGATTTGACACTAGACAGTGATGTCCCCACCTGGGACAATAAAATAAAGTAAAAAAAAAATCACATGTAAATATAATTTTAAAAAATTCCTAAATAAATTTTAAAAAAATATTCCCTAATTCTTTTTTTTGTAAATAAAAAAACAAAAACAATAGAAGTACAAATGATTAGTATCGCCGCGTCCATAATGACCTGCCCTATAAAACTGTCCCACTAGTTAACCCCTTTAGTGAACCCCTTAAAAAATAAAAATAAAAAACTAAACAAAAAGCAATGCTTTATCATACTGCCAAACAAAAAGTGCAATAACACGTGATCAAAAAGACGTATATAAATAAACATGGTACCGCTGAAAACGTCATCTTGTCCCGCAAAAAACAAGCTATGATAAAGCATCATCAGAGAAAAATAAAAAAGTTACAGCTGGCAGAAAAAAGCGAAGCAAAAATAATTATTTTTTATATAAAATTGTTTTTATTGAATGAAAGCGCCAAAACATAAAAAAATTATATAAATGAGGTATCGCTGTAATCGTACTGACCCGAAGAATAAAACCGCTTTATCAATTTTACCACACACAGAACGGTGTAAACGCACCCCCCCCAAAAGAAATTCATGAAATGCTGGTTTTTGTTCATTTTGCTTCACAAAAATCGGAATATAAAGCGATAAAAAAAGTCATGTTCCCGAAAATGGTACCAATAAAAACGTCAACTCGTCATGGAATAAATAAGACCTCACATGACTCTGTGGGTCAAAATATGGAAAAATTATAGCTCTCAAAATGTGGTGATGCAAAAATTATTTTTACAATAAAAAGCATCTTTTAGCGTGTGACAGCTGCCAAACATAAAAACCCTCTATAAAACCCGCTATAAATAGTAAATCAAACCCCCTTTATTAATTTAAAAATTGCATTTATTTCCATTTTCCATTAGGGTTAGGGCTAGGGTTAGGGTTAGGGCTAGGGTTGGGGCTGAGATTAGGGTTAGGGGTGTGTTGGGGTTAGGGTAGGAGTTAGAATTGGGGGGTTTCCACTGTTTAGGCACATCAGGGGCTCTCCATATGCAACATGGCGTCTGATCTCAATTCCAGCTAATTCTGCGATGAAAAAGTCAAACGATGCTCCTTCCTTTCCAAGCTCTGCCATGCGCCCAAACAGTGATTGACTCAGGACAAATTGCACAACAACTTTTGGGGTCCAATTTCTTCTGTTACCCTTGGGAAAATAAAAAAAAATTAGGGACTAAAAGATCATGTTTGTTGAAAAAATGTGATTTTTTTATTTTCACGCC
Organism: Dendrobates tinctorius; assembly: GCF_039654945.1. Classification (NCBI taxonomy): domain Eukaryota; kingdom Metazoa; phylum Chordata; class Amphibia; order Anura; family Dendrobatidae; genus Dendrobates; species Dendrobates tinctorius. Next base: position 6,066,741 of record NW_027361993.1, read on the forward strand.
CGGGCGTTATTGTTAGAATCTGTTCAGTTTGTGACCATATGCCATTTTCTTGTAGTGTTCTGGCTGCTGGTCTTTTCCCCCTGGTGCTGGGTTTGTCTTGGGTCAGGTGATTGTATCACCCTTTAACCTGCATTAGCCTGTCTCCCATTCCTTGCTGGACAACAGTGTTAATCCACTTGGGTTCTGGCTTGGAGCTTTGATTTCTGTGTGTTTAATTAGAGCAGTGCTGGGACCTCTGGTTCTACTAGTATTAGTTTCTGTTTTCAGTTTGTTTCTGCAGCCTTCTCTTTGTTTTCTATTAGGAGGTGACCTGTTTTTGTACCCAGTCCTTAGATCTTTCAGGGACCCCCTTCCCCCTATCTATAGATCTTCGCTTGAGATTAACCTAGGATTGTCGGTGGGTCTAGTCGCAAAGAATGGGTCGCCCACTCCATCGTAGGGTATCAGCCTAGTCGCAGTGCAGGGTCAGTTCCCCCCCTCCTACCCTAGTCCTGTGCTGCAGTACTGTAACCGTTATAAACTTCTGTGAAGCACTTGGGGGTTCAAAGTGCTCACCACACATCTAGATAAGTTCCTTGGGAGGTCTAGTTTCCAAAATGGGTTCACTTGTGGGGGGTTTCCACAGTTTAGGCACATCAGGGGCTTTCCAAATGCAACGTGGCGTCTTATCTCAATTCCAGCCAATTCTGCGTTGAAAAAGTTAAACGGTGCTCCTTCCCTTCCAAGCTCTGCCATGTGCCCAAACAGTGGTTTACCCCCACATATGGGGTATCAGCCTACTCAGGACAAATTGCAAAACAACTTTTGGGGTCCAATTTCTCCTGTTACCCTTGATAAAATAAAAAATTGGGGCAAAAATATAATTTTGGTCGAAAAAAATATGATTTTTTTATTTTTATGGCTCTTCGTTATAAACTTCTGTGAAGCATTTGGGGGTTCAAAGTGCTCACCACAAATCTAGATACATTTCTTGGGGGGGTCTAGTTTCCAAAATGGGGTCACTTGTGGGGGGGTTTCAACAGTTTAGGCACATCAGGGGCTCTCCAAACACGACTTGACACCCGCAGACCATTCCATCAAAGCCTGCATTCCAAAACGTCACTACTTCCCTTCCGAGCCCCGATGTGTGCCCATACAGTAGTTTTCTCCCACATATGGGGTATTAGCACACTCAGGACAAATTGGACAACAACTTTTGGGGTCCAATTTCTCCTTTTACCCTTGGGAAAATAAAAAAATTGGGGACTAAAAGATCATGTTTGTGGAAAAAATATGATTTTTGTATTTTCACGCCCGGACGTTGCAAACTTCTGTGAAGCACTTGGGGGTTCAAAGTGCTCACCAGTGTCACCACACATCTAGATAAGTTCCTTGGGGGGTCTATTTTCGAAAAATGGGGCACTTATGGGGGTTTTCCACCGTTTAGGCGCATCAGGGGCTCTCCAAAGGCATCATGACACCCGCAGACCATTCCATCAAAACCTGCATTACAAAATGTCACAACTTCCCTTCCGAGCCCCAATGTGTGCCCATACAATAGTTTTCTCCCACATATGGGATATCATCATACTCAGGACAAATTGGACGACAACTTTTGTGGTCCAATTTCTCCTCTTGCCCTTGGGAAAATAAAAAAAAATTGGGGACTAAAAGATCAAGTTTGTGGAAAAAAAATGATTTTTTTATTTTCACGCCTGGGCGTGGTGATTTGGTTGCCCCCAAATACCTACTGGTGATTGCTCATTGATTATAGTTATGCTGCTACTGCCTTACATGTTGCACTTTTTGGGTTCATATGAGAGCCACTATATATCCAACTACTATAAATAACTATATACAGGTGCTTCTCATAAAATTAGAATATCATCAAAAAGTTAATTTATTTCAGTTCTTCAATACAAAAAGTTAAACATATATTATATAGAGTCATTACAAACAGAGTGCTCTATTTCAAGTGTTTATTTCTGTTAATGTTGATTATGGTTTACAGCCAATGAAAACCCAAAAGTCATTATCTCAGTAAATAAGTATACTTTATAACACCAGCTTAAAAAATGATTATAAAATCCAAAATGTTGTCCTACAGAAATGTATGTTCAGTAAATGCACTCAACACTTGGTCGGGGCTCCTTTTGATCTTGGATTTTCTAATTTTGTGAGAAGCACCTGTATACCGGTACATGGCCTCCTTTCGTCCTGAACTCCTCTCAAGGGCTGTTGTGGTTCCTTGGTCTACAGTCCAAACCTTACTTATTACGGATACAACTGTATTTTCACTTTATGTTCCCCTATGGCACAATCTTAATCTACTGCATCTCATGAATCACTCTGTAGATGGTCTTTGGGCAGTTAGAGTTTTACAATATTTAGGGCAGTTAGTTGAAGAGTCTCAAGTTTTCCCAACTTTTGAGAATGTAAAGGCTAGATTTGAGTGACCTAACTTTGCTTTATTTTAATATCTTTAAATATATCATGCAATTCGGATACAATGTTTCTCCTCCAGGTGAAATGTGAAACTTTGCTGAGAATGCAGAAACTATAGAGACCCTTGACCTGTATGTACGAGCTCTTGCTCTTTTCTTAAGCTAATCCCTTATAGTAGATGGAGGGAGTTGACAGTTTAAAATTAAAAACTAAAGCCTTTAAAAAAAAATGTAAAGATTGATACATGTTTCCCCAACAAGCTAGTGTATATACAGTGGGTACGGAAAGTATTCAGACCCCTTTAAATTTTTCACTCTTTGTTTCATTGCAGCCATTTGGTAAATTCAAAAAAGTTCATTTTTTTCTCATTAATGTGCACTCTGCACCCCATCTTGACTGAAAAAAAAATCAGAAATGTAGAAATGTTTGCAAATTGATTAAAAAAAACCCCTGAAATATCACATGGTCGTAAGTATTCAGACCGTTTGCTCAGTATTGAGTAGAAGCACCCTTTTGAGCTAGTACAGCCATGAGTCGTCTTGGGAATGATGCCACGAGTTTTTTCACAGCTGGATTTGGGGATCCTCTGTCACTCTTCCTTGCAGATCCTCTCCAGTTCCATCAGGTTGGATGGTGAACGTTGGTGGACAGCCATTTTCAGGTCTCTCCAGAGATGCTCAATTGGGTTTAGGTCAGGGCTCTGGCTGAGCCAGTCAAGAATGGTTACTAGAACAACATGGGAAGGGAAGCAAAAGACCAGAAAAAGCCATACACCTGACAAATGCTATTGAGAACTCTGCTATTAGAAGTGGAAAGGAAGAACAAGGACGAAAGAATCTAATTAATAAAAATATTGGAGAAAGAGAAACCAATCACAAACTAAAATGTTTCTATACTAATGCACAAAGCATGGGCAACAAACAAGGAGAATTGGAACTACTAACACAGGAAAAGAAATATGATGTCATTGGAATCACTGAAACTTGGTGGGACAATACACATGATTGGAATACAAGACTAGAAGGATACAACTTATTTGCAAGAAACAGACTTGATAAACGAGGAGGGGGTGTCGCATTGTATGTTAGAAACGCGTATATCTGCACAGAGATTGAAGCTTCAGAGACTGGGAGTTCTGTGGAAACTGTTTGGGTAAGAATACAAGGACAGAACAATGGAAAGGACACCATTGTAGGCATTTACTACAGGCCGCCTGTGCAAGCTGAAGCTATGGATGAACTCTTTATGCATCAAATGGCCAAGTTCTCCAAAAAATATGACATAGTTGTCATGGGAGATTTCAACTATCCAGACATTTGTTGGGAATCTCTCTCAGGCAAAACTAACAGGTCAAGGAAATTCTTATCCTCTCTTGCTGACAACTTTATCTTCCAAAAGGTAAGGGAGAAAACAAGGGGAACTGCTACCTTGGATCTAATCCTTATAAACAGGGAGGAAATGGTTGAGGAGGTAAAAGTGGCTGGGACCCTAGGAGGTAGCGACCATGCTATTTTAGAATTTTGGATAACTAGAGGCGGAAGACCTGTGAAGACTCAGACGTCAAGGTTAGATTTCAGAAAGGCAGATTTTAAGGGATTCAGAAAGAGAATTGGAGGGATCCAATGGCTGGATATCCTTAAAGACAAAAATGTCCAGGAAGGATGGGAAATCTTGAAAAATGAAATTCTCAAAGCACAGTTGTTAACAATTCCGAAAAGAGGGAAGAATAGGAAGCAGTTAAGGAAACCAGGATGGATGAACACAGAACTTAAGCACATGCTAAAAAGGAAGAAAAAAATGTTTATAAAATGGAAAGAGGGAGGCATATCTAAAGAAGAATATAATGCTGTCTGCAGAACCTGCAGGGCACAAATCAGATTACTAAAGCTGAAAATGAATTGAGGCTTGCAAGAGATGTCAAAAGCAATAATAAAGGATTTTGGGGATATGTCAAAAGTAAAAGAAAAGTCAAAGATGCTATAGGATTTTTACAGGATGAAAATGATGAAATGGTAAGACAGGATGTTGAGAAGGCTGAACTTTTAAATTCCTATTTTGCATCTGTTTTCTCTCAGAAAGGAAATGTAACATCAACTGTTATTCACTGTCCTATTAAGGGAATAGAAGAATCCAGGATATCTATAAACAGAAAGATAGTGAGGAAACACTTAGCTAGCCTAAATGAATTCAAGTCTCCAGGTCCAGATGAATTACACCCCAGAGTACTGAAGGAGATAGCAGAAGAAATTTTTGAACCCCTCTCTATAATCTTTGAAAATTCTTGGAGAACAGGAGAAGTGCCAGAAGACTGGAGAAGAGCAAATGTTGTTCCTATCTTCAAAAAGGGGAAGAAGGTGGACCCAGGTAACTATAGGCCGGTGAGTCAGACTTCTATACCAGGAAAGATCTTTGAACAAATTATTAAACAACATGTATGTCAACACCTGGATAAGAATGAAGTGATTAAACAGAGTCAGCACGGGTTTGTAACTAATAAGTCATGTCAGACTAACTTAATTTCCTTCTATGACGGTATCACTGATTGGGTGGATCAAGGAAATGCTGTAGATATAGTATATCTTGACTTCAGCAAAGCATTTGACAAAGTCTCTCATACAATCCTTATTGAAAAAATGAGTAAGTATGGAATGGACAAGGCAACTGTTAGGTGGATTCATAACTGGCTTAGTGATCGGACCCAAAGAGTGGTCGTAAATGGCTGCACATCCAGTTGGAAGAATGTCTCAAGTGGGGTACCACAGGGCTCTGTCCTGGGCCCTGTATTGTTCAACATCTTTATCAACGATTTAGATGAAGGAATTGAGGGTAAACTGATTAAATTTGCTGATGACACAAAGCTAGGAGGGATAGCTAATACTAGAGAAGAGAGAGAGAGGATTCAAAAAGATTTAAATAAACTGGAGAAGTGGGCAGCAACTAACAGAATGGTTTTTAACAGGGAGAAATGCAAAGTACTACATCTGGGCAATAAAAATGGAAAAAGCATATATAGAATGGGAGGAATAGGGCTAAGTGACAGCACATGTGAAAAAGACTTGGGTATACTAATAGATCACAGACTGAATATGAGTCAACAGTGTGATGCAGCAGCAAAAAAGGCAAATGCAATTCTAGGATGTATTAACAGAAGCATACAGTCTAGATCACGTGAAGTCATTATTTCCCTCTACTCCTCTTTGGTCAGACTTCATCTGGAATATTGTGTCCAGTTTTGGGCACCACATTTTAAAAAAGACATCAACAAACTGGAGCAAGTTCAGAAAAGAGCGACCAGAATGGTGACCGGTCTGCAAACCCTGTCTTATGAGGAAAGGTTGCAGGATTTGGGAATGTTTAGTTTGCAAAAGAGAAGACTGAGAGGAGACTTAATAGCTGTCTGCAAATATCTAAAGGGCTGTCACATTGTAGAAGGATCAACTTTATTCTCATTTGCACAAGGAAAGACTAGAAGCAATGGGATGAAACTGAATGGGAGGAGACACAGATTAGATATTAGAAAAAATTTTTTGACAGTTAGAGTGATCAATGAGTGGAACAGGCTGCCACGAGAAGTGGTGAGTTCTCCTTCAATGGAAGTCTTCAAACAGAGGCTGGACAGACATCTGACTGGGATGATTTAGCGAATCCTGCTTTGAGCAGGGGGTTGGACCAGATGGCCCAGGAGGTCCCTTCCAACTCTACGATTCTATGATTCTATGATTCTATTCTGAAGCCACTCCTTTGTTATTTTAGCTGTGTGCTTAGGGTTATTGTCTTATTGTGTCTTATTGGAAGTCTGAGGTCCAGAGCCCTCTGGAAGAGGTTTTCATCCATGATATCTCTGTACTTGGCCGCATTCATGTTTCCTTCAATTACAACCAGTTGTCCTGTCCCTGCAGCTGAAAAACACCCACATAACATGATGCTACCACCACCATGTTTCACTGTTGGGATTGTATTGGGCAGGTGATGAGCAGTGCTTGGTTTTCTCCACACATACTGCTTAGAATTATCACCAAAAAGTTCTATCTTCATCTCATCAAACCAGAGAATCTTATTTCTCATAGTCTGGGGGTCCTTCATGTGTTTTTTTAGCAAACTCTATGTGGGCTTTCATATGTCTTGCACTGAGGAGAGCCTTCTGTCAGGCCACTCTGCCATAAAGGCCCGACAGGTGGATGGCTGCAGTGATAGTTGACTTTGTGGAACTTTCTCCCATCTCCCTACTGCATCTGTGTAGCTCAGCCACAGTGATCTTGGGGGTTCTTCTTTACCTCTCTAACCAAGGCTCTTCTCCCACGATTGCTCAGTTTGGTTGGATGGCCAGGTCTAGGAAGACTTCTGGTGGTCCCAAACATCTTCCATTTAAGGATTATGGAGGCCACTGTGCTCTTAGGAATCTTGAGTACTACTTAAATTCTTTTTGTAACCTTTTGTAACCTTGGCCAGATCTGTGCCTTGCCACAATTCTGTCTCTGAGCTCCTTGGCCAGTTACTTTGACATCATGATTCTCATTTGGTCTGACATGCAGTGTGAGCTGTGAGGTCTTATATAGACAGGTGTGTGCCTTTACAAATAAAGTCCTATCAGTTTAATTAAACACATCTGGACTCCAATGAAGGATTAGAACCATCTCAATATGAGTGTCTGAGCAAAGGGTCTGAATACTTATGACCATGTGATATTTCAGTTTTTCTTTTTTAATAAATGGAAAAATTCCTAGATTTCTGTTTTTTTTTCAGTCAAGATGGGGTGCAGAGAGTACATTAATGAGAAAAAAAAATGAACTTTTTTGAATTTGCCAAATGGCTGCTATGAAACAAAGAGTGAAAAATTTAAAGGGATCTGAATACTTTCCGTACCCATTGCATCTATGTGTTCGCTGTGTAACATCCACCCTTCTGCATATCTTACATCCCTGTCAATGAAACTTCACTTTGTCCACTTTGACAAAAAAGTGCAGCCGACCATTAATCTTGGGGAGATTTTACGTCAGCAGTCAATCTATATTCTCATCAGAAAACATATTGATTGGGATGTCACAGCCAAAAGGCCATCAGTGTCAGCTCTTAGCTTGGCATTGTGCTCCAATGTATTTACTGCTTCAGAGATTAAATTATATATGATATTTCTATCTAGAATTCGGGTACCGTTACACTTAGCGATGCACCAGCGATCCCGACAACAATATGGATCGCTGGTGCATCGCTAAGTGGTCGCTAGTGAGCTGCCACACAGGCAGATCTCACCAGTGACATAGCAGGGGTCGGGGGTCGTTACTTACCTGTCAGACGCGGCGATCCTGATGTCCTCCTGCCCGCGTCCACGCGTCGCTCGTCGGCGCCACAGGAAGCCCAGCAGGAAGCGCCCGACGAGAAATGGTCCAGGACGTTCTCGCGCGATCAGCGATAGCCAGCAGGGGAGCCGGTTGGAGGTAAGTATCACATGTACCGATATCGCTAGCAATATCGCTGCAACGTCACAAAATCGGTGACGTTACAGCGATATTGCTAGCGATATCGCAATGTGTAACGGGCCCCTTAAAGACAGGGACAATTCTATTTATTGTAATACTTCCAACTGGGATGATTAACACTCTCTCTAGGCAGGGGGAATGTTCCAAGAGGACATTTCATTAACCCGATTGAAGATCTGGACTAATGTATTGTAAATGAGGCTCAGTCTGAGACTCTCAAGGTCACATCAAACAAAGCAAAATCACTAGCGTGCAGTCAGATCCTTTCATTCAGAGATTGTGAATTATACAATATAAAATGTCTAGTGCTGCTGAAAAGTTGGGCAGACTTTGAAGATAGATACCACAGGATAAGGTGCAGTTGTGGACTATATTTGCAAACTTTTGGGAAGTGAGAAATCTGGGAAACTTGGGAGTATTGATTTATTAAATGCCCCAACTGTATCTATAAGGCACACACCACTAAATCATTCGAATTGCAAGTAAGGGAAATAACCCCATTAATGACTTTGCTGTCATCACGTCCTTACTAGACAGTTCAAGTACATCAGTCTTTAACTTGCAAGTACATCAGTCTTTAACAGCAGTATTGGGCACAGCACCCTCCGGTTCTTGTTCCATCAACACAGTACATTTAAAAAATTTGCTTATGTTCTGCTCGGACAATCTCTACTTTAACAGGTCCTGACCAACAAAAAAGAGGACTTAGAAATCCCCCAAACATTTTAAAATTCACAGAAAAAGGCAGAGATGCCCAGGACTACAAAGAAATGCACTATCAGGTTGCAGTGGACCCCATTAAAGATGGCAGCAACACAGGTGCAGCAGTACCGATTAAACAATCACTTTACCAATCCATGGAGGGGGTGATTGTTTCATATATTAGTGCACAAAAGATAATAACCTGTATGCGGCGTTATTCACATACATGTGATGCAGAGCATCTGGCTTACAGCCTATTAGTAACACCCATACAGGTGGGCTGCCCAGTGCTAACCAAAATGGATCCTGTGTGAACAGAGGCCACAGTTTCCAGAGCCATCTGGGCCCAACTGCACCCTGAAAAATAGATAAGTAAAGTGCAAAAAAACATATCAGTATATGTGAAGTATTAGATGATATTAAGGCCAAAATATGGATGCTTGCAACCCACGTCAAGGGTCCCCACGTTTGCAAGTCCTAACAGTAAACATCAAAACAAAGCTCACCGACACAAAAAAGGACTTAGAAATCCCCCCAAAATTTTAAAAATCACAGAAAAAAGGCAGAGATGCTTATTTGCCCAGGCCTCTAAACAAATGCAGAGTGCAGTGGACCCGATTAAAGATGGTGCTGTTAACCCTAGGGATTCCCCATCCCGGCACCGCAGTATTCCCAAGATCCGCTACATTTTCCTCACAGGGATGCATATCCATCTTCCACTGTATGGAAGGGATGTTGATGCTTTCTATTGCCTCATCTTGAGCCTTAGGCTCTGTACTTTCAGCCCACTGCCATTGTCCTGCTGGAAGACCCATGACCTCTGAGGGAGACCCAGCTTTCTCACACTGGGCCCTACATTATGCTGCAAAATTTGTTGGTAGTCTTCAGACTTCATAATGCCATGCACACAGTCAAGCAGTCCAGTGCCAGAGGCAGCAAAGCAACCCCAAAACATCAGGGAACCTCCGCCATGTTTGACTGTAGGGACCGTGTTTTTTTCTTTGAATGCCTCTTTTTTTCTCCTGTAAACTCTATGTAGATGCCTTTGCCCAAAAAGCTCTACTTTTGTCTCATCTGACCAGAGAACATTCTTCCAAAACGTTTTAGGCTTTTTCAGGTAAGTTTTGGCAAACTCCAGCCTGGCTTTTTTATGTCTCGGGGTAAGAAGTGGGGTCTTCCTGGGTCTCCTACCATACAGTCCCTTTTCATTCAGACGCCGACGGATAGTACGGGTAGACACTGTTGTACCCTCGGACTGCAGGCCAGCTTGAACTTGTTTGGATGCTAGTCGAGGTTCTTTATCCAACATCCGCACAATCTTGCATTGAAATCTCTTGTCAATTTTTCTTTTCCGTCCACATCTAGGGAGGTTAGCCACAGTGCCATGTGCTTTAAACTTCTTGATGACACTGCGCACGGTAGACACAGGAACATTCAGGTCTTTGGAGATGGACTTGTAGCCTTGAGATTGCTTATGCTTCCTCACAATTTGGTTTCTCAAGTCCTCAGACAGTTCTTTGGTCTTCTTTCTTTTCTCCATGCTCAATGTGGTACACACAAGGACACAGGACAGAGGTTGAGTCAACTTTAATCCATGTCAAGTGGCTGCAAGTGTGATTTAGTTATTGCGAACACCTGTTAGGTGCCACAGGTAAGTTACAGGTGCTGTTAATTACACAAATTAGAGAAGCATCACATGATTTTTCGAACAGTGCCAATACTTTTGTCCACCCTCTTTTTTATGTTTGGTGTGGAATTATATCCAATTTGGCTTTAGGACAATTCTTTTTGTGTTTTTTTCATTTAAGACAAATTAAATGAAGATAATAATACCAAAGAATTTGTGTTTGCAATCATTTTCAGGAAGAAACTGAGTATTATCTGACAGAATTGCAGGGGTGTCAATACTTTTGGCCACAACTGTATCTACAGCATTCTGTAATGCTGTAGCTAAGCTCCCGATGTAACCTGAAAGATAAGAAAAAAGAGTTAGATTATACTCACCTTGGCATTCAGTCCGGTCCGATGGGTGTCGCTGTAAGGAGGTGAGGGATTATCCCTGTAAATACTGTTATTACGTATTAACTGTGTTCCTTACATGTCTGTGTAGAGCAGGGGTCCTCAAACTTATTAAACGGGGCCAGATCACGGTCCCTCGGATCACTGGAGGGCCGGAATATAGTTTGAAAAGTATTAGAACCAAATTCATATGCACACTGCACATATCTTATTTAGAAATAATAAAACAAAATAGGAACAAATACAATATTAAAAATGAAGAAGTAGTTAAATCATCAAACTTACCGATTTTTTTGGGGTTCTTCGAATATCCTACACTTCGAGTCAGTTTTTTCTCTTTCTTGAGATCATTGTTTCCTAGGGATTCAAAATTGCTATTAGTAAAATACCAACATATATACAGCGCTACAAAATCAATATACCAGCAATAAAATTTCCCACACAGAAACATACAGACTGCATTGCCCATCAATGCGGCCTGATCAGCGCCCATCAAAGCGGCCTGATCAGCGCCCATGAATGCGGCCTGATCAGCGCCCATCAATGTGGCCTGATCAGTGCCCATCGATGCAGCCTGATCAGTGCACATCAATGCAGCCTCACCAGTGCCCATATTGATGGAATCCACTTTTACCACAGGCTCAGACTAGTGTGGTGCAAGAATCCCCAATAGGCAGCATTGGTCCCTAAAAGGCAGGTAAATGTCCCCAATAAGCAGCACAGGTCCCCAATAGGCAGGTAAATGTCCCCAATAGGCAGCACAGTTCCCCAAAAGGCAGGAAAATGTGGTCAATATGTAGCACAGTTCCCCAAAAGGCAGCACAGTTCCCCAATAGGCAGCACAGTCCCCAATAGGCATCACAGTCCCCAATAGGCAGGTACAGATCCCCAATAGGTAGCACAGATCCCCAATAGGCAACACAGGTCCCTAATAGGCAGGTAAATGTCCCCAATAGGTAGCACAGGTCCCCATTAGGCAGCACAGGTTCCCAATAGGCAGCACAGTTCCCCAATAGGCAGCACAGTTCCCCAATAGGCAGCACAGGTCCCCAATAGGCAGGAAAATGTGCTCAATATGTAGCACAGGTCCCCAATAGGCAGCACAGGTCACCAATAGGCAGCACAGGTCGCCAATAGGCAGCACAGGTCCCCAATAGGCAGGTACAGGTCCCCAATAGGCAGGTACAGGTCCCCAATAGGCAGCACAGGTCCCTAATAGGCAGGTAAAGGTCCCCAATAGGTAGCACAGGTCCCTAATAGGCAGGTAAATGTCCCCTACAGGTTGAACAGGTCCCCAAAAGGTAGCACAGATCCCCAATAGGCATGTAAATGTCCCCAGTTGGTAGCACAGGTCCCAAATAGGCAGGAACATGTCCCCAATACGTAGCACAGGTCCCGAAAAGGTAGCACAGGTCCCCAGTAGGCAGCACAGGTCCCAAATAGGCAGGAACATGTCCCCAATACGTAGCACAGGTCCCCAAAAGGTAGCACAGGTCCCCAGTACGCAGCACAGGTCCCAAATAGGCAGGAACATGTCCCCAATACGTAGCACAGGTCCCCAAAAGGTAGCACAGGTCCCCAGTAGGCAGCACATGTCCCAAATAGGCAGGAACATGTCCCCTATACGTACTGTAACAGGTCCCCAAAAGGTAGCACAGGTCCCCAGTAGGTAGCACAGGTCCCAAATAGGCAGGAACATGTCCCCAATACGCAGCACAGGTCCCCAAAAGGCAGCACAGGTCCCCATTATGCAGCACAGGTCCCCAATAGGACCCGGAGTTAAAAAGAAAAAAAAAAAACAGTACTCACCTATGTCTCCTGCTGCTCTGAAGAGGCGCCCGCTCACCTCCGTCTTCTTCCAGCACAGGCGGCGTGACTTCATCAGGCCGCGTGATGATAATCATGTCGGCTGTGTGGTCTCTGCTGCATACTGAGGGCTGCGCAACGCCTTTCCTCAGCGCCTCGTCCCGCCCGCGATTACAGGGCCCGTCGGCCCTGTAATCAGTGCAGTTTAATGTCGGCCTGGCCAGGGGCCGGATAAAAGTGCTTCGCGGGCCGCATGTGGCCCGTGGGCCGTAGTTTGAGGACCCATGGTGTAGAGTATATATGTCATGTGTGTGTATGTGTGGCTGCATGACAATACTTAGAGTTAGTTGTAGTATTAGAAAAGGGCCACTAGATGGGGGCACTGAGCTCAACTAGTGAGAAGACTGTTAGAAGAGTTAACTGAGAGGAGTGGCTAGACAGGAGGAAAAGGAAATGGTTTTCCCTCCATGAGTCAGTTGAGCCGGGGGGTAGCTATACTGGACAGGAGTCAAGCACAGCAAATGCCTACAGCAGTAGCCAGTACGTAGTGGTACTGGAGGTTCTGCAGTTAGAGACTGGGAATTGCAGGACTAGGGAGACCGAAGGAGTCTCAGTGTTCAAGTCAGCTAGCAAGGAAGAGCTGAAGTGACAACCAAGCCAGTCTATTGTATCCAGCCCGTGGGAGAGCCCCCTGTGGAAGTAGCAGCTGGAGTACGGGAGCTTTGTGAAGAGTCTAGTGAGCTGCGAACCTAGGACACGAACAGGAGCAACAGTGCCGTAAAGGGGTGAGCTGTAACGGATAAGTCAGGTACCTTCGTGGGCTGAAGTCGGGCTCAGGAAGAAGGGAAGTAGTTCCTGTCATGATCCAGGACGGGGTTTCGCTTTGGCCTGTCCTGGTCAGACAGGGGATTAATTGTTTCTACCTCTTTCTGGCAGAGGGTGGCTATTTAATGCTCACTGTACCTGGGTCCGGTGTCAGTTATACTCCTGCCCTCGGCTGAGTTAGTTGACCTCTTGTGTACGTGTGCCTTGTGCCTGATAACTTGTTGCTTGTTTGGTTTTGATCCGGTTCTGTCCCTGTTACGAGTTTTGCCTGTCCCTCTTGTACCGCACCGCCCTCTCATGTATGACTCTCTGCTTGTGACTTGACTATTCTCTGCTCATCCCTTTTGTACCGCACCGCCCTCTCGTGTATGACCTCTGCTTGTCTGACCTGCGTTTTCCTCTCCTCTACTACAGTATTCCTGCAGTAGGTACATTACATCATCTTCAGTAGTAGGACGCTAAGCCCCGCCCCCTGCAGTCACATGATCGTAGGTCCTGGTACTCCTAACTATTTTCCATGCCTCAGGTCCTGTCTGCTTAAACCTTCACTACCGTATTGGGCCCCATGCTCTCCCGCATTGTGGGTAAGTCACCCTGCTCAGCCGTGGCAGTTGCCGATGCTGACAGGATCCTGACAGATCCGTGTTCACCGTGCTCCGGGTGACGTGTCAACTTTTCTGTGTGGTTCATACGTGTGAAGTGAAGGAAGTAGTAACGTACTGCTGTAGATGATGTATTGCTGTTATCGAGTAAAGAGTCTGGTAGCCATTGTGGATATGCTGTGCCCTGAAGAGAATAAAGCTAAGTTGTTAAAGTTGTTTCCAGCCTCTGTCTGCAGTCATTTGAGTCCCCAGAGTGAACAGCATACGGGTGATGAAACAGCCTCCAGCACAGTGAGTACTGGAACAACCGCAGAAGCTTCCCCCGGCGGCCATGGTATTACATTGCCATCCCATCCGGCGCCTCCCATCTTCTAATGGTAACGGGAGAGGTCCGGCGCCTGCGCACTGCAGTATTCTGCTCTGCCCTCAACAGGGCAGAGCAGTGTGCCTGCACAGGAGCCACGACAGGCAGCAAAGAAGAAGACGTCACCGTTAGAAGAAGGGAGGCGCCCAACTGCAACACCCATCGGAGCAAGACTGGACCACCCTCCCTGGTGAGTATAATATAACTCCTTTTTCTTATCATTCAGGTTACATTGGGGGGCTTATCTACAGCATTACAGAATGCTGTAGATAAGCCCCTGTTGTCGGTGCCGGCAGCTGATAGGCGAAAAATGGGGTGACAGATTCCCTTTAAACTGATGAGCAAGCAAATCTCCTACAAGTCTACAAAAAAATATTTTTTTGATCATTGCAGGAGAGTTTGTACTTTTCTGAATCATCTTTTTGTCTTGATTTAAAAAAATGTATATAGTTTTTATGTAGCGCATATAGTTTCCATGGAGCAACATCATTATTATTATAAGGTATAGGAAATATACTGGCGACATTAAGAAAACAGTAATCTACATGTTACAGAACCACTCGGCACCCAGAATATGTTGTGCAGTTATATGTATGCATAATAGGTTCCATGTGAGATGCATGTCCCTAATGTATCAGCAGTGTCCGCCCTCCCCCTACCTTTGTAATTCCCACAGTAAACATACGCAGGCTCCGGCTACCTGCTGCTTTTGCCGGTCAGCCAGCCTTTGGAAGGTCGCCGGGACATTCTTCATCCCGAATGGCATAACTCGAAACTCGAATAAGCCGAACGGGGTGACAAATGCCGACGTGGGAAGAGCATCTAAATCACCTAGAGACAGTATTGGACAGGATCCACCAGGCCAGAATCACCCTGAACCCAAACAAGTGTCACGTGGGCAAAGCCGAGGTTCAGTATTTAGGGCATTGGGTGGGAAGTGGGAAACAACGACCAGAACCAGCCAAGATTGAGGCCATAGCCAAGTGGCCCATCCCATGTACTAAAACCCAGGTCATGGTGTTTCTAGGGACAGCGGGGTATTACAGGAAATTCGTTCCCAATTACAGCAGCGCAGCCAAGCCCCTCACTGATTTGACCCATAAGAACCAACCCTACCAGGTAACCTGGACCTCAGAGTGTGAAGAAGCCTTCTGCCAACTAAAGGACGCCCTCACCAATACCCCTGTATTGGCCGCACCCGATCCAACTAAACGTTTCCTGGTTCACACAGACGCTTCTATGTTTGGATTGGGGGCAGTACTGAGCCAAGTCAGGCCGCATGGCCAAGAACACCCGGTAGCTTACCTGAGTTGGAAACTACTGCCCCGTGAAGTAAGCTATGCGGCCATCGAGAAGGAGTGCCTGGCGGTAGTATGGGCACTCAAGAAGTTGCAACCATATTTGTATGGACGACAGTTTTCCCTCCTAACAGACCATAATCCCCTAGTCTGGCTTAATCGGGTCTCCGGAGACAACGCCAGATTGCTGCGGTGGAGTTTAGCCCTACAACCTCTGGACTTCACCATCCACCACAGACCCGGCAAACAAAATGGTAACGCCGATGGACTAAGTCGACAAACGGAACTTGTACCAATTCCATACACTTTGGTCATCCCCAAACCGATCCGTTGAGGATCAGATTGTGTATGCCGATCGCGTCGCTGAAAAGGGGGAGCCGTGTTACGTGTTACAGAACCACTCAGCACCCAGAATATGTTGTGCAGTTATATGTATGTATAATAGGTTCCATGGGAGATGCATGTCCCTAATGCATCAGTTCACAGGCTGCGCCCCTGGGCAGAGGGGACACGATATTCCCCTTTTGTCCACCCTCCCCCCACCTTTGTAATTCCCACAGTAAACATCAGCAGGCTCCAGCCACCTGCGGCTTTTGTAATGCATGTCTGGCCTGCCACTTTTCTATTGGCCTGCCCTCTGTATCTGTGTGATATATTCTGTGTCCTGTGAGTAAAGTGTTGTCAGACTGGAAATACGTGGAGAAGC
Organism: Dendrobates tinctorius; assembly: GCF_039654945.1. Taxonomy (NCBI): domain Eukaryota; kingdom Metazoa; phylum Chordata; class Amphibia; order Anura; family Dendrobatidae; genus Dendrobates; species Dendrobates tinctorius. Next base: position 6,082,964 of record NW_027361993.1, read on the forward strand.
AGTGATCTTTTATATGCGCCCATGTAACCAAGGAATTCCAACCAGCGTCATTCATTCAGACTCCAGCCAACACAGAGCGGACCTCCGAAAACACGGGGTGGTACTGAAAGAGGTACCCCAGCTTGGTAGACCCCGTTACACTCGTGTTACGTGTTACAGAACCACTCAGCAAACAGAATATGTTGTGCAGTTATATGTATGTATAATAGGTTCAATGGGAGATGCATGTCCCTAATGCATCAGTTCACAGGCTGCGCCCCTGGGCAGAGCGGACACGATATTCCCCTTTTGTGCCTTCCCATGATATCCCTCTAATGAAGGATCCTCAAGTAACTCCCTCTTAAATTCATCTGGGGTGGCCCAAGAAATGTGTCTGGCTATGGGAATACGTGCAGGGCTGGGATGTCTTACCTGGGCCTCCTCTGAGTGTGATTCCACCTCCGCAGCTCGAGCTTGTCTCCGGGTGGTCACAGGATAGGTCTCAGCCAGAGGGGCCACCGAGAATGCAGACAACATGGGCCCCAAGTCATTTCCCAGCAAGACGTCTGCAGGCAAATCCTCCATCAAGCCGACCTCAACAAGGCCATCCCCGACTCCCCAGTTCAGGTGAATCCTGGCAGTGGGTATTCAATGTATAGCTCCCCCTGCTACAAGGACTGCCACTGTCCGGTCCGTCTTCTCTTGGTCCCTGACGAGACAAGGCTTCACAAGGGTCAAAGTTGCCCCGGAATCTCTTAGTCCATGCATACGTTTCCCATTAACCCACATGACCTGTCGATGCTGTTGTCGATTATCTGCCCAGGCTGCCTGCACGGGGTCTACTTCATGCAGCACTTCCTCCATCTCTTCCACCCCTTGGTTAGTCGTAGCCCCAATGCCGGATCAGCTTCGCCTTGGTAGCAGTGTACAGCAGCCCGGATGAAGGTAGCTGTTCCCGCCTTTGGCCACTGGGTATGCTGAGTCCGGTTGGGGCATTGTCTTTGCAGGTGGCCCAGCTGACGGCAGGTGTGGCATCGCGCCCCAGGGGGACTGTGGTAGGCCGGGTTTCTAGCTGGTCCCCCTACAATCTTCGGTGGTTTGGGGCCCTCCAGGTCCATAGGCGGGCCCCTAGTGACCACCTTTGATCAGGAGAACTGCGGCCTCCTGGCATCATGATGTTCATCAGCCAGACGAGCGGCTTCCTCAAGAGTCATTGGCCGCCTGTCCCGAAGCCATTCCTGTGTCTCGGGTTTAGTCCATTAAAGAATCATTCTAACAGGAAGAGCTGGAGGACGTCCTCCTTAGTGGTTGCTTGGCTCCCTTGTACCCACTGTAGCAGTGACCGTCGTAATTTACAGGCCCATTCAGCGTGGGTATCGGTTACGCGTTTTATAAGTCTGTGGAACTTTTGGCGGTAGGCCTCTGGTGTCAGCGCATACCGGGCCAAGACCACTTCTTTGATCCGCTCATAGTCCATACAGTCCTCATCAGGTACCGTGCGATAGGCGTCCCCTGCCCGGCCTGTTAACTTGCTGGCCAGAATGTGAACCCGTTCCTCCGGCTTCACTTGATGAAGGGCACACTGCCGCTCAAAGTCCTGCAGAAAGCCATCAATGTCTTCCTCTGCTTCCCCCAACTGTAGGAAGGCATTATACTGGATCTTTTTGTGGCTTACTGTTGAAGGTACCTGGTCGAAGGCCAGAGCTCCCCCTGCTCGCTGGCTCTCCTCCGCTCTGCCATCTCCATCTTGGCCAGCTCCACTTTGGTCCGCTCTGCCATCTCCATCTTGGCTAGCTCTATCCTGGTCCGCACGGCCATCTTTTCCTTCAGATCAGTACGCACATCAGCCATCACCTGTCGTATGATCTCTACTGCAGGGTTTAGGCCATAGAACGCCAGTCTGTTCTTTACCTCCCTCTGGAATTCAGTCTCCACCACGTTCACATTGGGGGGTGCTGCACTGTCGTGTTCCATGATGGCTGCTATCAAATCCGCTTATATGTTGTGCAGTTATATGTATTATGTATGTATAATAGGTTCCATGTGAGATGCATGTCCCTAATGTATCTCACATGGAACCTATTATACATACGGTACATATAACTGCACAACATATTCTGGGTGCTGAGTGGTTCTGTAACACTACATATCAGAAAAAAATGCTTCACATTGCAAAACAGCTTTTATTGAACCAAAATAATTTCACATGCAAAATAGAAACCAAAATATGAGCAGAAATTAAAAGTGCTTGACATTAGACTGTCGTTGATACGATTTTTCAGGGTTGTCCATATGTAACATCCAATAGTAATCTGCCATCATTGAGATCATTTAATTCATGTTGAGTAAAGCGTTCTGGCTGCTTGGCTGCTCCATCAGGTACATGCTCATCTTGACTTGAGGTCTCTATGTCTTCGCCAGTAGCTTCAGCTCCATAGTTTTCATATTCTACTTCCTTTTCATCCAATCCAGTGGTACAGGAAATGGCAAGGTACCATCATGTGATACTGGCCTAATCGCAGATTCAAGTTCAGGGTAATTAATCTTATGTTTTTTCTTTGTAAAAAAGTCCTTCAGTATGACAAAACAAAAGTAGCAGTCATCACTATTATTTTTGGGCTTTCTCCAAATCATGAGAACAGCAAATGGCATAACCACTTTTCTCATAGTCAACCAGTCACCAAGCCCATTTGAACAACTTGAGCATATCACATGAGGGGCCCAGCTTTTGTCTTGATCACCAAATCGACACTTAAAGTACATCTGGTACATCTTTTCTATATCATGAGTGATTGAACATATTTGGCCTTTTGGTGTAAAAGAACCACACACATAGCAGAATCTGTTTGGATGATTGATACACTGTCGGGGCATTTTTCTCCTTTAAATCAGATCAAACAGGTAGAGTTAGTTCAGTTCAATGTTGGTGACAAACTAAAAAAAAAATGCAATGAGCCGACCGACTATATGTAGATATTTCCCCAGAGATGACAGAGGCAGCTTGTATTTAGAGCTGATTTTACTGGAGGTAATCTGGTAGATAACTATATATGGTTGTGAGGTAAACGGGTCAGCCTATTCCGTACAGATGGACATTTGCAGACAGCCAGTTTCTCACTGTGATATTGTCTGCTTTCAGGTTCACTCTCTGTGGAAACCCTCACTCAGTTACACCTCATTTACAGTGGCTGAGCTGTTTTCTTCCCTCTGAGGTGACTTGCACTACCAGAAATGCAGTGAAAATCCTCTCACAATGGCAGTTGTCCACTAGCTTCCTTTCTATCTCCCTGTGGCAGGGCTCAGATACCAATAGAGACCTGTCTCCTGTCAGTCTCGCATACCAGCAGGGGTGGGATTCAAATTTTTAACAACAGGTTCTGTGTTTATGTGTAGGAAAACCACACCCATTTTTAAGCCACACCCATTTTAAAGCCACACCTTTTCCTCAAACATATACAAGTAGGGGCGCAGTCAAACAGTTGAAAAAAAATAAATTGGAATGAGATCCGAACAGTTCAGATTCTGGCCAGCGGCTCTCCTGACCCGAGTGTGACAGCTGCATATATTTCTATGCAGCTGTCTCACTTGACTGACCGGCTGGCCAGGCTGTGCACTACATTCTGATATTAGCAGTTCCCATCAAACACCAGATCACACATATAACCAGCAGCTTTGGTTCTGGCCAAAATAATTTTGAAGCTGATACCACAACACGGGAGACTCTTTCAGCTGGGCCCTACTCTACTCTAAATTATTAAAAGTAAATATATATTTATGTATTTTTCTTTAAGGGAATGAGTCACATACATTTACATTTTTTTTTAAACAACTATTAATACCACATACAAGGGACAAATATCGTCACACCATAACCAGACCACATATTACCACCACATAGTCACCGAATAATACCACATACACTGAACAAATAACGCCGCACCATGGCCAGACCACATATTACCACCACATAGTGACTGAATAATACCACATACAAGGAACAAATACCGCCACACCATGGCAAGACCACATATAACCACCACAGAGTGACTGAATAATACCACATACAAGGAACAAATACTGCCACACCATGGCTAGACCACATATTACCACCACATAGTCACAGAATAATACCGCATACAAGGAACAAATACAGCCACACCATGGCCAGACCACATATTACCACCACATAGTGACTGAATAATACCACATACAAGGAACAAATGCCACCACACCATGGTCAGACCACATATAACCACCACAGAGTGACTGAATAATACCACATACAAGGAACAAATGCCACCACACCATGGTCAGACCACATATAACCACCACAGAGTGACTGAATAATACCACATACAAGGAACAAATGCCACCACACCATGGTCAGACCACATATAACCACCACAGAGTGACTGAATAATACCACATACAAGGAACAAATACTGCCACACCATGGCTAGACCACATATAACCACCACAGAGTGACTGAATAATACCACATACAAGGAACAAATACCGCCACACCATGGCCAGACCACATATTACCACCACATAGTGACTGAATAATACCACATACAAGGAACAAATAGCGCCACACCATGACCAGACCACATATTACCACCACATAGTCACCGAATAATACCACATACTGTACAACGAACAAATAACGCCGCACCATGACCAGACCACATATTACCACCACATAGTCACTGAATAATACCACATACAAGAAACAAATACCGCCACACCATGGCCAGACCACATATTACCCCCACATAGTGACTGAATAATAACACATACAAGGAACAAATAGCGCCACACCATGACCAGACCACATATTACCACCAGATAGTGACTGAATACTACAACACTGATCATTAAGTGCAATTGTATACAGGAACTCTGTATTTACTGTCAGTGTACAGTTAACACACTGACTCACCAGTGACGTCTCTAGCTGAAGTCCTTCTTTGCTTTTCTTTTTCATCCAGCACAGACCGCCATCACTTCTTCCAGCCAGGACTCGTCTCTGCATGAAATGACACAGTTACCTAGAGCACGGCTTCCAGAGCACATTCCCCACTTTTTCCCTTTCTTCTACACTACACATCTGAATACAGATGTGCACCCACCATTCATATATAATTGGTTATTATGCAATCCACCATTCCAAATATAAATTATAATCCACCACTGTGCACCCACTAACTATAAATGCCACTTTCCCCATTTAATATATAAATTAGCACCTGTACTCTTTCCCCAGTTCATTACCAGGCACTTCAACCTCAACGCCCCCCCAATATGTACCTCCCGCTCTAACCCTAACCCCGATTCATTATATTTACATGCCCCTCCCACCTCAATTCATTGTCATGTCTTTCTCTCCCACCCTCTATTCATTATCAACTGCTCTACCCCATATTCAATACATCACTTACTCCCCACACTCAAAATTCTTTATTTGTTCTCCAGATAGATCATTTGCTTTGCTCTCCTCACTCTCCCTACCTTCAGTTAAATTGCTGTGCCCCGTCACTCACTGAATTCATCATTTGCAGTCCCCAGTCCTCTCCCCCACATCATCATTTGCAGTCTCCCCACTTTAATTTGAAGTCCCCTTACTTCATCTGTTGCAGTCCCCTATCACCCCTCACTTCATCTGCAGTGACCCTTCATCATTTGAAGCCCCCTATCCCCCTTCCATTTAATCATGTGCAGGCTCTCTTACTCCCCCACTTCATCATGTGCAGTCTCCTTTACCCCCCCACTTCATCATGTGCAGCCCCACTCCCCCATCATCATGTGCAGTCACTCTATCATGTGCAGTCCCCTTTACCCAATTCATGTGCCGTCCCCCTTACCCCCATATTCATCCTGTGCAGTCCCCCCCTTACCCCCCACTTCATCCTGTGCAGTCACCCTTACCCCCACTTCATGTGCAGTCCCCCTTCATCATGTGCAATCCCCCTTACCCCATCATCATGTGCAGCCCCACTCCATCATGTATAGCCCCACTCTCCCTTCATCATGTGCAGCCCCATTAACCTAACTCCATCATGTACAGCCCCATTCCATCATGTACAGCCCCATTCCATCATGTACAGCCCCACTCCCCCCACTTCATCATGTATAGCCCCACTCCCCCTCCATCATGTGCAGCCCCACTCCATCATGTCCAGCCCCACTCCATGTCCAGCTCCACTCCCCCCTTTCCATCATGTACAGCCCCCGCACCCCCCTCCATCATGTACAGCCCCCACACCCCCTCCATCATGTACAGCCTCAATCACCCCCCTCCATCATATGCAGCCCCATTCACCCTCTCCATCATGTGCAGCCCCATTCACCCCCCTCCATCATGTACAGCCCCCGCACCCCCCTCCATCATATGCAGCTCCATTCACCCCCCTCCATCATGTGCAGCCCCATTCACCCCCCTCCATCATGTACAGCCCCATTCACCCCCCTCCATCATGTACAGCCCCCACACCCCCTCCATCATGTACAGCCTCATTCACCCCCCTCCATCATATGCAGCCCCATTCACCCCCTCCATCATGTGCAGCCCCATTCACCCCCCTCCATCATGTACAGCCCCCGCACCCCCCTCCATCATGTACAGCCCCCGCACCCCTTCCATCATGTACAGCCTCATTCACCCCCCTCCATCATGTACAGCCCCCACACCCCCTCCATCATGTACAGCCTCATTCACCCCCCTCCATCATATGCATCCCCATTCACCCTCTCCATCATGTGCAGCCCCATTCACCCCCCTCCATCATGTACAGCCCCATTCACCCCCCTCCATCATGTAAAGCCCCCACACCCTCTCCATCATGTACAGCCTCATTCACCCCCTCCATCATGTGCAGCCCCATTCACCCCCCTCCATCATGTACAGCCCCCGCACCCCCCTCCATCATGTACAACCCCCGCATCCCCTCCATCATATACAGCCCCCACACCCCCCTCCATCATATGCAGCCCCATTCACCCCCCCTCCATCATGTGCAGCCCCATTCACCCCCCTCCATCATGTGCAGCCCCATTCACCCCCCTCCATCATGTGCAGCCCCATTCACCCCCTTCCATCATGTACAGCCCCATTCACCCCCTCCATCATGTACAGCCCCATTCACCCTCCTACATCATGTACAGCCCCCGCACCCCTCCATCATGTGCAGCCATATTCACCCCCCTCCATTATGTGCAGCCCCATTCACCCCCTTCCATCATGTACAGCCCCCGCACCCCTCTCCATCATGTGCAGCCCCACTCACCCTCCTCCATCATGTGCAGCCATATTCACCCCATCCATCATGTACAGCTGCCCCCTCACCCCCCTCCATCATGTGCAGCCCCATTCACCCTCCCTCCTTCATGTGCAGCCATATTCACCCCCTCCATCATGTACAGATGCCCCATTCACCCTCCTCAATCATGTACAGCTGCCCCAGCACCCCCTCCATCATGTACAGGCTCAGCCCCCACACCCCCCTCCATCATGCACCACCCCATTCACCCCCTTATCATGTACAGCTACCCCATTCACCCCCCTCCATCATGTGCTGCCCCCTCTCCCACTGAATTCATTTAAAAAAAAAATAAAAAAAGTTTCCCATACTTACCTCACAGCCGCTCCCCAGCAGCACCTCTCTGCAGCCAGCGTCCAGGTACATATTGGCGTCTGCACGATGACGTCATCGCGCAGGCCCGACACCTGACCCGGAAGTAGAGAGGGAGCTGCGCAGCTGTCAATGTGACGGCCGTACACAGCTCCCTCACCGCCCAATGCACTGTGACGCTGGAGGCTGTATCTGTGCCGGCCGCGTCACAGAACAGAGGGCACGAGTACCGGATCGCGGCTGTGAATCTCCCCGCTTCGGGGAACCGGCTGCTTTTTTAACAACCGGTTCCACCGAAGCGGGGAGAACGGGCTGAATCCCACCCCTGCATACCAGTCCTTGCTGCCATCACCATCCTTTTCTGGCTGACTCAAATCTTACCGCCTCATAACAGTTAGCTCCTCCTCATAACCTGTGACTTTCTGAGAAGCAGTCATTGGTTGACTGCACAGTCAATACTCCTTCCCATAAAACGCACTAAAACCTTTACTAATGTTGTGAAGAAAGAAAATTCACAATTAAGTAAGACAAAGAAATGTGAATAACATAGGAAAAACAACATACATTGAAAATGCAGAAATGACGTAATAAAAATACTTCTATCTCAGAAACTTTATGTGATAGAGCAAAACTAAGCACATTTTTGGAATCAGCATATCAAACTCCATAAAACAGACATATTACCTTTGCTGATGATTTTACTGTGTTGATCAGTGCAAAAATAAGATCTACGTAACTGGTGCTCCGCGCTGGAAAAAGTTTGCCTCCCTTAGAGCCGTGGACACAGCTCTACGTCCTTAGATCCAACAATCTTTAGTCAGTGATCAGCTCATCACAATCCTCCCCCACTTTATCAGCTCTGCAAGCGCTGGGCTCTAGTTTATGAGATTGACTATCCACCTTCTCCACTTGTTGGGGACAGTCCATCAGCATTTCTTTCAGCAGAGACACGGATGTAAGAGATTTCACCTTTAGTGCAGCGCCGCTCTCCCTGCTGTTCTTCAGTTCGATGGTATGGATCTGCCCCTTACCAATGGAAAAACTCTAGCTCCTTCTCCTGTACATCAGCCGGTAAATTGCCCCCATAAAAACACTGACCCCCCCAGCCATGGAGATGGTCACTTAGCTGCCTGGTAAATGCTGTTCGGGAAGGACAATATCTGGGCTTATCAGGGTGTTATGGATTTACCTGGGTTGGAGTAGTGGTATTGCAACCACTAAGGGCAGCAGCGGCAGTTAGCATAGTCAGGGATAGCCAGGAGTCGGTACACAGGAGTAGCAATGTAATTTTAAGAAGCAGCATGTAGCCTAGTCAGGGCTGCCACTAGGAATTTCAGGGTCCCATACTGGCAACATTTTCGGGGCCCCCTTGAGACTCCACCCAAGCTCCACCCCTCGAACTGTCCACAGTACCACCGCTCTCTCTAGGAAAAACTCCACTTCTCATCAATCACACAGTAACAGTTCCCATCTCCAGATCACACATATTCAGCAGCTCTTGTTTTGGCCAAAAGATTTCTTAAATTTGCCACTACAACTCTTTTGGCCAAGCCCTACTCTACTGTAACCTATTAAACATTTGTTAAAATATCCAATACAACTTAGGTATATTTTTTATTTATTTTTCAATTTTTAAAATTACCAATAATATCACATCCAAAGGGACAAATACCACCGCACCATGTCCAGACCACATATTACCACCACATAGTGACCTATAATACCACATACAAGGAACAAATACAGCCACACCATGACCAGACCACAGGTAATACAGTGATCACCGGTGACATTATGCACAGGACCTCTGTATATAGTGTCAGTGCACAGGTAATACAGTGATCACTGGTGACATTGTGCAAAGGCATTCTGCATATAGTGTATAGTGTCAGTGTACAGGTAACACACTGCCCCCGTGCCTCTCATTCTGCCCCCGTGCCTCTCATTCTGCCCCCGTGTCTCACATTCTGCCCCCATGTCTCACATTCTGCCCCCGGTCCCCTGTGTCTCACATTCTGCCCCCATGTCTCACATTCTGGCCCCGGCCCCCTGTGTCTCACTTTCTGCCCCCATGTCTCACATTCTGCCCCCGTGACTCACATTCTGCACCGGGCCCCCGTGTTTCACATTCTGCCCCTGGCCCCCTGTGTCTCATTCTGCCCCTGACCCCCCGTGTCTCACATTCTGCCCCCATGTCTCACATTCTGCCCCCGGCCCCCCGTGTCTCACATTCTGCACCCAGCCCCCTATCCCCCATTATCTGCACGGCTGCCACACCACCGGAGACCTCAGAGAGAGATAGAGACAGGATACATACCTTACCCTGCTCGCTCGCCGCCGCCTCGTGACTCTGCCTGCCATGTGCGCCTCGCTGTCCAGCCGCCGTCCACCGTCTTCTGCCACCGCTCCCAGTCCCACGTGGCGTGCGCATACCGCTCTGCTCTGGAATGAGGAAGTGGAACAGAGCAGCGTGTGATGTTACGTGAGGGCGGCGCTGGACCATGGTGCACTGGGAGGAGGGGGCGGCAGACAGGCGCTGGGTCATGATTTAATATAAAGTGGCAGTGCTGGAAAAGCAGAGAAGCCTGAACAAAATGTAGGGGGGCCCGAGCGCGGACCGGGCTGCCAGCATGCTCGGGTGGCCGGGCCCCCCTAATCATCGGGCCCCATACACTTGTAAGGATGTAATGCCCTGATGGCGGCCCTGAACGTAGTCAAGGATAGTCAGGGAGTCTGTACACAGGAGCAGCAATGTAGTTTTAAGGAGCAGCACATAGTGTAGTCAGGGATAGTCAGGGGTCGGTACATGGAGCAGCAGTAGAATCTTGAGAATAAGCAGCAGGTGAAAGGAAGCTTGACAAGAAGCTAGTAGCTCAATAATCTCAGAAGGGAGTGCAATGCCAGATTTAAATAGGGTGTTCAATCAGGGTGAAGCCAATCAGGAACTCTGGGTGGAGACAAACAGGAACTCAGGGTGGAGACAATCAGAAACAACACAGGTACAAGTATTTGGGTTAGCACAGAACTGCCCAGTAAGCTGAATAGCTCAGAGGGAAAAGCTGCTGCCTGGTGCACAAGAGCTTCTGGGTTCAAATCCTGACACAGGGTGATGGAAGATCCAGTGTCCCGAAGTCCACGGAGGTCATCGACCTTTGACCGGCTTGAAGTGGGGATGGAAATTGGCTAGTTTAGGCTGGCCAACCCACAGTAGAGTGTGAACAGGATATATCACTCCAATCCTCAATGCCTCTAGTAATCGATCTCCCTGTACCTCCTCCTTGATGTAATTTGTCTCCACTAGGTCACGTTCTGTTACGGTAACAGGCATTGTATTTTCTGCATCACTCATAACTGGCTGCAGGTTTTGTCCTGATGAAGAGATCCTGTGTGATCTCGAAACGCGTTGACTTTTAAACCTGTTTAAATAAATGTTTTAATTTAAATTTTACCGAGATTTCACTGTCAGCAGTGCATGAATGATACATCTGTCTTCCTCTCCATAACGCAATAGCACTTTATAAATAATTTATGTCCCAGTCCTTAAGTGTTGTGCTGGGTACATTGCAATGTACTGACTTGCAAGCCGGACGGAGGTTTCATTGTCTCCACGTCCTCAATTCCAGCCACACATCAGGAGACACCCAGTTCATTTATACAAGTTCAACTTTACTGAACAGTTCAAGTACATCAGTCTTTAACATGCAGTTGCATCAGTCTTTAACATGGAGTATCGGGCACAACATCCTCTGGTTCTTGTTCCATAAACACAGTACATTTCAAGCATTTCATTACGTTCGGCTCAGACTATCCCTACTTTAACAGGTCCTGTTAGTCCTAGGGATTTCTCATCTGGCACCGCAGTATTCCAGAGATACACTACTTTTCCCTCACGTGGTTCCACGTCCATCTTAGACTGTATCGAAGGGTTGTCATTGCTATTCATAGCCTCCGACTTGAGCCTTGGGCTCCGTACTTTCAGCCTACTGCCACTTGAACTTGACTTTGCCACCAAGGAACACTTTTGCTATTAAGGTACTGTCACACTTAGCGATGTATCAGCAATCCCGACCAGCGATCTGACACGGTTAGGATCGCTGGTACGTCGCTAAGTGGTCGCTAGTGAGCTGCCACACAGGCAGATCTCACCAGCGACATCGCAGGGGTCGGGGGTTGCTACTTACGTGTCAGACAAGACGATGAAGATGTCCTCCCACCCGCGTCCACGCGTCGCTCGTCGTCACAGCAGGAAGCCCAGCAGGAAGCGCCCGACGAGAAACGGTCCAGGACGTTCTCGCGCAATCAGCGATAACCAGCAGGGGAGCGGTCGGAGGTAAGTATCAGACATAGCGATATCGCTAGCAATATCGTTATAACGTCACAAAAACCAGTGACGTTATAGCGATATTGCTAGCGATATCGCTTAGTGTGACAGGCCCTTAACTTTCACTAACTCTTACTGACTAAACCAGGAAGTGGCTCCCATTTAACTGGCCCTAACCCTACCCACTGTGGGCTGAACCTATCATTTACTGCCTTTTTTCTCTGTGTGCTCCAGCAGTCTGTTGCTGGGCAAACTTAACCTTTCACCTACGTAACAACATTAAATATCTATCTCTAACCTAAGAGCTAAGCTATGTCCTATACTTTCCCTACACCTGAGCTGAGTGCATGCTATGCACAATAGGCATTACCTTTACAGTATTTACACAGCAGTATCAGTACCTATTGTGCTTTGCATTGTTTACATTACACATAAATTTTACACTTCACATGTCACCATAAAATGTAGTAAAAACGCATGACAGCGTTCACACTACACAATTGTCTTCAGGGGCAGAAACATGACAATCTATGTCACACTCTTACAGATGTGTGAGTTGTGTCTCTGGTGCATCACAGTAGTAGCAGGAGGGGGCCGAGGGAAGTCTATAAAAGGTTAGTTCTTGGTGCTAGGCAGAGTGGTGAGACATACTAATAAACACAGAAAAAAATGTGGGATGTTTAAGTCCCACTTCCAGAAAGCGCCTCCTAAAACAAAGAAGCAGTGCTGACTATGACACCCTGATGTGGTAACCAGCCACTAGGTGGCTACTAGAATCCTGCATACTAGTCACTACATGAAGTATATTGTGATAGATTGGGACACATTGGAGAGGATGATTATAAGTGTGTGAACCAATACTAAGTGGTTAATGGCAGCAGTATCACAATAGATAAGGAAAAAAAAAACCCAAGAACAGAGGGAGGAACGATTCCAATAACCCACTTAACAGGAAAATAAATAGCAGTAGAAGGATAAAGGTTCACATACTAATACATTAATAAGAAAAATGGCCACTAGGTGGCTACCATAGATCCAAAACTGAGTCTGTGCCTAAAGAGCCTATTACAGAGATTTTAAGTAACATATACAGGAGATGCCCCTGACCATCCGGCTTGGTAACATCCTGGTTATGCTCAATCTATCATGTTTGGTTCTCTGAAATTTTTCCACCTACTTGCATAGGTTTAACCATTTCCATCTCCTGTATATGTTACTTAAAATCTCAGTAATAGGCTCTTTAGGCACAGACTCTGTTTTGGATCTACCCTGTTTCCCCGAAAATAAGACACCGTCTTATATTAATTTTTGCTCCGAAAGTTGCACCATGTCTTATTTTCGGGAGGGTGTCTTATTTTCTCAAGAAAAAGAATTGACAAATGTTTTTTGAACAAAACATTTATTAACATATCAGCGTATGCTGAACAGTAGTCATCACAAAATGGTAGAATCAAATAAACTGTGAATCGTATCAAGAATTTCTTGTTACTACCGTATAATTACGGAATTTCCATGTACAACATGTAAAACAACTAACAATGGTTCATTTACTGATCTCAATATTTAATAACACAAAACAAGATTTATTCAATGACAACCATGTCATCATCTTCTGGAACATCATCATAACAATCCAAACTCTGAAGTTCCTGTGGAATTTCTTGTGACTCCATTTCTTTCAGAATCATTGGCCCATAGCTCTCATGTCTAGCAATAGCACTGTCCTTAAATGAGCACTTCTTGTCAAGGTAGCCTGCTCGTAGTGCATTTGCAATGCAAATGTCAGTGATTTTCTCCCATGAATTCTTCACCCAAGTCACAATTTCTAGCAGTTTAGGTTTCACAAAGTTTCCACATTGATTTCTCTCCATTCTATTTTCAATGTAGTCATTGATTTCCACACGCATATTGTCCTTGAATGGCTTGTTAATGGCGATATCAAGAGACTGGAAATAACCTGTCATTCCTGCAGGAATCATTATTTGATCTATTTTTCTCTCATGAAGGAAGTTCTTCATGTCTTTGGCTTGGTGTGTGCTGGCCCCAGATCAGCATTCCTCTTTGGCTCCCTCGCATAACAAGCGGCAGCATTAAATCGACCCACTTCCTTATAACTGCTTGTGTGGCCCAGGCTTTTTCAGTTTCAAGAATATAAATGCCTGAAACACGTTCAATCTTGTCTTTCTCGCCCTTTGAAATGAGTAAAGGTGGGACTTTAGTGCCATCCAGACGCATCGCCAAAATACAGGTAACACGTGCACTTTCATAAGCAGTGGAGGAAACGTACACTGAGGAGGCACCTCGTTGTTCAATTGTTGTTTGAGATGCTTGGCCCATAAACACTGCAGTCTCATCCATGGCAATCATGTTGGAAAGATTGTATTTAGAGAAGTCAGCGTCATCAACAAAGGTCTTGAATGCAAATGCGCGTTTAATAATTTCAGCATCTTCCAGCCTAAAGAGTATTGTGGATCTTCTCAAGGACAGTTCACTTAGTTGAAGGAAGTTATCCAGCCAGTGTTGTGATGCCTTGAATTCTTCAGGAGCAATTTCAAACTGTGGTGCCATTGCAAGGGCAAATTCTTGAATCTGAGCCATAGTCACAACCAATGTCTTTGCTTGCCTGTCAGCAACCCACTCACAGATCAGGTCTTCCAGCTCGGAATATAATGGTTGCCGACCAGATCCAACCTTGCACTTTTTAGCATTTCCGCTGTCCACTTGTTGACTGAGGTTACCGTAATCTGCTCGCCATTTTTGGACCAATCAGACACTCAACATTTTCTCTTTGCAGGATTCAGTAAGATTTTTGCCCCAAGATTCTTCCACAATTCCTTTTTTGTACTCGATGGAATAGCTCTTTCTCTTAGCGCTCATGTCTAGGGGGTAAAAATATACCGTATCACCATTGTTTACAGTATTTCTTTTACAGTACGGTACTTTACGGTAGACCGTTCAGCAGAAAAGCAGACAACATATCAAAGTAACACACTACGGTACGGTACTGTAATTGCCTGACTCCCACACAGGGCCACAAAACATAAGGGCTCTAAAATTGCTCCCACACACTTTCTGGACACTGTACCTCTACCATAACAATCACCCACAGCAGTTCCTTTACCGTTGCAGCCCCATCATCATTTTGCAGCGAGTTTCCGACTCGGACTCGTTACAGTCTAGCGATTCCGAGTATTTCAGGATTCGCCCATCACTATTCTACAGTACAGTATTGCAGCCTCCCATCATCCCACATAATCCCACTGCAGCCTCCCATCATCTCGGTATCCCACTGCAGCCTCCCATTATCACAGTATCCCACTGCAGTCTCCCATGTGTACACCATACACACACACACACATGCACACCCTTACACAGACACACACACACCCATACACAGACACACACACACACCCTTACACAGACACACACACCCATACACAGACACACACACACCCATACACAGACACACACACACTTTCACTTTCTTACTGGTTTCCTCCGCAGTGATGCTTTCAGTGCTTTGGTGGTGCAGGAGCCCTGGGCCAATCACAGCCCAGGAACAATCAGAGGCTATGGATGGCGTCAGCTGGCCCATGGTTCCTGCGCTGTGATTGGACACAGGGCTCATGGGCGGAGATCGGCACACAGCTCCGAGGCGGTGATTAACTCCTGTGAACAGCGTGGCTGCAGTGGCGGGCACCGGAGGGCACCAGACAGCGGGGACGAGACACAACTGCATGCCCCATGCACAGAACAAGGTATGCCTTATTTTCAGGGGGGGTGCTGTTGTGAGTTCATTTTCCCCTTCACCGTTGATGTCTGATGAACTCCCTCTGCTGGTGAAGAGAGGTAGTGAAATTGATTGGATTGAGAAGAACCTGTCATCTGAATAGGTGGAGCCTGATTGGACACACGGAATCACTGAGTGGATATAAGGCAGACGACGCCCTACAGGGATGCTGGTGATCCTTTCTGCTCTGAGCTCTTGCAACCAGTTAGTCCTGTCTACTGAAAGCTAAGTTTTTGCTCTCTTATTTTTCCATGAGATTTTGTCTGTTTGCTTCGTGTTTTGTGTTCAGCCTGCCTTTGTTGGGACGGGCTGAGCACCATTTTTGTCTCTGATCAGTTTATCTCTTTGCTCTGTTTTCAGAATATACCTGTCTTTCTGTCTGTGTTTGTGTTTTCATCTGCTTTTCACCGACAATACATGTTGGGGGCTGTCTATTGCTTTGGGGTCTGCTCTGGCCCTTTCTTTCTTTAGGCTTATTTAGTTCTCCGGCTGTGAACGAGGGGTCTAGGGCACCGTAGGAACCCCCCACGGCTACTGTTAGTTGTGGTGAATAGGATCAGGGGTCTGCAATCCGATAGCTACCAACCTCTCCTGTTTTCTGGACTTAGCTTGTATTTTGTTTTTTACTCCTTCGGTGACTCATTCGTAACAGAATCACCAGCTATACTGCAGATTCTAGGGTACTCAATAGTAGGAATGAATTGTAAAAAAAAAAAAAAAAAAAAAAAGGAAAAAACAGGGAAAGAAAAAAAAAGTGTCAGTATTTTTTTTTGTGTGTGCATATTTTTTCCTCTATGTCTTTGAGGCCGTAGGGGGAATTTTTTCTTCTCAATGGAGATGAAGCAATTGTCTGATCGTGTGGAGCAGCACGCTGCGGAAGTGCGGGGAATTTCCGCGTATCTTGCGCATTCACATGTTGCTGAGCCAAAGATCCCTACTCCTGATGTGTTTTTTGGGGATCGGTCTAAATTTTTGAACTTTAAAAATAATTGTAAATTATTTTTTGCCTTGAAGCCTAACTCATCAGGGAGCTCCGCACAGCAGGTTAAAATTGTCATCTCCTTGCTGCGTGGTGATCCTCAGGATTGGGCGTTTTCCTTGAAACCTGATGATCCTATTGTAACTAATGTGAATGCATTTTTTCAAGCCTTGGGGCTGTTGTATGATGAACCTAATGCTATTGATCAGGCTGAAAAGGCCCTGTTGGCATTGAGCCAGAGTT
Organism: Dendrobates tinctorius; assembly: GCF_039654945.1. Lineage (NCBI taxonomy): Eukaryota > Metazoa > Chordata > Amphibia > Anura > Dendrobatidae > Dendrobates > Dendrobates tinctorius. The sequence continues at coordinate 6,099,907 of NW_027361993.1, forward strand.
AGGATTCTGCAGAGTTGTACTGTCAAAAATTCCGAAAGTGGGCGGTCCTTACTACCTGGAATGATAATGCCTTGGCTGCTCTCTTTCGGAAGGGTTTGTCAGAAACCGTAAAAGATACTATGGTGGGATTTCCTGTTCCCTCTGGTCTTGACGATTCTATGTCATTAGCCATTCAGGTTGATTGGCGTTTGCGTGAACGCAAAACTGCACGAGAGGTGTTGCCACCTGTTGAACAAATGTCTGAACCTATGCAATGTGATAGAGTTTTGTCTAGGGCGCAACGTCAGGAGTTCAGAAGGCGTAATAAGCTGTGTTTTTTCTGTGGAGATGCCTTGCATGTTATTTCTGTCTGCCCTAGATGAGAGAAACGTTTTGCACACACATTTGCTGTGGGTGGTGTTCAACCTAAGTTTCTTCTGGCAATTACTCTGATCTGCTCTCTGTCCACATTTTCCGCTAAGGCTTTTGTGGATTCGGGAGCAGCTCTGAACCTGATGGACTTGGATTTTGCTAAACGTTGTGGATTTCCTATGACACCTCTGTGGACGCCTATCCCTTTGAGGGGTATTGATGCTACTCCTTTGGCGAAGAGTAAACCTCAGTTTTGGACCCAGGTGGTAATGCGGGTCGCCCCAGACCATCAAGAAAATTGCAGATTTTTGGTGTTGCATAATCTGCATGATACCATTGTTCTGGGCTTTCCCTGTTTGCAAATCCATAATCCAGTTTTGGATTGGAAATCTGTGTCTGTGGTGAGTTGGGGTTGTCGGTGTGCCCTTGGTGACGCTCCTGTTTTCTCCACCTCTCCCCAGTCGCATGATGTTCCTGACTATTTGGCTGATTTTTATGATGTATTTAGTGAGAATGAGTCTGCGTCTTTGCCTCCTCATAGGAGTTATGACTGTGCAATTGAGCTGAGCCCTGGGTGTAAATTTCCCAACGGTCGACTTTTCAATTTATCTGTACCCGAGCACGAGGCTATGCGATCCTATATAAAGGAGTCGTTGGAGAAGGGTCATATTAGATCATCCTCTTCACCCTTAGGTGGTTTTTTTTTTCGTGGCCAAGAAGGATGGTTCATTAAGGCCTTGTATTGACTATCGTTCCCTCAACAAAATTACTGTTAAATATCAGTATCCGTTACCCCTGATTTCTGATCTATTCTCTAGAGTTAAAGGTGCTTGCTGGTTTACCAAGCTTGACCTCAGGGGGGCGTATAATCTTATTCGCATTAAGCATGGGGATGAATGGAAGACGGCGTTTAATACTCCAGAGGGACATTTTGAGTTCCTGGTGATACCTTTTGGACTCACTAATGCCCCTTCTGTCTTCCAGTGCTTCATGAATGATATTTTCTGAGACTTTGTGGATACATTTTTGATAATCTATCTGGATGATATTTTGATCTTTTCCAAGGATTGGGTCTCTCTTGTGGAACATGTTCGGACTGTGTTCCGGATTTTGAAGGAGAATTCCCTGTATGTCAAGGGATCGAAATGCCTTTTTGGGGTACAGAGGATTTCATTATTGGGATTTATTTTGTCTCCGTCAACTATTGAAATGGACCCGGTCAAGGTACAGGCCATTTATGATTGGGTTCAGCCCACTTCTTTGAAGGCCCTCCACAAGTTTTTGGGTTTTGCTAATTTTTATCGTAAATTTATAGCTAATTTTTCTGGTATTGCCAAACCATTGACTGATTTGATTAAGAAAGGTGCTGATGTGCTGAATTGGTCTCTGGAGGCTGTTTCTTCCTTTCAGGAGCTGAAGCGAAGGTTCACTTCTGCTCCGGTTTTGCGGCAACCTGATGTCTCACTCCCGTTTCAGGTAGAGGTGGACGCTTCTGAGATTGGTGCAGGAGCTGTTTTGTCCCAAAAAGATCCTGTAAGATCTAAAATTAATTCCTGTGCTTTCTTTTCCCGAAAGTTCTCCCCATCTGAACGTAACTATGATGTGGGGAATCGGGAACTGTTAGCCATGAAATGGGCATTTGAGGAGTGGAGACATTGGTTGGAGGGAGCTAGACATCAAGTCGTGGTCCTTACTGACCACAAGAATTTGATTTACCTGGAGTCGGCCAAACGCTTGAATCCTAGACAGGCTAGGTGGGCCTTGTTTTTCACACGTTTTGATTTTGTGGTCTCTTTTCTTCCGGGCACTAAGAATGTCAAGGCAGACGCCCTCTTTAGGAGTTTCTTTGCTGATTCTCCTGTTGTGACCAAGCCTGCTACCATCTTAGGTGAGGGGGTAGTTCTTTCTGCCATCTCGCCCGATTTGAGACGTGCTCTGGAAGAGTTTCAGGAGGACAAACCTGATCGTTGTCCCATTGGAAAATTGTATGTTCCTGACCAGTGGAGGAAGAGAGTGATATCTGAAGTTCATTGCTCTGCATTGGCTGGTCATCCAGGTATTTTTGGTACTAGAGATTTGGTGAGTCGGTCTTATTGGTGGCCCGCCTTGTCTCGTGATGTCAGGAGTTTTGTGCAGTCCTGTGGGACTTGCTCCCGGTCTAAACCTTGTTCTCGCTCTAGTGGGCTGCTGATGCCTTTGCCGGTGCCCAGGAGGCCATGGACCCATATTTCAATGGATTTTATCTCTGATATGCCTGTCTCTCAGAGAATGACTGTTATTTGGGTGATTTGTGATAGATTCTCTAAGATGTTCCATCTTGTACCACTCCCTAAGTTGCCATCTTCCTCAGAGTTGCTGCCCTTGTTTTTGCAACAGGTGGTTCGCTTGCACGGGATTCCTGAGAACATTGTATCTGACAGAGGAGTTCAGTTTATTTCTAGATTTTGGAGGACTTTCTGTTCCAAGCTGGGAATTCAGTTGTCCTTCTCCTCTGCGTTTCACCCTCAGACCAATGGGCAGACGGAGAGAACAAACCAGACTTTGGAGTCGTATTTGAGATGTTTTATTACTGCTGATCAGGATGATTGGGTTTCATTTTTGCCCTTGGCCGAATTTGCTTTAAATAATAGAGCTAGTTCTGCCACTTTGATGTCACCTTTTTTTTGTAACTTTAGGTTTCATCCTCGATTCTCTTCAGGGCAGGTGGAGTCTTCTGCCTGCCCAGGCGTTGACACTGTGGTGGAGAGAATGCACCAGATCTGGGACCAAGTGGTGGATAGGTTGTCTCTCTCCCAGGAAAAGGCCCAGCAGTTTTCCAACCGTCATAGGACCATTGGTCCCCAGTTTAAGGTGGGTGATATGGTTTGGTTGTCATCAAAGAATATCTCTATGAAGGTGGCTTCTCCAAAGTTTAAACCTAGATTTATTGGACCTTACAAGATTTTGGAGATTCTTAATCCTGTCTCTTTTCGATTGGCTCTTCCTGTTACATTTAAGATCCATAACGTGTTTCATAAGTCTCTGTTAAAGAGGTTTGTTGAGCCAGTAGTTCCTGTGGTGGCACCTCCTGACCCTGTATTGGTGGAAGGTAATGTGGAATATGAGGTTGAGAAGATACTGGATTCTCGCCTGGTTAGTCGGAGACTCCAGTATTTGGTTAAAAGGAAGGGTTATGGCCAGGAGGATAATTCTTGGGTCCCTGCATCCGATATTCAAGCCGAAAGATTGGTTCGTGCTTTTCATCGGGCCCATCCTGATCATCCTGGTGGCGTGGATGAGGCTTCGGTGACCCCTCCTCAAGGGGGAGGTACTGTTGTGAGTTCATTTTCCCCTTCACCGTTGATGTCTGATGAACTCCCTCTGCTGGTGAAGAGAGGTAGTGAAATTTATTGGATTGAGAAGAACCTGTCATCTGAACAGGTGGAGCCTGATTGGACACCCGGAATCACTGAGTGGATATAAGGCAGCCGACGCCCTACAGGGGTGCTGGTGATCCTTTCTGCTCTGAGCTCTTGCAACCAGTTAGTCCTGTCTACTGAAAGCTAAGTTTTTGCTCTCTTAGTTTTCCATGAGATTTTGTCTGTTTGCTTCGTGTTTTGTGTTCAGCCTGCCTTTGTTGGGAAGGGCTGAGCTCCATTTTTGTCTCTGATCAGTTTATCTCTTTGCTCTGTTTTCAGAATATACCTGAGTGCTGATATAGTGATTTTGAAGTCTAGCAACTTCAGGGCCTTTTTCCCTATCAGACGGTTGGGACATTTTTGGTAGGGTTTTTATGCGGATTGCAGCCAGCATCTTTTCTGTCCTTTCCTATTTAGTTAGTTGGGCCCCATCGTTTGCTCAACCTGTCTTTCTGTCTGTGTTTGTGTTTTCATCTGCTTTTCACCGACAATACATGTTGGGGGCTGTCTGTTGCTTTGGGGTCTGCTCTGGGGCAGTTTAGATTTCCCCTTTCTTTCTTTAGGCTTATTTAGTTCTCCGGCTGTGAAGGAGGGGTCTAGGGCACCGTAGGAACCCCCCACGGCTACTGTTAGTTGTGGTGAATAGGATCAGGGGTCTGCAATCCGATAGCTACCAACCTCTCAGGTTTTCTGGACTTAGCTTGTATTTTGTTTTTTCCTCCTTCGGTGACTCATTCATAACAGGGTGCCTTATATTAGCAGGCACAGTGGTCCCCTTAGCATGCCTTACTTTCGGGGGGCACACTATTTACGGGGAAGCAGGGTATGGTAGCCACCTAGTGGCCATTTTTCCCAATCTATCACAAAATACTTCATGTATTTACTTGTATGCAGGATTCTAGTAGCCACCTAGTGGCTGGTTACCACATCAGAGTGTCAGAATCAGCACTGCTGCCTTGTTAGCCATTTTTCAGTGTTCTATGTGAAGTCTGCCTAGTGGCCATTTGTCATATCAATATATTAGAATGTGAACCCTTATTGTTGTGAGTTCATTTTCCCCTTCACCATTGAGGTCTGATGAACTCCCTCTTCTGGTGAAGGAAGGTAGTGAGGCTGATTACCAAGCACCTGAGCAGGATGATGATGACTGGGTGACTGGAATTGCTGACTGGATATAAGGCAGCCGACGCCCTTCTGCCTTGCTGGTGATTTCTCAGAGGGATTCTAGGAGACCAGTCTGATTCCTGTTCCTCAAAAGCTAAGTTTTCTGCTCTGCTTTTTGCATTTGTGTTTTGGTTTTGTTTTGCCTTGTTTTTCTGGATTTCTGCCATTCCCTGCTGGGGTGAGCTGAATTCCTTTTTGCTCTGTCTTCAGAAAATACCTGAGTACTGATATAGTTTTTTTGAAGCCTAGAGTCTTCAGGGCTTTTTTCCCTATCAGTCTGTTGGCTCTTGTTTTGATAGGGTTTTGGCGGATTGCAGACAGCAGCTTTTCTATCCTGTCCTATTTAGTTAGCTTGGGCTCCATCATTTGCTCAGCCTATCTTTCTATCTGTGTGAGTGTTTTTTCATCTTGCTTCACCGTCATTATATGTTGGGGGCTGCCTATTGCTTTGAGGTCTGCTCTGGGGCAGTTTAGATTTCCCTTTCTGTCTTTAGGCTATTTGGTTCTCCGGCTGTGATCGAGGGGTCTAGGGCACCGTAGGAACCCCCCACGGCTACTGCTTGTTGTTGTTGATAGGGTTAGGGGTCTGCAATCCGATAGCTGCCAACTTCTCTGGTTTTCTGGACTTAGCTAGTATTTCTGTTTTTGCCTCCTACGGTGACTCATTCATAACACCTTATCCTGCTACTGCAATTTATTTTCTTGTTAAGTGGGTTATTGGAATCATTCCTCCCTCTGTTCTTGAGGGTTTTTTTCCTTATCTATTGTGATGCTGCTGCCATTAACCTTTTAGTATTGGTTCACACACTTATAATCATCCTCTCCAATGTGTCCCAATCCACCTCAAAATACTTCATGTAGTGACTTGTATGCAGGATTCTAGTAGCCGCCTAGTGGCTGGTTACCACATCAGGGTGTCAGAATCAGCACTGCTGCCTTGTTAGCCATTTTTCAGTTTTCTATGTAAAGTCTGCTATTGGAGGAATTTCTCCTCCCTAGGCCTTTGGGGGATCTACTCTCATATTGTGATACTTTGTAATTTAAATGGTTTAGTTTTTTTCCTATGCATGTATAAGTATCCTTCTCATTGTGCTTCCTCACCATTCAGTGTCTAACCTACTATGTATAGGTTCCATATGGGATTGACCGGATTGTGTTCAGGGGGTTTATAACATCTCATGGGGGCTTTTTTGTCCTGTTTTAATTGTTTTAAATTATTTGTTGGTGTGTGTGGTTTTTCTAAAGGCCCCGTCACACTAAGCGTCACCGATTTTGTGACGCAGCAGCGATATTTTGGTACTGTACACCGCAGCAGAATCCGCAGCATGTGCACACACCCTTAATATTATGGCCGCAATACATAAGCTCGCAACCCACTTCACTGGTCCTTACAGTGCTAGTCCTACCCCTAAACATAAAAAAATCCTCCAAAACTATAAAGAAATATTAGTATCTCTAAGGCTGCATCACACCCATGTGAATAGATGAGAGGGGATACATATGGGTCATATACTTGTCTTAGGCAGTCTTGGAGATGAGTATTAATTATCAAGAGCTTGTTCCTGTAACTGAGCTTAAAGCCCAAGTCTCATCCTGAGGAAGCTGAAGATTTGCACTTCTCGGCATTGTGTTTGTCATCACCCCCTGCATCAGGGAAGCACAATGTGTACTTACCAAAATTATAAGGCTGCAGTGTTGGCTCCTTTCTTTGCAGTATTGTTAGAACTTCTTGCACATGCAAAAAATCTTGAATGCAAAAACTCTCTGAGAAACCTAATAATGGATGATAATATTCTCTTTTGTGCCCCACACAGTAAAAAGGTAATATAAGTTTGATACATCCAGTGATGTCTTTTCTGATTGTAGATGCTTGCTTTTTCTTTTCTTCTCTTTCTGACCCAGATCACCACAATGACTTCTTGCAGTCATCGCTCAACTCTTCACACAATCTCCTCTTCCTGCTACTTCTCCCACTGCCTCTGAAACTTACATTGTAATAACTCTTGATCAGGTGGGCTGCCCAGTACTATGTAAGTGCAGCCCACAAGACAGACACCCCAGTACACCCATCCAACACTAAAGAGCCGGCTGCATCCTGCATACAAATGGAAAAATGTGCAATAAAAAAAATTAAAAATAATGTCTAAAATATATATATTGTTCGATATTTTGGCTAAAATACATAAGCTCGCAACTCACGTCAAGAGTCCTCATACGTTCACCTGAACTGCCTACGCCTTTATTATGGGAGTCTGCTGCATCCTGCTTGTGCATTGGTAATCTGCACTGGTCTTGGTAAGATGGAATCTTTTTCTGTGATGTTTTTGGAATTTATGTCCAATGTGAACCCACAAACATACCATCAAGGTATATAGAAGTTAGTAAGGGGTGAGGTTCGCTGCATAAGTTTACACACTTCACATTTGGTATCAGAAGTGACATATGAGATGCAGCCAGGAAAGCCGTCGTTAGTACATCTGCCATGTTTCATGAGGGCAAGATTTTGCTATGAACATGAGCACATTCAGAGCTGCAGCACCCTTGCAGAGATGTCAGCCTGGGAGTTCAACCCGTTGCATATGCTTTTGCTACTGAAGAACAGTTGGAACATCGTAGCACTCTATGTCTGTATTACCATCTCACTCAGAGATCTGCTAAAAAGGTTTCACTGAAGAAATGTTGACCATTGCACCTTCTGGCCTCACTGCATTGGGTCATCACCTGAGCTGTCCAAGTGTCCATGTATAGTGCAGGCTTTGCCATCCTCTACATCCCGTGCTTGCAACCATTCTGCAAACAAAGCCCTACCCTGGTAGCTCTTTTTTCCTTTTCTGAACTGTAGGACACCAGAAAAAGAGTTATAGTTATAAGACACATTGTGACTGGGTGATGCGGCTGGAAACCGGGTGACTTCATGTAAAACTGTCGTTGCTTTTTGCCGTTGCTGTCTCAGTGACCTAATATTCCATTGCAGCAGTGTGATTTAAAGGGATTTTCTGGTTGCAAATAAACTACTGTCTGCAGTTTGTTTTGTAAAAAACAAAACAATAACTGATATCAGGAGACTTGTCCCTGAACCCCGAAAGGAGAACTAAAGTACAGTTTATTTTTTACAAAACTGCAGCCAGGGAGCAAGGGTCTTTCAAAACTGGAAAACCCCCTTTAAGTAAAAATGTAGAATTTTAACTCTACCACACACTGTCAATCAGTAGTTGCTCATCTCGCATTTAATATGGTGAATGGTGCCTGTTTGATGCTTCTTTATCCTTTGCATTTCCTATTGCTCCACCACTGAGTGACAACCCCGGCATTCTCATCCAGACCCAAGCTAGATGGAGAGGTGGTCTGCAGCTGGTCATCAGGGCAGAGAACCCCCCATTCTCTCAATAGACAGGGGTGCTGCCACCTATCATGTTGTGTGGCTATACCATAAATGTCTAAGATGGGAATACAACTATGAAAACATTTTTCTTAAATTTCCAATACAAGAATCTCTAGAAAAAAAAAGTACGTTTTCGACTTCCGGAAGATGATGGGCTGAAATGTAGTAATTCGTTTGCCCTTGCTACATCATGAGATCTTCACAATGGCATTTCTGTGGAGATGTGAGTCAGAGACATCAATGATTTGCATATGTGGGAGTCCTCATTCACAGAACATTGTGTCATCAGGGCATAAAGTTGGTAAACGCAGCAAATAAATCTTGCTGGACAAACCTGTTGAGTATATTAAAGTTTGCTCTTATAGTAGTAAAGTGAATCATTCAATGCAAGGTGGCTGCGAGAGTCTGGCAGACGCAGACTAATGAGAGGATATCATCACATCCAAAGATATTGTATTAAAAAGCTTCAATTATAGCTGATTCATACCATCGAGCATTTATCTCCCCTTCATCTCCCCCAACGTTCTCTGTAACCTCCCAGTGTCTTCATTTTTTACTCCAGTCATAACTTAAAATTATGCGTAACCTTAAAGAGGTCCACTGTATATTATTACTGAATATTAAAAATGGTCAATGGGGATCTTAAAAAGAAAGCAAAAACAGATCCTGATGTACCAAATCGCTGCTCATGTCCTCTGTGGGTCTCCTTGCTTCTTTTACTGTAAAGGGATGTCACCATTGATTGACGGTAGACCTGATGCTCCATCCCAGTGTAAGAGCACTGGAAGTGAGGTTCGTTGGATGCAGTGAAGAGCCGGAGGCAGAGAAGGGGTTAACAGGATTTACTACAACAGGTTATGGACGTACAAGAAATATGTGCAGGGAGATGAAATCAACAGTGGGAAAACGCAGGAACACTGAACGCATCAACAGGATTTGCACAAAAACACAATATTTGTAAAAAAAGGTGTATGAAAAAAAGATAGCTTATCGCTTGCAGTTCTTGTTGGGGGAAGGCTGGAATATCTCCTGCCGGTGTTGTGGACAATGTCTCTGGCTCTGTTGTGGAGGAACGAAAAGCACTGTCTCCGACCGTGCCGATGTATCCGAGCTCGCTGGGGTAGAGTACGTTGGAACGTAGAAACAGTTTCTTTTGTTAATTCCTCTGGAATGGTGCTGAACACAAACAGCATGCATGCTCACAGGCCACGGCAGCGTGAGAACCTTTGTAGTAGCCGCTAAGAGCAGAGCGAGTCAGATTATCTTTCAATGAGAGTGGTAAGAATCCGTCCCGTAAAGGTGTGGGGAAGGTGACTTGACGGACAGACGTGACTGGTAGTTGGAGTGGACGGTTTATGCACTAGAGACGGAGATTGACAGGATAGAAGGGTGACAGCTGGGAAAGGTGGATAGGAGAGTGCAGTACCTAGAAATGACCACAAGATGGCAGGGGGAGTAGCTTAGGACTTAACATCAGCTTACGGCTTGAGAAATGCTTAGTCATGGGGGCGGGGAGATAGGAACCCAGGGGGGGAATTACCGGTGAGAGCGGATAAATAGGACTGGTTAGGGTTCCAGACAGGCTAGTCCCGGGAGGAGCTCGGTAGAAGAAGGTGAAGAGAGAGGAGCTCGACCAGGGGACGGACAGCAAAGAGACAATCAGGGGGTGGCCCTGACCCGACGGACCGCAGGCCAGATGAGGCCCCGGGGGTACTGATTGGACGACCTCGGGCAGGTGAAGCGCTGGCGTTAGATTGGTCTAGGACAGCCCCAGCGAAAGATCTGCGAGGGATGTTACTTCGACTTGAGCAAAGGTGCAAGTACCCGGGCCTGGAGACAGAGAACTGTAAAGAGGCTGCGGTGTGTGGTTGTGGTCGTCAGGAGGACGACGAATAAATCCGGAACTGTTACTATTGAAATCTGTCTCCGCCTCGTCCTTGCATCACCTGGTGTCTGTGTCATCCGGACAGGGTAAGCAGTGGCCCACCCCCCAATCCCGGCCCCTACCACAAGAGAACATCTGGGGACAGCTCAGTAAGGACACAGTCAGTAGGAAAGTCGAACTGCTAGGGGATAGATGATGAGGAGATAGCAGTCGGAGCAGTTGGGAACGAGTCAACCTTCTCAGTCCCTTTTATCTCCCCCATGCCCCCTGCTGACAAGTGCAAAGGTCCTCCCCACTCAGAAGAATCGTCCCCTGGCAACAGTGGGGACAGTCCCGATAGTTCCGGCCCCGAAGTGTACTGGGAACCGCTGACTCTGTCCTGGCTCATTTTCTTACACCAGCTAGAAGAAAAAGTTTCCTGGCTCTTGCTTCTGGCCAGTCAGTGGTCGCTCATTGCCTGTAGCACGCACATGGCATTGTCTGCCTGAAGAGGAAGTAAGGATTCATTTTTATTACTCAGGAATGATATACGGTACAGTGGAGAACCCATTTTGGGGCAATATACAATCTGCAAAAATCAGTCTCTGTCTGGAGCATAGACACAGAAAAAACGGAGCAGAGAACAACATCCAATAAAAAACATTAATTTATTGTTTCAAATAGTTGACAATACAAAAGTATACATACCAATAATGCCTTATATAGTAAAAAGGAAAAGGAGGGATACTAAGGCCAAAACAGAGGTACACATGGTGATCCTGTGACCAAGGGTTATAAGGTGTATAAAGCGACAATATGGTACAACATGGTAAGTCCCGGGCAAAGTACCCATACAAGGTGTAAATGATATTGTCTAGAGCATTAATCAAGTCAAATGCCCTTCAGTATCTAAGTAATGTCACTTACCCATGATCGCCAGTGTGCCAATGTGCCCCTCTGTGACCCCCTGACGCGCATTTCGCGTTGAATGCTTTCTCAAAAGGGGTACACATAAATGCCATATCCTTAATACTTATATAATGTCATCAATCAATGCCGGAGTATCGGGCGCACACGCCAATGACGTCACCCGCCAAGAACATTACCTCCCACCCCCGTGGCCGTCAGTAGACAGCGCGCATGTAGGTGGAAATCCACCTGCTGACATCATACACATGCGCGCCAAGCTAATCCAGATAGCCACGGAGGAGAATAGGAGGGGCGTGAGGCAAAGCGCGCGTGCGCGCCACAGCCGCCATTTTACTGAAGACCATGGCGGCAACCATCTTGGAGGAGATAGAAATCAACGCATATACACAAGAAGAAAGAAGTTATAGTGATCCAATGCTAGGTGAAGCACGAAGGAATAATGCAAATAACGGCACAGCGTTAGTGGTATCACGGGAAGTGAAGTAAAGTGCAAAAGTGCATCCTCAAAGTTACAAAGTGCGAACCTATGTTCTCGTCATAGGATATTATAATGCTGAAGTATATAGAAATCAGTGACAAATATATAAAAATAGTACAGACAAAGGACAATACATAGAAGAATATATATATATATATATATATATATATATACACACACATAAAAAATAAAAGATATATGTATATATGGGCAGAAAGAATAACAAAATAAAGAAAAAAAATAAAATAATAATAATAATAATAATAATAATAAGAAGAAAAAAAATAAAATAATAAAGAAAATAAATCATCAGAAAATCTTCTCATCCAATTGGACGGAAACCCTTGGTTCTGTTCGATATTCAATAATGTCCCACATCCAGGGATTATCCCAGCATAGGATAATGGGGCATCATAGCCGACATAGGTTCCAAAGAGACCAGATCTTGGAAGACAAAAACTATAAAGGAAAAAGTAAAAGACATGACAAAATTAAAAATAATATAGTATAAAAACGTGGGACGATGATACAAATTCATTCTTTAGACGCATATTATATACATATAAATGCATATATATGCATATATAAACAGACGCTGCCACAGAGACTAAGACAGAGATGGGTGGAAAGGCAAAAAAAGGGGGAGGGGGGAATATTTCTAAAGAAAAGGGACAAAAGTAAGTTTTTCATTAAGTCCCTTGGGTGTGACGGTGTCAAGGGTGACAATCCACCTACATTCACGTTGTGCCAGAAGGCGGACCAAATTGCCACCCCTGACACCGCCATGAACCCTATCAATGCCCCTCACCTTAAGGCCACTGGGGTCAGAACCATGACATAACAAAAAATGTCTCGGTAGGGTCTTAAGCAAAGTGGAGTCCGCAGTGTCCCTTGCGGCAACGATATCTCGGACATGTTCGCGCGTCCGTACCTTTAACTCCCTCGAAGTGAGACCTACATAGATCAGGGAGCAGGGGCATGTTGCATAATATATTACATGAGTTGTATTACATGAAATGTAATCACGTATTTTGTACTCCCTGCTCCAATCAGATGTACTAAAGGTCCCACTCCTAAGGATATTAGGACACGCGACACATGCGCCGCAGGGCAAGCACCCGACCCTAGGGTTACTCATATTAAAAATGAACTGTGATTTAGTTGTATAATGACTTTTGACCAGATGGTCTTTCAGGTTCCTCCCCCTGCGTTGTACCATCGAAGGACGCTGCGGTAAATTCCCGGCCAAAAACTTGTCCGTGTGTAGGACTGGCCAATGTTTAATTAATACATCACGAATCTGATCCCAGCGACAATTAGAAGTTGAGATAAATCTCACTTCCTTGGAATCAGTCGAAACCTTCCTAGGTGAAGGTACAAGAAGTTCCTCCCTTTTGGCACGCTTGGCACGTCTGTAGCCCTCTCTAATACAGCGATTACTATAACCTCTATCACGAAACCGTTCAATGAGGCGGGTAGATTGCTGTTCAAAGCGGGCCATAGTCGAGCAGGTCCGCCTGTTTCTTAGGAATTGTCCAACTGGGATGGCTTTAATCACAGAGAAATTGTGTGCCGAGGAGGCATGTAGAAGAGAGTTCACTGCCGTTTCCTTGCGATGTAAATCGGTCTCAATAGACCCGTTCTCTGCCACACACAATTTAATATCCAAAAAATCAATACATTTCGCATGATAGTTGAATGTAAATCTAAGATTGAATGGGTTCACACTAAGGGACTGCATGAATTTGAATAGGCTGGTCTCGTCACCCCTCCATATCATCAATACATCATCGATGTAGCGAAACCAGCCCACCACCTGGTCCGCGGCATGTGCCCCATTCCCATAAAAAACCTGCCTCTCCCAATAACCAAGAAACAGGTTTGCATAGGCCGGGGCACACGCCGCGCCCATTGCAGTCCCGTGTAACTGTAAATAAAATTTGTCTTTGAAAACAAAAAAATTTTTGGTCAAAGCAAACTCCAATAAATCTAGAACAAAATCAGAAAAATGGCCATCCCAGTTGGCAGTTTCAAGAAAGAAGCGGACCGCCCGAAGGCCATCACCGTGTCTAATAGAGGTATATAGTGACTCTATGTCAATAGTTACTAAGAGCATGTCTACCTCTAAAAACAACCCATCAACTTTGGTTAGAACATCGGTAGGATCCCTGACATAGGAGGGGAGCGTCTCGACTAAAGGTTTCAAGTGGTGGTCAATAAACTTACAAATGTTTTCGCTCAACCCCCCTATGCCAGAGACAATGGGTCTTCCGGGAGGATTTCGAACGTCCTTGTGCACCTTTGGAAGTAAATAAAAGGTAGGTACCTTAGGATATTTAGGCACAAGGGCGTCCAAAAGCCTCCTCGGTACGATACCTGACTCATCAGCATGATCTAGAATAGCCCTCAACTCCAAAGAGAAAGACACAGTGGGGTTGCTAGGCAAAATGCGATAGGTTTGTTTGTCCCTAAGCTGGCGAAATGCCTCTCTTTCGTACTTTTCTGTCGGCCAGATCACCTCGTTCCCTCCCTTGTCAGCAGGCTTTATGACCACAGAATCAAGGGATTGCAGCTCCCTCAGGGCTTGTCTCTGCAACGCAGTCAGGTTGTCCCTACATATATTCCCTGATATCCTCCGCAGGTCTTCAGTGACCAATTTACAAAAGATCTCCACCTGTGGACATAATGACAAGGGAGGGAACGCGAGTGAGCGTGGCATGATTGAACGCGGTACGATACCAATACCTACACTGTCAGGTTGTTGTTCTTTCAAAAGATCCTCCAGATCGGCAATTGCTTGTTGTTCCACTGCATTTATATCACCATCAACACGATGGTGTAATTTTCGTAGGATCAATTTGCGACAGAATAAGTGTAAGTCTTTCAAGACTGTGAAAAAATCAAAGCCATTATTAGGGACAAAATTCAAGCCCAATTGCAACACCTCCAACTGTGTCTCAGAAAGAGTATGTGAAGACAAGTTTATTACCTGCAGTCTAGAATTTTTAATCTTGCGTTCGTAGGTGGGCGATATATATTGCCTTCTTTTATTGGCATGACGTCCTCTAGTGACTCTAGTAGATACTGCAGTCCTGGAATTATCAGTCCCAGAAGTCTTTGTCTGATCAGATTTAACACTAACTTCGTCGGCCGAAGTAAAAGATGATAATGAACCAGAACGTGATTGAGGGATGGATTTCGCCCTAGTTATCCTATTCTTCCATCTATATACTTTATTTTCCAGAGAGTCTGAATAATCTCTCTGCAGTTTTTTGGACTTAACAGCACATATTTCCTGTTCCCATTTTGTCAGGTCCTTCTCAAGATCTCCATTTAATTTGTCCAAAGCATCAACAGTTAGGGTATCTTTTAAAGAGATTTGAATAACATCAATCTCCTTTTCCAATTCTCCCAATTTTCTTTCATCCAATCTAACCAACAGTTCCATAAAGCCCTGAGAACACTTATTAGCAGTCTCTTCCCATTCTTTTTTGAAAGTGAGATCCTCAACTGAAAATGCAGAAAAAAATTGCACCCGTAAACCTCTTGGAATTAGAGCACGGGTAAGATATTGCCCCAAAGAAGCCTTGTTCCACCACAATCTCGTCCATCTGTGCAGCAGCGTCCTAAGCTTAGCAATTTGTTCCTTAGTATCACCACCATTCGTATTAAAAGTACCAGCAGTATCCTCCTTAAAAACCTCCTGAAGTTGAGACAACCACGTTTGGTCTCGAGCACGGTAATCCATTTGCTTATGACTAGAGTTGAGCGACTTTTGTTTTTTTCTGGTCGAGTTTCGTTTCGTGAAACCCGACTTTTCCAAAAGTCGGGTCGAGCAAGATCGGCCGATTATAGGGAAAAGTCAGGGTCGTCCCGAAACACGAAACCCAATGTAAGTCAATGGGGAATAAAAGTCGGCAGTGAGAGGAGGACAGGAAACACACCTACAGTGCTCATTTGAATGCCAAAAGCATCAATTCTTCTTACTTAAGCTGGTCAACCTTAATTAACTTCATAATACAAGTTACGCACTGAAAAATGGGGGTTATTTGGCTAAAGTTGTGGGGGGGTAGGGCTGGCTCCAGGTTTTCATGTGCCCTGGGCGAAAGAGCGCCCCTTTAACACATAATACCACAACTCATCATGCTCCGATATGGCAGAGAAATAGCGGTATAGTACAATGAAAAATACTTCACTTTTTACATCTCATGACGAGGCCCATCTATTTCTCCATACAGAATCATTGGTCCCATATAATGTTTGAAACAGTATATGATGAGCTCCACATAATGCTACAGTATATGTTGGTCCCCATGGATGAAGCTCCACTGTCTTATGGGCCCAAATAATGCTCCAAACATAATGGGCCCCATTTCTAATGCTCTAGTGTATAATGGGCCCTGTAAATGCTGCTCCAGTGTCTGATGTCCACCTTTGAAATGTTCCAGTGTATGGTGGGCCCCATCTATCATTCTCCAGAGTATAGTGCTCCCCAAAAATTGCTGTCCCAACATTGAAAACAATCAAATAAGTCTCCTCGCTAGGGAATCCCTGTACTAGTCTGGACTCCTCGTCGTCCCCATCTTCCATCTCACTGCACAGTATTTCAACCTTGCAAGTGCTGTGATCCTGAGCAAGCAGGGGGGGCCCACTCGTTGGCGACGGCACTGGCACAGGGCCCCTGATAGTACGGTGGTGTGTCTGATGGCGGGTGGGCCGAACCTGCACTTTCATCTGCAGCTTCCTCTTTGTCACCGTGTAAGATGGAACTGTATATGGGAAGGGTAACCTGAGTTTCATCAGGGTGAGATTCAGGCCGGGTAGCGTGCGAGGGGAATGTAGTGGTCTGGGTCAATGTACCAGCAGATTCATCGAGCAGTGGCTGGGCATCAGTGCACTTGTGTCGCCCCCAGGAGTACGGTCGCCACAGTGGCATTACCTTCCTCCTAGGGAGTGTGATGTCATGCTTGGGAGCAACGAAGGATCTCTCTAGCAGGTTAACTGATTGGGCGGCGTTATTCCCACGAGTCATGACCCTCCAAACAGCGTTCATGAAGGCAAAGTGTTTGTTTTACGTGGGCAGTATGGTTGCAAAGCTGAACCTTAAAGGAATGTCCAGAAGGGCACCACCAGGAGTGGAGCCTACGGCGTAATTTGACTCAACACGGGCAACCTCAACCATGCCAGCTACAGAACAGATGCACACATTGCAAGCTTAATTCCGTTAACGAACGAGACTCCGTCATGCCCCGCGGTCCGAGTCTGGCTTACTAGAGGGACACGTGAGGCTCTGGCACATGAGATTGGCCAATAACTGGTGTGTCATGCCCTTACATGTCCGTGGCTGCATGTGCGCTACACTGAAAAGGCCAGCGTTTGTCACTTACAGGTGCAGATAACCCGCTGAACAACGTTAGTGATGGGGATCACTGATTACAATTATTACTCGCGAACGATGATTTGCCAGTAAGTGCAGGTCAACCGCAGTTCCGGAATTAGGCCTAACCGTCATTCCTGAAAAAAATGAAAAACTTACGTGTGCAAACCACAGGTGCTGTAGCTTGCTTAACAGCTCGCCAGCCGTTCTCACGCCCAGTATGGGTTACACGTGATTGCACAAAGGTGAGAAAGGGTACCGTATCCCCGGATAACATGTATGGATAGCATACACATTCAAAATATATGTCTATACATCAGGAGGCAGGCTCAGACGGTGTTAGGCCCAGTATGGCTTGCACGTGATTGCACAAAGGTGAGAAAAGGTACCGTATCCCCGGATAACATGTATGGATAGCGTACACATTCAAAAGATATGTCTATACATCAGGAGGCAGGCTCAGACGGTGTAAGGCCCAGTATGGCTTGCAAGTGATTGCACAAAGGTGAGAAAGGGTACCGTATCCCCGGATAACATGTATGGATAGCGTACACATTCAAAAGATATGTCTATACATCAGGAGGCAGGCTCAGACGGTGTTAGGCCCAGTATGGCTTGCACGTGATTGCACAAAGGTGAGAAAGGGTACCGTATCCCCGGATAACATGTATGGATAGCGTACACATTCAAAATATATGTCTATACATCAGGAGGCAGGCTCAGACGGTGTTAGGCCCAGTATGGATTGCACGTGATTGCACAAAGGTGAGAAAGGGTACCGTATCCCCGGATAACATGTATGGATAGCGTACACATTCAAAATATATGTCTATACATCAGGAGGCAGGCTCAGACGGTGTTAGGCCCAGTATGGATTGCACGTGATTGCACAAAGGTGAGAAAGGGTACCGTATCCCCGGATAACATGTATGGATAGCGTACACATTCAAAATATATGTCAATACACCAGGAGGCAGGCTCAGACGGTGTCAGGCACAGTATGGATTTGACGGCCCAGACTACACAGCGGAGGAGCAGGGAGAGGTAAAGATTGCAAATGCTGGGGCCCTGCCCAAGCAAAGGGGGCCCACTCGTGGGTGTCGGTACTGGCACTGGGCCCCTCATAGTACGGCGGTGTGTTTGACGGCGGGTGTGCACCACCACCGTCAGAGACACTTGATTGCACTATGAGGGACCCTGTGCCAGTGCCCGCGCCCAAGAGTCGGCCTACCCACCTGTCCAGGGCAACGGCACTCGCACGGTGTCGTGCGCTAGGTGGTGACCCCGGCCATGGGGGGGAGGCAGCACAGTTAGGGAGTTTTAGACAGTGGCATATGCTGATGTTGGACATTCAGCTGATGCAAAAGGCGAAATAGGTCAAGTCCCAGGAAGAGGTGGACCAAAGCAAGCCATTTTTCTGTCACCCTATGTGTCATCAGGGGAAGGTGGGACAAAATCCTTGGAAACCCATGCATGGTTCATTTTAATGAAGGTTAGATCATCCACATTTTGGGTTGACAGACGGGTCCTTTTTTCTGTCAGGATTGATCCAGCTGCACTGAAGACTCTTTCCGATAGCACACTTGCAGCTGGGCAAGAGAGCTCCTGTAAGGCATATTGTGCCAATTCAGGCCAGGTGTCCAGTTTAGCAGCCCAATAGTCAAAGGGGAATGACCTGTGTGGGAGAACATCGATATGGGAGGAAAAGTAGTTTGTAACCATAGTTGACAAGTGCTGTCTCCTGTCACTTTCCATCGATGCTGTATTACCAGTTGTGTGAGCGGTACTTGAAAAATCAGTCCACAACATTGTCATGAAACCCCTGTCTCCAATGCCACTTCTGCTGTGTGCACCATGAACACCTCTGCCAAGCTGCCCCCGGCCCGTACGGCTCGTGTGAGAACCATCACCGCTGCTGTGTGCTGGGAATGCCTCAAGCAACCGATTTACCAGAGTTGCTTGTTTATTAGCCAATATTAGGTCAAGGTTCTCCTGTGGCATGATGTTTTGTAATTTGCCTTTATAGCGCGGATCCAGGATGCTGGCCAACCAGTAGTCGTCATCGTTCATCATTTTGGCAATGCGGGGGTCCCTTTTTAGGATCCGCAAGGCATAATCTGACATGTGGGCCAATGTTCCCGGTGTCAATGATGCACTGCGAGTGCAGGTTGGAGGAGCACTTTCTGGCAAATCCACATCCCTCCAGTCACGCACAAACCCTGTACCAGACCTTGCCACGCCAACATTTTCACTTGCCCCACGAGATGCATCCTCCTCCCCTAAGTAATCATCCCCATCATCATCCTCCTCCTCCTCCTCTTCTTCCTCCAACTCGTCCAGGAGAGGTCCCTGAGCAGACAATGGCTGAATGTCATCAAGGATTCCCTCCACCTCTTCCTCCTCGTCAACATTGGCTGCAGACGCCTGCTCCTTAAGGTGCGTCAAAGTTTGCATGAGCAGACGCATAAGTGGGATGCTCATGCTTAGGATGGCGTCGTCTGCGCTTACCAGCCGTGTGCATTCCTCAAAACACTGAAGGACTTTACAGAGGTCTTTCAGCTTCGAGCACTCCACACCTGTCAACTCCATGTCTGCTCTCAAAGTGCCTGGCCGTGTATCCTCCCACAAATGCATTGTGGCCTGCCTCTGCTCGCACAGCCGCTCCACCATGTGCAGGGTGGAGTTCCACCTTGTTGCAATGTCGATAATGAGGCGGTGGTTGGGAAGGTGGAGCAATCGCTGCAGCTTCTGCATACGAACGGAGTGTACAGGCGACCGGCGGATGTGCGCGCACAGTCTTCGCACCTTATGGAGCAGGGCTGTTAACTCCGGATAATTTTTGAGGAAGCACTGCACCACCAGGTTCAAGGTGTGAGCCAAGCAAGGTATGTGGCTGAGTTTTGAAAGGGCTATGGCTGCCACAAAATTACGGCCGTTATCACTAACTACCTTGCCTGCCTCAAGATGTACACTGCCCAGCCATGACTCAGTTTGTCGCTTCAAGTACTCGGCCAGCACCCCGGCGGTGTGTCTGTCGCCCAAACACATCATCTGCAACACAGCCTGCTGATGCTTTCCACTAGCTGCTCGATAGGGGGACACCTCGTGTGCAAAAGTGGCAGCTGCAGATGGAGTGCTCGTATGACTGCGCTCTGTGGACGAGCTTTCGCTTCTGGAGGAGGAGGAGGAGGAGGGTGGAACGCCTACAGCCAACTGTTTCCTATACCGTGGGCTAGGCAGCACGGTCCCACCACCGCTGTCCCCTGTGGATCCTGCATCCACCACATTAACCCAGTGCGCAGTGATGGACACGTAACGGCCCTGGCCATGCCGACTGGACCATGCATCAGTTGTGAGGTGCACCTTTCCACTCACTGACTGCTTGAGTGCATGGACAATGCGGTCTTTCACATGATGGTGGAGGGCTGGGATGGCTTTGCGAGAGAAGAAGTGGCGACTGGGTAGGTCATAGCGTGGTACTGCATAGGCCATGAGTTCGCGGAAAGCTGCGCTTTCCACCAACCGATAGGGCATCATCTCAAACGAGATTAGTTTGGCAATGTGGGCGTTCAAACCCAGTGTACGCGGATGAGAGACTGAGTACTTTCTTGACCTACTCATAGTGTCTGGGAGGGTGAGCTGGACTTGAGAGCTGCATATGGTAGAAGTAGCGGTGGACAGGGCGGACTGAGAGAGGGTTGATGATGGTGATGGAGTTGGTGTTCTTTCTGATGGCCTAGATTCAGTATTTCGTTGATATAACAGTGGGATTCCCTGACTGCTGTGGCCTTGCAACGACACCTCAACATTTGCTGCTGTGCTAACCGGTGGGCTTACAGTGGGGGAAACAATGTAGCGTTGCTGACTACCTTCTTTGTGATCAGTTGCACATGTGGCACTTGAGGTTTGGTGTTGTGTCCACGCTTGCAAGTGCATGCTGGTTAAATGTCTAAGCATGCAACTGGTATTCAAATTTTTCAGATTTTTCCCTCGGCTAAAGGTCTTTGCGCACTTCTTACAGATAACCTTGGCCTGATCATGAGGATTTTGTTCAAAAAAGTGCCACACTGCACTCTTCCTACTTTGGCAGACATTTTGCGGCCTAGCACGCTGTGATGTTTTGACCCTCTGGACAAGCTGTCCAGCAACTCTTTTGATTTTTGGAACCTGTCTTTGGAGTGCTCCGGGCCTGCCAGATAACAGCTGTTGCGATGTTGATGTCTGCTGTGGATGCTCCTCATCTGAGCTATTGGAAGCAGCACCCTCTTCCCCCAATGGATGCCAATCTGGGTCAACAACTGGGTCATCCATCACCTCCTCTTCAATGTCATGTGCACCTTCCTCTTTGTCACCGTGTATGGTGGTATAGTGTGCGGGAAGGGGCACCTGAGTCTCATCAGGGTCAGAATCTGGCTCTGTACACTGCGAGGGCAATGTAGTGCTCTGAGTGAATGTACCAGCAGAATCATCTATCAGCGGCTGTGCATCAGTGCACTCCATGTCAGATTCATCTTGGCCTGGGTAATTCACCATTTCACTTGATAATCCAGGCATGGTATGTGAAAACAGCTCCATGGAGTAATCAGTAGTATGGCCTGCGTCATCCTTCAATCTTGGTTGTGGTGAAGGACACAAGGAAAGGTGTGGTTCATGAACATGAGCCTCCAATGACGACTCAGTGCTTTTACTTTTTACAACTTCAGAAGAGGAGGCGATAGAGCTGGAGGCTGAGTCAGCAATGTAAGACAAAACTTTTTCCTGATGGTCTGGCGTTAAAAGCGGTTTGCCAACTCCTAGAAAACTAAGCCTTCGAAGCCTTATGGAGCCAGACGATGACGCAGGCTCAACACCTCCTGCATTCGGTCCTATTTTGCTTTTGCCACTACCATCAGATCCACCACCAACACCATCATTACCAGCTGCCAACCCCCGCCCAATTCCACGGCCTCTTCCACCAGCCTTCCTCATTTTTGGTAGAAAAGTAGACAAAATCCAACAAACTATATAGTAATGTAAAACAAGGTACAAGGTGTCTATAGGACAGGGGAGATTTAGATTTTCTGCACACACTAGTGGACACTGGACACTTTTGGATTGTGTGAGGCCCACTGAATATCACAGTGCTATGTCACAGGCTCGATGGCACAGGTGTGAAAAAAGTGACTACAGGATAAGGGAGATTTAGATTTTCTGCAGACACTTGTGGACACTGGACACTTGGATTGTGTGAGGCCCACTGAATATCACAGCGCTATGTCACAGGCTCGATGGCACAGGTGTGAAAAAAGTGACTACAGGATAAGGGAGATTTAGATTTTCTGCAGACACTTGTGGACACTGGACACTTGGATTGTGTGAGGCCCACTGAATATCACAGTGCTATGTCACAGGCTCGATGCAGCAGGTGTGAAAAAAGTGACTACAGGATAAGGGAGATTTTGAATTTCTGCAGACACTTGTGGACACTGGACACTTGGATTGTGTGAGGCCCACTGAATATCACAGCGCTACGTCACAGGCTCGATGGCACAGGTGTGAAAAAAGTGACTACAGGATAAGGGAGATTTTGAATTTCTGCAGACACTTGTGGACACTGGACACTTTTGGATTGTGTGAGGCCCAATGAATATCAGAGCGCTATGTCACAGGCTCGATGCAGCAGGTGTGAAAAAAGTGACTACAGGATAAGGGAGATTTTGAATTTCTGCAGACACTGGACACTTGGATTGTGTGAGGCCCAATGAATATCACAGCGCTATGTCACAGGCTCGATGCAGCAGGTGTGAAAAAAGTGACTACAGGATAAGGGAGATTTTGAATTTCTGCAGACACTTGTGGACACTGGACACTTGGATTGTGTGAGTCCCACTGAATATCACAGCGCTATGTCACAGGCTCGATGGCACAGGTGTGAAAAAAGTGACTACAGGATAAGGGAGATTTTGAATTTCTGCAGACACTTGTGGACACTGGACACTTGGATTGTGTGAGGCCCACTGAATATCACAGCGCTATGTCACAGGCTCGATGGCACAGGTGTGAAAAAAGTGACTACAGGATAAGGGAGATTTTGAATTTCTGCAGACACTTGTGGACACTGGACACTTTTGGATTGTGTGAGGCCCAATGAATATCAGAGCGCTATGTCACAGGCTCGATGCAGCAGGTGTGAAAAAAGTGACTACAGGATAAGGGAGATTTTGAATTTCTGCAGACACTGGACACTTTTGGATTGTGTGAGGCCCAATGAATATCACAACGCTATGTAACAGGCTCGATGGCACAGGTGTGAAAAAAGTGACTACAGGATAAGGGAGATTTTGAATTTCTGCAGACACTTGTGGACACTGGACACTTTTGGATTGTGTGAGGCCCACTGAATATCATAGCGCTATGTCACTGGTTCGATGGCACAGGTGTGAAAAAAGTGAATTGTAGAATTGGGCAGAATAGGAATCTCCCTAGAGTGTAGGTCTGTAAGAACGGAACAAGTCCTCCACAGTGACACACAGATAGCTTCACTGTGGCTGTGATAACAGCCGTTACACGGTACTGTGTGAGGAGCATACACCGCTGTATGGTGTGAAATGCACGCTCAGTACCTTAGCAGGACAAAAAAAAATTGGGATTGCTTTTAAAAAAGCAGTTTGCAGAGCAGTGGGGAAACAGCAATGCAGCTGTCAGGAAGCCTTAGAAGGCAGCCTAACAACCAACACCGCTGATCCACCACAATATAGCCTCCCCTTGCACTGCACACACAGTGACTGGTGTGTTGCACAGGCAAAATCGCTAGCAGCAGAAGCAGTTTTTTTTATCTTCTTCCCTGCCTAACGCTCTCCCTACAGAATCAGCAACCTCTCCCTATGCTAAGATCGGCAGAAGTAAGATGGCGGTCGGCGTGCACGCCCTTTTATACCCCCTGTGACGCCCACCAAAGCAAGCCAATCACTTGCATGCCCTTCTGAAAGATGGTGGCGACCCCTGCCTATGTCATCACGTTGCCCACAGTGTCCGTGGATCCTGATTGGCTGAAAAAGAGCGCTAAACAAACTTTTGAAACGCGACTTTGGCGCGTAAGTCGCCGACCTCGTGGCCGACCTCATCCTAGGGTCGGGTTTCGTTTCATGAAACGCGACTTTGCCAAAAGTCGGCGACTTTTGAAATTGTTCGACCCGTTTCGCTCAACTCTACTTATGACTAGTAGCTGTGAACACACAGAAATCACATATGAAAACGAAAAATAGTCAAAAGTAAGCATATGTAAACTATAATAAATGCTGAAGAAAATAACTTCAATCCAAGAAGTAAGGCCAAGGCCTAACAGCAATAGAGAATGGAAATGCTCCCATTAGGAATAGACACAGAAAAAACGGAGCAGAGAACAACATCCAATAAAAAACATTAATTTATTGTTTCAAATAGTTGACAATGCAAAAGTATACATACCAATAATGGCTTATATAGTAAAAAGGAAAAGGAGGGATACTAAGCCCAAAACAGAGGTACACATGGTGATCCTGTTACCAAGGGTTATAAGGTGTATAAAGCGACAATATGGTACAACATGGTAAGTCCCGGGCAAAGTACCCATACAAGGTGTAAATGCTATTGTCTAGAGCATTAATCAAGTCAAATGCCCTTCAGTATCTAAGTAATGTCACTTACCCATGATCGCCAGTGTGCCAATGTGCCCCTCTGTGACCCCCTGACGCGCGTTTCGCGTTGAATGCTTTCTCAAAAGGGGTACACATAAATGCCATATCCTTAATACTTATATAATGTCATCAATCAATGCCGGAGTATCGGGCGCACACGCCAATGACGTCACCCGCCAAGAACATTACCTCCCACCCCCGTGGCCGTCAGTAGACAGCGCACATGTAGGTGGAAATCCACCTGCTGACGTCATACACATGCGCACCAAGCTAATCCAGATAGCCACGGAGGAGAGTAGGAGGGGCGTGAGGCAAAGCGCGCGCGTGCGCGCCACAGCCGCCATTTTACTGAAGACCATGGCGGCAACCATCTTGGAGGAGATAGAAATCAGCCCATATACACAAGAAGAAAGAAGTTATAGTGATCCAATGCTAGGTGAAGCACGAAGGAATAATGCAAATAAAGGCACAGCGTTAGTGGTATCACGGAAAGTGAAGTAAAGTGCAAAAGTGCATCCTCAAAGTGACAAAGTGCGAACCTATGTTCTCGTCATAGGATATTATAATGCTGAAGTATATAGAAATGCTCCAGACAGTCACTGATATCTGAGCCAAAAAGGACAATTCTACCCACCATATACCCTCCCCCAAGCCAATTTTTGATATGGAAAAAAATTACATATTTTGCCTCTGTGGTATGTAAACTGACCAAGAGCAGCAGTGATGACCGAGCTGCTGTCCCGTTACACTCTGGCACTTTACAGACAAGCGGTGTCCCAGCATGCTGTCAGGCGTGGGGTGCATCACACTCACTTGTTGGCCACAGGCCTCTGCTGTCTCCAGACTTCTATCTTCAGGAGCCGGGCACACAATTCAGGGGGCACCAAGTTCACTTTAACAAGGAAACGTTTATGGTTACGACCACTACGTGACTTTCACTATATCAGAGGTCATAACCATGGATACCTAAGGTCCTGCAATGCCTGAACATGAGGAAAGAGACATAGCGAACCAGAAAAACTATACTACATTTCTAATTGGAGGTAGTTGCTAATATTATTATTATTACATCTACTATATATTGGGATAGGATCTTGATTATGGGAATGCCCGTTTAAGCCATATGGTTTGTTCCTCCTGGAGCACCCCTGCATCTACTTGCTCCATCAGCCCCAGGGAATTCCTTCTCAGTTCTGCAGTGTATCTGGGATCCGCTACCTTCCTTTCACACAGTTCTGCGTCCACATCTTCCCTTGTGCTCCAGAAGACACAATGCGCCCTTTAGCCTCCAAGCTTGACCTTGAGCTCCTGATGATACCGGAATGTCCGCACAGGATTCAGGCATGGCTTCCCACTGCCTTGAATCATAGGTAAATGCTGGCCCTAGCAGCCCACTGCTCTTGAATTTGTCCTTGTTATTTACTTCCTTATCTGACAACCAGCAGAAGGTAGGTCTCTTTTTTGACCTCACTAACCTTTCTACCTGTACTGCCAGTGTCTATCTGTATACAGATAGGCACTGGCAGGTACAGGCTGGTACGGCTGCTATACAGATAAGCATTGTCAGGTGCGGGCTGGTTCAGCTGGTATACAGATAAGCACTGGCATGTGCAGGCTGGTTTGGCTGGTATACAGATAGACACGGCAGTTGCAGGCTGATACGGCTAGTATACAAATAGGCACTGGCAGATTTGGCTGGTATACAGATGGGCACTGGTAGGTGAAGGCTGGTACAGTCAGTATACAGACACTGGCAGATAGAAGCTGGTATACAGATGGGCACTGGTAGGTGCCGGCTGGTATACAGACACTGGCAGTACTGGCGGAAAGTTGTAAACTACAAAAGTCACAAAATATTAGAGCAACTTGAAGTTGTACAAAATTGGTGCAACATTTCAAGGTGTTCTGCACCAGAATTATGGCAAAAGTACATTGAATTTGGCCAATTCCTCACAATTTTTAAAATAATTGCTTACTGTAAGTGAATTGGAAAATTCTTGTTTTCATCCAGAGATTGAAAACCTGTACAGACCTAGTATATTCTACACATTATGTATATACTACAAATTAGAGTAGACCACACACACAGCAGCATAAATGATTTTTATGTCCTCATAGTTTGCTACAGTGTATCAATGCAGGAAAAATATATCACTGAAGGATACAGAGCCAGTCTAGAGAGAATGATCTATAGACTGAATACAGTTATTGCAAACCTTAAAGTGAACCTATCAGCTGTTTTTGGCGCTATAAGATGCGGCCACTGCCTTTTAGGGATTATCTGCAGCTTTCTATAATGCTGTAAATAAGCACCCGATCTGACCTGCAAGATAAGAAAAATAAGTTTTAATAAACTCACCTGGGGGGGCGGTCCGGGGCGGTCCGGTGCAGTCCGATCTGATGAGTGTCACAGGTCCGGGTCCCATCTTCTTCTGATTGCCGCCCTCCTGTTTGCTTCATGGCTACCCGGCATCCCGGCAGAGCAAAGTACTGCAGTGTGCAGGCGCCAGGAAAGGTCAGAGAGGCCCAGCGCCTGTGCTCGGCAGTACTTTGCTCTGCCCTCAACAGGGTAGAGAAGTACGCCTGCACAGGAGCGCGATGCCCGGGAGCCAAGAAGCAAGCAGGAGGGCGATGTCGCAAAAAGATGGGAGGCGCCGGACCCGGACCTGCGACACCCATCGAACCATACCGACCCCAGGTGAGTATAATAAAAATTATTTTTCTTATCTTGCAGGTCGGATCAGGGGCTTATCTACAGCATAGAATGCTGTAGATAAGCCCTTAAAGGCTGTGGCCGCATCTTATAGCGGCAAAACAGAAGTATACAGATAAGCACTTGCAGGTGCAGGCTGGTCCAGCTGGTATACAGATAAGCACTTGCAGTGCGGGATGGTCCTGCTGGTATACAGATAAGCACTGGCAGTGTGGGCTGGTCTGGCTGGCATACAGATAAGCACTGGCAGTTGCAGGCTGGTCTGGCTGGCATACAGATAAGCACTGGCAGTTGCAGGCTGAAACGCAGTGTAAACAGATAGGCACTGGCAGGTGCAGACTGGTATACTGATGAATACTGTTAGGTGCGGGCTGGTCCAGCTGATATACAGATAAGCACTGGCAGGTATGGGCTAGTCTGGCTAGTATACAGATAAGCACTGGCAGCGCAAGTGGTCTGGCTGGTATACAGATAAGCACTGGCAGATGCAGGCTGGTATACAGATAAGCACTGGCAGGTGCAGGCTGGTATAGCTGGTATACAGATAAGCACTGGGCAGGTGCAGGGAGGTACAGCTGGTATACAGATAAGCACTGGCAGTTGCAGGCTGATACAGCTAGTATACAGATAAGCACGGGCAGGTGCAGACTGGTATACAGATGAGCACTGGTATGTACAGGCTGGTTCATCTGATATACAGATAGACACTGGCAGGTGCAGGCTGGTACGGCTGGTATACAGATTGGCACTTGTAGGTGCAGACTGGTTCAGCTGTTATACAGATAGGCACTGGCAGATGCAGACTGGTGCAGCTGTTATACAGATAAACACTGGCAGGTGTGGGCTGATATGGCTAGTATACAGATACACACTGGCAGGTGCAAGCTGGTATACAGATGGGCACTGGCAGTTGCAGGCTGATACGGCTAATATACAGATAGACACTGGCAGGTGCAGGCTGGTATACAGATGGACACTGGTAGCCAGGTGCAGGCTGGTTCAACTGGTATACAGATAGGCACTGGCAGGTGCAGATTGGTATGACTGGTATACATATACAGTTGTGGCCAAAAGTATTGACACCCCTGCAATTCTGTCAGATAATACTCAGTTTCTTCCTGAAAATGATTGCAAACACAAATTCTTTGGTATTATTATCTTCATTTAATTTGTCTTAAATGAAAAAACACAAAAGAGAATGAAGTAAAAAGCAAAACATTGATCATTTCACACAAAACTCCAAAAATGGGCCAGACAAAAGTACTGGCACCCTCAGCCTAATACTTGGTTGCACAACCTTTAGTCAAAATAACTGCAACCAACCGCTTCCGGTAACCATCAATGAGTTTCTTACAATGCTCTGCTGGAATTTTAGACCATTCTTCTTTGGCAAACTGCTCCAGGTCCCTGATATTTGAAGGGTGCCTTCTCCAAACTGCCATTTTTAGATCTCTCCACAGGTGTTCTATGGGATTCAGGTCTGGACTCATTGCTGGCCACCTTAGAAGTCTCCAGTGCTTTCTCTCAAACCATTTTCTAGTGCTTTCTGAAGTGTGTTTTGGGTCATTGTCTTGCTGGAAGACCCATGACCTCTGAGGGAGACCCAGCTTTCTCACACTGGGCCCTACATTATGCTGCAAAATTTGTTGGTAGTCTTCAGACTTCATAATGCCATGCACACGGTCAAGCAGTCCAGTGCCAGAGGCAGCAAAGCAACCCCAAAACATCAGGGAACCTCCGCTATGTTTGACTGTAGAGACCGTGTTCTTTTCTTTGAATGCCTCTTTTTTTCTGCTGTAAACTCTATGTTGATGCCTTTGCCCAAAAAGCTCTACTTTTGTCTCATCTGACCAGAGAACATTCTTCCAAAACGTTTTAGGCTTTTTCAGGTAAGTTTTGGCAAACTCCAGCCTGGCTTTTTTATGTCTCGGGTAAGAAGTGGGGTCTTCCTGGGTCTCCTACCATACAGTCCCTTTTCATTCAGACGCCGACGGATAGTATGGGTTGACACTGTTGTACCGTCGGACTGTAGGGCAGCTTGAACTTGTTTGGATGTTAGTCAAGGTTTTTTATCCAACATCTGCACAATCTTGCGTTGAAATTTCTTGTCAAGTTTTCTTTTCCGTCCACATCTAGGGAGGTTAGCCACAGTGCCATGGGCTTTAAACTTCTTGATGACACTGCGCACGGTAGACACAGGAACATTCAGGTCTTTGGAGATGGACTTGTAGCCTTGAGATTGCTCATACTTCCTCACAATTTGGTTTCTCAAGTCCTCAGACAGTTTTTTGGTCTTCTTTATTTTCTCCATGCTCAATATGGTACACACAAGGACACAGGACAGAGGTTGAGTCAACGTTAATCCATGTCAACTGGCTGCAAGTGTGATTTAGTTATTGCCAACACCTGTTAGGTGCCACAGGTAAGATACAGGTGCTGTTAATTACACAAATTAGAGAAGCATCACATGATTTTTCGAATAGTGCCAATACTTTTGTCCACCCTCTTTTTTATGTTTGGTGTGGAATTATATCCAATTTGACTTTAGGACAATTCTTTTTGTGTTTTTTCATTTAAGACAAATTAAATGAAGATAATAATACCAAAGAATTTGTGTTTGCAATCATTTTCAGGAAGAAACTGAGTATTATCTGACAGAATTGCAGGGGTGTCAATACTTTTGGCCACAACTGTAGGCATTGGCAGGTGCGGACTGGTATACAGATAAGCACTGGCAGGTGCAGACTGGTTCGGCTGCTATACAGATAAGCATTGTCAGGTGCAGGCTGACACGGCTAGTAAACAACTAGGCACTGGCAGATTTGACTGGTATACAGATAGGCACTGGTAGGTGTAGGCTGGTTCAGCCAGTATACAGATAGACACTGGCAGATAGAAGCTGGTATACAGATGGGCACTGGTAGGTGCAGTATCATGCACCCTGCATGGTACTTACAGACTGGTCCGTGCAGGTGTCCTGAGCTGGAGTGATAGAACACAGGGCGAGCAATCAGGGATCCCAGAGGAGTGGTGTGGTCGTGGCAAACAGAAGTACTTGTGTGGCGCCCCTGAGGCTCAGTCACCACAGAGGTACTGCACCTTCCTCTCTCCTAAGGTGTGGTGCCCCACGATCCAGGTAAGTTGGAGGCTCCTGACCACGCTCCAACACTCGCACCCCACACAATAGAGTAGTTCAGCACAACCACATTGCGGCTCTTTGCTTAGAGAGAAGCAGAGCACCTTTGGTGGTTCCCTGCTTGGAACACTAGACGTGCTGGGAGGTGGGTGGAGTTCAGAATATATATATGAGTGGGATAGTTTAGGATGACAGGTGAGTCTGACAAGAGGTCAGTGAGGAAGGAAGCCACTCGGGAGGAGT
This sequence comes from Dendrobates tinctorius, assembly GCF_039654945.1. NCBI lineage: Eukaryota > Metazoa > Chordata > Amphibia > Anura > Dendrobatidae > Dendrobates > Dendrobates tinctorius. The sequence goes on from NW_027361993.1 coordinate 6,130,598, forward strand.
GGGGATCCCTGGAAGAAGGGATGGAGGAAGGAGTGCTGCAGCTGCCTCAGTGACCTGAGCCAGCTGGCATGGGAAAGGAAAGGAAAGAAGGACAAGGACGTTGACCTGAAGCCTGAGCTTCCATAGAAGGGAAAGGACAAGTACGGAACGTAGGAGTAAAAGGGAACAAAGAGGACATGGGTTAGAGGAAGAACCCTGCCTAGAAGTTCTAAGCGCAAGGCCGGGGCCCGGTCCCCGAGGTTGTACGAACGCTAAAGGTTCTGCAGCAGACACCGGTGGAGTAGTGGGCTGTAAATGCACTACTCCCATCTAAGACTTGAGGGCACAACAGCAATACGGATAGAGAGCCGGGACTTAGGAGTAGAGAGTCCCCGAAGCAGGCTACAGCTGTCTGCCGTGCAAGTTGAGTTCTTGGGAACATCTATCAGGAGGAACTCCAGTGTAGCACGGTACTGGAGATCTTCACACTTAAAGGCGCTATAGAGGAGACGTTCAGGAAAGACGCATAAGTTGGCGGAGTGTGGAAGGGTGCTTTCCATCTTGCCTGGAGGTTGGCTGAGTCCCTGACCCGGAGGACACGGCACAGAAGCGGACACTACAGACTGTGAGTAAAGCTTTGGAACTACATGCCCCGGTGTCCTCCATTCCTTCCTGCGTCCGCCTGCCTGACACTGCTACATCCCCTGCGCCAGACACTACATCACCTAAGTGTCTCCACATCTACACTGCCCTGGGACAACAGCCCTGCCTGTGGAGGGCTATACCATCATTGCTGCACCACACCATCTGTCCAGGAGGATCTGCATGCAGCGTCGGCTTAACACCTCCCTTGCCGAACACCACAGGTGGCGTCACAAACTAACTACATTTCACTATTCACATCTTCCTATTACTTGGGTGCCCAGGGCCACGGTCCGGGTCACTGCTGCTGTGACACGTCCCGCTGACGCCGGCCCAGTACCGAGTACCCCACAGCCCTGGGAGGGGCGACCCACTTGAATCATACAGGACCTTAAACATGTGACTACCGGGAAAGTGTCTGGGGGCAGAGCCAAACACCGGAGTCCCAGAGAGCTATGCACTGCTGGGAGAATCAGGAGATGAGACAGACAAATGAGAGTCAGAGAGAAAGCCGAGGTCAGAACCAGAGATATAACGCAGTACCAGAGGGGTGAGACAAAGTGGGTGGTCAAGGGGCAATGCAAGAGTCAAAAACCAAGCAAGATAGTACACGGTACCAAGACAGCAGACAAACTCACATCGAAGAGACGGACCGGGTCAAAACCAAACCAGCAACAAGATAACAGGCACAAGGCACAAGCACACAAGGGGTCAACTAACTCAGCCGAGGGCAGGAGTATAACTGACAGGGAATGAGCCCAAACGAGGCTATAAAAAGGCTAGCAAAAGCCTAAGGGAGGCTGTAAACATTAACCCCTGACACACCAACTTACCCACACCAGACAAACCATGACATGCAGACTGGAAAAGCTGGTGTACAGATAGGCACTGTCAGGTGCAGGCTGGTTCGGCTGAGATACAGGGAGACAAGGCAAGTACGAGCAGACAGGTACTGGACAGGTAGATGGGTACTGGGGACCTGATAACAAGCAAGCATGCAAGGGGCTAACTTTACACTGCTCAGGTACCTCCATTCAGGTGGAGGTGCAGCTCCATTCAGGAGGAGATGCCTTAAATGTTAAGTGACTCCCAGCCATTGGCTGTGGACAGTTTAACCCCTTCTCGACCTGTGACACAGCACATGCATCATGAAAGTCGGTGTCAATCCGATCCATGATGCATGTGCTGTGTCATGACTTTAAAGCCCCCCTGCGGGTCAGGTGACCGGGGTCAATGAAAGGTCACCCCACCCACAGATACAGGGGGCTTTGCACTTCACCAAAGGGGGGGTGGCTTCTCCCCCACGTGGCTACGATCGCTCTGATTGGCTGTTAAAAGTGAAACAGCCAATCAGAGCAATAGTAATATTTCATCAATGAAATTTGAAGAAATATTACAAACCAGCCATGGCCAATGCTGCAGTAGCATCGGACATGGCGGGAGACACCGATCTGACCCTCCCCACCGGTTAACTGGTGTGATCTGCCCCCCGCCACTGAATGACAGCGGCGATCTGCCGCCGCTGTCATCATCTGCTCCCCCCCGCCTTCCCTCCACTCCCCCCAGCTTCCGATCACCTCCCCTCCCACGCCATGGTACCTTCCGAGTGCCGCTGTTGCTCCTGGTGTCCCACGGTCCCGGATCATGGGCGCCGCCATCTTGGAAAATGGCGGATGCATGTGCAGTGCGCCTGGTCGAATCTGCCAGCTGCAGATTCCATTAATTCATTTTGATCACTGTGATAAACTCTCACAGTGATCAAAATAAAATGAAAAGTAAATAAACCCCCCTTTATCACCCCCATAGGTAGGGACAAATAATAAAATGAAGAAAATATTTTTATTTTTCCATTAGGATTAGGGTTGGAAATAGGGTTAGGGTTGGAATTAGGGTTAGAGTTAGGGTTGGAATTAGGGTTAGGGTGGAATTAGGGCTAGGGTTAGGGTTGAAATTAGGTTTAGGGTTAGGTTGGAATTAGGGTTAGGGTGGAATTAGGGTTAGGGTTGGAATTATGGTTAAGATTAGGGTTAGGGGTGTGTTGGGGTTAGGGTTATGGTTAGGGATGTGTTGGGGTTAGGGTTATGGTTAGGGGTGTGTTGGGGTTAGGGTTGGAGTTAAAATTGAGGGGTTTCCACTGTTTAGGCACATCAAGGGGTCTCCAAACTCGACATGGTGCCACCATTGATTCCAGACAATTTTGCGTTCAAAAAGTCAAACGGTGCTCCCTCCCTTCCAAGCCCCGACATGTGCCCAAACAGTGTTTTACCCCAACATATGGGGTATCAGCGTACTCAGGAAAAATTGCACAACAACTTTGGGGGTCTAATTTCTCCTGTTACCCTTAGCAAAATAAAAAATTGGGGGCTAAAAAATTATTTTTGTGGAAAAAAAATGTTTTTTTATTTTCACATCTCTGCTTTATAAACTTCTGTGAAGCACTTGGGGGTTCAAAGTGCTCACCAGACATCTAGATGAGTTCCTTGGAAGGACTAGTTTCGAAAATGCAGTCACTTGTAGGGGGTTTCTACTAGGCACATCAGGGGCTCTGCAAACGTAGACACTAGACCATTCCATCAAAGTCTGCATTTCAAAACGTCACTTCCATTCCGAGCCCTGACATGTGCCCAAACAATAGTTCCCCCCACATATGGGGTACCAGCGTACTCAGGACAAACTGGACAACAACTCTTGTTGTCCAATTTCTCCTGTTAGCCATGTGAAAATAAAAAATAGCGTGCTAAAAAATCATTTTTGAGGATAAAAAATGATTTTTTATTTTCACAGCTCTGCGTTATAAACTTTTGTGAAGCACTTGGGGGTTCAAAGTGCTCACTACACATCTAGATAAGTTCCTTAAGGGGTCTAGTTTCCCAAATGGTGTCACTTGTGGGGGTTTTTCACTGTTTAGGCACATCAGGGGCTCTTCAAACGTAACATGGTGTCCGATAATGATTGGAGATAATTTTCCATTCAAAAAGTCAAATGGCGCTCCTTCCCTTCCAGACCCCGCCGTGCGCCCAAACAGTGATTTATGACCACGTGAGGTATCGGTGTACGCAGGAGAAATTGCTCAACAAATTTTAGGGTCCATTTTATCCTGTTGCCCATGTGAAAATGAAAAAACTGAGGCTAAAAGAAAATTTTTGTGAAAAAAAGTGCTTTTTTTACGGATCAATTTGTGAAGCACCTGGGGGTTCAAAGTGATCATTATGCATCTAGATAAGTTCCTTGGGGGGGTCTAGTTTCCAAAATGGGGTCACTTGCGGGGGTGCTCCAATGTTTAGGCACACAGGGGCTCTCCAAACGCGACATGGCAACCGCTAAATATTCCAGCATATTTTCCATTCAAATGTCGCTCCTTCCTTTCTGAGCCTTGCCGTGCACCTAAACAGTGGTTTATGACCACATATGAGGTATCAGTGTACGCAGGAGAAATTGCCCAACAAATTTTAACCATGTTATCCTGTTGCCCATGTGAAAATGAAAAAATTGATGCTAAAAGAAAATTTTTGTTGGAAAAATAAAAATGTCCATTTTTCCTTTCCACGTTGCTTTAGTTCCTGTGAAGCACCTGAAGGGTTAATAATCTTCTTGAATGTAGTTTTGAGTAGCTTGAGGGGTGCAGTTTTTAGAATGGTGTCACTTTTGGGTATTTTCTGCCATATAGACCCCTCAAAGTGACTTCAAATGTGAGGTGGTCCCTAAAAAAAATGGTTTTGTAAATTTTGTTGTAAAAATGAGAAATCACTGGTCAACTTTTAACCCTTATAACTTCCTAACAAAAAATATTTTGTTTCTAGAATTGTGCTGATGTAAAGTAGACATGTGTGAAATGTTATTTAGTAACTATTTTGTGTCACATAACTTTTTGGTTTAACAGAATAAAAATTCAAAATTTGAAAATTGCGAAATTTTCAACATTTTTGCCAAATTTCTGATTTTTTCACAAATAAACACAAAAATTATCGACCTAAATTTACCACTAATATGAAGCCCAATATGTCATGAAGAAACAGTCTCAGAATCGCTAGGATGCGTTGAAGTGTTACTGAGTAATTACCTCATAAAAGGACACTGGTCAGAATTGCAAAAAATGGCCAGGTCATTAAGGTCAAAATAGGCTGGGTCATGAAGGGACCACTCGTGTGGTCCCTTTAAGAAGGAGGGAGTGCACGCTCCCTTAGAACAGTACCTGGCAATCTGTAGATTCATGCGCAGACCCCAGGCAACAGCCAGAGCAGGAGAAGGAGGAAGTGCCGAACAGAAACCGCGGTGTTGAGTGAGTCAGTATCACTGTTGGAGGTGAGAAGCATGCAGGGATGCCGGTGTTACACCCTTTTTTATGTATAGCTCTGTCCCTTTTTATATAGCATCTTCTTGTTATGTATAGCGCTGTTTCTTATATAGTATCCTCTATTACTGTATGTATAGTGCTATGTTTTTCATAGTGCAGCCTGTACATAAGGGGTAAAGTGCGTGGCACGAAGCATGCCACTGTCTGTCGTCTTACATCTGCACATGTGCACCTGTGTGTTACTCACATGACCCATCACTTGATTTCTTAAGGGTGATCTTGTAACATGTCACATGATAAGAAAAACCTTTGGCACAAATTAATTCTTGCTGATAATAATTAAATTTGTTGAGCCAATACAGTATGACACCAACATTTCAGCTCTCAGGTCTTTATCAAGATTTCATTTGTGCCTTAAGTTTTTCTTCTCATAAGTAACAATTTCTCCTTGTGGCACTCATTGATTGGAGTGGCATGGAGCCCTTTACATATATTTACTATTAATGTTACGTGATACATCAGGTGCTGGGGGGCCCACACCCTCTAAACTGCCCGGGACCCTGGCTACTCTTAATTTGTCCATGCTTACCAGCCACTGTTTTTAGCTCTTCCCAGTGCCACTCTGGCCCCATAGCCATTTTGTGACCGCAACTTCGAACTGACCGGAAGTCATGAATAATGGACAGAATCTCTATGTAAGTGTATGAGAGCCTTTTGTTGGCCTTGTACTGGATCTCATGGACTTATATTGAGATATGACTTCCTGATAGCCCAGCAAACACTGGAATACCGCAGGTCACAAACTGCCGGAGAACGACAGGAGCTGCGCCACAGATGAAGACAGCCTCTGGTAAGTATAAGACTAGGGGCAGAGAACTTAGATTAATGGCTCTACTCCAGTTCTGCAATACAAAAAAAATGCTGGCGTAGTGCTTTAAAGGGAATCTGTTACCCCATTTTAGCCCTATAAGCTGCGGCCACCGCCATCAGGGGCTTATCTACAGTATGAAAGATAAGAAAAACATGTTAGATTATACTCACTTTGTTTTTTAATGGAGTTGAAGAGTGCTGCAACTTTTTCATTTGGATATTGGTTTGCTAGAGAAAACCTAACCCTCGGGCCTGGTATCTGGCCATGTGTGGGTTCTCTGGGACAGTTTCCCGCCTTCTCCCTCTGGCCACCCCACTTCCTCTGCTTGCCTGTTGCGTTTCTTGCAAATCCCTCCCCGTCTACGCTGTTATACTCGCTCTGCATGGCACCTACCCTGGTTGGGTCAGTGGCTCAAACGTCAATCACCTCAACTTACGCTTCTGCACTCTGATTCTCCTGACTTGTTGCCTTAACAACATGACTTGTTGGCAACTGTGACTCATCATCATCTACCACTTGAAACACTAAATCCTGTTCCTCACCATTGTCTTCTTATGACCGTGGCTGCTCAAATATTTGGGCATCATTACACACCATATCCTCATGTCTCTCTTGAAACGTGCATGTCAAGAGGCCAGAATCAATAAATGTAAATGTAAAAGCTCCTTGGAGTGTCTGAGTATGGGGTCACTTCTCTCCTGGAACTCAACATGGTGGAAGGAGGATTAAGGTGAGGATTATGTGGTCCAGTCATTTGGCTAGTGAATCTGGACCATGTGGAAGACAGGGTGGTGCTGCAAAAAAGACTGGAAGTATCTGCAATACAACTGACCACCTATTCTCACTATTCTGGCTTCAACAGTGGTGTCCTGCGCCCCACTGCAATGTGCGACAAGCAGGATTGTTGTGCTCCAGCAGCAGGCACAGTTTCACCTGTCTCATTACCTCGACCTCCGCGTGCATCAACATCCGCTTGTCCACTTCCCTGTCCCTTACTGCACGCCTTGTGCATTTTAAATTAGGTATGCAGCTAAGAACGGTATTAATAGGGTTTAGAGTAGAATAAATGTAGTCCCGATAAGGACTGTTGTTTTTTTGTTTCTGCACCAAGGCCTGTAATTGTGGTGCCACAAAGGTACTGCACCTCATCCAGGGGTGTGGTATTCCACTCTCAGGTAAGGCGGGGGCACCACACAGAACTCACACACTTGCATCCAACACTAGACTTTTCAGAGCTCGGGAGGAGCTAGGTAGAGGGTGTGGGTGGTGAAAGTAGCAGGGGGAGCTGAAGGAAGTGACAGAGGGAAAGAAAGCAGTTGGTGCTGGGGACTTAAGCGGTGAGGAGCTCAGCCCTGGACCAGCAGACAGTAGAAAGAAGGAAAGGAAAGACAGAAGAACAGAAAGATAAGCGTCAGTGGACGAGAGGAAGAAGGGGTCCTAGGGGCATGGGTAGTGAGGATTCCACCCGTGGGGCCCATATCCACGCTGGCTGCAGTCGGGTGGAGTGACCAGGTCGCAGTTAGGGGACTGGCCCCAGTCTAGTGGAGAAACTGAGGACTCAGTTAGCTAACCGGAGGCTCTATGCATTGCAAGTGCTACAGCCACATCCACACATTCGCTGAAAAGGCAGCCATATAAGGATCAAGGGGGTCCTAGAGGATGTCGCCCGACAAGATCTGAGGCTGCTGACTTGGGATAGTGTGTGAAGGCGGAGGGCAGGAGAGGAGGGAAACAGTGCAGTGAGACAGCCAGGAAAGAAACATCTGAAGGGGTTTCTGACCCACTGTACCCCAAACTACCTGAAAGCTGCCTGGACCACCAACCTTGGGGACACAGCACCCTGGCTGGGGATTGTGACATCAGAGCTATGAGTAAAACCTGTGAAGACTGCACACTGCTGTGTCCTCCAATTTATTTTATGCGTCACTTGCCATGTACTACAACCACCATCATCACCATCTTTAACAATACACCTGGCCTGGGGTTTAGCTCTACCTGTGGAGAGCTGTAACAACTCTGCTGCATCACCATCAGCCCCAGCGATCTCCTCAAGCCGCGTCGGCTAACATCTCCTATTTGCCGAATACCACAGGTGGCATCACGAACTACCTTTTATAAACTTTATTCCCCTTTTATCATTATTTTTCATTGGACGCCCAGGGCTACGGACCGGGTCACTGCTGCTGTGACACATCCCCTTAAGAACCGGCCCGGTACTGAGTTTCCCCACGGCCCTGGAGGGCGATCCATAATGCACTACTTGCATTTTTCCAGTAGCTTGCCCTACACTAAATAGTACAAAAAATAGAGATATTGAATAAAATAGATGTAGACTTTATAAGGAGGGACTGTTGGTTTTTGGTTTCTGTACTAGTAGCCCTTCTCAAGCAGCTTGACCTACTGTACACTAAGTAGTACAGCTAACAGCGGCATTGAGTAGAATATATGTAGGCCTGATAAGGACTATATGGTTATAGGTTTTTCAACAACAAGACCTGTAATGACCAGTTCAGGAGAAGAAAGCAGAATTCTCTGATAAAATATATTGTAAAGTTGCTTAAATCATGTGTAATATAGATTTATGAAATAACACTTAAGATGACTGTTACTCTTTAAGCTTGAGAATCACTGAAACTTTACCACTGTCTTTGGTAAAGGAACATTCTTCAACAGTTCTCCAACCTGTATATTTCCAGCAGCAGTCAGGATAGGCAGAGTGTTGCAGTTTGCAAAAGAACAGAGACGGATCTGCCAGCTGGCCAGGGCTGTGGAGCCCTTTATTTCAAAGCGGAGTAATAATATTATAATTTTACGTTTACTATCCCTTCAACCCCTTAGTGACCGAGCCAATTTTGACCTTAACGACCAAGCCAAATTTTACAATTCTGACCAGTGTAATTTTATGTGGTAATAACTCTGGAACACTTCAACGTTTCCCACTGATTCTGAGATTGTTTTTACGTGGCATATTGTACTTCATGATAGTGGTAAAATATATTCGACATGACTTGCATTTACACACATGGCTTGAAAAACCCACAATTGTCATAGAAATAACTTGAATCTGACAAAAGTAATAATAAATCAAAAATCTATGAAAATGCACAAATGAAAGTCAGACATTACTTTTAAACCATTCTTCCACAGAATTTAAAAAAAATTAAAACTCATGAAATAGGCCTGGACAGAAATGATGGTACCCTGAAAATAATGTGACAAAAGGGACATGTTAAATCAACCACTAATTGACCACTAATTAGCATCACAGGTGTCTACTTGGAATCAGTGAGTGGGCCTGTATAGAGGGCTACAGATACTCACTGTGCTGTTTGGTGACATGGTGTGTATCACACTCAACATGGACCAGAGGAAGTGAAGGAAAGAGTTGCCTCAGGAGATTAGAAAGAAAATTATAGACAAACATGTGAAATGTAAAAGTTTTAAGACCATCTCCAAGCAGCTTGATCTGCTTATGACTACAGTTGCACATATTATTCAGAAATGTAAGATCCATGGGACTGTAGCCAACCTCACTGGACATGAGGAAAATTGATGACAAATTAAAGAGATGGATAATACGAATGGTAACAAAAGAGCTCAGAAAATCTTCTAAACAGATTAATGGTGAACTTCAAGCTCAAGGAACATCACTGTCAGATCGCACCATACTTCGCTGTATGAGCCAAAGTGGACTTTATGGGAGACGACCAAGGAGGACACCATTGTTAAAAAAAAAAATCATAAAAAAATCCAGACTGGAATTTGCCAAATTACATGTTGACAAGCCACAAAGCTTCTGGGAGAAGGTCCTATGGACAAATGAGACAAAAATGGAACTTTTTGGCAAGGCACATCAGCTCGGAAAAATGAAGCATATCAAGAAAAGAACACTGTCCCTACTGTGAAACATAGAGAAGGCTCTGTTATGTTCTGGGGCTGCTTTGCTGTATCTGGCACAAGGTGTCTAGAATGTGTGCAGGGTACAATGAAATCTCAAGAGTATCAAGGGAATCTAAAGAGAAATGTGCTGCCCAGTGTCAGTAAGCTTGGTCTCATTCGCTGGTCATGGGTCTTGCAACAAGATAATGACCCAAAACACACAGCTAAAAACACCCAATAATGGCTAAGAGGAAAACATTGGACTATTCTGAAGGAAGTGGCCTTCTATGAGCACTGCCTAAATCCTATTGAGCATCTTTGGAAAGAGCTGAAAGATGCCGTCTGGAAAAGGTAAACTTCAAACACGAGACAACTGGAGCCAGGGCTGCCACTAGGAATTTCGGGGCCCCATACTGGCAAAATATATGGGGCCCCCCTTGAGACTCCGCCCAGGCTCCACCCTAACTCCTCCTCCACCACCTTCCAAAATCCCTCCGACCTTTCACTTCTAAGCTACTGGATTATCCTGAGCACTGCTGCCTTATGTTATCATTGGGCATTTGGTTTTCCAGCAGGTCAGGATCATCCAGTAGCTTATATATACATTGCTACTGGGGAGTCGAAGGGGGAGGGGGAAGGAATCTTTATACAATGATTCCTTCCCCCTCCCCCTTCGACTCCCCAATAGCAATGTATATATACGGTAAGTACAATCCCATACTGAAATGGTGGACAAACGAATACATGGACTTGTTACTTACACACACAGCCGGTGTTGCCGCCGAGCCCACCACCCAGTCAAGAAGAATCTAATGATCGTCTCAGCCTGCCCACCGCTGCCGCCTCAACCTGCCCACCAAATGAATGGAAAGTGTATATTATAGCATATATAATCACTGATTATACACTACAAAAAAATATCTTTATTGGTAATTATTAAAAACCAATAAATTATAGAACGTAAATACAACTCAAAACGTAACTGTAAGTGATTATGTAAAAAAAAAAAAAAATAATAAAATAGGAGTCAAGAGTAAAGGGCTGATCACCCCATTTAGTTTACTAACTTTTATACAGTCATAATTCAAAAACTCTTTAGGGTATGTTCCCACGATCAGTAAACGCTACGGTAAGGTCGACCCCTTAAGAAACTTATCTAGATGTGTGGTGAGCACTTTGAACCCCCAAGTGCCTGACCGTTTATAATGTAGAGCCATAAAAATCAAAAATCTAATTTTATTTTCACAAAAATGATCTTTTCACCCCCAATGTTTGTTTTTCCCCAAGTGTAACATGAGAAATTAGTTGTGCAATTTGTCCTGAGTAGGCTGATACCCCATATAGGACTACAGGCTGAGCTGCAGGTGGAGACAGTCAACATGCTTGTACTGGGTGGTCAGCACAGTCTGTGCAGACTAAAAGGATAGGACTACGGCCTGAGCTGCAGGTGGAGACAGTCATCATGCTGGTACTGGTCAGCACAGTCTGTCCTGACTAAAAGGATAGGACTATGGGCTGAGCTGCAGGTGGAGACAGTCAACATGCTGGTACTGTGCATGTGCAGCACAGTCTGTGCTGACTAAAAGGATAGGACTACGGGCTGAGCTGCAGGTGGAGACAGTCAACATGCTGGTACTGGTCAGCACAGTCTATGCTGACTAAAAGGATAGGACTACGGGCTGAGCTGCAGGTGGAGACAGTCTACATGCTGGTACTGGTCAGCACAGTCTATGCTGACTAAAAGGATAGGACTACGGGCTGAGCTGCAGGTGGAGACAGTCAACATGCTGGTAATGGTCAGCACAGTCTATGCTGACTGAAAGGATAGGACTACGGGCTGAGCTGCAGGTGGAGACAGTCAACATGCTGGTAATGGTCAGCACAGTCTATGCTGACTGAAAGGATAAGACTACAGGCTGAGCTGCAGGTGGAGACAGTCTACATGCTGGTACTGTGCATGTGCAGCACAGTATGTGCTGACGAAAAGGATAGGACTACGGGCTGAGCTGCAGGTAGAGTCAACAATGTGCTTAGTAATCTTGGCACTGGAGATCTGTCCCCCTGGGCCCTGGCTCACCCCATCAGCCCCCTGGCTCCCCCCATCATCAGCCGGGCCTCCTGGGTCCCCCATCATCAGCAGGGCCCTTCAGACCCCCCCGTGAACAGCCAGGCCCCTGGGTCCCCCCCATCATCAGCGGAGCCCCTGAGTCCCCCCATCATCAACCGGGCCCCTGGGTGACCCCCCACGGACAGCCGGGCGGGCCCCTGGGTGACCCCCCACGGACAGCCGGGCGGCACCTGGGTGACCCTCCATCATCAGCTCAGGCCCCTGGGTCCCCTAGACCCCCCCACAGACAGTAGGGCGGGCCCCTGGGTGACCCCCTATGGACAGCCAGGCAGGCCCCTGGGTCCCCCACCATCAGCCGGGCCCCTGGGTCCCCACAGGACCCCCAATGTCCCCCATGATCAGACACAACCAGCCCCCCCCGGCCCCCAGATTCCCCCCACATGATTAGACAACCGGCCCCCAGACTTCCCCCCCATGATCAGACTGAGACAAGTCCAACAACAGGCCCCCGGCCCCCAATGTCCCCATGATCAGCAGGCTGCAGACAGAGTCAGACACGTACAGACACGAGAGAGACATAAAAAGAATATTCACTTGACTTACCTGCTCGCTGACCGTCCACCGCACCGTCAGACCGAGACCGTCACCCAGGGTCCAGGACCGACGTCTTCTGCTCTGCTGCAGGCCTGCAGCCGCTCCCGGACCCACGCCGACGTCACGTGCACACCGCTCTTCTGCTTTCTCAGGAATGAGGAAGTGAAGAGCAGCGTGTGACGTCACGTCACATGAGCCAGGGGCGGTGCTGGAGTGTGGACGGCCATCTGACCATGGTGCACTGGGGGGAGGGAGAGAGGAGGAGGAGCCAAGCGCTGGCCGGACCTTCAGTGAATGTAAAACACCAGAGCAGGCTGAGGGGGAGGACAGGGGGCCCCGAACCGATGAACAAATTGTAGGGGGGGCCCGGCCGGGTCCCGAGCGGCGAGCGCGGACCAGGCTGCAGCGCCCAGTGTGCTCAGGCGCCGCCGCGGCCGCCGGGCCCGGGCGGGCCCCCCTAATCACCGGGGCGGCGCCGGGCCCCATACAAGTGTAATGCCTGTCATGCCCTGATGGTGGCCCTGACCTGACTGGAGTATCTTGCTTTTGAGGAGTGGGCCAAAATACCTGTCGAGAGGTTCAGAAGTCTTATTGACAGTTACAGGAATCGTTTGATTGCAGTGATTTCCTCAAAAGGTTGTGCAACAAAATATTAAGTTAAGGGTACCAACATTTCTCTCCAGGCCTATTTCTTGAGTTTTTTTTTTCAATTCTGTGGAAGCATGGTTGAAAAGCAATATTTGATTTTCATTTGTTCATTTTCATAGATTTTTGATTTATTATTACTTTTACTTTTACTTAAAGTTACTTCTGTGACCATTGTGGGTTTTTCTGTCATTAAACGAGGGGTACCAACAATTTTGACCACGTGTGTATTTATGAAAAAAATGGAAATTTGGTATAAATTTTCAAAATGTCCAATTTTTCAAACTTTTAATTGTTCTGACCTTAAATTAGAGAGTTATATCACACAAAATAGATAATTAATAACATGTCTACATCAGCACAATTTTGGAAACGTGAATTTTTTGGAATGTGAAAGGAAAAAATGAACATTTAACTTTTTTCACAAAAAAATTACTTTAGACCCAAACTTTTTTTTACTTTCGCAAGGTAATATGAGAAAATAGACAACAAAATTTGCTGTGTAATTTCTCCTGAGTACGCCGATACTCCAGATGTGGGGGAAATCCACTGTTTGGGCGCACGACAGGGCTCAAAAGGGAAGGAGTACTGTTTGACTTTTTGAATTCTCTCTCTCTCTTCTCCAGTATTAGCTATCCCTCCTAGCTTTGTGTCATCAGCAAATTTAGTCAGATTACCCTCAATTCCTTCATCTAAATCATTGATAAAGATGTTGAACAATACAGAGCCCAGGGAAAAGCCCTATTGTCCCCCAATTGAGACATTCTTCCAACTGGATGTGCAGCCATTTACAACCACTCTTTGGGTCCGATCACTAAGCCAGTTATGAATCCTCCTAACAATTGCCTTGTCCATTCCATACCGAGTCATTTTTTCAATAAGGATTGTGTGAGATACTTTGTCAAATGCTTTGCTGAAGTCAAGACATACTATATCTACAGCATTTCCCTAATCCACCCTGTCAGTGATTCTGTCATAGAAGGAAATTAAGTCTGACATGACTTATTAGTTACAAACTCATGCTGACTCTGTTTAATCATTTCATTCTTATCCAGGTACTGACATACATGTTGTTTAATAATTTGTTCAAAGATCTTTCTTGCTATAGATGTCAGACTCACCGGCCTATAGTTCCCTGGGTCCACCTTCTTCCCTTTTTTGCAGATAGTTACAACATTTGCTCTTCTCCAGTCTGCTGGAGCAAATGAAAATCTTTATTAGAGATTTTCTTGTTTGTAAGTTCAGCCTCAGGAATCAATGTTTCCATTCAGTGACAGCAAGCAGAGGAAGACCTGCTGGATGGAGATTGCTAAAGGTAAAGCAATCATTCTATTAATCTCATTACTGTCTCAGGGTCTCAAGCCATTGTGCTCCCAGCAACTAGGCCCATGTAGATCGGGATAGTAGACCCAGAAGAGCCGTCATCACAGGGGGTCTCACATGCAGTCCCAGGTGATGGGCATCTGGAACATTCTTCATTCTTTTGAGCAAAAAGAAAATGTTTAAGGAGAAGGGAGGAAAAGAAGCCACATGTATACTGAGAAATTGTTGGAGTGATGTTGAGGGGAGAGGATTTTCTAGGCTGAGGTCCTGGAGCCATGGATGGATGGCCTATGGAGTTTTGGAGATTGGTTGCCAGCTGGGTTGGATTCCCCTGCTATGGTTGAGGGATCTGTCATTTGGATTTCACAAACTTTGTTTCTCCTGGATACATGGACGTTGGTCGTGTTATATCTTGTCTAGAAGAGTCTCGACTTTGAGTACAGACTATACTAGCGGGAGATACGAAATTTGTTCCGATTTTTAGAAGGCAGAATGAACAAAACCAGCAATTCAGGAATAGTTTTGTGGTTTTTTTAATGTCATTCCATGTGTAGTAACATTTATAAGGCAGCTTTATTCTTCGGGTCGGTTTGATTACAGCGATAACTCATTTATATAACTTTTTTATGTTTTTGCATTTTTACACAATAAAAACTATTTTATAGAAAAAATAGTTATTTTTGCATCACTTTATTCAGACACCTATAACTTTTTCATTTTTGTTCGACTGTTTGATGATAAAGCATAGTTTTTTACCTAGTTTTTTATATTTTTTTATGGTGTTCACTAAAAGGGTTAACTAGTGGGACAGCTTTATAGGTCAGGTTGTTCCAGTCGCTGCGATACCAAAAATGTGTACTTTTTGTTGTTTGTTTTCCATAAAATTATTTATTTATGGGTACAATATATTTTTATTTTTTATTATTATTTTGAGATTTGTTTAAAAAACTTTGTTTTTGCTTTTTTACTTTGTCCCACTATGGGATTTTCACTTTTTGCAGTCTGATCCATTATAATGCCAACAATGTAGGAGCATTGCTATGCTTTATAAACTATCAGCGTTGCACTGACTGACAAACTTTCTACACCATAATCTGCGTATGATGTAGCAAGGTTGCTAGCTCTGGTGATGTCATGATTAGAGATGAGCAAGTTTGTTCGGATTTTGTCTCCGAATCTGATTTTTACATACTCGAGCCATAGTCGAACACTATTCATGCCAATTGTAAGTCTTATGATCGGTTCCGAACATATTCGGTAATTTCTACTCCCATAGACTCGAATGACGTTCGGCTGTGTTCAACGAATAATACAAAAACAATATTAGATGCTGATTGCATTCGGAACCGAATCCGAACAAATTCGCTCATCTCTAGTCATGATGACATTGGTTCACTATGGTAAGGATCGGGCTCCCACGATGATGTCGCGTAAGCACCAATCAGAGGGCAGAGGGGGCTCCTTCCCACTACATGCTTGCTAAATGCTGCAATTGATATTGATCACAGCATATGTGTGCTGGGTGTTAGCTGTCAGAATCAGCTCACATCAGGCGGCGATCGCCCGAGCACAGTCTCCTGTGCACGGAAGATCGCCATGACGTATATATACTGCATCGATCGGGAAGTACTTCCCAACCATGACGTATATACAGTATATACTGCAAATGTTAGCAAGAGGTTAAGTTAGCTAGCAAAGATTGAAATGCTGAGCTGTGATTAGCACCTTTCTATGTACAGTGTTTATGGATAGAAAGTTGATAATGCTAGCGGTGACGGAGCCTCGGACGCTGCAGCCCACGTCCGAGGCTCCGTCACAGAATGACGGTACATCGCTAGCGCATGCCGATTATGGCATGCATTAGCGATGCGCCCGATAATGGGAGTGAATGGCAGTGTTAACGGACGGCGTTACATCGCGTTATGCTGCGGTGTAACGCAGTCCGTCTAACGGACTGCCATAACACAGTGTGACCCCAGCCTTAGTGGGGGAGGGATTACACAGAACTAGTTGACTAGTAGATACATGACACCTAGTTCTGTAGTGATAATCGCCTGCTGATAAAACATTAACTCCTTTATGATCTTGGACGTATAGGTACGTCCAAGGTGTTCTGCCTGCCTTTGATGTGGGTTCTGGCACTGAGCCCACATTTTTCTCGCTACATGACAGCTGATTTGATCCCCTCACTTGGAATTTTTTTAACGTTTTCCAGTACGCTACATGGTAAAATTAATTATATCATTCAATTACAACTCGTCCCACAAAAAAAAGCCCTCATTTAGCTATATTGACAGAAAAATAAAAAACTTATGGCTCTGGGATTGAGGGGAGCAAAAAATGAAAGCGTAGAAATGGAAAATCGCAAGAAGGTAAAGGGGATAATTTCATTGAAACAGCAACACTCAGCCCAGTAAGTGACACATAACTTGTATCAGAGTCTCTGCCCTTCATCATGGTGTGTTCAGCTTAAGGCCGGGGTCACACTGGCGAGGAATATGGCCGAGTGAGAGGCGCTAAAAGCATGCATTAGACACGGACCAATGATTCTCTATGGGGTCCATCGCACCTGCCGTATATTTCTCATCCGTATTCTACGGTCCATGCGATTGTCAGCGTACTACGGCCGTAATACGCCAATGCAAGTCTATGGGTGCGCAAAAAATACGGATTACACACGGACCACACATGTGACTTGCGAGAAATACGCACCAGGTGTCTTTTAGCAAAGCCGGCAATTCAGTGCGCTATACAGTAAACTCACACTGACAGGTTTAATAAAGAAAGAAAGAATAGATATACTGTATACACATAGAATACATATATATATATATATATGCATTCTATGTGTCTATATCTATTCTTTCATTTCTTTATTAAAACTGTCATAGGGCTCCATTATATGTCCATTTTGCAAGCCTGCGAGAAAATCTCACCATACGGATGCCATACGGATTACATACGGATGCTGACATGCGCAAAATACGCGACCACACCTTGATTACGGATGACATACGGAGCACTGTTTAGGGGTCTGTCATCCGTATTACGCATGTAAAATACTGACCGTATTTTGCGCAGGTTAGTGTGACTCCAGCCTAAGGCTCATTCACACGTCAGTATTTGGTCAGTATTTTGCATCAGTGTTTGTATGCCAAAGCCAGGAATGGAACTTACCGAGAAAAAAATATAATTGAAAGACTGACTCCTGTTCCTTATTTTGGAGACATTCCTGGTTTTGGCATACAAATACTGATGTGTGAAAGAGGCCTTACATAGTAAAGTCCTGCTGATAGATTCCCTTTAATACAAAGGTCTTTGAGGATTTTTTTCACCATTCAGGCTGTGATAGTGTAGTGGTCCCAATTTCACAATTTTGGTTAAAACATGACATATCAAAAGGAGACAAAAACTGCAGCAGAAAAATGTGATAAAAATGTATGCAAAAAAACTCATTTAGGTAAATGGTGCAGAGATGCTGAAGAAAATCTGCAACATCAGAACTGTACCAAATACTCATCGTGAGAACTTAGCCTTAAAATAGAATAGAGTAACGAAGAAGGAATTTGTTGACATTCTGTTAGACAGGTCTACTCAAATTTGGCCAGAAAATTCAATTCATATGAAATATAGTACTGCAGAGACCCGCGTGACGTAACCAGTGCCTTCCCGCCTCCCACCAATCCCGTAATAACAAAAAACACCGACAGACCTGGATGGGTTGAACAGGTCGGTCACAGTTTATTAAATTTATAAGCAGAGAGAGGCAAATACAATTCGCAACGGACTCATAGCTGGAAGCCCCATCACTGATCGCTGGGCAAGGAAGCTGATGAGAGGTTACGAACCTTTGCCCCCCCTCTAACTACCGCAGTGACTTAATAACAATAACAATGTAAATAATTTTTTTTTTATAACATCTTAAACAATTGTTGCGTAGAACATTCGCGAATCAATAAGGGAGGGAGGGTGGGACAAAAGCTTCCGAGGGTCGGCCAGGGAAAAAGAGGAAGTCTCCGACCCTAGCACATGAATTTAACCCCTGAGGGTGTGGCCAGACGCCCCTCCCTCTCTCTTCCCGTTGATCAGTTGGGCGTCCCAATTATGGCATCACCTGGGGAAGGGAGGGGGAGGCACTGCACAGAGTTCTTTTCTAATGTGGGGGCTCTGCAGTCAGATGCACGTTCCCTATACGGTGACGCGCCTGCCAGACTGCAGAGACCCACGTGATGTAACCAGTGCCTTCTCGCCTCCCACCAATCCCGTAATAACAAAAAACACCGACAGGCCTGGATGGGTTGAACAGGTCGGTCACAGTTTATCTATATATATAATTGCCTTAAATTGTCTATCATCCACTTCCGTCTGGATGTCTCCGAATCCCACAATCCACCGTGCAGCACCGGAAGTATGCCAACCACCATTTTGGAACACCCAAGTGATGCTGCTCGGATCCAGGACGCAGCAGCGATCCCGAACGCCGCTGCGATGTCGACCGCTGCTCGGATCCAGGCCGCCGCTGCGATCCCGAACACCGCTGCGATTCCAACCGCCGCTGGGATCTCAGCTGCCGCTCGGATCCAGGCTGCCACTGCGATCCAGAACGCAGCTGCGATCCTGACCACTGCTGGGATCCCGGCCGCTGCTTGGATCCCAGCCGCCGCTCAGATCCCAGTTGCCGCTCGGATCCAGGCTGCCGCTGCAATCACGAGGCTGTGAAAGGGGTGTAAAGAGGGGGTCTGGTGCGAGTCTGGACTGCAATTGAGACAGCACCCCGAGCAACCCCGAGACCCTTTATCCCTATACAGGGATCTGGAATTACAGCAGAGCCCAGGAGGTAGCTGTCTGTATAAGAGCAGTGGACCAGAGCAGGACGGTCGCCAGAAAGGGATAAATTAACGGAACTGAAGGAGTAGTCAGGAGTCCAGGTCTAAACAAGGCGGGCGGCAGAGGTACAAAATCGGCAGACAGTAGCAGAGTCAAAATACAGGCCAAGGTTAGAGTATTAAACAAGGAGGGCAATTGAGGTACAAAATCGGCAGACAGTAGCAGAGTAAAAAATCCATGCCAAGGTCAGAGTCTTAAACCAGGAGGGCAACAGAGGTACAAAATCAGCAGGCAGTATCAGAGTCAAAATCCAGGCTAAGGTCAGAGTCAGCAATAGCAAATAACACACTAGCACACTGGGGAAACCAAGACTATATCTGGCGGCCTGCAAGACAGGCCCCAAGGTATTTGAAGGATCAAGCTATCCCTCACAGGCTCACAGTCTGATGACGTCATTTGGACCGCCCCCAGGACCAGGCCAGATGGTGATGCACCAACCACTTCAAGACTGACAGAGGAGCGGAGCCTGCGCCCACCAGATGCCTGCGCAGGAGCCCCTTCTCTGTCACCACCACCCACGGGTGAACCACGGTGCCTCCTAGTGGTCGAGGCAGGAACAGTCGTTCCCGAGTCTGACGGCGTCGTGACAGTCCGGTGCCACCCAGTGGCCGAGACCGGAACAGCAGTCCTCGAGTCTGACGGCGACATGACAGTCCGGCGCCTCCCAGTGGCCGAGGCAGGAACAGCAGTCCCTATGTCTGTTGGCGACGTGACAGTTCGGCGCCTCCCAGTGGCCGAGGCAGGAACAGCAGTCCCTGTATCTGATGGTGACATGACAGTACCCCCCCTTCTAAGAGGGGCCTCCGGACCATCAAAACCTGGTTTGTTATGGTGAAGGAGGTGAAATTTCCTGATCAACCCTTTGGCATGAATGTCACCAGCAGGACCCAGGATCTCTCCTCCGGACCATAGCCCTTCCAGTGTACCAGATACTGCATGGACCCTCTCACTAAGCGGGAGTCAAGGATACCCTGGACTTTGCATTCCAAGGCACCCCCGACCAAAACTGGAGGAGGAGGGGATTGGATGAATTGGGGAGCGGTACAATTTGAGGAGAGACTTGTGGAAAACATTTATCAGTGACAGTACCCCCCCTAAGAGGGGCCTCCGGACCCTCAAAACCTGGTTTGTTATGGTGAAGGAGGTGAAATTTCCTGATCAACCCTTTGGCATGAATGTCACCAGCAGGACCCAGGACCTCTCCTCCGGACCATAGCCCTTCCAGTGTACCAGATACTGCATGGACCCTCTCACTAAGGCCTCTTTCACACATCAGTTTTTTGCCGTCAGGCGCGATCCGGCTTTTTTTTGTAAAACCGGATCCGGCGAAATGCAATGCCGGATCCAGTTTTTCCCCATTGACTTGCATTAGCGCCGGATCGCGCCGGATGGCATTGCGTTTCATCCGTTTTTTGCCGGATCCGGCTACTTGTCTCATTCCGGCGTCTGGAAAAAACGGCTACTGTAACGTTTTTTTGTCTCTGGCGAAAAAGCCGGAAGCGCCGGATCCGAAGCTTCCGGCTTTTTGCCACAATGAAAGTCTATGGGCGCCGGATCCAGAAAAAGACGGATCCAGCCACCGGATCCGTTTTTTTAAGTCTGCGCATGCTCAGATCCAATTGGCCAGCCCCCAGGAAACAGATATAACCTGCTAGACGGATCCAACAGAAAAACGGATCCGTTTCTACAGTTCTCCAAAATTTATGCCGGATCCGTTTTTTCTAAAAATAGCCGGATCCTGCCTGACGGCAAAAAACTGATGTGTGAAAGTAGCCTAAGCGGGAGTCAAGGATACCCTGGACTTTGCATTCCAAGGCACCCCCGACCAAAACTGGAAGAGGAGGGGACTGGATGAATTGGGGAGCGGTACAATTTGAGGAGAGACTTGTGGAAAACATTTAGCAGTTTGAATGACTGAGGGAGTTTCAGACAAAAAGCTACTGGATTAATCATCTCATTAATTTCGTACGGACCAATGAACCTGGGACCCAGTTTGGCAGATGGCACTTTAAGCCTAATATTCCTGGTAGAAAGCCAGACCTTGCCTCCAACTCCCAGGTGCAGCCCTTTGGATCGCCATCTGTTAGCAGCTGAAGCTTGTCTAACCTGCGCCCCTTTCACGTTTGTGTTCACTTCTGGCCAAATCGTCTTTAACTGATGTATAGATCTTTTGTTAGGCATCGGGTTCCTGCAGCTGCACAGCAGGAATCCAGAGCCATGCAGCCAGCGGTCTCCCATTTCCCTCTGACCTCTCAGGGGCCTGCACAGCAATCTCGGTGATCCATACGCCCTGCTCAGACCAGTTCTCTGGGTCTGGTTGCTGCTGCCACCTCTGGACCAGCAATACTAGCGCAGCCTGCTCTGCAGCAAGCCACTCCAGAGGCTAAGTCCTCTCGCCGCGCTACTGGGCATGCTCACGAGACCATCTCCCAGTGGAGATCGGGAGTCACGTACTCAGGTCCTTCTGATCTGATTGGTCCATCTCAGAGATCTGGAAGGTCCCGGAAGCGCACAGCTATAAAAGACCCGCATGGCCGCTCTGCCATGCGATAGTATAGACTCTTATTGCTATCTGTGTAAGTGATGATGAATGCATGTGCCTGCAAATGACTCATTAAGATCCCCTCCCTCTGATATTACGTGTGTGGATAGGGACTTAGGCTGGTTTCACATTTGCGTTTTTTGCGCTGCAAGAAAACGCATACGTGCGCATGCGCTTTTCCCCCCTATATTTAACATGGTTGCGCATTGGCATGTGCACGTATGCGTTTTTCGTGCTCTGCGTTTTTTGTGGTGTGTGATTTTATTTTCCAGACGCTACATGTTGCATTTTTTGGTCCGCCCAACCGCTTTAAAAAAACGCATGCGCACGTATGCACACGTTTTGACGCAAAAAAATGACCATTATGGCCTATGGATGCGCATACGTGCGCATTGGCATGCGCATGTATGCGGTTTTTTTTGCGCATGTGTTTTTTTTGTGTCTACTGGTTAGTAAAGTTATAACATTCCCAACCCCCCCAAAAAACATGTCTATATAAAGGAGGTGTCTGCCAACACTGTACCACAACTATAGTGACAGACTGGAGAGCAGAAATTCAGCTAAAAACGAGCCCATCTTCAATCCCAGCTTCAGCGTCAAGAATGTGAGTATTATTACATCTAATAATGTATGCCTGTCCTTTTAAATTGTATATGTACTAATGCGTTTTATTATTTTTACATGCAGTATGTCTTCGGAATCAGAATATTCCCCATCCTGGCAGGAACTGGCGCAAGCAGACCATGAGGTGATTATTTTCGTGCGTTTGGTAAGTATATCTGCTGCTTCTCCAAATCTCTTACGTTTGCTTTTTTTTGTTTTTTTTCAGACATCGTCATCTTCTGCGAACGTGACTACTGAGGGCGAACAGCAGGAGCAGCCAAGCCAAGTCCCGGTGGTGATACGGAATGTAAGTATCAAATGATTTGTAATGTTCTTTATTTTTTATCTTCTATATTTCATCTTTTCTGGATTTTATTTGCAACTTTTTACTCACTCAAAATTTGAATATTCTAATGAATGTGTTTTGTCTAGGTTCCACAACGGGATGAAGACGTATACCTGGATAATGAGCAGCTCATCAGCCTGGTCCAGGAGCGTGCCCCATTGTGGGACAGCCGTGACCGGCTGTACAAGGACAATGTG
Source organism: Dendrobates tinctorius (assembly GCF_039654945.1). Lineage (NCBI taxonomy): Eukaryota > Metazoa > Chordata > Amphibia > Anura > Dendrobatidae > Dendrobates > Dendrobates tinctorius. Next base: position 6,153,468 of record NW_027361993.1, read on the forward strand.
GTGACCCGGCGGCTATGGAATGAGGTGACCGCAGCGTTGATGGATGGCTGGGACAGCGCCACTGCATCCTCCAAAAAGGCGTTTAGTAAGTATTTCCCTGCTCTGTTATGCCGCAGTGACTATTGTCCTTGATGGCACTGTTGGGTTTCCTGCTAGATATATTCTAGCAGGAAACCCAACAGTGTCATCTGGCTCTACAGTGACTGCTTTGTGTATTATATTGCTGTATTGTGCCGCAGTGACTATTGTCCTTGATGGCACTGTTGGGTTTCATGCTAGATATATTCTAGCAGGAAACCCAACAGTGTTATCGGGCTCTACAGTGACTGCTTTGGGCATTGCATTGCTGTATTGTGCCGCAGTGACGATTGTCCTTGATGGCACTGTTGGGTTTCGTGCTAGATATATTCTAGCAGGAAACCCAACTGTGTCATCGGGCTCTACAGTGACTGCCTTGGGTATTGTATTGCTGTATTGTGCCGCAGTGACTATTGTCCTTAATGGCACTGTTGGGTTTCGTGCTAGATATATTCTAGCAGGAAACCCAACAGTGTCATCTGGCTCTACAGTGACTGCTTTGGGTATTGTATTGCTGTATTGTGCCGCAGTGACTATTGTCCTTGATGACACTGTTGGGTTTCGTGCTAGATATATTCTAGCAGGAAACCCAACAGTGTCATCTGGCTCTACAGTGACTGCTTTGGGTATTGTATTGCTGTATTGTGCCGCAGTGACTATTGTCGTTGATGGCACCTTTGGGTTTAGTGATAGAATATGGCGTGCATCAAACACAATTGTTACATGTTGTTGGTTTGTTTTTCCAACAGTGGACAAACTCTGAACACGTTGGCGCTTGATCAAGGACTGCTTCAACAGTGAAGTTCGTGCTGAGGGCCAGGTTCGCAGTGGATCTGCGTCAAGGACAAGAACAAGATACCGATACTATCACGCGTTGCAGTTCCTAAGACCTGTCCTTGCCACCAGATCGTATTATATATATTTTTTTTTATTAATCTGTGTTTTTCTTATCCACAGCTGATGCTTCTTGTAAAGGCATGATAGTAATGATTTTCCTTTCTTCCACAGCACGTGGAGCAGCACCCTGCAACCTGGCCCTGGAGCGGTCCTTCATCGGACGTCCTGTGACCCGTCCCAGCCATCCGACAGCCAGGAAGCACCTTGCAGGTCAGCCACACAGACAGCTGGTGACCAGGAAGCTGGTCCATAAGGTGTTCCCCTGTCCCAGGTCTCTGCCACTGGTTATGCGGGCACTACCCGCCAGCGGCAGAGGGCCTTGGACAGGAATGTCTTGCCCGAGTTTATGCACTTGAGCGAGGCCTTTAATGCCAGCCTTAAGTCACTGTCCGACAGAGTGGAAAGCGTTTTTTCACTCATGGAATGTGGTTTTAACCACATGGAACACCGCTTCCATTCTGTTGAACAGCTCCTTGACCTCAACAGACCAGCGCACCATTTTTTTAGTAAGATTGAAAAGGGCATGGTGGAACACCTTAGTCCTGAGCAACAGCTGAATGTGCAGCAGGCCTGCAACAATGCTTTCTTGCAGGCTACGCAGCATAATCGGTATGGGCAGCAGTCAGTGGTGTCATTTCCACCTGTGCCACCATTGACTCGCTTCACCTCACTACCGACTTGTGCTGCATACCACATCATGGACACCTCTATTCAAAGCCAGGACACCCACCGTTACACCACCACAAGTCTGAGTGCAGCAGGTCACTTCACCAACACCACCATGGCAAGCGCTGCTCCTGTCTGGAGCAACACCGCCACCCCCATGAATGCTTGGAGCACAGCCACCACTCCGCAAATGTGGAACAACCCTGCCGCTACAACAACATGTAGTAGCCCTGCCACCACCACTTCGCAAACCTGGACCATCACTGCCGCCACCAGTCCTCCTGCAAGGACGAGCACTGCCACCACCACCACAGAGCATCAGCAGCAGCCACAGCATCAGCAGCAGCCACAGCATCAGCAGCAGCCACAGCATCAGCAGCCACAGCTGCAGATGGGGGACCCACATTCAATATTTGCCCCAAGTTCAAGGCGCCATCAATCAAGGCGGGCATTGGGCCCAAGTAGGTCCAGGCAGACAAGTTTACGGAGACAAGCACTTAGGACCAATGTCCCTGAACCTCTTTCCTCTCCTCCAAGTGTTTCTAGTTCAATTCCCATAACTGGACTCCCTTCCCCCACAAGTTTTGTTGCCCCTTCCCCTAGAACACCTTCTTCAACTGTAAGTTCTGCATCTTCCCTGCACACCCCCAACTTGCAACCATCTGCCCCCAAACGCAGAAAGAAATAAAGTTTTTTTTAATTTTTCTGGTTAAAAATAAATTTAAAATTTCTGGTTCACCATAACAAAGTTTGATTAATGTTTTTGGCGCTGCTCACACACACTGCGCCGTACACACAATGCGACTTAAAATTTGCAAGGTGTCATAAAAAGTGTTTGGAGGATTGGCTGTTTTTACCATCCTCATTTCACTTATTGTGATTCTAGGCAAGGGGGATTATTGATATACCTTGTAATTAACAACATACTCTTGTGTGTTGAATCCACTGATGGGTAAAATGTTAATATGTTAAATACCAAGGCCTAGTATAATAACTAGCGTTTTACCGACTAGGATCTGGTTTCCTGAAACACAAACTGGTGAAACTCGGGCAAAAAAAAGGCGAGTTTCTTTGCATTGTGGTTTGGTTTTGAACGAATCTCCTACTTGTTTTCCACTAGTTGGACAAGTTTCATTTGAAACAAATTTGGTTTCATAAAACCCGATCCTACCAAAGTCGCTCAAATGTCATAATCATAACCATTTATCAATCATGGCCTGGTTAATACACATATCATATTTAACCTGCAGCTTTGCTTACGTACCAATATATTTAACGCAGACTAGCGATGCTGCACTTTAACTCATATGTGTATTTACCTGTGCAGGTTTGAGAACATCATGAATTCACAGGTATACATGGGAAGTTTTTTATTTTATTGGAGTGTAAAACACATAGTGCACTCGGTACTGGTATCAAATCAGGTTTTTTATTAACATACACAAACGAAAACATTCTTACACCATTTCATCTTGCCAGTGCACCCGTACTACATCAGAGATAAAGTAGGCCGCAAATTGGTGCCTCATTTGGCCAACTTCAACGGATGACCTGAGAGGGTGCTGAGTGAATTCAGGCAATGGGTTAGGAGCAGCATCATCGAGTTCAAAGGTCAGGTGCTCTTTAGCCATCACAAAATTATGTAGAACCACACACGCCTTCACCACCTCATCGACTGTTTCAAGTTTAAGATTAATGGCTGTGCCGAGAATTCGCCATCTGGAGACAAGAATCCCAAAAGCACACTCAACAGTTCTTCTGGCCCTGGTCAGCCTGTAATTAAATATTTTTTTGGTGTGGTCCAAGTCCCGGCTGGAGTAGGGTTTCAGTAAGTTTGCGCACATTTGAAAAGTCTCATCCCCAACCATTACAAAGGGCAGTGGCGGAGCTTCAGTGTGAGGAAGAGGCCGTGGCATAGGGAAATTAAATTGGCTGCCATACAACCTCCGGCCCATGTCTGAGTTTTTAAAAGCCTGTAAGTCATTACCACGGCCAAATGCTCCAATGTCCACTGCTACAAACATACATCCGGCATCCACAATGGCCATTGAAGTTGGCCATTTGGATCCAACTTTATTTTTTTACAATGGGAAGACGGTCATGTGACACATCAAACGTATTGAGAATTTCACAAGAAAAACAATGGTGTGCTTGGTTTTAATGTAACTTTCTTCTTTCATGAGTTATTTACAAGTTTATGACCACTTATAAAATGTGCCCATTGTGTAGGATTGTCAATGCAACCCTCTTCTCCCACTCTTGACACACTGATAGCAACACCGCAGAAGAAATGCTAGTCTATGGGGGTCAGATTCCTTGTAGGAATGCTCGGACCTGACACCCATAATGTGGTGGTGAACGATCTTGCTTGGAAAAACTGGACGGGATAGTACATCATAGCGATCGCGGCCGGGCGTCAGCTGATTATCACAGCTGACACCCATCACTATGTGCCAGGAGCTGTCACGGACTGCTCATGGCATATTAACCCCTGGCACACTGCGATCAAACATGATCACAGTGTAACGGGGGCATAGGGAAGAATCGCGCAGGGAGGGGGCTCCCTGTGTGTGTGGCACCCCAGAGTCTAGTTGCCATAGTGACATTGCCTCCCTCTAATGGGTGATGTCATGCCTGGAGACAGGAAGGAAGGTCCCCCTGCCAGGTAACACAGGTTACATGACAATTCCTGCTGCAGGTCAGAAAAGGGAGTTTCCTTATAAATTCTGGCAAGCGGGTGGGGTTAGTGAGTCAGTAAGAAATCAGCTGAGAGAGTAAAAAAGGGAGTTGTGATGGAAATGGGAGCAGCTGGAGCTCATGACAAGACAGAGAGTTGAAGTTGGTCTGTGAAGAGGAAAGGGACAGGAGCAGAGACAAGAGGCTCTGGGGGAACTAAAATTGCGTATAGCTGACCCCAGAGCGAAGCGCTGATATAAAAAGGGATGCCAGAGACCTTGGCTGGGCAGGAAGTGTACTTCCTGACAGCCAAATCTGGAGTACAGGGGACTGCAAGTTCCTCGGACACACTGAATACCTGAAGGCATGGCAGCAGAGCAAGAGCCCAGGGCTGACAGTGAAAAGGACAGTACCCGTGATATAGGCTCACGCTGTCAGTCATACAGGTTAGACATCATCACGCAGGAGAGGGCCGCAAGCTTAGCTACAAGCAGCAGGGACCCGAAAACAGAGCTCAGAAGGAAGGTCCCCAACCCCACCTGGCATGGTGGATCCCCTGAATGCCTCCAGGCGAGCTGGACTCAATCCCTCATCTGTATGTGGTACCCCAGATTGCAACTATTTTCAAGTAAAAGGTAAGGAAAACTGCACCTCTCTGTGTCCTTCACTTATTCTCTGCACCCCAACGTTCACCACCAACTGAACAATCAAATATATTTGCCCTGGGGCCCCGCTCTACCCCTGGGGAGCTGAACCATCTTTGCTGCATCACCATCAGCCCCAGAGGACCAAACCGCAGCGTCGGCCACCCATTGCCGAACACCACAGGTGGCGTTACAATTAAACACCACAAAACTATCCTCTATTTAATTACTGGACGCCCAGGGCCACAGACCGGGTCACTGCCACCGTGACATCCCCTTTTGAGAGCCTGACCGGCCTGGTACCGAGTAACCTAAGGCCCTGCGGGGCGCTCCACGTGCTTACCTGAGCCCCTCAGAACAACGCAATGTGCTTGCGATGTTCTGAGGGCCTCCTTTCTGCAGGCCCCCGGATCCAAGATGGCCACCGGGGCCTTCCGAGTCCTGCAGGGAGGCGGCTTTTCAAAAAATTCCTAAATATATTAAAAAAAAGATACTCCCTAATAAATTCTTTTTTTTTTGTAAATAAAAAAACAATAAAAGTACGCATATTTAGTATCGCCGCATCCCTAACGACCCACCCTATAAAACTATCCCACTAGTTAACCCCTTTAGTGAACCTCTTAAAAAAAGAACAAGGCAAAAAACAATGCTTTATCATCATATCGCCGATCAAAAAGTGCAATAACACGCGATCAAACAGACGGATATAAATAAACATGGTACCGCTGAAAACGTCATCTTGTCCCGCAAAAAACGAGCCACCATACAGCATCATCAGCAAAAATAATAAAAAAAGTTATAGCTCACAGAATAAAGCAATGCAAAAATAATTATTTTTTTATATAAAATTGTTTTGAATGTATAAAAGCGTCAAAACATAAAAAAATATAAATGAGGTATCGCTGTAATCGTACTGACCCGAAGAATAAAACCACTTTATCAATTTTACCACACGCGGAATGGTGCAAACGCCCCCCCCCAAAAGAAATTCATGAAATGCTGTTTTTTGCTCATTCTCCATCCCAAAAATCAGAATAAAAAGAGATTAAAAAATGTCATATGCCTGAAAATGGTACCAATAAAAACATCAACTCGTCATGGAATAAATAAGACCTCACATGACTCTGTGGGTCAAAATATGGAAAAATTATAGCTCTCAAAAAGTGGTGATGGAAGAGCTATTTTTTGCAATAAAAAGCGTCTTTTAGCGTGTGACAGCTGCCAGACATAAAAACCCGCTATAAATAGTAAATCAACCCCCTTAGCTAGGGAAAAATAATAAAATGTAAAATTATTTATTTCCATTTTCCCATTAGGGTTAGGGCTAGTGTTAGGGCTAGGGTTAGGGATGGGGCTAGGGTTAAGGTTGAGATTAGGGTTAGAGGTGTGTTGGGGTTAGGGTTGGAGTTAGAATTTTGGGGTTTCCACTGTTCAGGCACATCAGGGGCTCTCCAAACATGACATGGTGTCTGATCTCAATTCCAGCCAATTCTGCGTTGAAAAAGTCAAACGGTGCTCCTTCCCTTCCAAGCTCTGCCATGCGCCCAAACAGTGGTTTACTTCCATATATGGGGTATCAGCCTACTCAGGACAAATTGCACAACAACTTTTGGGGTCCAATTTCTCCTGTTATCCTTGGAAAAATAAAAATTTGGGGGCAAAAATATCATTTTTGTGGAAAAAATATGATTTTTTTATTTTTATGGCTCTACGTTATAAACTTCTGTGAAGCACTTGGGGGTTCAGAGTGCTCACCACACATCTAGATAAGTTTCTTGGGGGGTCTAGTTTCCAAAATTGTGTCACTTGTGGGGATTTCCACAGTTTAGGAACATCAGGGGCTTTCCAAAGGCAACATGACACCCACAGACCATTCCATCAAAGTCTGCATTCCAAAACGTCACTACTTCCCTTCTGAGCACCGACATGTGCCCATACAGTAGTTTTATCCCACATATGGGGTTTCAGCGTACTCAGGAAAAATTGGACAACAACTTCTAGGGTCCAATTTCTCCTGTTACCCTTGGGAAAATGAAAAAAATTGGGGACTAAAAGTTCTTGTTTGTGGAAAAATATGATTTTTTTAATTTTCTCGCCCGGGCGTTATAAACTTCTGTGAAGCACTTGGGGGTTCAAATTGCTCACCACACACCTAGATAAGTTCCTTGGGGGTCTAGTTTCCAAAATGGGGTCACTTGTGGGGGGTTTCCACTGTTTAGGCACATCAGGGGCTCTCCAACCGCGACATGACACCTGCAGACCATTTTATCAAAGTCTGCATTCCAAAACGTCACTACTTCCCATCTGGGCCCCAACGTATGCCCACACAGTAGTATTCTCCCACATATGGGGTATCAGCGTACTCAGAACAAATTGCACAACAACTTTTGGGGTCCAATTTCTCCTGTTACCCTTGGGAAAATAAAAAAAATGGAGACTAAAAGGGGTTTCCACTGTATAGGCACATCAGGGGCTCTCCAAGCGCGACATGGCGCCCGATCTCAATTCTAACCAATTTTGCGTTGAACAAGTCAAATGGCACTCCTTCCCTTCCGAGCCCTGCCATTTTTGATTTACCCCCACATATGGGGTATCAGCGTACTCAGGAGAAATTGCACAATAACTTTTGGGGTCCTGTTTCCCTTAGAAAAATTAAAATTGGGGGTGAAAAGATCATTTTTGTGGAAAAAATATAATTGTTTAATTTTACGGCTGTATGTTATACACTTCTGTGAAGCCCTTGGGGGTTCAAAGTTCTCACCACACATCGAGATAAGTTCCTTGGGGGGGTCTAGGTTTCTAAATAGTGTCATTTGTGGGAGGTTTCCACTGTTTAGACACATCAGGGGCTCTCCAAATGCGATATGGCGTCAAGCAATTTCTTCATTGAAAAAGTCAAACGGCGCTCATTCCCTTCCGAGCTCTGCCATGCGCCCAGTCAGTGGTTTACCCCCACATATGGGTTATCAGCATACTCAGGACAAATTGCACAATATTTTTTGGGGTCCTGTTTCCCTTGGTAAAATAAAAATTGGGGGTGAAAAGATCATTTTTGCGGAAAAATATGATTTTTTAATTGTACGGCTGTACGCTATAATCTTCTGTGAAGCCCTTGGGGGTTCAAAGTTCTCACCACACATCTAGATAAGTTCCTTGGGGGGTTTAGTTTCCAAAATGGGGTCATTCGTTGGGGGTTTCCACTGTATAGGCACATCAGGGGCTCTCCAAACGCGACATGGCATCCGATCTCAATTCCAGCCAATTTTGCATTGAAAAAGTCAAACGGCGCTCCCTCCCTTCCATGCTCTGCCATGCGCTGAAATAGTGGTTCCCCCACATATCAGGTATCAGCGTACTGAAGACAAATTGCACAATAACTTTTGCAGTCCAATTTCTCTTGTTACCCTTGGTAAAATAAAAAAAATTGCACATCACACAGAAGCATTTCAATTGTATTTATATGCGCTGAGTTCAGGCCGCTAAATGAGTGTGATCGACAATATTGAAGTAGTTTAACACTTGTTTCCCAGCCTCTTTCGACCATCTGATGAAGAATGATGGGGACAGAACGATCACTAATGGATAAATCTGTCCCCATACAGTATCATATTATCAGCAGCACATCTACAGTTTACACTCCACAGTCCTCCATATAATATACTATATGGAGGACTATGGGGCACATTATAATACAATCCTCAGTCCTCCATATAGTATAATACACTTCCCATAGTCCTCCATATAGTATATTACACTCCTCATAGCCCTCTATAGAGTATAATACACTACCCATAGCCCTCCATATATTAAAATACACACAGTCCTCCATACAGTATAATACACTACTCATAGTCCTCCATATATTAAAATACACTGCTCTGTCCTCCATATAGTATAATACACTCCTCCTAGAGCTCCATACAGTATATTACACCACAAGTCATCCATGTAGTACAATTCACTCCCCATAGTATAATACACCCCATAGTTCTTCATATAGTATAATGTATTCCCCATAGTCCTCGATACAGTATAATGCAGCCCACATATAGTATAATGCAGCCACTCCATAGAGCATAATGCAGCCACCCCATAAAGCATAATGCAGCCAGCTCACAGAGTATAATGAAGCCACCCCACAAAGTATAATGCAGCCACCCCACAGAGTATAATGCAGCCCCGCCATACAATATAATGTAACCCCCCATAGAATATAATGCAGACCCCCTTTTATAGTATAATGCAGTCACCCCTTAGAGCATAATGCAGCCACCCCACAGAATATAATGTAACCCCCATAGAATATAATGCAGCCCCTTTCATATAGTATAATGCAGCCCCTCCATAGAATATATGGCAGCCCCCTCATAGAGTATAATGCAGCCCCCCATAGAATATAATGCAGCCCCTTATATAGTATAATGTAGCCCCTCCATAAAATACAATGTAGCCCTCCTCATATAGTATAATGCAACCCCAATAGAATATAATGTAGCCCCTCATAAAGTATAATGAAATCCCCATACAATATAACCTAGCCCCACATAGAATATAATGCAGCCCCTCATAGAATACAATGTATTCTCTTCATATAGTATAATATAGCCCCTCATAGAGTATGATGCAATCACCCCCCATAGAATATAATAAATATAATACAGCCCCCCCATAGAATATAATGTAGCCCCGAATATAATACAGCCCACCTCCCCATAGAAAATAATGTACCTCCCATGGTATATAACACTGTTGTGAGTTCATTTTTCCCTTCACTATTGAGGTCTGATGAACTCCCTCCTCTGGTGAAGGAAGGTAGTGAGGCTGATTATCAGACACCTGGGCAGCTAGATGATGACTGGGTGGCTGGAATTGAGGACTGGATATAAGGCTGCTGACGCCCTTCTTCCTGGCTGGTGATTTTCCTGCTGGATTCTTGGAGACCAGTCTGATTCCTGCATCTCAAAGCTAAGTTTTTCTGCTCTGCTTTGTACTCTTCAGTTTTGTTTTTGTTTTGCCTTGTTTTTTGGGAGTTCTGCCATCCCCGGCCGGGGGTGAGCTGAATTCCATTTTTGTCTCTGATCTGTTGATCTTTTGCTCTGTCTTCAGAATATACCTGAGTGCTGATATAGTCTTTTGAAGCCTAGCGACTTCAGGGCCTGTTTTTCCTATCAGTCTGTTGGCTCATTTTTATAGGGTTTTTGCGGATGGCAGACAGCAGCTTTCCTATCCTGTCCTATGTAGTTAGCTTGGGCCCCATCATTTGCTCAACCTATCTTTCTATCTGTGTTAGTGTTTTCATCTTGCTTCACCGTCATTATATGTTGGGGGCTGCCTATTGCTTTGGGGTCTGCTCTGGGGCAGTTTAGTTTTTCCCCTGTCTGTAAAAAAAAAAAAAGTGTCAGAATTTTTTTCTTTTTTATTTGTGTGCATATTTTTTCCTCTATATCTCTGAGGCCGTAGGGGGAATTTTTCTCTCAATGGAGATGAAGCAATTGTCTGATCGTGTGGAGCAGCTCGCTGCTGAAGTGCGGGGAATTTCCGCCTATCTTGCTCATTCACATGCTGCTGAACCAAAGATTCCCACTCCGGATGTGTTTTTTGGGGATCGGTCTAAATTCTTGAATTTCAAGAATAATTGTAAATTATTTTTTGCCTTGAAGCATAACTCGTCGGGGAACTCCGCGCAGCAGGTTAAAATTGTCATCTCTTTGCTGTGCGGCGATCCCCAGGATTGGGCGTTTTCTTTGAAACCTGATGATCCTATTCTGAATAATGTGAACGCATTTTTTCAGGCCTTGGGGTTGTTGTATGATGAACCTAATGCTATTGATCAGGCTGAAAAGACCCTGTTGGCATTAAGCCAGGGTCGGGATTCGGCAGAGTTGTACTGTCAAAAATTCCGAAAGTGGGCAGTCCCTACTACCTGGAATGATGGTGCCTTGGCAGCCCTCTTTCGGAAGGGTTTGTCAGAAACTGTAAAAGATACTATGGTGGGATTTCCTGTTCCCTCTGGTCTTGACGATTCTATGTCATTAGCCATTCAGGTGGATCGGCGTTTACGTGAACGCAAAAGTACACGAGAGATGTTGCCACCTGTTGAACAAATGTCTGAACCTATGCAATGTGATAGAGTTTTGTCTAGGGCGCAACATCAGGAGTTCAGAAGGCTGAATAAGCTGTGTTTTTTTTTATGGAGATGCCTCGCATATTATTTCTGTCTGCCCTAAACGAGAGAAACGTTGTGCACATACGTTTTCTGTGGGTGGTGTTCAGCCTAAGTTTCTTCTGGCAATTACTCTGATCTGCTCCCTGTCCACATTTTCCGCCAAGGCTTTTGTGGATTCAGGAGCAGCTCTTAACCTGATGGACTTGGATTTTGCTAAACGTTGTGGATTTCCTATGACACCTCTGCGGACGCCTATCCCTTTGAGGGGTATTGATGCTACTCCTTTGGCAAAGAATAAACCTCAGTTTTAGACCCAGGTGGTAATGCGGGTCGCCCCAGACCATCAAGAAAATTGCAGATTTTTGGTGTTGCATAATTTGCATGTAACCATTGTTCTGGGGTTTCCCTGGTTGCAAATCCATAATCCAGTTCTGGATTGGAAATCTTTGTCTGTGGTGAGTTGGGGTTGTCGGTGTGCCCTTAGTGATGCTCCTGTTTTCTCCACCTCTCCCCAGTCGCATGATGTTCCTGACTATTTGGCTGACTTTTATGATGTATTTAGTGAGAATGAGTCTGCGTCTTTGCCTCCTCATAGGAGTTATGACTGTGCAATTGAGCTGAACCCGTGGTGTAAATTCCCCAAGGGTCGGCTTTTCAATTTATCTGTACCCGAGCACGAGGCTATGCGATCCTATATTAAGGAGGCATTGGAGAAGGGTCATATTAGACCATCCTCTTCACCCTTAGGTGCTGGGTTTTTTTCGTGGCTAAAAAGGATGGTTCATTAAGGCCTTGTATTGACTATCGTGCCCTCAACAAAATTACTGTTAAATATCAGTATCCGTTACCCCTGATTTCTGATCTATTCTCCAGAGTTAAAGGTGCTTGCTGGTTTACCAAGCTTGACCTCAGGGGGGCATATAATCTTATTCGCATTAAGCATGGGGATGAATGGAAGACGGCGTTTAATACTCCGGAGGGACATTTTGAGTACCTGGTGATGCCTTTTGGGCTCACTAATGCCCCTTCTGTCTTCCAGTGCTTCATGAACGATATTTTCCGAGACTTTGTGGATACATTTTTGATTATCTATCTGGATGATATTTTGATCTTCTCCAAGAATTGGGACACTCATGTGGAACATGTTCGGACTGTGTTCCGGATTTTGAGGGAGAATTCCCTGTATGTCAAGGGATCGAAATGCCTTTTTGGGGTACAGAGGATTTCATTTTTGGGATTTATTTTGTCTCCGTCAACTATTGAAATGGACCCGGCCAAGGTACAGGCCATTTATGATTGGGTTCAGCCCACTTCTTTGAAGGCCCTCCAGAAGTTTTTGGGTTTTGCTAATTTTTATCGGAAATTTACAGCTAATTTTTCTGGTATTGCCAAGCCATTGACGGATTTGACTAGGAAGGGTGCTGATGTGCTGAATTGGTCTCCGGAGGCTGTTTCTTCCTTTCAGGAACTGAAGCGAAGATTCACTTCTGCTCCGGTTTTGCGGCAACCTGATGTCTCACTCCCGTTTCAGGTGGAGGTGGACGCGTCTGAGATTGGTGCAGGAGCGGTGTTGTCCCAAAAAGATCCTGTGACATCTAAAATGAATCCTTGTGCTTTCTTTTCCCGAAAGTTCTCTCCATCCGAACGTAACTATGATGTGGGGAATCGGGAACTGTTGGCCATGAAATGGGCATTTGAGGAGTGGAGACAATTGGTTGGAGGGAGCCAAACACCAAGTCGTGGTCCTTACTGACCAGAAGAATTTGATTTACCTGGAGTCGGCCAAGCGCTTGAATCCTAGACAGGCTAGGTGGGCCTTGTTTTTCACACGTTTTGATTTTGTGGTCTCTTTTCTTCCGGGCACTAAGAATGTCAAGGCAAACGCCCTCTCTAGGAGTTTCCTTGCTGATTCTCCTGTTGTGACTAAGCCTGCTACCATCTTAGGCAAGGGGGTAGTTCTTTCTGCCATCTCGCCCGATTTGAGACGTGCTCTGTAAGAGTTTCAGGAGGACAAACCTGAGCGTTGTCCCAGTGGAAAGTTGTATGTTCCTGACCAGTGGAGGAAGAGAGTGATGTCTGAAGTTCATTGCTCTGCATTGGCTGGTCATCCAGGTATTTTTGGTACTAGAGATCTGGTGAGTCGGTCTTTTTGGTGGCCCACCTTGTCTCATGATGTCAGGAAATTTGTGCAGTCCTGTGGGACTTGCTCCCGGTCTAAACCTTGTTCTCGCTCTAGTGGCTTGTTGATGCCTTTGCCGGTGCCCAGGAGGCCATGGACCCATATTTCAATGGATTTTATCTCTGATATGCTTGTCTCTCAGAGAATGACTGTTATTTGGGTGATTTGTGATAGATTCTCTAAGATTGTCCATCTTGTACCACTCCCTAAGTTGCCATCTTCCTCTGAGTTGGTGCCCTTGTTTTTGCAACAGGTGGTTCGCTTGCACGGGATTCCTGAGAACATTGTATCTGACAGAGGAGTTCAGTTTGTGTCTAGATTTTGGAGGACTTTCTGTTCCAAGCTGGGAATTCAGTTGTCCTTCTCCTCTGCGTTTCACCCTCAGACCAATGGGCTGACGGAGAGAACAAACCAGACTTTGGAGTCGTATTTGAGATGTTTTATTTCTGCCGATCAGGATGATTGGGTTTCATTTTTGCCCTTGGCCGAATTTGCTTTAAATAATAGACCTAGTTCTGCCACTTTGATGTCACCTTTTTTTTGTAACTTTGGTTTTCACCCTCGATTTTCTTCAGGGCAGGTGGAACCTTCTGCCTGCCCAGGTGTTGACACTGTGGTGGAGAGAATGCACCAGATCTGGGACCAAGTAGTGGATAAGTTGTCTCTCTCCCAGGAAAAGCCCCAGCGGTTTTCCAACGAGCGTAGGACCGTTGTTCCCCAGTTTAAGGTGGGTGATCTGGTTTGGTTGTCATCAAAAAATATCGCTATGAAGGTGGCTTCTCCTAAGTTTAAGCCTAGATTTATTGGACCTTACAAGATTTTGGAGATTATTAATCCGGTCTCTTTTCGGTTGGCTCTTCCTGTCACATTTAAAATTCATAATGTGTTTCATAAGTCCTTGTTGAAGAGGTTTGTTGAACCAGTATTTCCTGTGGTGGCACCTCCTGACCCTATATTGGTTGAAGGTAACATGGAATATGAGGTAGAGAAGATACTGGATTCCCGTCTGGCTAGACGGAGACTCCAGTATTTGGTTAAGTGGAAGGGTTATGGTCAGGAGGATAATTCCTGGGTCTCTGCCTCTGATATTCATGCCGAAAGATTGGTGCATGCCTTTCATCGGGCTCACCAGGATCGCCCTGGTGGCATGGATGAGGGTTCGGTGACCCCTCCTCAAGGGGGAGGTACTGTTGTGAGTTCATTTTTCCTTCACTATTGAGGTCTGATGAACTCCCTCCTCTGGTGAAGGAAGGTAGTGAGGCTGATTATCAGACACCTGGGCAGCTAGATGATGACTGGGTGGCTGGAATTGAGGACTGGATATAAGGCTGCCGACGCCCTTCTTCCAGGCTGGTGATTTTCCTGCTGGATTCTTGGAGACCAGTCTGATTCCTGCATCTCAAAGCTAAGTTTTTCTGCTCTGCTTTGTACTCTTCAGTTTTGTTTTTGTTTTGCCTTGTTTTTTGGGAGTTCTGCCATCCCCGGCCAGGGGTGAGCTGAATTCCATTTTTGTCTCTGATCTGTTGATCTTTTGCTCTGTCTTCAGAATATACCTGAGTGCTGATATAGTCTTTTGAAGCCTAGCGACTTCAGGGCCTGTTTTTCCTATCAGTCTGTTGGCTCATTTTTATAGGGTTTTTGCGGATGGCAGACAGCAGCTTTCCTATCCTGTCCTATGTAGTTAGCTTGGACCCCATCATATCTTTCTATCTGTGTTAGTGTTTTCATCTTGCTTCACCGTCATTATATGTTGGGGGCTGCCTATTGCTTTGGGGTCTGCTCTGGGGCAGTTTAGTTTTTCCCCTTTCTGTCTTTAGGCTATATAGTTCTCCGGCTGTGATCGAGAGGTCTAGGGCACCGTAGGAACCCCCCACGACTACTGCTAGTTGTTGTGGATAGGTTCAGGGGTCTGCAATCCGATAGCTGCCAACCTCTCTGGTTTTTCTGGACTTAGCTGGTATTTTGTTTTTTACTCCTTCGGTGACTCATCATAACATAACACAGCCACATGGTATATAGCACAGCCACAAAGTACTGTATATAACACAGCCGCATAGTGTCAGGGTCCTCACAGCGCCGGCATACAGCCTCCACTAAGCAGGGACTCACCTGCACCATAGGGACCCCTGGGGACAAGAACAGCTGGAAAATAAAGATGCACAGGACCTGAATGAAGACGTTTAGCAAGCCGGCACAGGACCTACGGTCATGTGAACGGTCATGTGACTGCAAGGGGGCGGGGCTTAGCGTCCTGCTTTCAAAGAAGGTAGAAAACTCAAAGTCGGGCAAAGCGGGGATCATGCACAGTACAGGCAAGCGAGGTACAGGAGGGATAAACAGACGGGAGGTCAGACAAAGCCAAAGGTCATACACAAGATGTCAGTATAGTACCCGGGATGAGACAGAACGGATAGTCAGGGCCAAGCAGAGATCAAAACCAAACAGACGTAGAAGGTACCAGGCAGAATCCAAAGCAATATCCAGAGAACAGACCGAGTCGTACACAGAGAATCAAGCAACCAGAACACAGAACTAACACACTCAGGGGTCACCACACAATGCCAAGGGCGAAAGTATAACTGACGGGGGATGGTAGCTTCCTGAGGCTATAAGAAGCCTCCCCAGAACCAATGAGAGGCCACCATAATAGGTCCCAAGTGTGCAGGTGAGAGTCTGCACTGAGGTCAGAACATTAACCCCAGCAGTGCCGGTCACCCAGCACTGGTATCATGACACATAGTATATAGCACAGCCTGTTGTGAGTTCATTTTCCCCTTCACTACTGAGGCCCGAGGAACTCCCTCTTCTGGTGAAGAAAGGTAGTGAGCCTGATTGTCAAACACCTGGGGCTGATGATGATGACTGGCTGAGTGGAGTTGATGACTGGATATAAGGCTGCCGACGCCCTTCTGGCCTGCAGGTGATTTCTCTTTGGACTTCTAGGAAACCAGTCTGATTCCTGCTCATCTAAAGCTAAGATTTCTGCTTTGCCTTTTTGCATTAGTGTTTTGTTTTCCTTGCTTTTCTGGATTCTGCCATTCCCTGCTGGGGTTAGCTGAATCTCCTTTTGCCTGTTGCTCTGTCTTCAGAATATTCCTGAGTACTGACATAGCTTTTTTGAAGCCTAGCATCTTCAGGGCCTTTTTTACTGTCAGTTTGTTGGCTCTTATTTTCATAGGGCTTTTCACGGATTGCAGACAGCAGCCTTCCTGTCCTTTCCTATCTAAGCTAGCGTGGGCCCCATCTTTGCTCAGGCTATCTTTCTGTCTGTGTTTTGTTCTTTCTTCTTGCTTCACCGTCATTATATGTTGGGGGCTGCCTTTTACTTTGGGGTCTGCTCTGGGGCAGTTTAGATTTCACTAATCAGAAAAAATCCATAAAAAAATCATTTGAAAGGTAACTCACCAAACCCTGACTGATGCACTGGCAGGATGCAGCAGAACCCCATTGATAAAGGTTTGGGCAGCACAGGTGCATTCCACTGATAAGGACAGCCAGTAACCATTTGTGGTCCGGCTGCCCAGTGGAAAAAGTGCACACAGATGAGGCTTGCATAAGGCATAAGTCACACTGATAAATGTGATGCAAAAGTGTCTGAGCAGCCTATTGATCACGCCCATAGTATTAGCAGGCGGGCTGCTCTGCACTATATATACATGCATCACACAAAGGACAAAGCCAAACATAAAGGGTTCTAGCTGCATCCTGCTAAAAAGTGCAAAAAAGATAAATAGATATGGGGTATTGGTTACTATTTTGGCCAAAGCAGATAAGCTCACAACCCAACGTCAAGGGTCCCCAGATATTGTGAGTCCCTAACACTAAATATAAGCAAACACTAATCAGAAAAAATCCATAAAAAATCATTTGAAAGGTAACTCACCAAACCCTGACTGATGCACTGGCAGGATGCAGCAGAACCCCATTGATAAAGGTTTGGGCAGCACAGGTGCATTCCACTGATAAGGACAGCCAGTAACCTTTTGTGGTCCGGCTGCCCAGTGGAAAAAGTGCACACAGATGAGGCTTGCATAAGGCATAAGTCACACTGATAAATGTGATGCAGTTTAGATTTCCCCTTTCTGTCTTTAGGCTATGTAGTCCTCCGGCTGTGATCGAAGGGCCTAGGGCATCGTAGGAGCCCCCCACGGGTACTGCTAGTTGTGTTGATAGGTTCAGGGGTCTGCAATCCGATAGCTGCCAACTTCTCTGGTTTTCTGGACTTAGCTAGCATTACTATTTTTGCCTCCTACGGTGACTCAATCATAACAACAGCCGCATAGTATATAACACAGCCCACATAGTATATAACACAGCCCACATGGTATATAACACAGCCCCACATGGTATATAGCACAGCATCACATGGTATATAGCACAGCCCCACATGGTATACAGCACATCATCATTGTATATAGCACAGCCCACATAGTATAAAGCACAGCAACCCATTGTATACAACTACAAAGCAGCACCACATGGTATATAGCACAGCACCACATGGTATATAGCACAGCATCACATGGTATATAGCATAACCCACATGGTTTACGGCACAGCCCCACATTGTATACAGCACAGTACCACATGGTATATAGCACAGCCCCACATGGTATATAGCAGAGCTTCACATGGTATATAGTACAGCCCCACATTGTATACAGCACAGCACCACATTGTACAGTCATGGACAAAAGTTTTGAGAATGACACAAATATTAATTTTTACAAAGTCTACTGCTTCATTTTTTCTAATGGCAATTTGCATATACTCCAGAATGTTATAAAGAGTGATCAGCTTAACAGCAATTACTTGCAAAGTCAATATTTGCCAAGAAAATTAACTTTATCCCCCAAAACACATTTCAACATCATTGCAGCCCTGCCTTAAAAGGACCAGCTAACATCGTTTCAGTGATTGCTCCATTAACACAGGTGTGGGTGTTGATGAGGACAGGGCTGGAGCTCAATCTGTCATGATTAAGTAAGAATGACACCACTGGACACTTTAAAAGGAGGCTGGTGCTTGGCATCATTGTTTCTCTTCTGTTAACCATGTTATCTCTAAAGAAACACATGCAGTCATCATTGCACTGCACAAAAATGGCCTAACAGGGAAGAGTATCGCAGCTAGAAAGATTGCACCTCAGTCAACAATCTATCGCATCATCAAAAACTTCAAGGAGAGAGGTTCCCTTGTTGCCAAAAAGGCTCCAGGGCGCCCAAGAAAGACCAGCAAGCGCCAGGACCGTCTCTTAAAAGTGTTTCAGCTGCGGATCGGGCTACTAGCAGTGCAGAGCTTGCTCAGGAATGGCAGCAGGCAGGTGTGAGTGCATCTGCACGCACTGTGAGGCGGAGTCTCTTGGAGCAAGGCCTGGTCTCAAGGAGGGCAGCAAAGAAGCCACTTCTCTCCAGAAAAAACATCATGG
Organism: Dendrobates tinctorius; assembly: GCF_039654945.1. Taxonomy (NCBI): domain Eukaryota; kingdom Metazoa; phylum Chordata; class Amphibia; order Anura; family Dendrobatidae; genus Dendrobates; species Dendrobates tinctorius. Next base: position 6,172,202 of record NW_027361993.1, read on the forward strand.
ACAGACTGATATTCTGCAAGAGGTACAGGGAGTGGACTGCTGAGGACTGGGGTAAAGTCATTTTCTCTGATGAATCCCCTTTTCGATTGTTTGGGACATCTGGAAAACGGCTTATTCGGAGAAGACCAGGTGAGCGCTACCACCAGTCTTGTCTCATGCCAACTGTCAAGCATCCTGAAACCATTCATGTGTGGGGTGGCTTCTCAGCCAAGGGAATGGGCTCTCTCTCAGTCTTGCCTAAAAACACAGCCATGAATAAAGAATGGTACCAGAATGTCCTCCAAGAGCAACTTCTCCCAACCGTCCAAGAGCAGTTTGGCGATCAACAATGCCTTTTTCAACATGATGGAGCACCTTGCCATAAAGCAAAGGTGATAACTAAGTGGCTCAGGGAACAAAACATAGAGATTTTGGGACCATGGCCTGGAAACTCCCCAGATCTTAATCCCATTGAGAACTTGTGGTCAATCATCAAGAGACGGGTTGACAAACAAAAACCTTCAAATTCAGACAAAATAAAGCATTGATTTTGCAAGAATGGACTGCTATCAGTCAGGATTTGATCCAGAAGTTGATTGAGAGCTTGCCAGGGAGAATTTCTAAGGTCCTGAAGAAGAAGGGTCAACACTGCAAATATTGACTTGCTGCATTAACTCATTCTAACTGTCAATATAACCTTTTGTTACTCATAATATGATTGCAATTATATTTCTGTATGTGATAAAAACATCTGACAAACACACATAAAAACCAGAGGGCAGCAGATCATGTGAAAATATAATATTTGTGTCATTCTCAAAACTTTTGGCCATGACTGTATATAGCACAGCACCACATGGTATATAGCACAGCCCCACATGGTATATAGCACGTCACCACATGGTATACAGAACAGCACCGCATGGTATATAGCATGTCACCACATGGTATACAGAACAGCACCGCATGGTATATAGCACAGCCCGCATCTCTGAGAATGGCCCCACAGTCCAGTACTCACTGTTACATTAAAGTAACACTCATCTCTCCTCGTGCCCGCACTGCTCCCCTCTGACTCCTATTTCAGCGGCTGCTCTGCCAGGCACACAGTGAGTGCGCGATGATGTCATCGCGCACCCACTGTGTCAGAGGCAGAGCGGTGAATGATGGGAGAGGGAGCGTCAGCTGACGCTCTCTCCTCCATCATTGCTTTGAACTGTACCGGCATCTATGACGCCGGTATAGTTCAATGCGGTGGCGGGGGGAGTCAGCGCTGGCGGCAGTCGGGCTCCCCTGCCTCACGGGCCCCATAGCGGATGTGTGATGTGCCGCTAGTTGGGGGCCCCTGGGGGAGCAGGGGCCCTAGGCCGCTGCCTGGGCTGCCTGCCCCGAACGCTGACCCTGATAGCAGGTGTGTAAATTTGTCAGCAGTTGTATTTCCCATCAAATGAACCCGCATATTAGTAGTAAGAGTTTGCTTCTGAACATGTATCCACAGATAAGATTTTAGACAGGCATTCAGCTCATTCGCTGGTGTTGCTCCCTTAAGAACAGGTAATATCTGGCAGAAGTCACGTGAAAAAATTACAACAATTCCCCCCATCTTTCAAGGTGCGATCAAGGGCCTCAACTGCTTTCTTTTGCGCCATGGTACATTCATCCCAAACAATTACTTTGCAAGTATCACCCTGCCTTATCCGATTCTTGTGAAGACGACATTCTCATTGCTCTGATGTCTCAGCTGCCTTACATTTAGCATGTCTCATCCATTTCTTTTCAAGCTGTGAGTCACGTTCTTCACTTGTCTCAGCTCTTTTACACAATTTTGCTTTCTTAGCTTTTGGATGAACTTGCCCAATAGATGGTCGTTTTTTGGGCAGCATTTTAAAAAACAGTCCTTAGTATTATGACCCTTTAGTATTCACCTGACACTGATAAGAGATAATAATAATAATCTTTATTTATATAGTGCCAACATATTCCGCAGCGCTTTACAGTTTAACAGTTTCAAAACACAAGCCATAAGTAACAACGTTAACAATACAACAATTAAAGCAAAATAAGACGACCCTGCTCGTGAGAGCTTACAATCTACAATGAGGTGGAGGAGATACAGAGTACAGGTGTGTATTTACAATGGTGTATTTACAATGATGGTCCAGCCATCTTGAGGGAGTGAGGGATGGATGGAGATAGTTAATGGGCAACACATGCACACTTACACATAGAATGACTTTGATTAGTGAACTTGATAGGCCGCTCTGAACAAATGTGTTATGAGGGAGCTCCTGAAACTATGCAAATTGTGGATAGTCCTAATTTCTTGGGGTAGAGCATTCCAGAGGGTTGGCACAGCGCTGGAGAAGTCTTGGAGTCGGGAGTGGGAGATACGGATTAGTGCAGAGGTTAGTCGAAAGTTGTTTGCAGAGTGCAGCGGTCGGTTAGGTCAATAGACAGAAATGAGGGAGGAGATGTAGGGGGGTGCTGCACTGTGGAGAGCTTTGTGGGTGAGAACAAGTACTTTGAATTGGATCCTATAATGAATGGGCAGCTAATGTAAGGACTGGCGAAGAGCGGACGTGTCCGAGTACCGATTAGCCAAATAGATGACCCTGGCTGCTGTATTAAGTATGGACTGGAAAGGGGATAGTCGAGTAATGGGGAGGCCAATTAATAGAGCATTGCAGTAATCCAGGCGGTAGTGGATCAATGCTACAGTGAGGGTTTTTGTTGTTTCCATGGTGAGAAAAGGGCAGATTTTAGAGATGTTCTTTAGGTGTAAGTGGCAAGAGCGGGCAAGAGATTGTATATGGGATGTGAAGGAGAGATTAGTGTCAAACATAACACCCAGACAGTGCGCCTGCTGCCGGGGTGTTATTGTGGTGCCACCCACGGAGAGGGAAATGTCAGATTTAGGGCGGTTAGTAGACGGCGGGAGCAGAAGTTCAGTTTTGGAGAGGATGAGTTTCAGATAGAGAGTGGACATGATGTTGGAGACTGCAGACAGACAGTCACTGGTGTTCTGTAGTACAGCGGCGGTAAGGTCGGGGAATGACGTATATAGTTGTGTGTCATCAGCATAAAGATGATACTGAAAGCCAAATCTGCTGATGGTCTGTCCAATTGGGGCTGTGCAGAGAGAGAAGAGAAGGGGGGCCAAGGACTGAGCCCTGAGGTAGCCCGACAGCGAGAGGAAGAGGAGATAACATGGAGCCAGAGAACAAAACACTAAAGGAGCGGTCAGAGAGATAGGAAGAGAACCAGGAGAGAGCAGTGTCCTTAATGCCTAGTGACTGGAGCCTAGAGAGTAGGAGATGGTGGTCAACAGTGTCGAAAGCTGCAGATAGGTCGAGAAGAATGAGCAGAGAGTGGTGACCATTAGGTTTTGCTGTAATAGGATGTATAGTAAATACAGTGCAGCCCTCACACAGTATTACTATGACCTGAAGGATCTCACATTTCAGTAATGAAAACCACCTCACAGGCAGACTTGTCTAGTTGCCCACAGTATCCAATCAGAGCTCAGCTTTCACTTTACCTCAGCAGCTTCAGTGATGAAAGCTCCCTGTAGAGTAAGCAATAATGACAATCTTACTATGAGGCATTTTTCGCTTGACCAATATTGCTGCTCAGTAATTTTCGTCCATGTGCGTAGGGTGCATCCATCTGAGTGTGTTTGCATGTTTGTGGTCCTTGTGTGTGTGTGGTGTGCATGTGGTATTTACGGGGTGGTGTTGTGGTATTTGTGGGGTGGTGTTGTGTGTGTCTAGAGTGGTCTGGTGTTAGAGTGGTGTGTTGTGGCATTTGTGTGGTGTTGTGCTTGTGGGTTGGTGTATGTGTGCTGTCTGTGGGATGTTTTTATGGTGTTTGTGAAATGTTTGAGAGTTCTGGTGGTGCGGCCCCTTTAGTAGCGACTGTTTGGCGCCGTCGATATAATCCTTCCCTGTCAGTAACAACTGTTGTTTTCCCCTCAGCACTTATACTTTCACCTTCAGATTTCTCCATTATATGTATAGGGCCTAACTTTGTGGTCCCCAGTCTCATGACAAGGGGATGTTAGCGAGACTTAAACGCAGTATTCTGCTCCTGTGGGTGGAGAGGGGGTGTGCCAAATTTAATCCAAATAGGTCGAGAACTGTGATTTGTATAGAGCGGGCTACTACAGATTTTGAGTTATATATAGAGACTAGTAGAATACCCGTGGCTTCGCTCGCGGAAAATATGTTAAATTGTTGGTTATGGTAGCTAAAGTAAAATTTTCAGTGTCACCATGAAATTGACATTTTCAGAGTGCTACAGTAAAAAAATTTTCCACTTTAAATTTTTATTATTTTGACATTTTATTAATTTGTCAGTCACAACTGTTGTTTTCTCCTCAGCACTTTTACTTTCACCTTCACATTTCTCCATTATATGTATAGGGTCTAACTTCGGGAGCCCCAGTCTCATGACTGGGGACGCTAGCAAGATTTAATGTGCGCAGTATTCTCCTCCAGTGCGTGGAGAGGGGGCTTGCCAAATTTCACCCAAATTGGGCGAGAACAGTGATTTGTATAGAGCGGGCTACTACAGATTTTGAGTCTTCTATATATAGATTTTCCCGCAAGAACCTTCTGAAAATACGTTCTCTAAAATATCCATAAATTGAGTTGATTTTACAATTCAGTGGTTTACCAATACTGAAAATCCCTGTGCTTGGAAACCATAGACTCAGTTTTGTTCACTGATTCCAAATATATCTGTGGATTGAGTTGACATTAGATTTTTATTCATGTGGCATAGATTTATTGCATTTCCTTTGTGTGATGTCCCTGGTATGGGATGGAGACAACCAATCTACATTAGGGGCAATTATCCTCCACCTGCGTTAGCAATTCTTTGATGATGAGTAAGGCCTCTTTCACACTTCAGTTTTTTGCATCAGTCAAAATCCGCCAAAAGGACGGATGGCGGATCCGTTTTAGTACTGATGACAACGGATGCCACCCGTCCGTTTTTTTGACGGATCCGACAAATGAAGAATTTTAAAGGAATCGCAGCCTGGAAAATGAGAGAGAGAGAGAGAGAGAGAGAGAGCGAAAACATTGCAAGCTCCGTTTTGAAATCTTTGAGGATGGTGACGGGCAGCAACTTTTGGCGGATTCGCAAAAAAAACGGATGCAACGGATGGCAATCCGTCACAATCCGCCAATAATGTAAGTCAATGGGGAAAAAAACGGATCCTCAAAAGAAAATTACGGATTCGTTTTTTTCAAAACCTGGCGGATTGTGACTGATTGTAAAAAACTGAAGTGTGAAAGAGGACTTAGTAGACAGAGAAATCATTTGGTCTTCCTGTAGACTCTCAACTCCTTGTTAATTTAATTTCTTACTCACAAAGAAGATGCTTCCAGATGTGCAGTCCTATAACATTTTATTTATCTAATCTGCAACATGTTTGTCGGAGACTGAAATTTTTTTTATTAGATGTTGATTGCTTTATATCTATAATAAACAAATGCAGACTCACCTTCTAGCGCTCCCACAATTCCAGCACAGGCTAGTCCAGAGATCTGTACCTGTTTCAGAAGTGATGTTTGCTTTGTTTGAAAGTCACAGGACTGCTGCAGCATGTGATTGTCTGCAGCGGTTAGGTGACTAAAGCCCCCGTTACACACTGCGATATCGCTAGCAATATCGCTGTAAAGTCACCGATTTTGTGACGTAGCAGCGATATTGCTAGCGATATAGCTACATGTGATACTTACCTCCGACCAGCTCCCCCGCTGGTTATCGCTGGTCGCGCGAGAACGTCGTGGATCATTTCTCGTCGGGCACTTCCTGCTGTGACGACGAGCAACGCGTGGACGCGGGTGGGAGGACGTCAGGATCGCCGCGTCTGACAGGTAAATAGCGACCCCCGACCCCTGCGATGTTGCTGGTGAGATCTGCCTGTGTGGCAGCTCACTAGCGACCACTTAGCGATGCACCAGCGATCCATATCGTTGTCGGGATCGCTGGTGCATCGCTATGTGTAACGGTACCCTAAGAGTAGAAGAGCATCAGCTAATTTCAGGCAAAAACAGATATGTGACTTCCAAATGGAGCAGACATTGCTGCCGGTACAAGCGCATATCTCCAGAGCAGCCCGTGCTGGGTCTGTGGTGTTCTGGAAGATGAGTATGCCTCCGTTTATTTTTTAAAAGTCCAACAATGCCTAAAAAAAATTAGGTGTTGGACAACCTCTTTAAAATGGGTTGTCTTATATATGAAATTTAGCAGCTATCCACATGATGTGTCTGATCCTGAGGCTATGTGCCCACGTTGCTTTTTTGATGCAGAATATTCCTGAGCAGAAACGCACACCCTGTTTCCGGGAAAACGCATGCGGTTTTTGATGCTCTTTTTTAAGCGTTTGTCAAGCATTTTCCCATGCGTTTTTGGCAATACAATTCCGCAAAATTAATTAACATGCTGCGTTTTTTACCGCTAAGCGGTTCCGCAGCGGTAAAAAATGCACCATTGGCACAACATGTGCGGAATCAATTAGAATTGCATGGAATGCTTTTCTTAAAAAACGCAACGTGGGCCACAGCCTGACTGATAATGAGAACTGGGATGCTAAAGTCTCCTGTGTTAATTGTGCAGTATTGATCATCTATGACCATCACTTCTATAGACAGTGAATGGAGCAATGGTCGCACATACTGGCTACAGCTCTATTTGCATAGTTCCATTGTGGCTCATAAGCAGAAAATCTAAATTAATAACCCCTTACATACTGGGCTACAATTTATGGCCAGATTGGGGACAGAGTCTCTAACTTAGGGCCCCGTCACGCATAGCGACGCACCAGCGATCCCGACAATGATATGACCATGTCAGGATCGCTGGTGTGTAGAGTTGAGCATTCCGATACCGCAAGTATCGGGTATCGGCCGATACTTGCTGTATCGGAATTCCGATACCGACATCCGATATTTTTTCAATATCGGGCATCGGAATCGGAAGTTCAAAGTTGATTGACAGCCGAAATGACGTCATCATGATGCGCGGTGTGTGCGCATCATGATGCGCCGTCATTTCGGGCCTTCCGGGGGGTCTGTAGCGGCCTGCCGGGGGGCTGTGCCGGCCTGCCGGGGGGCTGTGTGGACTGCCCGGGGGGCTGTGTGGACTGCCGGTGGTCTGTGCACCCTGTGGGGGTCTGTACCGGCCTGCCGGGGGGCTGTGCCGGCCTGCCGGGGGGCTGTGCACCCTGTGGGGGTCTGTACCGGCCTGCCGGGGGGCTGTGCCGGCCTGCCGGGGGGCTGTGCTGATGTCCGGGGCTCTGTGCAGGCATCGTCCGATGGGACTACAAGTCCCATCGGGCGATGCCTGCTACCATGACAGTGATTGACACATTAGCCAATGATGGGACAGTAGTAGTCCCATCATCCGGCTAATGTGTTAAATGTTAAAAAAAAAAAAAAAATACTACATACATACTACATGCATGCTACATACATACCACATACAGTGCCTACAAGTAGTATTCAACCCCCTGCAGATTTAGCAGGTTTACACATTCGGAATTAACTTGGCATTGTGACATTTGGACTGTAGATCAGCCTGGAAGTGTGAAATGCACTACAGCAAAAAAGAATGTTATTTCTTTGTTTAATTTTTTTTTAAATTGTGAAAAGTTTATTCAGAGGGTCATTTATTATTCAACCCCTCAAACCACCAGAATTCTGTTTGGTTCCCCTAAAGTATTAAGAAGTATTTCAGGCACAAAGAACAATGAGCTTCACATGTTTGGATTAATTATCTCTTTTTCCAGCCTTTTCTGACTATTTAAGACCCTCCCCAAACTTGTGAACAGCACTCATACATGGTCAACATGGGAAAGACAAAGGAGCATTCCAAGGCCATCAGAGACAAGATCGTGGAGGGTCACAAGGCTGGCAAGGGGTACAAAACCCTTTCCAAGGAGTTGGGCCTACCTGTCTCCACTGTTGGGAGCATCATCCGGAAGTGGAAGGCTTATGGAACTACGGTTAGCCTTCCACGGCCTGGACAGCCTTTGAAAGTTTCCTCCCGTGCCGAGGCCAGGCTTGTCCGAAGAGTCAAGGCTAACCCAAGGACAACAAGGAAGGAGCTCCGGGAAGATCTCATGGCAGTGGGGACATTGGTTTCAGTCAATACCATAAGTAACGTACTCCACCGCAATGGTCTCCGTTCCAGACGAGCCCGTAAGGTACCTTTACTTTCAAAGCGTCATGTCAAGGCTCATCTACAGTTTGCTCATGATCACTTGGAGGACTCTGAGACAGACTGGTTCAAGGTTCTCTGGTCTGATGAGACCAAGATCGAGATCTTTGGTGCCAACCACACACGTGACGTTTGGAGACTGGATGGCACTGCATACGACCCCAAGAATACCATCCCTACAGTCAAGCATGGTGGTGGCAGCATCATGCTGTGGGGCTGTTTCTCAGCCAAGGGGCCTGGCCATCTGGTCCGCATCCATGGGAAGATGGATAGCACGGCCTACCTGGAGATTTTGGCCAAGAACCTCCGCTCCTCCATCAAGGATCTTAAGATGGGTCGTCATTTCATCTTTCAACAAGACAACGACCCAAAGCACACAGCCAAGAAAACCAAGGCCTGGTTCAAGAGGCAAAAAATCAAGGTGTTGGAGTGGCCTAGTCAGTCTCCTGACCTTAACCCAATTGAAAACTTGTGGAAGGAGCTCAAGAAAAGTCCACATGAGACACCCAAAGAACCTAGATAACTTGGATAAGATCTGCATGGAGGAGTGGGCCAAGATAACTCCAGAGACCTGTGCCGGCCTGATCAGGTCTTATAAAAGACGATTATTAGCTGTAATTGCAAACAAGGGTTATTCCACAAAATATTAAACCTAGGGATTGAATAATAATTGACCCACACTTGTATGTTTAAAATTTATTAAAATTTAACTGAGCAACATAACTTTTTGGTTTGTAAGATTTATGCATCTGTTAATAAATCCTGCTCTTGTGTGAAGTTTGAAGGCTCTAACTTATTTGCATCTTATCAAACCTGCTAAATCTGCAGGGGGTTGAATACTACTTGTAGGCACTGTATATACTACATGCATGCTACATACATACTACATGCTACATGCATGCTACATACATACTACATGCTACATACATACTACATGCATGCTACATACATACTACATGCATGCTACATGCTACATACATACAGTACTACATGCATGCTACATACATACTACATGCTACATACATACTACATGCTACATACATACTACATACATACTACATGCTACATACATACTACATATATACTACATGCATGCTACATACATACTACATGCTACATGCATGCTACATACATACTACATGCTACATACATACTACATACATACTACATGCATGCTACATACATACTACATACATACTACATGCTACATACATACTACATACATACTACATATATACTACATGCATGCTACATACATACTACATGCTACATACATACTACATATATACTACATGCATACTACATACATACTACATACATACTACATGCATGCTACATACATACTACATGCATGCTACATACATACTACATGCTACATACATACTACATACATACTACATATATACTACATGCATGCTACATACATACTACATGCTACATACATACTACATATATACTACATGCATGCTACATACATGCTACATACATACTACATACATACTACATGCATGCTACATGCATACTACATGCATGCTACATACATACTACATGCATGCTACATACATACTACATACATACTACATACATACTACATGCTACATACATACTACATAAATACTACATGCATGCTACATACATACTACATGCATGCTACATACATACTACATACATACTACATATATACTACATGCATGCTACATACATACTACATGCTACATACATACTACATATATACTACATGCATGCTACATACATGCTACATACATACTACATACATACTACATGCATGCTACATACATACTACATACATACTACATGCATGCTACATACATACTACATATATACTACATGCATGCTACATACATACTACATGCTACATACATACTACATATATACTACATGCATGCTACATACATACTACATACATACTACATATATACTACATGCATGCTACATACATACTACATGCTACATACATGCTACATATATACTACATGCATGCTACATACATACTACATATATACTACATGCATGCTACATACATACTACATGCTACATACATACTACATATATACTACATGCATACTACATACATACTACATACATACTACATGCATGCTACATACATACTACATGCATGCTACATACATACTACATGCTACATACATACTACATATATACTACATGCATGCTACATACATACTACATGCTACATACATACTACATACATACTACATGCATGCTACATACATACTACATGCTACATATATACTACATGCATGCTACATACTACATACATACTACATATATACTACATGCATGCTACATACATGCTACATACATACTACATACATACTACATGCATGCTACATACATACTACATACATACTACATGCATGCTACATACATACTACATATATACTACATGCATGCTACATACATACTACATGCTACATACATACTACATATATACTACATGCATGCTACATACATACTACATACATACTACATATATACTACATGCATGCTACATACATACTACATGCATGCTACATACATACTACATGCTACATACATACTACATACATACTACATATATACTACATGCATGCTACATACATACTACATGCTACATACATACTACATACATGCTACATACATACTACATACATACTACATGCATGCTACATACATACTACATACATACTACATGCATGCTACATACATACTACATATATACTACATGCATGCTACATACATACTACATGCTACATACATACTACATGCTACATACATACTACATATATACTACATGCATGCTACATACATACTACATACATACTACATATATACTACATGCATGCTACATACATACTACATGCTACATACATACTACATATATACTACATGCATGCTACATACATACTACATATATACTACATGCATGCTACATACATACTACATGCTACATACATACTACATGCATACTACATACATACTACATACATACTACATGCATGCTACATACATACTACATGCATGCTACATACATACTACATGCTACATACATACTACATACTACATATATACTACATGCATGCTACATACATACTACATGCTACATACATACTACATACATACTACATGCATGCTACATACATACTACATGCTACATACATACTACATACATACTACATGCATGCTACATACATACTACATGCTACATACATACTACATACATACTACATATATACTACATGCATGCTACATACATGCTACATACATACTACATGCATGCTACATACATACTACATACATACTACATGCATGCTACATACATACTACATATATACTACATGCATGCTACATACATACTACATGCTACATACATACTACATATATACTACATGCATGCTACATACATACTACATACATACTACATATATACTACATGCATGCTACATACATACTACATGCTACATACATACTACATATATACTACATGCATGCTACATACATACTACATGCTACATACATACTACATACATACATGCTACATACAATACATTCATACAATACATACATAGACATACAGTACATATAACATAGAGTAACATACTTACCAATACTTGTCACATTGTTCCCCGAAGCCATTGTCTTTTACGGAATAAATATTAACATAACAAACCACAAAAATACTCACCCATGATCCGAAGCAGTCCACGAGTGTGTCCCACGACGATCTTGGGTAGAGAACTGCAGCATCAGCTAATGCTGCCGCTCTCTACGGGCTGCAGGAATCCAATGACGGAAGGTAGGTATCCTTCCGCACTGTATTCCTCCGCCACTTAAAAAAAAAAGTCCCTAGTCTCACTTTATGGTAAAAGCCGTGTGGGCTTTTACCATAAAGTGAGACTAGGGACTTTTTTTTTTTTAAGTGGCGGAGGAATACAGTGCGGAAGGATACCTACCTTCCGTCATTGGATTCCTGCAGCCCGTAGAGAGCGGCAGCATCAGCTGATGCTGCAGTTCTCTACCCAAGATCGTCGTGGGACACACTCGTGGACTGCTTCGGATCATGGGTGAGTATTTTTGTGGTTTGTTATGTTAGGCTGAGTTCACACGTGGCTTTTTTTCGCGTTTCCGTGGCAGTTTTAACCGCGCGATTTTGCAGCGAAAACGCGAAAAATAAGCATCCCATGCATTCCTATGGGATTCCGCAATGCTGTGCTAATGCTGCGGTTTTTACCGCGGCAGAATCGCTTCGCGGTAAAAACCGCAGCATGCTCATTATTTTGTGGAATCGCGGCGATCCCGCACCCATAGGAATGCATTGTTCCGCTTATTTCCCGCATGTGGCTGTGCACACCATGCGGAAAGTAAGCAGAACAATTGCGGATGGTACCCATGGTCCGGAGGAGAGGAGACTGTCCTCCGGGCTTTGGGTACCATATCCCTGTAAAAAAAAGAATTTAAAATAAAAAATATTGTTATTCTTACCCTCCGACGTCCCGCGCAGCCTTCCCGCCTCTCTTCACGCTCCCGTTCCCAGTAGTCCTTTGCGAAAATGCCCGCGATGGCGTCCAATCTCGCGGGATCGCGAAGTCTCGCGGTAATTCGCGCGACGTCATCGCAAATTACCGCGAGATGTCGCGTTCCCGCGAGAACTGACGTCATCGCGGGCATTTTCGCAAAGGACTACTGGGAACGGATGCGCGGGACGTCGGAAGGTAAGAATAACACCATTTTTTATTTTTTTTTACATTCTATCTTTTACTACTGATGCTGCATAGGCGGCCTCAGTAGTAAAAAGGTGGTCACACTCGTCAAACACTATGTTTGACGAGTGTGACCAATCTGTCAATCAGTTCTCCAAGCGATGCTACAGATCGCTTGGAGAACGCTAGCATTTTGCAAGCTAAATACGCTTGCAAAATGCTAGTTTTTCCGCGGGAAAATCGCGGAAATTTAAAATGCGATTTTCCCGAGGACTGGAATTCCGGAATTCTCGCGGTAATATCCGCGAGAGTTCCGGTACGTGTGCACTTAGCCTTAACATTTATTCCGTAAAAGACAATGGCTTCGGGGAACAATGTGACAAGTATTGGTAAGTATGTTACATGTACTGTATGTCTATGTATGTATTGTATGAATGTATTGTATGTAGCATGCATGTAGTATGTATGTAGTATGTATGTAGCATGTATGTAGCATGTATGTAGCATGTATGTAGCATGCATGTAGCATGCATGTAGTATATATGTAGTATGTATGTAGTATATATGTAGCATGTACACTCACTGGCCACTTTATTAGGTACACCTGTCCAACTGTGTGTTAAGACTTAATTTCTAATCAGCCAATCACATGGCGGCAACTCAGTGCATTTAGGCATGTAGACATGGTCAAGACAATCTCCTGCAGTTCAAACCGAGCATCAGTATGGGGAAGAAAGGTGATTTGAGTGCCTTTGAACGTGGCATGATTGTTGGTGCCAGAAGGGCTGGTCTGAGTATTTCAGAAACTGCTGATCTACTGGGATTTTCACACACAACCATCTCTAGGGTTTACAGAGAATGGTCCGAAAAAGAAAAAAAATCCAGTGAGCGGCAGTTCTGTGGCCGGAAATGCCTTGTTGATGCCAGAGGTCAGAGGAGAATGGGCATACTGGTTCGAGCTGATAGAAAGGCAACAGTGACTCAAATTGCCACCCGTTACAACCAAGGTAGGCAGAAGAGCATCTCTGAACGCACAGTGCGTCGAACTTTGAGGCAGATGGGCTACAGCAGCAGAAGACCACACTGGGTACCACTCCTCTCAGCTAAGAACAGGAAACTGAGGCTACAATTTGCACAAGCTCATCGAAATTGGACAGTAGAAGATTGGAAAAACGTTGCCTGGTCTGATGAGTCTCGATTTCTGCTGCGACATTCGGATGGTAGGGTCAGAATTTGGCATAAACAACATGAAAGCATGGATCCATCCTGCCTTGTATCAACGGTTCAGGCTGGTGGTGGTGGTGTCATGGTGTGGGGAATTTTTTCTTGGCACTCTTTGGGCCCCTTGGTACCAATTGAGCATCGTTGCAACGCCACAGCCTACCTGAGTATTGTTGCTGACCATGTCCATCCCTTTATGACCACAATGTACCCAACATCTGATGGCTACTTTCAGCAGGATAATGCGCCATGTCATAAAGCTCGAATCATCTCAGATTGGTTTCTTGAACATGACAATGAGTTCACTGTACTCAAATGGCCTCCTCAGTCACCAGATCTCAATCCAATAGAGCATCTTTGGGATGTGGTGGAACGGGAGATTCGCATCAGGGATGTGCAGCCGACAAATCTGCGCCAACTGTGTGATGCCATCATGTCAATATGGTCCAAAATCTCTGAGGAATGCTTCCAGCACCTTGTTGAATCTCTGCCACGAAGAATTGAGGCAGTTCTGAAGGCAAAAGGGGGTCCAACCCGTTACTAGCATGGTGTACCTAATAAAGTGGCCAGTGAGTGTAGTATGTATGTAGCATGCATGTAGTATATGTAGTATGTATGTAGCATGTAGTATGTATGTAGCATGCATGTAGTATATATGTAGTATGTATGTAGTATGTATGTAGTATGTATGTAGCATGCATGTAGTATATATGTAGTATGTATGTAGCATGTAGTATGTATGTAGTATGTATGTATCATGCATGTAGTATGTATGTAGTATATATGTGGTATGTATGTAGCATGTAGTATGTATGTAGCATGTAGTATATATGTAGCATGTAGTATGTATGTAGCATGCATGTAGTATGTATGTAGCATGTATGTAGCATGCATGTAGTATATATGTAGAAAATAGAGGGGGAAGCCAGCACTACTTAAGGTTAGAACGCATAAATTGGAGTGCATATGCACATAATGTCTAGCTGTATTCAAAAATGAGATATTTAGCAAAAAAATTGATCAATTCAATTGAGCCACCCCGCCGCGCCAAGGCAATCTCATATGAGGGGTCCTACTCTATATATTTTTAATAAATGCTGTGCCATTACGGCCTCCTAAATACATTTAGAGCATGACCACATCAAGTGCAATCTGCACCTGAACATTACTGGATCGCTCCCATGAAGCAAGTGCAGATGAAGGCCAACCAGGTCTGAACACAGACATGTCAGGAATGGCCTCCACACATTACCTGACCAGCAAACACAGATGAAGGGCGATGTTGGTCCAGACACAGGTGCACAATTAAATAAAGCTTGGGGCAGGGTGGGGCTGCCGTGTGTGTGCACAGCAGCCTAATCCATCACAATGAACACAGAAAAATTATGGCGGACATAACCAAGCGTGCACGGCAACAGTGGTGGTGAGCCACAAACCAACAACAAGAAAATAGAGGGGGAAGCCAGCACTGCTTAAGGTTAGAACGCATAAATTGGAGTGCATATGCACATAATGTCTAGCTGTATTCAAAAATGAGATATTTAGCAAAAAAATTGATCAATTCAATTGAGCAACCCCGCCGCGCCAAGGCAATCTCATATGGGGGGTCCTACTCTATATATTTTTAATAAATGCTGTGCCATTACGGCCTCCTAAATACATTTAGAGCATGACCAAATCAAGTGCAATCTGTACCTGAACATTACTGGATCGCTCCCATGAAGCCAGATGAAGGCCAACCAGGTCTGAACACAGACATGTCAGGAATGGCCTCCACACATTACCTGACCAGCAAACATAGATGAAGGGCGATGTTGGTCCAGACACAGGTGCACAATTAAATAAAGCTTGGGGCAGGGTGGGGCTGCCGTGTGTGTGCACAGCAGCCTAATCCATCACAATGAACACAGAAAAATTATGGCGGACATAACCAAGCGTGCACGGCAACAGTGGTGGTGAGCCACAAACCAACAACAAGAAAATAGAGGGGGAAGCCAGCACTGCTTAAGGTTAGAACTAGAGTTGAGCGATACCGTCCGATACTTCAAAGTATCGTATCGGATGGTATCGGCCGATCTTTAAAAAAAGTATCGGTATCGCCGATTCCGATACCGGAAGTCCCATTCAAGTCTATGGGACTTCCGGTATCGGAATAAGAAAAACCCTTTCCTGCCCTTGTACAGCCTCTCTGGGGTCTGTACGGGCCTTTCGGGGGGCTGTGCCGGCCTGCCAGGGGGTCTGTGCAGGCTCCGGTGGTCTGTGCCGGCCTGCCGGTGGTCTGTGCAGGCTCCGGGGGGCTGTGCCGGCCTGCCGGGGGGCTGTGCCGGCCTGCCGGGGGGCTGTGCAGGCTCCGGGGGGCTGTGCCGGCCTGCCGGGGGGCTGTGCCGGCCTGCCGGTGGTCTGTGCCGGCCTGCCGGTGGTCTGTGCAGGCTCCGGGGGTCTGTGCAGGCATCGTCCGATGGGACTACAAGTCCCATCGGGCGATGCCTGCTACCATGACAGTGATTGACACATTAGCCAATGATGGGACAGTAGTAGTCCCATCATCCGGCTAATGTGTTAAATGTAAAAAAAAAAAAAAAAAATTACATGCTACATACATACAACATGCATACTACATACATGCTACATTCATACTACATACTACATACATGCTACATTCATACTACATAAATACTACATGCAACATACATACTACATATATACTACATGCATGCTACATACATACTGCATGCTACATACATACCACATATATACTACATACATACTACATGCATGCTACATGCATGCTACATGCTACATACATAACACATATATACTACATGCATGCTACATACATACTACATGCTACATACTACATATATACTACATGCATGCTACATACATGCTACATACTACATATATACTACATGCATGCTACATACATACTACATGCTACATACATACTACATATATACTACATGCATGCTACATACATACTACATGCTACATACATACTACATATATACTACATACATACTACATACATACTACATGCATGCTACATGCATGCTACATACATACCACATACATAACACATATATACTACATGCATGCTACATACATACTACATGCTACATACATACCATATACATACTACATGCATGCTACATACATACTACATGCATGCTACATACATACTACATGCTACATACATACTACATATATACTACATGCATGCTACATACATACTACATGCTACATACATACTACATATATACTACATGCATGCTACATACTACATGCTACATACATACTACATATATACTACATGCATGCTACATACATACTACATGCATGCTACATACATACTACATGCTACATACATACCACATACATACTACATATATACTACATGCATGCTACATACATACTGCATGCTACATGCATGCTACATACATACTACATACATACTACATGCTACATACATACCACATATATACTACATACATACAATACATTCATACAATACATACATAGACATACAGTACATATAACATAGAGTAACATACTTACCAATACTTGTCACATTGTTCCCCGAAGCCATTGTCTTTTCCGGAATAAATATTAACATAACAAACCACAAAAATACTCACCCACGATCCGAAGCAGTCCACGAGTGTGTCCCACGACGATCTTGGGTAGAGAACTGCAGCATCAGCTGTTGCTGCCGTTCTCTACGGGCTGCAGGAATCCAATGACGGAAGGTAGGTATCCTTCCGCACTGTATTCCTCCGCCACTTAAAAAAAAAAAAAGTCCCTAGTCTCACTTTATGCCATTGCTGTGTGGGAATTTCCCACGCAGCAATGGCATAAAGTGAGACTAGGGACTTTTTTTTTTTTAAGTGGCGGAGGAATACAGTGCGGAAGGATACCTACCTTCCGTCATTGGATTCCTGCAGCCCGTAGAGAACGGCAGCATCATCTGATGCTGCCGTTCTCTACCCAAGATCGTCGTGGGACACACTCGTGGACTGCTTCGGATCGTGGGTGAGTATTTTTGTGGTTTGTTATGTTAATATTTATTCCGGAAAAGACAATGGCTTCGGGGAACAATGTGACAAGTATTGGTAAGTATGTTACTCTATGTTATATGTACTGTATGTCTATGTATGTATTGTATGAATGTATTGTATGTATGTAGTATATATGTGGTATGTATGTAGCATGTAGTATGTATGTAGTATGTATGTAGCATGCATGTAGCATGTAGTATGTATGTAGCATGCATGTAGTATATATGTAGTATGTATGTAGCATGCATGTAGTATATATGTAGTATGTATGTAGCATGTATGTAGTATGTATGTGGTATGTATGTAGCATGTAGTATGTATGTAGCATGCATGTAGTATATATGTAGTATGTATGTAGCATGTAGTATGTATGTAGTATGTATGTAGTATGTATGTGGTATGTATGTGGCATGTAGTATGTATGTAGCATGCATGTAGTATGTATGTAGCATGCATGTAGTATGTATGTAGTATGTATGTAGTATGTAGCATGTATGTAGTATGTATGTGGTATGTATGTAGCATGTAGTATGTATGTAGCATGCATGTAGTATATATGTAGTATGTAGTATGTATGTAGTATGTATGTGGTATGTATGTAGCATGCATGTAGCATGCATGTAGTATGTATGTAGCATGCATGTAGTATGTATGTAGCATGCATGTAGTATGTATGTAGCATGCATGTAGTATGTATGTAGTATGTATGTAGTATGTATGTAGCATGCAGTATGTATGTAGCATGTATGTAGTATGTATGTAGTATATATGTAGTATGTAGTATATATGTAGTATGTATGTAGCATGTAGTATGTATGTAGCATGTAGTATGTATGTAGCATGCATGTAGTATGTATGTAGCATGTAGTATGTATGTAGCATGCATGTAGTATGTATGTAGCATGTATGTAGTATGTATGTAGTATATATGTAGTATGTATGTAGCATGTAGTATGTATGTAGCATGCATGTAGTATGTATGTAGTATTTTTTTTTTTTTTTTTAACATTTAACACATTAGCCGGATGATGGGACTACTACTGTCCCATCATTGGCTAATGTGTCAATCACTGTCATGGTAGCAGGCATCGCCCGATGGGACTTGTAGTCCCATCGGACGATGCTTGCACAGACCCCCGGACATCAGCACAGCCCCCCGGCAGGCCGGCACAGCCCCCCGGCAGGCCGGTACAGACCCCCACAGGGTGCACAGACCACCAGCAGGCCGGCACAGCCCCCCGGCAGGCCGGTACAGACCCCCACAGGGTGCACAGACCACCGGCAGGCCGGCACAGCCCCCCGGCAGGCCGGTACAGACCCCAGGCAGTCCACACAGCCCCCCGGCAGGCCGGCACAGCCCCCCGGCAGGCCGGCAGAGACCCCCGGAAGGCCCGAAATGACGGCGCATCATGATGCGCACACACCGCGCATCATGATGACGTCAGTCTGTCAATCAACTTTGAACTTCCGATTCCGATGCCGAATTCCGATATTGAAAAAATATCGGAAGTCGGTATCGGAATTCCGATACAGCAAGTATCGGCCGATACCCGATACTTGCGGTATCGGAATGCTCAACACTAGTTAGAACGCATAAATTGGAGTGCATATGCACATAATGTCTAGCTGTATTCAAAAATGAGATATTTAGCAAAAAAATTGATCAATTAAATTGAGCCACCCCGCCGCGCCAAGGCAATCTCATATGGGGGGTCCTACTCTATATATTTTTAATAAATGCTGTGCCATTACGGCCTCCTAAATACATTTAGAGCATGACCACATCAAGTGCAATCTGTACCTGAACATTCCTGGATCGCTCCCATGAAGCCAGATGAAGCAAGTGCAGATGAAGGCCAACCAGGTCTGAACACAGACATGTCAGGAATGGCCTCCACACATTACCTGACCAGCAAACATAGATGAAGGGCGATGTTGGTCCAGACACAGGTGCACAATATATATGTAGCATGTAGTATGTATGTAGCATGCATGTAGTATATATGTAGTATGTATGTAGTATGTATGTAGCATGCATGTAGTATATTTGTACTATGTATGTAGCATGCAGTATGTATGTAGCATGCATGTAGTATGTATGTAGTATGTATGTAGTATTTTTTTTTTTTTTTTTTTACATTTAACACATTAGCCGGATGATGGGACTACTACTGTCCCATCATTGGCTAATGTGTCAATCACTGTCATGGTAGCAGGCATCGCCCGATGGGACTTGTAGTCCCATCGGACGATGCCTGCACGGACCCCCCGGACATCAGCGCAGCCCCCCGGCAGGCCGGCACAGACCCCCACAGGGTGCACAGCCCCCCGGCAGGCCGGCACAGCCCCCCCGGCAGGCCGGTACAGACCCCGGGCAGTCCGCACAGCCCACCGGCAGGCCGGCACAGCCCCCCGGCAGGCCGGCAGAGACCCCCGGAAGGCCCGTACAGACCCCCGAGAGGCTGTACAAGGGCAGGAAAGGGTTTTTCCAATTCCGATACCGGAAGTCTCATAGACTTGAATGGGACTTCCGGTATCGGCATCGGCGATACCGATCCTTTTTTTAAAGATCGGCCGATCCATTCCGATCCGATATTTTGAAGTATCGGACGGTATCGCTCAACTCTACTGGTGTGTCACTACATGATCGCTGGTGAGCTGCCAAACAGGCAGCTTCACCAGCGATCAGCACCAGCGACACATGGGTTACAAGCGACGCATGTTGCTTAGTTACCCACTGTGTACCTTAGTTACCAGCGTGCTGGTGCAAGGAGCTGGTAACCAAGGTACACATCGGGTTTCTGAGCGGTGCGCGGCACTTAAAAACCCGATGTACCTAGGTTACCAGCTCCCTGCACCAACGCCCTGGTAACTAAGGTACACATCGGGTTTCTAAGCGCCAGCTCGCTGATCGCTGATCTCCCACCTGCCACATGCAGCAATGCGTGCTGGCCAGCGGGAGACCAGCGATCAAAAAAATGTCCTGGCCATTCCAGGACGATCAGCGATACCCGGCAGGGGGGCCAGTTGCTGGTGTCACACACAGCGATCTCGCTGGTGAGATCGCTGTTGCATCACAAAACTTGTGACTCAGCAGCGATCTCGCTAGCGAGATCATTGTGTGTGACAGGGGCTTTAGATGTGAACAACAGGAGATACATATACAATGGCAAATGATCTTTGATCATTGTGCCCAAAGAGTTCAATTTAAACCTCATCGGTCCACAGGACTTGTTTCCAAAATGCATCAGGCTTCTTTAGATGTTCTTTTGCATACGTCTGATGCTGCCTTTTATGGTGAGGATGTAGGAGAGGTTTTAGTCACATGACTCTTCCATGAAGACCATATTTGTGCAGGTGTCTCTGAACAGTGGAGCAATGTACCACAATTCCAAAGTCTGCTAAATCTTTCTGAAGGTCTTTTGCAGTCAAGCGGGGGTTCTGATTTACCTGTCTAGCAATCCTATCAACAGCTCTCACTGAAATTTTGCTTGGTTTCCAGACCTTATCTTGACCTCCCCTGTTCCTGTTAACTGATGTTTCTTAATTACATTTTGAACCGAGGAAAGGGCAACTTGAAAACACTTTGCTGGCTTCTTATAGCCTTCTCCTGCTTTGTGTGTCTCCACCATTTCATTTTCTGATTGCTTGGCCGCTGCTTAGGAAAATCCATGGCAGTAGTTTTTTAGCCCTAGGCTAGAGGAGACTAGATTTTTTTATAGCTGGGAAATTTGCATCACATGGCCTTTCCTAACGATGACCACTGAAATTTAACAGAAAGCACATAATACTCTATGAATGATTAATTGAATCCAGAAAAAAATGTGAATTCTTTTTCAGAGTGTTATATACCACCAAAATTTAACAGAAAGCATGTAATAGTCTATGGATGATTATTTGAACAGTAGAACAATCTACTACAACTCCAGAGTCTGCTAAATCTTTCTGGAGGTATTTTGCAGTCAATTGGGGATTATGATTTGCCTCTCTAGCAATGTTACGAGCAGCTCTCACTGAAATTTTGCTTGATCTTCCAGACCTTATCTTGACCTCCACTGTTCCTGCTAACTGCCATTTGTTAATTACATTTCGAATTGAAGAAAGGGCAACTTGAAATTGCTATCTTCTTACAGCCTTCTCCTGCTTTGTGGGCCTCCACCATTTTAATTTTCAGAGTGCTAGGCAGCTGCTTGGAAGAAGCCATGCCTGTTGTTTTTTGGTACAAGGTTAGAGGAGGCTAGATTTTTATAAACTTGGGATATTTGCATCAAATGGTCTTTCCTAACGATGATCGTGAACAACCTATAACCCTAACGGGCTAGTTAAGGACTGAAACCTTGGTCAAAGTCATCTGATCACAAATCTTCAAGGGTGGCAAACTTTTCCTTTGGCCCATTTTACTATATGAAATTTAAAAAATGAATTTTTTTTGCCTAAAATACAAAGGAAATGTGTGATCTTTAACTCTAGGCCTTTTGAAGATCATTTAATCATCAACTTGCTTAACTGTTCACAATAACAGTATTTTGGCCACTGTTTATACTTAAAGTACGGTAATAGTAATTGTGCGTGAATACTATGACTATTATACAATTAATATGATACCTTCGTTAATACGGCACAGATGCATTAACTCTGTTCTTTGGCCCTGCGATCCATACACTTATTTCTGTTTTTGTGATTACAAGTGTTCCTACATATGGTGAGACCAACAGAAAGTGCATTGCAGCCAGTTCTCAGTGTGTGTCCTTTACAGCTGTAGCACATTTGATAGCATCTTCAAGAGCCCTGGCACCCTGAAGACGGCAGCGTGGGCATCACGTTCCAGTCATGCCAAATCGATTTTTGCTCATAATGAATATAAACAAGATAAAGAGAAGACATTTGTCTCCTAGCCTCTTACTGATCAGTTAATAATGACATAAGAGGTACGAATGAATGGCTCTGCTTGAAAAGAATAAGGAGGCAATACACACCGCAGCCTCTACTAGTACTCTAGGTTTTCCATCATGGAATAGATAGCAACATGTGCATACAAACAGCTTATCTCTGCCAAATATAACATGGTCCTAAGCCAAAGGGTAGTGATCTGTGGAAAAAGAGAGGATATGCACCATTACTGAGTGAGGAGTTTATCGTAGGACGAAGAAGCTGAAAGAGGCTCTTTGTGGTGAGAAAATCTAAATACTTATGCTGGGGTGAGAGTGGGCAAAAAAGCATAATATTGCATAATATCACATAAAAAGGCAAGGTGGATTTAAAGGGAACGTGTCAGCAGGATTGTGCTCAGTAACCTACACACAGTGTCAGGTCGGCGCCGTTATACTGAATAAAATGACACTTTGGTTGTCTTGTGGTTGTTCTTTAATCTTTATTTTTTAGTTTCAGTTGTGTGTTAATGAGATTCTCGTGCCCTAAGGCGGGGTTCATATATGTGGTGCTCTGATTAGATAGTCATAATGCAGACTGCTGACAGGTCACTGATCCCTCACTGACCCGCCCCCTAGTTTGCATAATGAATATCGGAGATAGCCAAGACCTGCTACTGCACAGACAGCGCCATATTGGAGGAGGAATTTTTTTTCTTCTCCAGTAAGATGTCGCTGCCAGCACATGCGCAATAGCAGCTATCGGATCACAGCGACACCGTTAGCAGCTACTGTGCAGCTGAATAACATGAATAGAATGTATTATTGGCACGTAAAACATGCGATTTTGCTGCACAGAAGGTGCAACGGCTGGCACCTGCCTGCAGAAGGTTTTTTTTATGTATGTACAGATATTCATTCTGCAAACTAGGGGGCAGGTCAGTGAGGGATCAGTGACCTGTCAGCAGTCTGCATTATGAATAGCTAATCAGAGCACCACATACACCAACCCCGCCTTAGAGTACGAGAATCTCTTTAACACAAAACTGAAAATAAAGATTAAAGAACAACCATAAGATGGATTTCATCACCCAGGTATCATTTTATTCAGTATAGCGGCGTCAACCTGACACTGTCTGTAGGTTACTGTGCACAATCCTGCTGACAGGTTCCCTTTAAAAACAAACGAACAAAACTCTTATCTAACATTTGATAATTCAGACAATCTAGACTATTCTAAACCTATTTCTAGCATAGAGTGACATAATAATTCAGAATCCCACAAGACTAGCTAGGAGAAGAAATTAGAGATCACGATGGTATTCATAAGTCAATTTCAGTTTTTACATTAGAGTAATACATTAGGACGACAGACTAGCAAGTTAATTAATGCTGCTGTGGTCCGGAGTCCAATCTGGTCCTCTGTGCCAGTCAGTTTTTATTTCTGCACCCAGCATCACGGAAACCTCTTGCCAAGGATGCCAGGGGCAGTTAATGTAGGAGGACCAGTTTCCATGGAGGACCAGACTGGACACCAGACCACGACAGTGCTAATCAAAATGCTCTGACCTAGTTAGGACTACATATTATGAATGTAAAGTCAAATTTGTTTTGTGGGGTGGAGGATTGATTTAAGCTGACCTTGCACCTTTGATAAGTTGTTGAGCACACATTCATTCAGATTACTGTTATTCCTCCTTACAGTTATACATAAGTGTGTATAGTTTGGTAGTTAAAGCTCATAAGAAGGGACAGTGTAACCAATATATTCAAAAGTGGTGGGTCAGTGTGATGGTTATTTTTTATGAAATAGGCCCATGTGGTAGCTATGCTTCTTAAGGAGGATGGTGTGGAGGCCACAGATCATAAAGTAGGATAGTGTGACAGCTATAGTTAATAAGGGAAGACGGTGTTGTGGGTATAGTTCATAAGAAGGGACAATGTGACCATTATTGCACATTCGAAGGACAGTGTGGTGGTAATATTTGATAAGGGAGGATGGTATGAAGGCCATAGTTCATAAAATAGGATGATGTGGCAGTTATATTTGGATAA
The DNA here is from genome assembly GCF_039654945.1 of Dendrobates tinctorius. Lineage (NCBI taxonomy): Eukaryota > Metazoa > Chordata > Amphibia > Anura > Dendrobatidae > Dendrobates > Dendrobates tinctorius. The sequence continues at coordinate 6,197,327 of NW_027361993.1, forward strand.
GGGAGTAAGGTGTGGCAGGTATTGTTCATAAGGGCAGACAGTGCGGCAGGTATAGTTCATAAGGGAGGAATGTGTGGCAGTTATAGTTCATAAAGTGGGATAGTTGTAGGGTAGGGTAGATGGTGTGGTGATTAAAGGCCATAAGTTAGAAAGCCGTGGTGGGTATAGTGCAAAAGGGTGACAGTTTGGTGATTATAGTTCAGAAGGGAGAATAGTGTGGGGGAAATAATTCATAAAGTAGGACAATGTAGCAGCTAGTTCATAAGGGAGGACAGTATGTTGGGTATAGTGTTATGAACGTAACACACACTCACTGACAGGTAACAGAAAATGGAAAGACCTACTACAGGGAGACGCCGCTCCCACACCCAACTGTTCCCTGTATAGGCTAGAAAGACCATAGCAGCACAACTCAAAAACACCACCTCAGGCCTGGTTCCCTGAAAGTCATCAAATGGTTTCTCGTACCTCCTAAGGAACCAGAGGGGAGGAGCCAACACACTGCCAACAAGAGAGGAAAGTGTGCAGGTAGATATGAAAACTCATGGTGAGAAAATGAAGACACATTTATATAGGGTAGCGAGAGAAAGCTAAGGAGAACCAAACGTAAATGGAAAAAATATAACCTCCCTGAAACCTAAAGAGGAGCAAGGAGGAGGAACTGAGAAGCAAAACAAACAGACTCACTGCAGGAATTCAACTTGTGTTTACTAGTGATGGGTGAACCTCTAGATGTTCAGGTCCAGATGACCATTTAATACAAATTTGGTTCAGGTACCATAACAGTTCCTGAACCCGGACCCCATTCAGATGAATGGGGGGCCTGAACAGCTGTTGTTTGTCACATTGTCATCTGCATGACAGTGCAGTAAACACTGCCTCTGATTGGTGGTAAGATTATTACAGCCAAGCTAAAAAAGCTGTGGACTGGTATTTTCCGGATATTGTCCCCCCCAGCCTAAAAATAGCAGCCCGCAGCCGTCCCAGAAAAGGTGCATCTATTAAATTCACCAATTTTGGCTCTTTGCCGGGCTCTTCCCACTTGCCCTGTAGAGGTGGCAAGTGGGGTAATATTTGTTGGGTTGATTTCACCTTCGTATTGTCAGGTGACATCAAGTCAGCAGGTTAGTAATGGAAAGGCGTTTATAAGACACCTCTCCGTTACTAACCCCATAGTCATATTGTAAATAAAAAACACAGAAAAAAGATCTTTATTTTAAATAAAACAAATTTATTTAAAAATAACAAAGTTATACTCACCTTACACCCATTCCATTGAAGTACACGTTCTCTGTAAAGAAACAGAAAATAATAAACAACCATATACTCACCTTATGCCTAATCCACCGATGCCCATGTCACCTGTAAAAAAAGAAAAACATTGTGTTACGAAGGTTTTTTCCCTCAGACAATTTTGAGTGTTCCTGATAGATTTTTTTCATGCTGATTTCAGAAATGACTTCAGATTTTTCCTATCACGTAAGGTTTTTGAGAAATGATACTAAACATTATAATATTCTGTTATAATTCTAAAAACTGCCCATCTATGTACAAGAATATACCTAATATAATAATGCCTCATGTACAAGAATATAACTACTATAATTAATAAACCCTATGATAATAAACCTTATAATATTGAAAATCAAATTTTCCCCACAAATATTTTTAGCCCAAAACATTGCATTTTCATAATGTTAAGAGGAGAAATTGCACTATACAATTTGTTGTGCAATTTCTCCTAAGTACGTCGATACCCAATATGAAGGAGAAAACTACTGTTTTGGCGCACAGCAGGGCTCAGAAGGGAAGGAGCATCATTTGACTTTTTGAATGTAAAATTTCCTGGAATCATTAGCGGATGTCATGTCACATTTGGAGAGCCCCTGATGTGCCCAAATAGTGTAAAACCCCCACAACTCACCCCATTTTGCAAACTATATCCCTCAAAGAATGTATTTAGATGCAATGTGAGCACCTTGAACCCTGAGCTGCTTCATAGAAGTTTATAACGTTGAGCCGTGAAAATAATAAAATCACATTTTACTCACAAACATGTTGTTTTAGCCCCAAGTTCTTAATTTTTCTAAGGACTAATAGGAAATTTTTTTTACAACAAACTGAGGTCCATTTTTCCAATACCCTATTTGTAATCGGGAAATATTTTTCAGGCACAGTGAAAAGCTCAGAAAGCAAAGAGCACCAGATTTTACTGTTATGATTTACCCGTGCCATGACCTACTGGGAGAGCCCATGAGGTGCCAGAACTACAGAACCCCCATAAATTACCCCATTTTACAAACTATACCTCTCATTGAATCCATCTAGGTTGTGCAGTGATCATATTGACACCACAAGTGTGTCACAGAATTTTATACCATTGAGCAGTGAAACAAAATAACCACCTTTTTACCATCAAAATTTAGTTTTAGCTTCAGATTTTACATTTTCACACAAGAAGTGGGTAAAAATGGCACTGAATGTGGCAATACCCCATATATGGCTGTACAGTACTACTTACTGTAGCAATACAGGATGGTTGTAGAAAAAGAGGGGCTTAATGAACTTAATCTATTCTTTAACAGATTTAATCACACACTGGCTGCTCCTGCCCCTGCATACCATTCACACCTCTCTGCTACAATAACCTCACCCCCTGCTGCAACTTGTCAACTGAGCCAGGGTCTGTTCTTCACAAGTACCGAGGTTGCAAAAGAACTGGATAAGATCAAAGTTTTGAAGACTGCAGGTCCTGACGGCATCAGTGCAAGGCTAATCAGAACCTGCAGGCACCAGCTGAGTGAGATCATTACATATCTGTTCAATATGAGCCTGAGAATAGGTATAGTACCACAACTGTGGAAATTATCGTGTGTGGTACCAGTTCCGAAGAAACCTTATCCGAAAGACCTTAATGACTATAGACCTGTAGCATTGACATCACACCTGATGAAGGTACTAGAGAGATTGGTTCTCACACGTCTCCGTCCTCTAGTGAGCTCGGATATGGACCCTCTCCAGTTTGCCTACAGGCCGGGCATTGGTGTGGATGATGCCATTATCCACCTTCTAGATAGGACTCTCTCTCACCTGGAGAAACCTGGGAACACTGTGAGAATAATGTTCTTTGATTTCTCTAGTGCTTTTAATACCATACAGCCAGGTCTACTGAGAGACAAGTTGGGCCTTGTTGGCGTGGACCTCCAACTCTCCACCTGGATCCTTAACTACCTCACGAACCGACCTCAGTTTGTAAAGGTTCAGGACAGTGTGTCAGACATGCTGATCTGCAATACAGGGGCACCTCAAGGTACAGTTCTTGCCCCTTTTCTCTTCACACTGTACACTGCGGATTTTAAGTGCAACTCATCTAGCTGCTACTTGCAGAAGTATTCTGATGACTCGGCGACAGTGGCAGATCTTAATGGGGCGGATGGGGCGGTTGCCCTGGGCCCAAGGTTTTTTGGGGGCCCAGGGGCCAATCCGGAGCCGCCGCCGCAGCACAATTTTGGTTTCCCCCAATAGTCGCGTGTCGCGGCAATTGTCGGCGGCTGCGCTGCGCTGAATAGCTGGCTCAGTCACCTGATCCTCCTCCCCTCTGTCCGCAGCGTCCGCGCTCATTCCGGCCAGCAACTGGCATCACGTGGCTGCATCAGAGTGACGCTGGCCACTCACACTCTGGCAGCGGCTCCTCTGTTCCCTCCTCTTCGTTGGTGTCCATAGATACAGCGGGGCCCGGCAACTGACAGCCCAGCCGACGCCGTGTATCACAGGAGGAAGAAGAACTCTCTGGTGCCTGGTGGACAGTGTTGCAGCAGCACTGCCTGTTCCTCACCTCTCTGAACTTGGGGGTAAGTCGCAGCAGGGTGGGGCGGAGGTATGTCATGACTGACTCATGTGGATGTGGGGAAAAACACTCTTTGTTATACATGTATTTTAGCCCTATGTTGATTGCTCATTAAATATTATAAACTGAATGTACATTTCCTGCCTATTGATGATTACCCTCTAAGAGTACACCGCATAACATCTGGGCCTCCGGCACACGTGTTATCCCTTAGTTGCCTACCACATCTTTCTCTCACCTACTTTATGTGGATGTGGGGGGCATGGGGGGTGGGCAGGGGGGCAGGGGGGGGCCTTGGTCAAGAGGGGTGCCGGGGCCCAGACTTTAGAAACAGCCTCGGACCAGTGAGCAGTGCACTGCACGCATTATGTAACGTAACCCATTCAGGTCCTCACATCACGTCCCCTATGGCCATTTTCACGTCGGGCGATTTTGTGCGTATTGGCCGTAGGCCTACAGCTTATGTGCAACGTCTTTTTAGGCCATGTCCACACGTGGCGGAATGGTGGCGGGTTTTCCGTACAGACCCGCAGCAAACCAAGTGCTGCGTACGGCTGTCAATTCCCGCACGGGGACCGCAGCGCTCAGCTAGCTGTATTTATGCATGATGGTTTCAAACTGCACAGGTGAGAGATCCTTTTCAAAACTTAAACGAATTAAAAATGAGTTGAGGAGTCAAATGGGACAAGACAGACTCAATCATCTCTCTTTAATGAGCATTGAACAAGAGCTTTTGAAGAGTCTAGACCTCTCAGAAATCATCAACGACTTTAGCACCAAAAAATCTCGCCGAAAAAGTCTGTGAGCAGTTTATGATCTTCAGTGTCAAAAAAAATCCGAGTTTCTAGTCCATTAAGAAATTGTTGCCTGTGCTCATTGCACTTTTCCTGTTAGGCTACCACCCACACAGATATACATCTGTATAGATAAATAATTATGTTGAATTATTGTTTAATATTATGTTTACATGTTCTTATTTGCTCTTACATGTGGTACGGTGAATGTAGCCTTATGTTTACCTTGTATGAAGAAATACAGGCCAGTATATACCACATTATATATTTTGACTGTTGATTTTGAGGAATATTTAATATTATTTATATTGTTTGACCATACAATACAATTTCTTGTGAGAAAAAAGTAATTTTTCTTTGTTTTTATGGTCTAATAAATGTTACAATTTGTATACCTAAAAATCAGCATATGCAGTGTTTTTGTGAGAAGAGCCACAAAATTTTGACAGAAATGTTTTCCTGGGAAGGGGGGTACTGGGGCCCAGGTTTTATGAACAGCCCCGGGCCCATGGTCCACTTAATCCGCCACTGTTCGGCGATAGTAGGCCTCATCACAGGAGGAGATGAAAGAGAGTACAGAGATACTAACCAAGCTTTTGTGGAGTGGTGTCAGAGGAACCACCTTAGGATTAATTCCGGGAAGACCAAGGAATTGGTGGTGGACTTTCGCAAGGGAAAAAATCCGCCAGTAGTGGTGAACATTCAGGGAAATGACATTGAGATAGTCGACACCTATAAGTACCTTGGTGTGATCCTCAATAATAAGCTTGACTGGGCCCATCACTTGGATGCAGTGTACAGGAAGGGCCACAGTAGGCTTTATCTACTCAGAAGGCTGAGAGCCTTCGGAGTTAGGGGGGCACTCCTTGCATCCTTCTTCAACTCTGTTGTGGCATCAGTCATCTTCTTTGGTGTGGCGTGCTGGGGTAGTGGCATATCAACCAGGGACAGGAATAGGCTGGACAAACTGATTAGAACGGCCAGCTCTGTCCTGGGATGCCCCCTTGATCCAGTTCAGGAAGTAGGCGACAGGAGGATACTGGCCAAGGTGAGCTACATGGTGCAAAATGATTCCCATCCCATGCATGAGACCGTGACAAAGATGTGCAGTACTCTCAGTGACCGGCTACTTCATCCTAAATGTGAGAGGGAGCGCTATCGAAAGTGCAAAACGGAGAACGACGCAAACAGTGAACTGATAGATCCAAAGTTGTGATAGTCAGGTTATATCTTTTTTTTTTCGTATATGTACCTACCTACTGTCAATGTAATGCCTTTATGCATCTGTATCTGTACTTGTTCCTGCCTTGCTGCTGCAATGCTCTGAATTTCCCAATGGTGGGACGATAAAGGATTATCTTATCTTATCTTAATACGGAGAGACTCGGGAGGAACGGAGGCCTATTTGCCTCTTGGACCGCATATTTTCCTACAAGAGTTTGAGGACTCTATATATACAGTAGAGCCCCTAAATGCTAGATGAGCTGAATCCCCCCTCAAATGACCTCATTTTGGAAATTATACCCCTTTGGAAATTTATCTACAGGTGTAGTGCTGATTTTGACTCCATGGGTATTTTCCAGAAAAAGCAGCAATGAATGTTGCCAAGTAAAAATTGCCGTTGTAGTGACGAGTATGCTGTAGTGACCAGTATGCTGCAGTCAGGGCTGGCGTTAGGGGCAGGCTGACCAGGCAGCTGCCTAGGGCCCCCGCTCCCCCAGGGGCTCCCAGCTAGTGGCACATCATGCCGTGGCTATGGGGCCCCTGTGAGGCAGGGGGGCCCACCTGCCCCCGGCGCCGACTCACCCGCCGCCGCACGCTCACTGTGTGCAAGGCAGAACAGGAGACAGCCGGGAGCAGTGTGGGCACAAGGACAGTTGACGAGTGTTTTGGGTTTTTTTTCATTTTTTTTTAAATATATCGCTGTGTGTGCTGGACTGTGGGGCCACTTTCGGGGGGGGGGGGTATGCTGTGCGCGGCTGGGCTGTATATACCATGTGGGGCTGGGCTGTATATACCATGTGGGGCTGGGCTGTATATACCATGTGGGGCTGGGCTGTATATACCATGTGGGGCTGGGCTATATATACCATATGGGGCTGGGCTATATATACTATGTGGGGCTGGGCTGTATATACCATGTGGTGCTGGGCTATATACCATGTGGTGCTGGTCTGTATATACCATGTGGTGCTGGGCTGTATACAATGTGGGGTTGGGCTGTATATACCATGTGGTGCTGGGCTATATACAGTCATGGCCAAAAGTATTGACACCCCTGCAATTCTGTCAGATAATATTCAGTTTCTTCCTGAAAATGATTGCAAACACAAATTCTTTGGTATTATTATCTTCATTTAATTTGTCTTAAATGAAAAAACACAAAAGAGAATGAAGCAAAAAGCAAAACATTGATCATTTCACACAAAACTCCAAAAATGGGCCGGACAAAAGTATTGGCACCCTCAGCCTAATACTTAGTTGCACAACCTTTAGCCAAAATAACTGCGACCAACCGCTTCCGGTAACCATCAATGAGTTTCTTACAATGCTCTGCTGGAATTTTAGACCATTCTTCTTTGGCAAGCTACTCCAGGTCCCTGATATTTGAAGGGTGCCTTCTCCAAACTGCAATTTTTAGATCTCTCCACAGGTGTTCTATGGGATTCAGGTCTGGACTCATTGCTGGCCACCTTAGAGGTCTCCAGTGCTTTCTCTCAAACCATTTTCTAGTGCTTTTTGAAGTGTGTTTTGGGTCATTGTCCTGCTGGAAGACCCATGACCTCTGAGGTAGACCCAGCTTTCTCACACTGGGCCCTAAATTATGCTGCAAAATTTGTTGGTAGTCTTCTGACTTCATAATGCCATGCACACGGTCAAGCAGTCCAGTGCCAGAGGCAGCAAAGCAACCCCAAAACATCAGGGAACCTCCGCCATGTTTGACTGTAGGGACCGTGTACTTTTCTTTGAATGCCTCTTTTTTCTCCTGTAAACTCTATGTTGATGCTTTTGCCCTAAAAGCTCTACTTTTGTCTCATCTGACCAGGGAACATTCTTCCAAAATGTTTTAGGCTTTTTCAGGTAAGTTTTGGCAAACTCCAGCCTGGCTTTTTTATGTCTCGGGGTAAGAAGTGGAGTCTTCCTGGGTCTCCTACCATACAGTCCCTTTTCATTCAGATGCCGACGGATAGTACGGATTGACACCGTTGTACCCTCGGACTGCAGGGCAGCTTGAACTTGTTTGGATGTTAGTGGAGGTTCTTTATCCAACATCCGCACAATCTTGCGTTGAAATCTCTTGTCAATTTTTCTTTTCCGGCCACATCTAGGGAGGTTAGCCACAGTGCCATGGGCTTTAAACTTCTTGATGACACTGTGCACGGTAGACACAGGAACATTCAGATCTTTGGAGATGGACTTGTAGCCTTGAGATTGCTCATGCTTCCTCACAATTTGGTTTCTCATGTCCTCAGACAGTTCTTTGGTCTTCTTTCTTTTCTCCGTGCTCAATGTGGTACACACAAGGACACAGGACAGAGGTTGAGTCAACTTTAATCCATGTCAACTGGCTGCAAGTGTGATTTAGTTATTGCCAACACCTGTTAGGTGCCACAGGTAAGTTATAGGTGCTGTTAATTACACAAATTAGAGAAGCATCACATTATTTTTCGAACAGTGCCAATACTTTTGTCCACCCTCTTTGTTATGTTTGGTGTGGAATTATATCCAATTTGGCTTTAGGACAATTCTTTTTGTGTTTTTTCATTTAAGACAAATTAAATGAAGATAATAATACCAAAGAATTTGTGTTTGCAATCATTTTCAGGAAGAAACTGAGTATTATCTGACAGAATTGCAGGGGTGTCAATACTTTTGGCCATGACTGTATACCATGTGGGGCTGGGCTGTATATACTGTGGCGCCCCTGAGGCTCAGTCGCCACAGAGGTACTGCACCTTCTCCTAAGGTGTGGTGCCCCACCATCCAGGTAAGTTGGAGGCTCCTGACCATGCTCCAACACTCGCACCCCACACAATAGAGTAGTTCAGCAAAACCACATCGCGGCTCCTTGCTTAGAGAGAAGCAGAGCACCTTTGGTGGTTCCCTGCTTGGAACACTAGACGTGCTGGAAGGTGGGTGGAGTTCAGAATATATATATGAGCGGGATGGTTTAGGATTACAGGTCAGCCTGACAGGAGGTCAGTGAGAGAGGAAGCCACTCGGGAGGAGTGGGGATCCCTGGAAGAGGGATGGAGGAAGGAGTGCTGCAGCTGCCTTAGTGATCTGAGCCAGCTGGCACGGGAAAGGAAAGAAGGAGACGGACATTGAACTGAAGCCTGAGCTTCCATAGAAGGGAAAAGACAAGTACGGAATGTAGGAGTAAAAGGGAACATAGAGGACGTGGGTTAGAGGAAGAACCCTGCCTAGAAGTTCTAAGCGCAAGGCCAGGGCTCGGTCCCCGAGGTTGTATGGACACTAATGGTTCTGCAGCAGACATCGGTGGAGTAGTGGGCTGTAAATGCACTACTCCCATCTAAGACTTGAGGGCACAACAGCAACACGGATAGAGAGCCGGGACTCTGGAGTAGAGAGTCCCCGAAGCAGGCTACAGCTGTCTGCCGTGCAAGTAGAGTTCTTGGGAACATCTGTCAGGAGGAACTCCAGTGTAACACAATACTAGGAGATCTTCACACTTAAGGCGCTATAGAGGAGACGTTCAGGAAAGGCACATAAGTTGGCGGAGTGTGGAAGGGAGCATTCCATCTTGCCTGGAGGTTGACTGAGTCCCTGACTCGGAGGACACGGCACAGAAGCGGGAACTACAGACTGTGAGTAAAGCTTTGGAACTACATGCCCTGGTGTCCTCCATTCCTTCCTGCGTCCGTCCGCCTGGCACTGCTACATCCCCTGCGCTGGACACTACACCATCTAAGTGTCTCCACATCTACACTGCCCTGGGACAACAGCCCTGCCCGTGGAGGGCTATACCATCCTTGTTGCACCACACCAGCTGTCCCAGAGGATCTGTCTGCAGTGTCGGCTTAACACCTCCCTTGCCGAACACCACAGGTGGCGTCACAAACTATTCATTTCATAACATTCAAACCATTCACATCTTCCTTTTACTTGGGCGCCCAGGGCCACGGTCCGGGTCACCTACACTGTGACACATCCCACTGATACCGGCCCGGTACCGAATACCCCACAGCCCTGGGAGGGCAACCCAATACCATGTGGTGCTGGGCTGTATATACCATGTGGTGCTGGGCTGTATATACCATGTGGGGCTGGGCTATATATACAATGTGGGGCTGGGCTGTATATACAATGTGGGGCTGGGCTATATATACCATGTGGGGCTGGGCTATATATACCATGTGGGGCTGGGCTATATATACCATGTGGGGCTGGGCTGTATATACCATGTGGGGCTGGGCTGTATATACCATGTGGTCCTGAGCTGTATATACCATGTGGGGCTGGGCTATATATACCATGTGGGGCTGGGCAGTATATACCATGTGGTGCTGGGCTATATATACCATGTGAGACTGGGCTGTATATACCATGAGGGGCTGGGCTATACATACCATGTGGGGCTAGGCTATATATACCATGTGGGGCTGGGCTGTATATACCATGTGAGGCTGGGCTGTATATACCATGTGGGGCTGGGCTGTATGTACCATGTGGGGCTGGGTTGTATATACCATGTGGTGGCTGGGCTGTATATACCATGTGGGGCTGGGCTGTGTATACCATGTGGGGCTGGGCTATATATACCATGTGGGGCTGGGCTGTATATACCATGTGGGGCTGGGCTATATATACCATGTGGTGCTGGGCTGAATATACCATGTGGGGCTGGGCTGAATATACCATGTGGGGCTGGGCTGAATATACCATGTGGGGCTGGGCTGTATATACCATGTGGGGCTGGGCTGTATATACCATGCGGGGCTGGGCTGTATATACCGTGTGTGGCTGGGCGCTATATACTATGGTGGTGGGCTGTATACCATGTGTGGCTGGGCTGTATATACCATGTGGTGCAGGGCTGTATATACATGTGTTGCTGGGCTGTATATATCATGTGTGGCTGGGCTGTATATACCATGTGGGGCTGGGCTATATATACCATGTGGGGCTGGGCTGTACATACCACGTGGGGCTGGGCAGTATATACCATGTGGTGCTGGGCTATATATACCATGTGAGACTGGGCTGTATATACCATGTGGGGCTGGGCAATATATACCATGTGGGACTGGACTATATATACCATGTGGGGCTGGGCTGTATATACCATGTGAGTGGGGATGAGCTGTATATATCATGTGGTGCTGGGCTATATACCATGTGGGGCTGGGCTATATATACCATGTGGTGGCTGGGCTGTATATACCATGTGGGGCTGGGCTGTGTATACCATGTGGGGCTGGGCTATATATACCATGTAGGACTGGGCTGTATGTTATGAATGGGTCACCGAGGAGGAAAAAACAAAGCAAGCTAAGTCACAGAAAGCCAGAGAGGTTGGTAACTATGCAGATTGCAGATCCCTGATCCTAACCACACAACTAGCAGCAGCCGTGGAGCGTTCCTACGTTGAGACTAGATGCTTCATCACAGCCGCAGGACTAAATAAGCCTAAAGCAAGGAAAGTTTGCAACCAGGGATAACCCAGAACAATAGTATCATGCAAGTTATGCAGCACCAAAAATTTACAATTTTCTTGGTGGTCTGGGGCAACTCGCATTATCACCTGGGTCCAAAACTGAGGTTTATTCTCCACCAAAGGAGTAGCATCAATACCCCTCAAAGGAATAGGCATCCGCAGAGGCATCATAGAAAAACTACAACGTTTAGCAAAGTCCAAATCCATCAGATTCAACGTTGCTCCTGAATCCACAAAAGCCTTAGTGGAAAACGTGGATAAGAAGCAGATCAGAGTAATTGCCAAAAGGAACTTAGGTTGTACACTGCCCACAGCAAATGTGTGTGCAAAACGTTTCTCTCGTTTAGGGCAGACAGAAATAATATGAGAGGCATCTCCACAGAAAAAACACAGCTTATTATGCCTTCTAAACTCCTGACGTTGCGCCCTAGACAAAACCCCATCACATTGCATAGGTTCAGACGTTTGTTCAAAAGGTGGCAGCGCCTCCCGTGTAGTTTTACGTTTACGAATCATCCAGACCAGAGGGAACAGGAAATCCCACCATAACATCTTTTACGGTCTCTGATAAACCCTTCTGAAAGAGAGCTGCCAATGTACTATCATTCCATGTAGTAAGGACCGCCCACTTTCAGAATTTTTGACAGTATAACTCTGCAGAATCCTGACCCTGGATTAATGCCAACAGGCTTCTCTCAGCTTGATCAACAGCATTAGGTTCATCATACAACAACCCCAAGGCTTGAAAAAATGCATCCACATTAGTCAGAATAGGATTTTCAGGTATCAGAGAAAAAGCCCAATCCTGGGGATCACCGTGCAGCAAGGAGATGACAATTTTAACCTGCTGCACAGAGCTCCTCGATGAGTTAGGCTTCAAGGCAAGAAATAATTTACAATTATTCTTCAAATTCAGAAATTTAGACCGATCCCCCGAAAACACATCAGGAGTAGGGATTTTAGGTTCAGCAGCATGTGACTGAATGAGATAGGTGGAAATTCCCTGCACTTCAGCAGCAAGTTGCTCCACATGATCAGACAATTGCTTAATCTCTATTAGGAAAGAAAAAAAAATCCTCCTACGGCCTCAGAAAAAAAAAGAGGAAAAAATACAAAAAAAAAAAAAAAAAAAATTTTGACATGTTTTTTCTTTTTTCTTCTTTTTTAACAACCTTTTCCTGCCTTTGAGTACCCTAGAATCTGCGGTATGACTGGTGATTGTGTTATGAATGGGTCACCGAGGAGGAAGAAACAAAACAAGCCAAGTCACAGAAAACCAGAAAGGTTGGTAACTATGCAGATTGCAGATCCCTGATCCTAACCACACAACTACCAGCAGCCGTGGAGCGTTCCTACGATGAGCCTAGACACTTCATCACAGCTGGAGGACTAATTAAGCCTAAAGCAAGGAAAGGGGAAAACTAACTGCCCCAGAGCAGACTCCAAAGGAAAGACAGCCCCCACACATGTATTGATGGTGAAACAAGATGAAAACACAAACACAGGCAGGAAAATAGGCTGAGCAAACGATGGGGCCCAAACTAACTAGAAAGGACAGGAAAGGAAAGACACTGTCTGCAATCTGCCAAAAACCCTACAAAAGTAATGTCCAACACTTCTGATAACAAAATTAACCCTGAAGTCACTAGATTTCTCCCACTTTATCAGCACTCTGAAATATTCTGAGACAGAGCAAAAAGAGGCCAATCTAATAAGGGACAAAAAGCAAATTGGCAAATACAGATAAATAAGAGTGGAAATTCAGCACAGCCCCAGCCAGGGCTGGCTGACCACACAAAAAACTGAATAGACCAACAAAATCAAGTGTGAACATTAGCAGAAAAACTTAACTTGAGCTGACTGGAACAGAGCTGAGAACCAAGACCTGACAAGCCAGAAGGAATCATCAGCACCAGAATAGGGCGCCGGCTGTCTTAAATCCAGTCTGAGATTCCTGAGGTCCAATCGTCATCCTCCTTATCAGGTGGCAGATCTCCATTGATTAAATCAGCCTCACTACCTCCTGTTACCACCAGAGGGAGCCTGAAAGGAGAACTCACAACTGGTAGACCAGAAAATGAACTCACAACAGCTGTATATACCATGTGGGGCTGGGCTATATATACCATGTGGGGTTGGGCTGTATATACCATGTGGGGCTGGGCTATATATACCATGTGGTGCTGGGCTGAATATACCATGTTGGGCTGGGCTGTATATATCATGTCGGCCTGGGCTGTATATACCATGCGGAGCTGGGCTGTATATACCATGCGGGGCTGGGCTGTATATACCGTGTGTGGCTGGGTGCTATATACTATGGTGCTGGGCTGTATACATGTGTGGCTGGGCTATATATACCATGCGGGGCTGGGCTGTATATAACATGTGGTGCAGGGCTGTATATACCATGTGTTGCTGGGCTGTATATATCATGTGTGGCTGGGCTGTATATACCATGTGGGGCTGGGCTATATATACCATGTGGGGCTGGGCTGTATATACCATGTGGGGCTGGGCAGTATATACCATTTGGGGCTGGGCTGTATATACCATGTGGGGCTGAGCTGTATATACAGTTCCATGTGGTGCTGGGCTATATATACCATGTGGGGCTGGGCTATATATACCATGTGGTGGCTGGGCTGTATATAAAATGTGGGGCTGGCTGTGTATACCATGTGGGGCTGGGCTGTATATACCGTGTGGGACTGGGCTGTATATTCCATGTGGGGCTGGGCTATATATACCATGTGGGGCTGGGTGTCATGATCACGTGTGTCTGGACGCAGATGTTTCCGCAAGGCGAACCCATGTGACACACGTGACCCTGGATACACCGCCTCCAGTGGGGCGCATTTAAATAATAAAACGTGCAGGTGGATACGCCGCCTCCACCTGGCGAATTTGGGAATTACACGTTATACATAAAATCTGGAAACCCCGCCTCCAGTAAGGCGAATTTAAATAATAAAGGGGGAACCTGGGAAACTTTAACAATGGTGGGCCCTGCGATAGGGAATGGGGGACGTGGAGACCTACTAAGCTCCCCTGAGCCAGTGTCCCTGCACTCCTTACATTCCCTATACAGGCTCCGCACCTGTCGCCGCACGCGTACCTTAACGCCCTTGCTCACCCTGACCCTAAACCCTCACTAGGGAATGGGTTGGTGCGGAGACTAATCCCACCACTGCACTAATTACACACATGAGGAAAGAGACAATACAGGGGAAACACCACTTAGCTTTGCTCTGTTGCGTGCGCTCCTAGCAACAGAGCCCACCACCTGCGTGCGTCTTCTCCTCCACCCGGATCCATCACCATAACAGGACCCTTCACCTTAGTGCAGCCTTGGAGCAGCGTCCACCACCAGTTGCAGCTGCTTAGTACCAGAGTCCCAAGGATGAGTTCAGCTTCTGACACGAAGTCGAGCATGCTTGAGTCCAGGTCAGCAGCCAAGTCCCACATGGTGAGTGCCACTCTCCATAGTCGCCACTCCACCAGCCCATGCAGACACTTCCCGCTGACACCATCACTGCGACCCCACCACGCCATGCCAGCCCTTCGTCCAGACACCATAGCTGAAACACGTCCCCCCTGGCTAAGCTGCGCAGGACTCCTCACCAGCTCCATCCTTCCTCCAGGCTCTCAAACTCAAAGTGAAAACAAACTCACAATATCACAGGCAGTGATTGCACACCCCTAGCACACCTTTATAGGGTGTCACACCTGATTCATAATTAAGTGCACAAACCTAACCTAAGGTGCAATACCACAACCACCACCGGGGACAGTCAAAACACCTTTGAACTTTCCAAAGTAAAAAAGTTCACCCAGTGCAATTTAAAACTGTCAGATTCTGACAGTACCCCCTTCCTTAATGAGGGTCCTCTGGACCCTCAAGACCACCCCTCATTAGGGAAACACCTACAGCAGGGACGCCCAGATCCTGAGTTCACCCCACCACTACCTGACACTTCAGGTTTATGACAAACACACCGCTGGTATTGGCAATAAAGTTCGTTTTGGAGGCACCACTCATCTCCACAGCGCCGGCCCGGGGAACGAGTTTATGTAAGTGTATGTTTGTTAAGAGCTGATCAGACTCCACAACACATTTCCACAAGATGTTTTTTGGTGGCACCATACACGCTCGTTCACACACAGGTCCGGACCTGAACGTTTATTGCATACATTCGTTTGTCATAATTGGTGAACTCATTCTGAACTAGACAGCAGAGGCGTCCCCCTGCATCACCACACTCACACCCCCGCAAATCACCAAGGGGTCACCACCCTCCAACCCTCTTCACCATGAGGTCTGCACCTCCCAGGGTTGGTTAATGGCGAGGGTTGAGATTTGTCCCTACTCCCCCGCAGCACACCTGCTGCTCACACCAGGAGGAGAGGGAACGCATATGGAGGAAATATACACTCACTGGCCGCCTCCACACGGCCAGGAGGGGCGGCTTCTAAGGTGGCATTTGAAGATTTGGCGTAAACCCCGCGGACTCTACATCAGTCTGCTCATCACTGGAACGCACCCCTTCACCTCGGGGAACACCAAGCAGCTCCGTGGGGCACCATTCCTCCCACCTGCCTGGGTACGCCCACGTGCATGAGCAAGTCCCACTCCCCAGCAGCGACTCCAGGGGCTTTTGCCAGACCCGCAATTTGCCAAAGCCGCCATTTTGATTTCCTGGTTACCTGAGCAGAGGCCCCAGACCCTGATAACTGCTGCTGCAGCGGCTCTAACACACCTTGCCGCTCCCCACTCACCTCAGTGAGGCCCGGCAGCAGTTACTCAGTGGTCTCCACATGGCCAAAGCTCACCAGAAAAAAAAAACTGTAAGGACTGTGATAATGTCATGATCACGTGTGCCTGGACGCAGATGTTTCCGCAAGGCGAACCCATGTGACACACGTGACCCTGGATACACCGCCTCCAGTGGGGCGCATTTAAATAATAAAACGTGCAGGTGGATACGCCGCCTCCACCTAGCGAATTTGGGAATTACACGTTATACATAAAATCTGGAAACCCCGCCTCCAGTAAGGCGAATTTAAATAATAAAGGGGGAACCTGGGAAACTTTAACAATGGTGGGCCCTGCGATAGGGAATGGGGGACGTGGAGACCTCCTAAGCTCCCCTGAGCCAGTGTCCCTGCACTCCTTACATTCCCTATACAGGCTCCGCACCTGTCGCCGCACGCGTACCTTAACGCCCTTGCTCACCCTGACCCTAAACCCTCACTAGGGAATGGGTTGGTGCGGAGACTAATCCCACCACTGCACTAATAACACACATGAGGAAAGAGACGATACAGGGGAAACACCACTTAGCTTTGCTCTGTTGCGTGCGCTCCTAGCAACAGAGCCCACCACCTGCGTGCGTCTTCTCCTCCACCCGGATCCATCACCATAACAGGACCCTTCACCTTAGTGCAGCCATGGAGCAGAGTCCACCACCAGTTGCAGCTGCTTAGTACCAGAGTCCCAAGGATGAGTTCAGCTTCTGACACGAAGTCGAGCATGCTTGAGTCCAGGTCAGCAGCCAAGTCCCACATGGTGAGTGCCACTCTCCATAGTCGCCACTCCACCAGCCCATGCAGACACTTCCCGCTGACACCATCACTGCGACCCCACCACGCCATGCCAGCCCTTCGTCCAGACACCATAGCTGAAACACGTCCCCCCTGGCTAAGCTGCGCAGGACTCCTCACCAGCTCCATCCTTCCTCCAGGCTCTCAAACTCAAAGTGAAAACAAACTCACAATATCACAGGCAGTGATTGCACACCCCTAGCACACCTTTATAGGGTGTCACACCTGATTCATAATTAAGTGCACAAACCTAACCTAAGGTGCAATACCACAACCACCACCGGGGACAGTCAAAACACCTTTAAACTTTCCAAAGTAAAAAAAGTTCACCCAGTGCAATTTAAAACTGTCAGATCATGACACTGGGCTATATATACCATGTGGGGCTGGGCTGTATATACCATGTGGGGCTGGGCTATATATACCATGTGGTGCTGGGCTGAATATACTGGGCTGAATATACCATGTGGGGCTGGGCTGTATATACCATGCGGGGCTGGGCTGTATATACCGTGCGGGGCTGGGCTGTATATACCGTGTGTGGCTGGGTGCTATATACTATGGTGCTGGGCTGTATACCATGTGTGGCTGGGCTATATATACCATGCGGGGCTGGGCTGTATATACCATGTGGTGCAGGTCTGTATATACCATGTGTTGCTGGGCTGTATATATCATGTGTGGCTGGACTGTACAGTGGGGAAAAAAAGTATTTAGTCAGTCAGCAATAGTGCAAGTTCCACCACTTAAAAAGATGAGAGGCGTCTGTAATTTACATCATAGGTAGACCTCAACTATGGGAGACAAACTGAGAAAAAAAAATCCAGAAAATCACATTGTCTGTTTTTTTTTCATTTTATTTGCATATTATGGTGGAAAATAAGTATTTGGTCAGAAACAAAATTTCATCTCAATACTTTGTGATATATCCTTTGTTGGCAATGACAGAGGTCAAATGTTTTCTGTAAGTCTTCACAAGGTTGCCACACACTGTTGTTGGTATGTTGGCCCATTCCTCCATGCAGATCTCCTCTAGAGCAGTGATGTTTTTGGCTTTTCGCTTGGCAACATGGACTTTCAACTCCCTCCAAAGGTTTTCTATAGGGTTGAGATCTGGAGACTGGCTAGGCCACTCCAGGACCTTGAAATGCTTCTTACGAAGCCACTCCTTCGTTGCCCTGGCGGTGTGCTTTGGATCATTGTCATGTTGAAAGACCCAGCCACGTTTCATCTTCAATGCCCTTGCTGATGGAAGGAGGTTTGCACTCAAAATCTCACGATACATGGCCCCATTCATTCTTTCATGTACCCGGATCAGTCGTCCTGGCCCCTTTGCAGAGAAACAGCCCCAAAGCTTGATGTTTCCACCACCATGCTTTACAGTAGGTATGGTGGTTGATGGATGCAACTCAGTATTCTTTTTCCTCCAAACACGACAAGTTGTGTTTCTACCAAACAGTTCCAGTTTGGTTTCATCAGACCATAGGACATTCTCCCAAAACTCCTCTGGATCATCCAAATGCTCTCTAGCAAACTTCAGACGGGCCCGGACATGTACAGGCTTAAGCAGTGGGACACGTCTGGCACTGCAGGATCTGAGTCCATGGTGGCGTAGTGTGTTACTTATGGTAGGCCTTGTTACATTGGTCCCAGCTCTCTGCAGTTCATTCACTAGGTCCCCCCGCGTGGTTCTGGGATTTTTGCTCACCGTTCTTGTGATCATTCTGACCCCACGGGGTGGGATTTTGCGTGGAGCACCAGATCGAGGGAGATTATCAGTGGTCTTGTATGTCTTCCATTTTCTAATTATTGCTCCCACAGTTGATTTCTTCACTCCAAGCTGGTTGGCTATTGCAGATTCAGTCTTCCCAGCCTGGTGCAGGGCTTCAATTTTGTTTCTGGTGTCCTTTGACAGCTCTTTGGTCTTCACCATAGTGGAGTTTGGAGTCAGACTGTTTGAGGGTGTGCACAGGTGTCTTTTTATACTGATAACAAGTTTAAACAGGTGCCATTACTACAGGTAATGAGTGGAGGAAAGAGGAGACTCTTAAAGAAGAAGTTACAGGTCTGTGAGAGCCAGAAATCTTGATTGCTTGTTTTTGACCAAATACTTATTTTCCACCATAATATGCAAATAAAATGAAAAAAAACAGACAATGTGATTTTCTGGATTTTTTTTTCTCAGTTTGTCTCCCATAGTTGAGGTCTACCTATGATGTAAATTACAGACGCCTCTCATCTTTTTAAGTGGTGGAACTTGCACTATTGCTGATTGACTAAATACTTTTTTTCCCCACTGTATATACCATGTGGGGCTGGGCTATATATACCATGTGGGGCTGGGCTGTGTATACCATGTGAGGCTGGGCAGTATATACCATGTGGTGCTGGGCTATATATACCATATGAGACTGGGCTGTATATACCATGTGGGGCTGAGCAATATATACCATGTGGGGCTGGGCTATATATACCATGTGGGGCTGAGATGTATATACCATGTGGGGCTGAGCTGTATATACCATGTGGTGCTGGGCTATATACCATGTGGGGCTGGGCTATATATACCATGTGCTGGCTGGGCTGTATATACCATGTGGGGCTGGCTGTGTATACCGTGGGGGTGGGCTGTATATACCATGTGGGACTGGGCTGTATATACCATGTGGGACTGGGCTATATATACCATGTGGGGCTGGGCTATATATACCATGTGGGGCTGGGCTGTATATACCATGTGGGGCTGGGCTATATATACCATGTGGTGATGGGCTGAATATACCATGTGGGGCTGAGCTGGATATACCATGTGGGGCTGGGCTGTATATACCATGCGGGGCTGGGCTGTATATACCGTGCGGGGTTGGGCTGTATATACCGTGTGTGGCTGGGTGCTATATACTATGGTGCTGGGCTGTATACCATGTGTGGCTTGTCTATATATACCATGCGGGGCTGGGCTGTATATACCATGTGGTGCAAGGCTGTATATACCATGTGTTGCTAGGCTGTATATATCATGTGAGGCTGGGCTGTATATACCATGTGGGGCTGGGCTGTATATACAGGGTGTCGCTGGGCTGTATATACCGTGTGGGGCTGGGCTGTATATACGGCTGGGCTGTACATTGTATACCATGCAGGGCTGGGCTGTATATACCGTGTGTGGCTGGGCGCTATATACTATGGTGCTGGGCTGTATACCATGTGTGGCTGGGCTATATATGCCATGCGGGGCTGGGCTATATATACCATGTGAGGTTGGGCTGTATATACCATGTGTTGCTGGGCTATATATGCCATGCGGGGCTGGGCTGTGTATACCATGTGGGGCTGGGCTATATATACCATGTAGGACTGGGCTGTATATACCATGGGAGGCTGGGCTGTATATACCATGCGGGGCTGGGCTGTATATACTATGCGGGGCAGGGCTATATATGCCATGTGTGGCTGGGCACTATATACCTGGTGCTGGGCTGTATACCATGTGGTGCTGGGCTATATACCATGTGGTACTGGGATGTATACCATGTGGTGCTGGGTTGTATACCATGTGGTGCTGGGCTGTATACCATGTGGTGCTGGGCTGTATACCATGTGGTGCTGGGCTATATACCATGGTGCTGGGCTGTATACCTTGTGGGGCTGGGCTGTATACCATGGTGTGGCTGGGCTACATACCATGTGGTGCTGGGCTATATACTATCTGACTGTGTTATATATCATAGGGGGGTACATTTTACATTATATTCTATGGGGGAGGCTATTATATAATATGAGGGGTTGCATTACATTCTATGGGGAGGTGGGCTGTATTATATTCCATTTGGGGCTACATTATATTCTATGGGGGGCAGTATTATATTTATTATACTCTGTGGGGGGGTGATTGCATCATACTCTGAGGGGGCCACATTATACTATATGAGGGGGCTACATTGTATTCTATGGGGGCTAGATTATATTGTATGGGGGCGTCATTATACTTTATGAGGAGGCTACATTATATTTTATGGGGCTGCATTATACTATAAGAGGAGGGCTACATTGTATTCTATGGATGGGCTACATTATACTACAGTCATGGCCAAAAGTTTAGAGAATGACACAAATATTATATTTTCACATGATCTGCTGCCCTCTGGTTTTTATGTGTGTTTGTCAGATTTTTTTTATCACATACAGAAATATAATTGCAATCATATTATGAGTAACAATAGGTTATTTTGACAGAATGAGTTAATGCAGCAAGTCAATATTTGCAGTGTTGACCCTTCTTCTTCAGGACCTTAGCAATTCTCCCTGGCATGCTCTCAATCAACTTCTGGATCAAATCCTGACTGATAGCAGTCCATTCTTGCAAAATCAATGCTTTTATTTTGTCTGAATTTGAAGGTTTTTGTTTGTCCACCCGTCTCTTGATGATTGACCACAAGTTCTCAGTGGGATTAAGATCTGGGGAGTTTCCAGGCCATGGTCCCAAAATCTCTATGTTTTGTTCCCTGAGCCATTTAGTTATCACCTTTGCTTTATGGCAAGGTGCTCCATCATGTTGAAAAAGACATTGTTGATCGCCAAAACTGCTCTTGGACGGTTGGGAGAAGTTGCTCTTGGAGGACATTCTGGTACCATTCTTTATTCATGGCTGTGTTTTTAGGCAAGACTGAGAGAGAGCCCATTCCCTTGGCTGAGAAGCAACCCCACACATGAATGGTTTCAGGATGCTTGACAGTTGGCATGAGACAAGACTGGTGGTAGCGCTCACCTGGTCTTCTCCGAATAAGCCATTTTTCAGATGTCCCAAACAATCGAAAAGGGGATTCATCAGAGAAAATGACTTTACCCCAGTCCTCAGCAGTCCACTCCCTGTACCTCTTGCAGAATATCAGTCTGTCCATGATGTTTTTTCTGGAGAGAAGTGGCTTCTTTGCTGCCCTCCTTGAGACCAGGCCTTGCTCCAAGAGTCTCCGTCTCACAGTGCGTGCAGATGCACTCACACCTGCCTGCTGCCATTCCTAAGCAAGCTCTGCACTGCTGGTATCCCGATCCGCAGCTGAAACACTTTTAACAGACGGTCCTGGCGCTTACTGGTCTTTCTTGGGCGCCCTGGAGCCTTTTTGGCAACAAGGGAACCTCTCTCCTTGAAGTTCTTGATGATGCGATAGATTGTTGACTGAGGTGCAATCTTTCTAGCTGCGATACTCTTCCCTGTTAGGCCATTTTTGTGCAATGCAATGATGACTGCACGCGTTTCTTTAGAGATAACCATGGTTAACAGAAGAGAAACAATGATGCCAAGCACCAGCCTCCTTTTAAAGTGTCCAGTGGTGTCATTCTTACTTAATCATGACAGATTGATCTCCAGCCCTGTCCTCATCAACACCCACACCTGTGTTAATGGAGCAATCACTAAAACGATGTTAGCTGGTCCTTTTAAGGCAGGACTGCAATGATGTTGAAATGTGTTTTGGGGGATAAAGTTAATTTTCTAGGCAAATATTGACTTTGCAAGTAATTGCTGTTAAGCTGATCACTCTTTATAACATTCTGGAGTATATGCAAATTGCCATAATAAAAAATGAAGCAGTAGACTTTGTAAAAATTAATATTTGTATCATTCTCTAAACTTTTGGCCATGACTGTATATAAGGGGCTGCATTATATTCTATGGGGGCTGCAATGTACTCTGAGGGGGCTGCCATATATTCTATGGAGGGGCTGCATTATACTATATGAGGGGGGCTGCATTATATTCTATGGGGGGTTACATTATATTCTGTGGAGTGGCTACATTTTACTCTGTGGGGTAGCTGCATTATGCTCTAAGGGGTGGCTGCATTATACTATAAGAGAGGGCTGCATTATATTCTATGGTGGGCTACATTATATTGTATGGCAAGGCTGCATTATACTCTGTGGGGTGGCTGCATTATAGTATATGTGAGCTGCATTATACTGTATTGAGGACTATGGGGAATACATTATATGAAGAACTATGGGGTGCATTATACTATGGCAAGTGAATTGTACTACATGGATGACTATGGTGGTGCATTATACTATATGGAGCACTGAGGAGTGTATTATACTATATGGAGGACTGAGGAGTGTATTATACTATATGGAGGAATATGGGGCACATTATATTATATGGAGGACTATGGGGTGTAAACTGTAGATGTGCTGCTGATAACATGATACTGTATAGTGATCTGTTAGTGATCCATTAGTCATCGTTCTGTCTCCATCATTCTTTCTCAGATGGTGGAAAGAGGCCAGGAAACAAGTGTTGAGTGATTTCAATATTGTCGATCACACTCATTTAGCGTCCTGAACTCAGCGTATGTAACTACAACCGAAATGCTTCTGTGTGATGTGCAATATGTTAGCATTTGGGTCCCCATTTTAAACTTTGCCTAGGGCCCCACTTTGCCTAAAACTGGCCCTTGCTGAAGTGACCAGTACGTTGCAATCACCAGTATGTTATGCCCAGTCTGTGCTTCTGGAGATATGAACCTGTAAATTAGGCAGGCTCTCATCACTACATAAATGACAAACGTGGACGATATATGTGGTTTAGGTACACTGAGGGGCTAAGAAGGGAGGGGGCATTTGGATTTGGGAGCACAGAATTTGCTGAATTTCTTTTGGAGAGTTATGGATTTCGCTTTTCCAGAGCCTTTGTACTACCAGTAACGTGGAAGTGTCTATATTTCCTTTAACAGATGACAGATCTGAGTGGGGACTGAGTGGAAGCTTTTATTGGGAACATTTTACATAACGTTTGGGATTACATTTATCCAGCGTTCTACGCTGACCACTTACTTTGGGGTTTTCATCTAAATCTCTGAGTGATGTGATTCAGATGAAACCCCCGATGGATCCATTCACTGTAAAGAGGCAGCAGAGTTACTCTGGACTCCATTTGGCCTCTGTTCAGTGGTGTCCTTCTTTTTAGAACTGCACAAAACTGTGGCTGACAGCACTTTTATGCAATCCTAAAAGAAGGACACCGCCGGATCACAGGTCAGACGGCGTCCACAATGCCTCCATCTGCCTCATTATAAGGAATCTTCCTCCAGAGGTTCCGTCTTAATCACACATTTCAGAGATTTACACAGAAACCCCAGTCTAAGAGCTCAATGCTGATCGCAGGATAAATGTGTGCCAAGGCTTACCGAGATCTTTGGGATGCAGAATGAAAAAATTAACATTAGGTGAATAATTGGTTTTATTTATTTTTTAAACCATTCCTCAGGCGGAATTAATGATTAGGCGACGTTATTCTTAGGGTCAGTGTGATTACATTGATATCAGATTTATATGGGGCTTTTATGTTTGGCTGCTGTCAAACACTGAAAGACGATTTTTATTCAAAAAAAGTATTTGCATCACCATATTTTGAGAGCTATAATTATTCCATATTTTGTCCCACAGAGTCATGTGAGGTCTTGTTTTTTGCAGGACGAGTTGACGTTTTTATTGGTACCATTTTCAGGCACAAGACATTTTTTGATCGCTTTCTATTCTGATTTTTGGGAAGCATAATGAACAAAAACCAGCAATTCAGGAATTTTTTTGGAAGGGAGGGGGTTTAAGCCATGTGTGGTAAAGTTGATAAGGCAGTTCTATTTTTCAAGTCAGTACGATTACAGAAATACCTCATTTATATCTTTTTTTTATTTTTTGGTGCTTTTACACAATAAAAACTATTTTGCAGAAAAAATATTTTTGCATCGCTTTACTCTGAGAGCTATAATTTTTTTATTTTTCTGCTGATGGAGCTGTATGGCAGCTTGTTTTTTGCAGAACAAGATGACGGTTTCAGCGGTACCATGTTTATTTATATTTGTCTTTTTATCATGTTTTATTCCACTTCTTGTTTGGAGGTAGGATGATAAAGCATTTTTTAGCCTTGCTTTATATTTATTATGGTGTTCACTAAAGGGGTTAACTAGTGGAACAATTTTATAGGTCGGGTCATTACGAATGCGATGATACCAAATATGTGTACTTTTATTGTTTATATATATATTTTCCATTCAAATATTTATTTATAGATGCAATAACTTTTTATTTTTTCATTATTAGTTTTAATTTTTAATAAAATAGTTTTACAATTGTTTAAAAGAAACTTTTTTAAACTTTTTTTTAACTTTTTTTACTTTGGCCCACTATGACACTTTCATTTTTTGCAGGCTGATCGCTTCTTCAGCATGGGAATGCAGCAGCAAGGTAAGGCAAAGCCCCAAATCCACTTAGAGGTATAGCCAGCAAGGAAGTGCAGGGAAGGGTGAACATTAGTGATAAGTGAATAGCTTCGGATACCCAGAGCGCTCACGATAATCCGCTGTTCAGTGCTGCAGCTGCATGTGTTGCAGCTGTGTGAAAGTTACAACACATGCATGGAGAGCCCAACAAACAGCCGCACTCCAGGTATCCGGGTTCCTGATGCTGCTGCTCGGTAAGTGCTATAGCTATTCGGATAAGGAGTTATCCGAAGCTATTTGCTCATCCCTAGCTCAAACCAAGCCAGAATGTGATAGGACAGACTAAAATGGGAAAATGGAAAATGCCTGGAAGGGGGAACAAAGACAATCGAAAATCTCAGCATTTGTACAGTGGAAAAATGGCAATAGCTCAGCAGATAGGGGAATCAACCACACAACAGAAGGTCAGCATATTGAATCCCCATCATACTGAGACATGACAGACATAGTTAATAAGGGAAAACAGTGTGGCATTTGTAGTTTATAAGGGTGTACACTATGTGTGCTTTCCATGTGCTGTACGTAGTTTACACAGACCCATAGACTGGTATTGGCCCTTTTCAGAAAAAAACAGACATGTGAACAGCAGCATAGATTATAATGGGTACGTGCTGTATATGTGAAAAAAATGGATATAACACATTTGTGCAACATCTCAATGAGACTTAAGGAGGGACAGTGTGTTTACCACTACTATTGTTCAAAAAGGAAGATGGTCTGGAGGCAACAGTTCATAAAATAGGATGGTCTGGCAGTTGTATTTCATAAGTAAGGATGGTATGGCAGTAAAAGTTCATAAAGGAGGATGGTGTTGCAGGTAGACCACAGTTCATAAAGTAGGGTAGTATGCCAGTTATATTTTATAAGTGAGGACAGTATGATGGTTACTGTTTATAAGAGGACAGCGTGGAGGTTATAATTCATAATGGAGGACATTATAAGCCATAGAAGAGAGAAGTCTGCAGAGATGAGCTGAGGATATGAATTGTTACCCTGGCATCTAAACGAGATAGAAACGCACGGAGTGAGAAATACTCCAATCACAGAAGACATCACCTATAAGGAACCTAGGTTTAAATGTTTATTTGTGATAAGAACTATGCATAAACTGTGCTGTGGTTCCAGTATGGTCCGTAATTTGATGATGGCTGATAACAGCACCACCCAGTATCTCCTGGTAGTTGTTAAAGTGGTTGTCCACTACTCAGACAACCCCTTCTCAATTACTATGTTCCCCACTTACAAAATAATAACAGCTATACTCATCTTTGATAGTGCTGGCACAATTCCAACGGCGACGACACTCCAAGGTCTTGCGTGATGATATGTCACGTGAACTCAATAACTAATGAGCGGATGCTGCACTTTTGGACAAATCAAACACCCAGAGAACGTGAAAACAGCCCCAGCTCTGACTTCCCCTGGATGTTTGATTGGTCCAAAAGAGGTTAGAGTGAAACAGCCGCTGACAGGCTACAGGGCTTGCACAATATAATAATATCCCTCCCGCATCAGAGGTGAGCATAGCTGCAATTATTATACTGATGATGATTCTGGCGATGTATTAATGTACTCAAGGTGGTCCTGGTGCTGTATTTTGTAGTGATAATGGTTCTGGTGATGTACTGATGGTGGTTCTGATGCTGTATTCATAGAATTATGATGGTTCAAGTGATGTATCCATGTACTGATGATGATTCTGGTGCTGTTTTCATCTACTGATGATGGTTCTGGTGATTCATTCCTGTACTGATGGTGGCTCTGATGCTAAATGCATGTAGTGATGGTGGTTTTGGTGATCTATTCATGTACTGATGGTGGTTCTGATGATGTATTCATGTACTTATGTTGATTCTGGTGCTCTATTCTTTTATGGATAGTAGTTTTAGTACTGTATATACTGACGGTGGTTCCAGTACTGTGTTCATGCACTATGTTTCTGGCTATATTTATATACTGATGATGGTTTGGCGATGTATTCATCTCCTGATGGTGGTTCTGATGCTGTATTCCTGTACTATTGTTTGCTCTATTTCAATATTCATGTACGAATGATAGTCCTGGTGCTGCATTCCGGTATTGACATTGGCTCTAGTGCTATATTCATGTATTTATGGTGTTTCTAGTGATGTTTTAATGTACTGATGTGGTTCTTCTCATGTATTCATTTACTGATGATGATTATGCTGATGTATACATGTACTCATGGTGGTTTTTGTGCTGTGTTCTTCTATGGATAGCAGCTTTGGTTCTGTGTGTATAAATGGTGGTTCTCGTGCTGTATTCATGTACTGTTGTTGGCTCTATTTCTGTATTCCTATACTGATTATGATTTTGATGCTGTTTTCATGAACTGATGTTGGTTCTGGTAAAGCATACATGTAATGATAGTAGTTCTGGTGCTGTATTACTATACTGACAATAACTGGCTCTGGTGCTATATTCATGTGCTGATGTTAGTTCTGTTGAGTTATTCATGTAAAGATGGTGATTCTGGTGATATATTCATATACTGATGATGATTCTGTTGACATATTCATGTACTGATGGTAGTTATATTGTTGTATTCATGTAATGATGGTGACTCTGGTGCTGTATTTTTGTACAGATACTAGATCTGGTTCTGTATTCATGTACTGATGTTGGCTCTGCCACTGTATTCCTGTACTGATGGAGGATCTGTTGATGTATTTATTTACTCATAGTAGTTCTGGTGCTACAGTATTGTACTTATGAGCAAATCCAATGAAAAGACAATGTGTGCATATACCCTAATGAAAATAAATAAGTAAAAATGTAAGTGCATTAAACAATTAACATAGGGTATTTAGTAAACACTGTTTTTTAATCAAAAAAATCATAAAGCTGTCCCACCGCTACAAGGTATACCCAATTGGAACAGTAACTACACTCTCTAATGTTAAAACCTACCTAGTGTGAACAGTGGCAGTGGCAGAGAGTCACCAGGTCCCAACAGGACACCCAGCTTTGGAAGGACTATATATAATCTGCCCAGCTCAGTGAAATTGGAGTGGATTTGCTTGTTTCTATGGCCAGTGTGAACATGCCTTTACATCATGCATGTTTTCAAGTTATACTCCGGCTCAGTTTCCTGTTTTTTTCTTCAGTATTTTTGTATTCAGTACAAATAGGGTGTGGCCCCCTTTTCACTGAGCTGTGCAGTTCATATATAGTCCTTCCAAAGCTAGGTGTCCTTTTTGGACCAGGTGACTCTCTGCCACTGTTCACACTTAGCAGGTTTTAACATTAGAGAGTGTAGTTACAGTCCCAATTGGGTATACCTTGTCGCGGTGTGACAGCTTTATGCTTTTTTTGATCAAAAAACAGTGTTCACTAATACCCTATGTTAATTATTTAATGCACTTGCTTTTTTATTTACTTATTTTCATTAGGGTATATGCACACATTGTCTTTTCTTTGGATTTGCTTGTTTCTATGGCCAGTGTGAACATGCCTTTACATCATGCATGTTTTTAAGTTATACTCCAGCTCAGTTTTCTGTTTTTTGTTTCATTATTGTATTTATGGTGGTTCTGGTGATGCATTCATGTACTAAAGTTGGTTTTGGTGCTATATTTCTATACTGCTCTTTGCTCTGGTTCTATATTCACGTAGTGATGCTGGCTCTGGTAATGTATTCATGTACTTATGGCAGTTCTAGCGCTGTGTTCCTGTACTGATTTTGGCTCTGTGGATGCATTCATGTACTGATGATGGTTCTGGTGATGTAGTTAAATAGTGATGATTGTTCTTGTACTGTATTCATGCACTGATGATGATTCTGGTGCTGTATTACTGTATCGATGAAGGTTCTGTTAAGGTATTTATATACTGATAGTAGTTGAAGTGATGCATTTATATACTGATCATAATTATACTGCTGTATTCCTGTACTGGTAGTGGCTTTTGTGCTCTAATCATGTGCTCATGGTGATTCTGCTGATATATTCATATACTGATGGTGGTTTTGGCAATTTATTCTTCTACTGATATTTCCTCTGATGCTGTATTCCTGTACTAATGAAAGTTATTCTGATGTATTTATGTACTGGTAGTAGTTCTGGTGCTATATGCCTGTACTGATAGTGGTTCTAGTGATGTATTCATGTAATAATGGTGATTTGGGTGCTGTATGCCTATACTGATGGTGGTTATGGTGATTATGGTGATGTATTCATATGCTGATGATGATTCTGATGATGTATTCATATACTGATGTTGGTTCTGGTGATGTATTCATGTGTTCCTGGTGTTTCTTGTGCTGTATTCCTGCACTGATAGTGGCTTTGGTGCTACATTCATGTACTGATGTTGGTTCTGTTTCTGTTTTCTTGTACTGATCATAGTTTTTCTCCTGTTTTCATGTATTGAGTGTGATTCCGGCGTTGTATTTATGTGTTGATTTTTGCTCTGGTGCTGTTTTCATGTACTGGTGGTGGTTTTTGGTGCTGTATTAATATACAGACACTTGCTCTGATTCTATATTCATGTACTGATGTTGGCTTTGGTTATGTATTTAAGTACTGATAATGATTTTGATCCTGTACACACGTAGCAATCCATAACTATGTTAATAAAGTAGTTTGCCATCTGAAAAATTAGGATTACTACATGTGTATACATGTTAGGAGCATGCTACCTTTATATTTAGTGGTATTCAGAAAGATGGGAGTATCTACTTCTATAACAGTTACTACATTTTCTATAATCATGAAGGTATCCCCGTCTGTTATTTATGGTGTTACTTAAAACTGTAGGAAAATGGGCCTTTAATTTTGGTTACTGTTACATTTATTTTATAGGTGAGTAAGGGGTGTTTAACTTGGTGTGGTCTGCAGAATAGTACATAGTCTAAAACAGCACAAACAAAGAACTTCTTTTTAAAAATGTGACTCCCACTCCTGCCTCCCCCTGAGATCCCTACATAAAAACTCAGCTTCTGTAAGGTTGCAGATGGGTTTGCAGTGTGTGGATCTGGCTCAGGAGCCGATTCCTCCCAATAGGTGGTAAATGCCAGCTGTCTCACAGCTGGCATCTGTTTCTAATAGTAGTGGCTGGATCTAAGCTCTGAATGCTGCTGTTAACTATTTGGATGCTGCTGTAAGACAAGGGGCAACGGGGTGGTAGTCCAGACTGAGCTCACCCACTAAACACAGTATGTAGACACCCTAGCCCTTTGTACATGCAATCTGGGATGGATTCAGTTTTTCCACCAAACAGAGCTACCTTCTCTCCTCGGGCCACAGCAGTCCATGCAATTAAGAGTCCAGAGATGCAGCTGTATTCCAACAGGGAAAATGTAACTTTTTATTGAACAGAGGATGAAATATGGACATAAAAGACAATTTTCAACACTGAATTTCCTGCTCTCACTCTGACATTTGCTGCAGTTATACCCACAACGGCCGTAGCAGCCGAGGATCACAGTCGTCCAACCTCTGGAATCTGGGTGCCTGAGACCCCTTCAGCGAAGACCCCTCCAAAGTCCAGAGAGCCTGTATTTTTTAGTTCTTTGTGATCTTTAGCCCGGAGCAGCAGACCTCTCCCATCTGGGGGTCTGGCAGTGCCCTGTCTGTACATCTGCACTGGTCAACGATCCCAGCAGTTTTGGAGGGAAACAGCAGCTTTCTCTCTCTGCTGCTGACCCAGCCCCTCACATTAATCATTGTTGTCCCTAACTAAATACAGCCCTTTAAAGGAGAACATACAAAATATAGTATGATACATTGTCAGATATAAGGCACACATATAACCATACAGGTACATCACTTAGGTACATGGGAAGTGCATAGGGGGATCACACGGCAGAAGGAGGGGGTGCAACTGAGGGGTCCGGCCATCTCCTTACACTGCTATCAATTTCTCACAGTGGCATTTAAATAGAGCAATCGTGGGTGCACACACCAGCTGCTGCCAGACTCCATAATGACATAGCGGCCTACCAGTTCTTCCTGAAGGCTTTTGCCACTGCCATTTTAGCTCTCTGATGCCAAAGGCTTAGTGTCATAAGAGACCGTGATTTGTTCCTTTTTGATACTGGGTTGTGAAAATTAGCCAAATTCTTTAACTCAATTCTATTACTAGATCTCACAATACCCATTGCATGCATCATTAAATAACAATTTTAACCTCTAGAGGCTGGTGTACAAATCCATGTCAGAATGGCTGTATCATGGTGATATTAAAATGAGCATTTTATGAGTCTACCTTAAACTTTTAAAAAGGATTATACAGCCATTCTGAAATTTCTAAGTAAGTACACCAGCCTCATCCTGGCCACTAGCCTTATCAGGTCTAAGACATCTATTTAACAATATACATGCAGTATGCAGTTTGTATTGCGAAATTCACTCACAAATCCATTTACCTGTTCCACATGTTTGTCTTTTTTTGGCATAAGGTGCCTTGCTTTAACTTTTTTCTAATCTGTATAGGAAGGAAAAGGTTAAGCGCTATCATGCACTGGTTGATTATTCTAAAAGCACTGGGCAAAAAAATAACGTAAAATCTATTGTTAATAACAAGTTCATCCGATCCACCGAATGTGAGTAACAACCATTTCATCTTCTCACTGCATGAACAGTGACACCCCCAAACACCACCTGACACCTCATCTATCCACCTCCATAAAAAATCCACTTTTCAAAGCCCAGTCTCTTACGTCAAACTAGGTGCAAGGCCATAAATCACTGGCCTCATTGCCCCGGTCATCTCCTCCACCAAGAGTTGACCCTTTCCTGGCTCGATGATTTATAAGAGAAAGTTACTTTGTTTCATTGGCTATGGCACATTTGCTGTAACAGTTTGTAGCAAGGGCCTAGGAGACAGTAAATTTATTGTCTATGAACCTTGAAGAATGACATCAATGCAAAGTGTCTCGCATTAAGAATTCTGTGGGGAAGGAACCATTGGCTCGTCATCTGTCTTTTGGAGGAGAGTGATGTTTTCTATGTCGTCATAGAACTCTATATAAGAAATGACACTTTAATGATAAACCTGGCCATTAAAGGAGACCAGACAGAGAAGCATCTGCACCCTGGTCCAGCAGCCATGCACAAGCTCTTCTCCTCCGGACTCATCCTTGCTATTGTCTTCAGCCCACTCCGATCGCTTCCCATATTGGACCCCAATGAGATTTCCTACCGAATACCAGGTAAGGAAAATTAGAACTTTATCCAAACCCCTTGCCCAACTAATAACATTTCTTTAACATGAATGTTTAATTACCGAACATTTTATTATCCTGCAGCCAATTCCTAAAGATTGATCGCACTGAAGGGTCAAACGCTCAAACATATACTGGAATAAAATGTCTCCATTAGTCTCCTACTTAGAATTAGCCACACGTCATTTTTTTTTCCAATAAAAGGAAATTACTTTTCTTAAGATGATATTACTGTAATAAGAAATTAAGTGACTATTCCAGAGGGACCGAGGAAGAGTCGGAATAGCAAAGTCATTTACAGTCACCTTCATTAATAGTTTTATTATTTTTTTTTTAATCTATTTTCAGACTTCTCACATCATAGCAACAAAGTCACATAAACATAGGGGATACATGAATGTCAAGTCTGCAGAAAGATTTTGGAACAAAAATTACTGGAATGTATTTAAAATTCTAATTCTTAATTGTTCGATATTTTCTACTTTATTTTATATTATTTTCTGTTTCTTCATTCATCCGGTTAATTAAGGTGCTTTTTAAAAATCATTGTTAACCATTCATAATGTAATATTCAGTGTTTTACAAATGACATGCAGTTATTATCATATCCATTTATTTATGTCAAACATATAGACACATTTACATATATCTTACCATCAATTGTCATATTGCATTTCACTGTATGTATGAGAAAATGCCGTGAAATGCAATATGACTATATATATATATATTTATATACTGTACATAGATATATATGCATACATACATATCTATATTGAGATATGTTTTCTGTATATTTATATATACACATTAGTTAATCTAAATATATATGTATTTATATGTATTATATATATACGCAGAAACGTCTCAGGTTTTCATCTGTAGCATTTATTTTACATGCTGAACACTTTTTTGTTTAATTTTGTTTTTATTATATATGTAGAAACAATATATATGCTGCATGTGCAATTTTGGTCCCTAATTATTCGTTTTACCCTCTTTCCCCCCAGGTCAATGATTCATTTCTGTTTAATGAAACATTCCGAAACTTGCTTCCTGCCAGTGAATGAAAACATGCTTGCAGCCTTTGTATTTCTCACAGCTGAGGGTTTGCTACAATATCGTCCATTCTAGACAATAGTGTATATGTAGCAGTAGCAGCATGTTTAGTATATAGTTAGTATATTTCGGCTGTCCTAATAGTTTGCTACAATGTATTAAAGCTGGAGAAATACATCAGTGCAGGCTGTAATGTAAAATTTCATAAGACCCGAAACGGATAATCTTCAGAAAATTCATCTGACACAATTAAAAAATATATGATGTCATATTTTGTGTCCTTATAATCTTGGCATAAAGGAGTTGTACTTTTTTTTTAGTTATGCATTCCAAATATAAACAAGGGATTAGTTAAAAAAAAAATAATTTAAAGGGACTGATCACAAACCTGTCAATCTGTTTTCTCCTGACATTTTATTGATCAGTGTGGTCTCTTTGTTATCAGACAAAAATCATTTTTAAAGGGCTCGGAGTGACCCACAGCAGAACAGGTGAATTTCCCGGTGGGCCCCTGTGCAGACGAAAGCAGCATCTCATTATTAATTTCACAAACTACCCAGTAAAGTAATATATATGGACGTATGTACATTTGTACATAAGGATAAGGTAATATTTACCGGTCACTGAACCGTGGCCCCCCATAGTCAACATTACTGGTGGGACTTTGGACCCCAATCTGACACTGTTTATTATGGTCTTTTGTTGAGTGTCTGAAATGTATAATTCCTTGAATAATTTATATTTAGCAAAAGAAAATATCATAAATGATGTTAGACTTAATTTGAATGGGCAAAATATGACCACTAGGCCACGGACATCTTTAAAACTTTTTACTTTGAATAACTGTGATTCACAAATAGAAATGAAAACGGTGAAGGTTTATGTAGCCAGGCAGGTGAAGAAAGAGTACAGCAACAGGTTATGTCTGGTGACTTCATCTAAAGCCCATCTGGCAGCACCTTTATGATGCGGGTTGTCACTAACCAATACATATTTTTTTTCTAATCCTTATATGTTGCATTTCTTCTTTTTAGTTTTTTTTTGTATCATTGATTGCAAATAGTTTGCAATCTCTTTATCTAGAAGATTTATATTGATTGTTCCTTGTTGTCAGTGAGCGGAAGTATTCTTAAGCCCCCGTTACACACTGCAATATCACTAGCAATATCGCTGTAAAGTCACCGATTTTGTGACGTAGCAGCGATATTGCTAGCGATATCGCTACATGTGACACTTACCTCCAACCCGCTCCCCCGCTGGTTATCGCTGGTCGCGCGAGAAGGTCCTGGATCATTTCTCGTCGGGGGCTTCCTGCTGGGCTTCCTGTGGCGCCGACGAGCGACGCGTGGAGCCGGGCGGGAGGACGCAGGATCGCCACGTCTGACAGGTAAGTAGCGACCCCCGTCCCCAGCGATGTCGCTGGTGAGATCTGCCTGTGTGGCAGCTCACTAGCGACCACTTAGCGATGCACCAGCGATCCATATCGTTGTCGGGATCGCTGGTGCATCGCTAAGTGTAACGGTACCCTTAGACCGGGGTCACACTTGCGAGTGCAATGTGAGAAACTTCCCTAACAAACAGGCAACCCACACATGTATCTAGGCTGTCCAGCAGCCGCAAATCATGCAGCTACGTGGACACAAACTACATCTCCGAGCATGCCAAAATACTCGGATGTCACCCGAGCAACGAGTATACTCACTCATCACTAGTTATTTGTCATCGATTACAGTAGATTTTTTTGTGTTTTCTTTGCCCTAACATTTTAGATATTTAATCTCTGATTTAGTCATCTATTATTCTGCATTCCCTTTCACAGATTCAAAGATGGATTTTGGAGACGTGAGCAGCTGGGAGGACACCCACTTATTACAGAATCTCCCCTCATTTCTGGACAAGGGCAGAGATACAGATATTGATACAGATGACATTTTCAGCAAAGAAGGTGCAGTACATGACATGATTCATGACGAATAATAGAAGTTGGGACATAACAATAGGGGGAACAGTTGCACTTAGCTCTGGGTGCCTGAAGGAGCTCAAAGACCCATTAGTTTTGCGTTATATTCAATTGCAGATCCCAACAATGGGAACTGGATCTATTTCGATAATGGGACCCTGTTTTAGCTGCTGTCAATTTGGGGTTGGTCGGAAATCCCAGTGACAATAGTGCAACAGCTCCTTGTTTTTGAGATAGATGCAGGATCATTGATGGGGTCCATCCAGCGTTTTAATTGCACTAATAAAGACAGCAAGCAAGCTCAACAGTCTCAATATATTGTAAATATTTTTCAGGAATTGAAAAGGGTTTGTTAAAGTATCAATTTTAGAGAATCAATCCCAATTAATTACACTCGAAAAAGTTTTGCAATTCTTTGCTTAACTGTAGAAAGAAAATTGAAGCCATGATTTGCCATTGTAGAAGCTATGGGGAGGGATCATTGGTCATCCTTCCCGTAATCGTCTCACTCTCCTTGCATTAGCGTGTAAGAAGAAAGTGCATCTACACTGAGATCGAAAAGAAGCCCGTATTTGTGCAATCCTCCATGTTCAGAGACTTGGTGAGGTCCCAATAGGTCTTCACTAATTTGGTGGAGCAGCTCCTTAATTTAATTATTTAGTGAAAAGTAACCATTTTTAAATAGTCCCTGGTCTTCTATGGTTTTGGTAGAACAGATCTTAGTGTTCAATGGTTTGGATGAGCAGCTCCTGATCTTCAGTTATTAGACATTGATTTTCAGGTTGGTTGAGTGATCCCTCTAAAATACTCTCATTCTTCAGATACTAGCTATAGCTGATAACAATTTCAGACGTGCACATGGAACCAGGCAAATTGACATACACATCAGTTCTTTCATAAATAATGAATTGTAGTGTTAGCAAATTAATTGTATTTTAATAAATATATTTCTCTTTTTCACTAGGACTTAGCCTTGGAACTTATAATATGGATGATGTTATGAAAGAGGTGAGTTATAGTATTATAGTAGTTGTATTTTTATATATAAAGGGCAGTATTATAGTAGTTATATTCCTGTACACTGGGCAGTATTATAGTAGTTATATTTTCGTACATAGGAGCAGTATTATAGAAGTTATATTCTTGAACATTGGAGGCAGTATTATAGTAGTTATATTCTTGCACATAGAGGGCAGTATTATAGTAGTTATATTCTTGTATGTAGGAGAAGTATTATAGTAGTTATATTCTTGCACATAGGGGGCAGTATTATAGTAGTTATATTCTTGCACATAGGGGGGCAGTATTATAGCAGCTATATTCTTGTACATAGGGTCAGTATTATAGTAGTTAAATTCTTGTACATTGGGGGCAGTATTATAGTAGTTATAATCTTGTACATAGGAGCAGTATTATAGAAGTTATATTCTTGTACATAGGAGACAGTATTATAGTAGTTATATTCTTGCACATAAGGGGCAGTATTATAGCAGTTATATTCTTGTACATAGGGGGCAGTATTATAGTAGTTATATTCTTGTACATAAGGGGCAGTATTATAGTAGTTATATTCATGTACATAGGGGCAGTATTATACTAATGATATTCTTGTACATAGGAGCAGTTTTATAGTAGTTATATTCTTGTACATAGGGAGCAGTATTATAGTAGTTATATTCTTGTACATAGGAGCAGTATTATAGTAGTTATATTCTTGTACACAGGGGCAGTATTACAGTAGTCATATTGTTGTACAAAGGGGCAGTGTTATATTAATTATATTCTTCTACATAGGAGCAGTATTATAGTAGTTATATTCTTGTTACATAGGAGCAGTATTATAGTAGTTATATTCTTGTACATAGGAGCAGTATTATAGTAGTTATATTCTTGTACATAGGAGGCAGTATTATAGTAATTATATTCTTGTACATAGGGGCAGTATTATAGTAATTATATTCTTGTACATAGGGGGCAGTATTATGGTAGTTATATTCTTGTACATAGGGGGCAGTATTATGGTAGTTATATTCTTGTACATATGGGCAGTATTATAGTAGTTATATTCTTGTACATAGGAGCAGTATTATAGTAGTTATATTCTTGTACATAGGGAGCAGTATTATAGTAGTTATATTCTTGTACATAGGAGCATTATTATAGTAGTTATATTCTTGCATATAGGAGCAGTATTATAGTAGTTATATGCTTGTATATAGGGGCAGTAATATAGTAGTTATATTCTTGTATATAGGGGCAGTATTATAGTAGTTATATTCTTGTACATAGGAGCAGTATTACAGTAGTTATATTCTTGTACATAAGGGGCAGTATTATAGTAGTTATATTCTTGTATATAGGAGCAGTAGTATAGTAGTTATATTCTTGTATATAGGGGCAGTAATATAGTAGTTATATTCTTGTATATAGGGGCAGTATTATAGTAGTTATATTCTTGTACATAGGGAGCAGTATTATAGTAGTTATATTCTTGTACATAGGGGCAGTATTATAGTAGTCATATTCTTGTACATAGGGGCAGTATTATAGTAATTATATTCTTGTACATAGGAGCAGTACTATAGTAGTTATATTCTTGTACATAGGGAGCAGTATTATAGTAGTTATATTCTTGTACATAGGGAGCAGTATTACAGTAGTTATATTCTTGTACATATGAGCAGTATTATAGTTGTCATATTCTTGTACATAGGAGCAGTATTATAGTAGTTATATTCTTGTACATAGGGGCAGTATTATAGTAGTCATATTCTTGTACATAGGGGCAGTATTATAGTAATTATATTCTTGTACATAGGAGCAGTACTATAGTAGTTATATTCTTGTACATAGGGAGCAGTATTATAGTAGTTATATTCTTGTACATAGGAGCAGTATTATAGTAGTTATATTCTTGTACATAGGGGCAGTATTATAGTAGTCATATTCTTGTATATAGGGGCAGTAATATAGTAGTTATATTCTTGTATATAGGGGCAGTATTATAGTACAGTGGTTGTATTCTTGTATATAGGGGGTAGTATTACAGTAGTTATATTCTTGTACATAGGGGCAGTATTATAGTAATTATATTCTTGTACATAGGGGGCAGTATTAAAGTAGCTATATTCTTGTACATAGGGGCAGTATTATAGTAGTTATATTCTTGTACATAGGGGCAGTATTATAGTAGTTATATTCTTGTACATAGGAGCAGTATTATAGTAGTTATATTCTTGTACATAAGGAGCAGTATTATAGTAGTTATATTCTTGTACATAGGAGCAGTATTATAGTAGTTATATTCCTGTATATAGGAGCAGTATTATAGTAGTTATATTCTTGTATATAGGGGCAGTAATATAGTAGTTATATTCTTGTATATAGGGGCAGTATTATAGTACAGTATTTGTATTCTTGTATATAGGGGGTAGTATTACAGTAGTTATATTCTTGTACATAGGGGCAGTATTATAGTAATTATATTCTTGTACATAGGGGCAGTATTAAAGTAGCTATATTCTTGTACATAGGGGGCAGTATTATAGTAGTTATATTCTTGTACATAGGGGGCAGTATTATGGTAGTTATATTCTTGTACATAGGGGCAGTATTATAGTAGTTATATTCTTGTACATAGGAGGCAGTATTATAGTAATTATATTCTTGTACATAGGAGCAGTATTATAGTAGTTATATTCTTGTACATAGGAGCAGTATTATAGTAGTTATATTCTTGTACATAAGGGGCAGTATTATAGTAGTTATACTGTACATAAGGGCAGTATTATAGTAGTTATATTCTTGTACATAGGGAGCAGTATTATAGTAGTTATATTCTTGTACATAGGAGCAGTATTAGTTTTATTCTTGTACATAGGGGCAGTATTATAGTAGTCATATTCTTGTACATAGGGGCAGTATTATAGTAATTATATTCTTGTACATTGGAGCAGTATTATAGTACTTATATTCTTGTAAATAGGGAGCAGTATTATAGTAGTTATATTCTTGTACATAGGAGCAGTATTATAGTAGTTATATTCTTGTACATAGGGGCAGTATTATAGTAGTCATATTCTTGTACATAGGAGCAGTATTATAGTAGT
Source organism: Dendrobates tinctorius (assembly GCF_039654945.1). Classification (NCBI taxonomy): domain Eukaryota; kingdom Metazoa; phylum Chordata; class Amphibia; order Anura; family Dendrobatidae; genus Dendrobates; species Dendrobates tinctorius. The sequence goes on from NW_027361993.1 coordinate 6,236,838, forward strand.
TATATTCTTGTACATAGGAGCAGTATTATAGTAGTTATATTCTTGTACATAGGGAGCAGTATTATAGTAGTTATATTCTTGTACATAGGAGCAGTATTATAGTAGTTATATTCTTGTATATAGGAGCAGTATTACAGTAGTTATATTCTTGTATATAGGGGCAGTAATATAGTAGTTATATTCTTGTATATAGGGGCAGTATTATAGTACAGTAGTTGTATTCTTGTATATAGGGGGCAGTATTACAGTAGTTATATTCTTGTAGATAAGGGCAGTATTATAATAATTATATTTTTGTACATAGGAGCAGTATTATAGTAGCTATATTCTTGTACATAGGGGCAGTATTATAGTAGTGATATTCTTGTACAGAGGGACAGTATTATAGTAGTTATATTCTTGTATATAGGGGCAGTATTATAGTACAGTAGTTGTATTCTTGTATATAGGGGGCAGTATTACAGTAGTTATATTCTTGTACATAAGGGCAGTATTATAATAATTATATTTTTGTACATAGGAGCAGTATTATAGTAGCTATATTCTTGTACATAGGGGCAGTATTATAGTAGTGATATTCTTGTACAGAGGGACAGTATTATAGTAGTTATAGTCTTGTACATAGGGGCAGTATTATAGTAGTTATATTCTTGTATATAGGAGCAGTATTATAGTAATTATATTCTTATATTTAAAGAGCAGTGCTAAAGTAGTTATAATATTGTGCTTAAGTTTAGTATTATTATAGCTCTGTTGCTGTACATAGGGCCAGTGAAATAGACTTTCACGTCCTGTGAAATATGCTTCAAAATATATTACTCAACAGATGGTAATGAGCACAAGCGAACGTTCTCTAATTCAGTACATGATGGGAGTGAAATTAAGAATAACAAACATTGTCTTTTTTATATTACAGAAATTACTTGACAAGCAGCCACAAATATCACTTTTGAGCCGCCTACAATCTAAAGAGCGTAAACCTTATAAGAAGCGAGCAGGGAATTTGTCTGAATGTTTCTGGAAGTATTGTGTCTGATTGTGAGGAACATGAAGTATCTATGGGATTTATGCTTATTTCTACACCACTGTATTCACAATGATGCCTCATCTCAACAGAAGACGGAATAACGTATGAGAAGACGAACTCTTCAAAATAGTTTATTTTACATTTCAGAAACAATATTTTGTGTTTTGCTGATATTTGGTATAATATTTTCTTTTCTTCAATGAAAGCTATTTAATAAAAGTAATAATAACAATATTATCATGAGTCATTTTATTTGATCCATATTGCTAAAGTGATCAAAATTGTTTTATAAAAGCAAACAGCAAAATGGTAAAAACATGGTTTACAAAAAAGTTCAACATTGCTTTCACATTTCTTCACTTCAGCATGCAATAGCTTAGCCACACCAATTATGTGGTTTAGACCACGTTCACTCGTTCACTCTTAAGGCCCTTTTACATTTAGCGATGCACCAGCGATCCAACCAGCGATCCGACCAGGTCAGGATCGCTGGTGCATCGCTAAGTGATCACCAGTGAGCTTTCATGCAGAAAGATCTCACAGCGATGCAGCAGCGACGCAGCGCACGATACTCACCTTTCACACACAGCGATCCTGCGTCCTCCCGCCCGCCTCCACGCGTCGCTGGACGTCACAGCAGGAAGCCCAGCAGGAAGCGCCCGACGAGAAATGGAGCTGGACATTCTCGCGCGATCAGCGATGAGCAGCGGGGGAGCCGTTCGCTGGTAAGTATCACACATAGCGATATCGCTAGCAATATCGCTATAACGTCACAAAACCAGTGACGTTTTAGCGATATTGCTAGCGATATCACTTAGTGTAAAACCCCCTTTAGGTCAGTATTAACATCAGTATTTGTAGGCCAAAATCAGCAGTGGGTGATAAATCCAGAAGTGGTGTCGTGTTTCTATTATACTTTTCCTCTGATTGTTCCACTCCTGGTTTTGGCTTACAAATACTGATGTGAAATACTCACCAAATACTGAATGTGTGAATGTGGCCTAAACTACATAATATGGTGTGGCTAAGCTATTGCATGCTGAAGTGAAGCAATGTGAAAACAACCTTGAACTTTTTTGTTAACCATGTTTTTACTCTTGTGATGTTTGACCATAGCCTTAAACTGAGCATTTGAGTATCTGAATACCAAGCATCTGAAGGCTGAATATTCTATTCCAGATATATCTAAATATCCCTGTTTCCCATTTTTAACACTAAACTCAGTTAGTCATGTGGCTGAAAGTCTTGACATCACTGTAATAGTGCCCTATATTAATAAAAATATAACTGCTACAATACTGCTCCATTGTTTTGCAGGAATGCTACTACTACAAAACTGCCTCATTTGTACAAGAATATAACTACAATAATACTGCCCATGCAAACAAGAATATAACTGTAGTACTGCACCATATTTACAAGGATATAACTTTAATGCAGCCCTCTATGTACAGGAATAAAACTACTAAAACACTGCCTCCTATGTACAAGAATATAATTACTGTAATACTGTGCCTATGTACAAGAATAAAACTACTATAATACTACCCCCATGTACAAGAATATAACTACTATAATACTGCCTCCTATGTACAAGAATATAACTACTATAATACTGCTCTTATATACAAGAATAAACCTACTATAATACTGCTCCTATGTACAAGAATATATCTACTATAATACTGCCCCTATGTACATGAATATATCTACTATAATACTGCCCCTATGTACAAGAATATAACTACTATAATACTGCTCTTATATACAAGAATATACCTACTATAATACTGCTCCTATGTACAAGAATATATCTACTATAATACTGGTCACTATGTACAAGAATATAACTACTATAATACTGCCTCCTATGTACAAGAATATAGCTACTATAATACTGCTCCTATGTACAAGAATATAACTAATATAATACTGCCTCTATGTACAAGAATATATCTACTGTAATACTGCTCCTATGTACAGGAATATACCTACTTTAATACTGCTCCCAATGTACAAGAATATAACTACTATAATATGGGTCACTATGTACAAGAATATAACTACTATAATACTGCCTCCTATGTACAAGAATATAACTACTATCATACTGCCTCTATGTACAAGAATATGTCTACTATAATACTGCTCCTATGTACAGGAATATACCTACTATAATACTGCTCCCTATGTACAAGAATATAACTACTATAATACTGCCCCTATGTACAAGAATATAACTACTATAATACTGCCCCTATCTACAAGAATATACCTACTATAATACTGCTCCTATGTACAAGAATATAACTACTATAATACTGCCCCTATCTACAAGAATATACCTACTATAATACTGCCCCTATGTACAAGAATATATCTACTATAATACTGGTCACTATGTACAAGAATATAACTACTATAATACTGCCTCCTATGTACAAGAATATAACTACTATAATACTGCCCTTTTTATACAAGAATATAGCTACTATAATACTGCTCCTATGTACAAGAATATATCTACTATAATACTGCTCCTATGTACAAGAATATAACTACTATAACAATCTTTTTATTTAAAAGTCACAACGATATATTACAGAATATTTACATTAAAATCACAAAATAATAAATAAAGGAAATAAATATTGTGTTGTTACATCACATACACAATAACATTAGAAAACGTTGACAAATCCCAACAACTCCCTCCACTTTTTCCTGGTCTACAGAACATAAATATTTATCTCTTTATAATGGATGGAGTCAATATAAAGTCCAGCATCGGACAGTGTCCCGGACAGATCTCCAGGACTCTGTCCACCTGGACATCCATGGTATTGCAAACAATCCCCACATCGTCATGTCTCTCCAGCCCGAAGGATCAGAGTGATAGACCAAGTCTCCAGCATCTCTTAGCTGCGTTCACATGGGTATTGCACTTCAGATACACTCACTGGCCACTTTATTAGGTACACCTGTCCAACTGTGTGTTAAGACTTAATTTCTAATCAGCCAATCACATGGCGGCAACTCAGTGCATTTAGGCATGTAGACATGCTCAAGACAATCTCCTGCAGTTCAAACCGAGCATCAGTATGGGGAAGAAAGGTGATTTGAGTGCCTTTGAACGTGGCATGATTGTTGGTGCCAGAAGGGCTGGTCTGAGAATTTCAGAAACTGCTGATCTACTGGGATTTTCACGCACAACCATCTCTAGGGTTTACAGAGAATGGTCCGAAAAAGAAAAAAAATCCAGTGAGCGGCAGTTCTGTGGCCGGAAATGCCATGTTGATGCCAGAAGTCAGAGGAGAATGGGCAGACTGGTTCGAGCTGATAGAAAGGCAACAGTGACTCAAATTGCCACCCGTTACAACCAAGGTAGGCAGAAGAGCATCTCTGAACGCACAGTGCGTCGAACTTTGAGGCAGATGGGCTACAGCAGCAGAAGACCACACTGGGTACCACTCCTCTCAGCTAAGAACAGGAAACTGAGGCTACAATTTGCACAAGCTCATCGAAATTGGACAGTAGAAGATTGGAAAAACGTTGCCTGGTCTGATGAGTCTCGATTTCTGCTGCGACATTCGGATGGTAGGGTCAGAATTTGGCGTAAACAACATGAAAGCATGGATCCATCCTGCCTTGTATCAACGGTTCAGGCTGGTGGTGGTGGTGTCATGGTGTGGGGAATTTTTTCTTGGCACTCTTTGGGCCCCTTGGTACCAATTGAGCATCGTTGCAACGCCACAGCCTACCTGAGTATTGTTGCTGACCATGTCCATCCCTTTATGACCACAATGTACCCAACATCTGATGGCTACTTTCAGCAGGATAATGCGCCATGTCATAAAGCTCGAATCATCTCAGATTGGTTTCTTGAACATGACAATGAGTTTACTGTACTCAAATGGCCTCCTCAGTCACCAGATCTCAATCCAATAGAGCATCTTTGGGATGTGGTGGAACGGGAGATTCGCATCAGGGATGTGCAGCCGACAAATCTGCGCCAACTGTGTGATGCCATCATGTCAATATGGTCCAAAATCTCTGAGGAATGCTTCCAGCACCTTGTTGAATCTCTGCCACGAAGAATTGAGGCAGTTCTGAAGGCAAAAGGGGGTCCAACCCCTTACTAGCATGGTGTACCTAATAAAGTGGCCAGTGAGTGTACGTCTCAATGTTTACATTTAATGGAGTTTATTCTCAGCCACATCCTGATCACTTAGACTTTCTGGTTTTATTCCTCCTTCCACTGCTGTCACCTGCAGTGCCTCATCTCTTCGTGGACACGGGAGGGTCATGTTCCACCTCATCAGAGACATTTTCCATGGTGTATGAAGAACCTTGCTCCATTTGTGCCTCTTCTTCTTTGTCTTCTCCCAGTACATTGTAGCAACCCGGACTTATCACCAGCACTGGAGGCTCAGAGGTTTTCTGTGCTGCTATGACTTCTCTGAAGGAATCCACAAAGGCTTTTTTCTTTTTACAGTCACAAAACCTTTCACATCCACACTGGACACTGCAGACAGATTAACGGTTTCTACAGATGTACTGGGCTGCTGCTTGGATGGTTTGGCGACAAGTTTTTAGGACACCTTAGGGCTCTCTTTAATGACTGGCATTTTAGGCCCTACTTTAGTAGCTGACCATTGTTTAGATCTAACTTTAGTGGCCAATGATGGTGGTTTAGCGGCTAAATATACTTTATATGATTCTTCAGTGGCTGGTGGCACTTTAGGAGTTTCTTTAATGGATGGTGGTACTTTAGGCGCTTTTTTAGTGGCTGGTGGTCCTGTAAGAAGATGAGTCAAGACGGAGTCAGCGGTGTTCAGAGACATTTTTGTCAGACAGCAGGGGGCGCAGGCTACATAAGGAGACCTGAGCGCGGGAATGGGTCAGACTTGGCGGGAAGGTGACAGGAGATGGTTGACTCCCTCTCGGCTGCTTACACTGACAACTCCACTTCTTCCAGACCGCCGTGTGCTTACCTTGAGACCTCTCGTGACGCTATTAATTTACCGTCTGTTCCCGCACTGTTGGATACCCCTGTTTTACCCGAGATACAGGATAAACTGCTTAGAGCCTACTCCGAAAGACCGCGGCCTTTTGCAGCTTGTACACATGCTCACGACCCGTGCCCGGTGCCATTTCTGAGGAATCCACATAAAGGACTGTTTCCACGTTCCGGCACACCCAAGTCAAGCAGGACTGATTCCATCAGCACTGTCGGGCGGCAGTGTTACTTGTATCTCTGTAGCAGGGCCAGAGACTTTGTGCATCATTTGAGATGCCCCTGGGAGATTTTCCAGCCTTCCTCTTTCCAGAACTGCAACCGATAAGTTTTCCAGTTTTCCTGTATATTCTTTCTCTGATTGTCTTTACCCCCTGCGTGGAGTACTACTTGTTATTGATTGTTTAGTAAATCCTTGTCAACCCCTTCTCTGTCTCTGGTTACTCACTGCATCCCATGAACTTTTTGTTCCTTAAAGTCCATTGACTTAGGGACCTCATCCTGGAGCTATTGGAATTCACTCTCACACTCAACTTTTTGTGTTTAAAGGGTCCTTCTAGCTGCAGCTCCAAGGGACTGTCATGGGTGCGGCCTTTGCGCCTGCCTATGCTAATCTGTTCCTTGGACTGTGGGAGAGGGACCTTTTCCTGTCTGACAAACAGGGGTTGATTGAGTGTGTCCTTTTATGGGCACGCTATAGCAACGATATCTTCTTTGTCTGGCAGGGCACGTCCATAGACCTTCTGCAATTCATTTCCATCCTGAATAGCAATGAATTAAACATCTGTCATACCCGAGTGTGGGATTCAGAGAAGATTGACTTCCTAGATGTGACCATCAGTACCGGTACTATTCAGACAGACATCTTCCGTAAAAAAACAGCAACAAACACTTTGTTGCATGCTTCCTCTTGCCATCCGCAACACATGATTAGGGTGATACCTGTGGGCCAATTTTTACGCCTACAACGCATCTGTTCCACTGATGCTGATTTCGAAATGAGGGCCAAGGAACTTGAGCTACGTTTCCTGGCACGAAGCCATAGTAGGCGGTCTATAAAAAAGCCATATCATCGTGCCAAATATTCTGTCCGTAACGATCTATTATACAGGAATTAAAACAATAAGACAAAACAATAAGACAAAAACAGATGGTGTGATACGATTTATTACATCATATCACTCCCAACATGAGAGGGTTCGGACAGCTATTAAAAATGCCTGGCCAATTTTAAAGGTTGACCCTATCATAAAGAAATTCCTCCCTGATCGCCCTTTTATTATTTAGACGGGCCAGAAATTTGCGTGATCGACTTGTATCCAGTCACTTTAGTGGTCTATCGGTACTCACTTTTCTTGACAGTGCCCCAGTCAGACTTGGCTGTATTCCGTGCGGCAGGTGCATTGTCTGCCCCAACATTGTGCGATGCACCTCTTTTGCGAACTTTGATGGCTCCAAATCATTTGATATTAAACAACGTATAACATGTACCACCAGGTACGTAATATACCATGCCACCTGTCCATGTGGATTGGTATACATAGGATTGACAACTAGGCAGCTCAAGGTTCGCATTAGAGAGCACGTGTTGGGGATACAGGCGGCATCTGCCTGCACGGACACTTCCACCCTGAAAACCCTGCCTAGGCATTTCAGGGAATTCCATCAATCTAATGGGTCACTGTTAAAAGTTCGAGGTATTGACTCCCTCAATATCAATATAAGAGGTGGGAATTTATCTAAACGCCTGGCCCAACTTGAAACCAGATGGATCTGGACCTTACAGACTATTCATCCAAAAGGATTAAATGAGAATATTTCATTTGTTCCGTTCCTATAACTCCTGCCTGCATGCATTTTTGCACCACCTTGGTGCACACATCTTGTTGTTTTATTTTTTATTTTATATTTTAACATTTTTCTTTTGTTTTCTATAATTATTATAATTATAATAATATAATATAATTATTAGAATGCTTGCGGCCTGCAATTTTTCATGGGATGAGCCTTCATGGATGCCCACATACAGAAATACGGACATTATTTTATAATGATTCATAGTGCATGCTTCTCTATACGAAATATCATGATATGACAGATTTTCGTCTGGTAGAAGAGAGTTACTGCGCATATCTTATATTATTTCTACCATTGCAATAACACCGTATATATGTGTGACATTTAAGTGCTGTGTCTCAGGGAATGGTTTTTTATATGTTCTTCTGCCACCCGTCCTTATACATATGTATTCTAATAGCGATATATTATGGCTAATACTTTATCTTTTTTGTAAATGACAATTTGCATATGGGGTGTATTGTTCCATCTTATTATGGCTTGCATCTTGTGCTTGTCGCTGCTATATTTAATTATATGCTCTGAGTCTCCTTACTTTTAAATTATTTGTGTATATATTCTGTGCCCTTACAGACACCTTTCTCCTTAATGGCCGCTGGTGTGCTGTGTTGCCGCGCATGCGCGCTCTTGTTCCCGTCTGTGTCGGCGCGTTCCCCCTGTGGTTCTCCGCTGGATCGCGTGGGGCCCCATGTGTTCCCGGTGACGTCACATGGGGGAGGCATCCTGCTCAGCAGTGTGCGCGGACCGCGCTTGCGCGGCGATACAGCATTTTCGGCCGGAACGGCATATAAATATATGCTATTGCGCCGCTTTATTGTGCCTCCTGAGGAAGGAGTTTTTGCGCTCCGAAACGTGCGTCGGGGCGGGCCGACCTCACTCTATCTCTGCAGACATTAGGTAATTATCACTGCTATACACTGTCCTCTGTTTATGGCACATAATGGATATGTTCAGCTATGTGAACACTTGCTCTGCTACTTTGTGATATCTATAGCCAGATATATATACTCTAATATGGGCTTTGTATTGTTAATATTTGCTGCAGTGTGGATGGGTGGGGGTTGTGCCCGATTTTGATGTGTGATCCATGGGTGGTTGCAATTTTTCCCCCCTCTTTTTCAATGTACCTGGTTGTTCTTCTTTTATATTTGATATTTAGTAAAGGTAATATTCTATGGGACTTTCTGACTGCGTTTTTCGTGGTGCTTTTTTGCTTATTTGCAGTTTGTCCTTTATAGTCCTAAACTAGATATATATATAAATGTGAGGAGCAAATATCTATTTTCCATTTAGATCCATATGGGTCTTCTTTTACATGTATAATGCGTGCCGTAATTGTGCTATCCTTACAGTCCTAGTAGTGCAGCGTCCATTAGTAATATCTCAGACTCTGGAGCAGGTTCACTGTTCTGCCTTCTTCCACGTATGACGCTGTGTGGATTCCAGCATACAGCTTAACCTTTCATCCACTCCCAGAAACAAGACTGTATAGGTGCTTAAGTCTATATTTATTGGGATGATATGGACAACAATGGGAGATGATAACAGATGGTATAGTAGAACACAGTAGTAGATGAGATCAGGGGTTATTGTACAAAGTTGTAAATGATATCAGAGATTGTTGAACACAGATATGGATGATTCAGATATTGTTGTACACAATGTGGAGGATTCAGGTAAAGCTATAAAAAACAGATAATGCAGCATGTCAGTACTGGTAGACAATATACAATACACAAATACTGGCAGGTATTAGCAATGATACCGTTATATCAATAGCATGCATTATATAGAAGCTGAGCAATATAACATACACAGCAGTAAAAGAGAAGGAAATATCTAACAACTAATGGCTGCCAGCTTTACACTCACTGAACGGAGGATGCATAAGTATCATGTAGTGTAGTAGCATTGCAGGAGCTGAACATTCATTGCAAATATCATGAGGAATGCATTATGGCCAGCTAACAGAGATGCATAACATATATTCATAAATGCATTAAACCTTACCGGAATCCGCTTGTTATAAGCAATGGTTTTGCAGAGAGCTGAGCTGAGCACATGTGAGATACTCAGAAGACCGACAGGAATGGTTACATGTTGTTGACCAGGGCAGGAAGAAGGGGCGGTTCAGAACAGTTAACCATTTGGGAGAACAGAAGATTCCAAACGCATGAATAAAAAGAGAAGGGCATCTTATGACACCTACTGGCAATACCTGAAACAGCGCTTAAAAATATCTTGCTGCACAGAATGGGCAGAACATTCACTGTCAGGGTATGTTTCCACGTTCAGTATTTGCTGTGGATTGGACGCTGCATACAGCCGCAGCATCCAATCCGCAGCGTCCAGATGTTACAGCAGAGTGGAGGGGATTTTATGAAATCCCATCTCCTCTATGCTTTCAAAGACGCAGGTGGCAGACCTGTGTAACCGGACAAGCAGCGCGTCTTTATAGCCTGCAGCATGTCTATTTATCTTGCGGAGACGCTCAGTCTCCACAAGATAAATAACACAGTCTATGTATAGGATGCGGTGATTCCACATGTGTTAATTGAACACATACAGAATTACCGCATGTGCAAAGTCAGAAGCGCTTTGGACAGAGCGGGCATGTGCTGCGTCCAAAGCGCTGCCATTTCCTGAATGTGGAAACATACCCTCACTATGACTTCTAACATCATCGGTGCCAACTTCTTGGACAACATCTGCACCTCTTGTGACATCTTTTTTCATCATTTCCAACGAGGTCTGGCCATAATTTTTATTATGTTCTGCAAGAGGGCAATCCCGGAACGTATACCCGGATCCTGAGTACAGGCTACAGATGACGGGTCCTGTGCTTTTGTCCTTTGTATGCCTGAAATGTCCACACAATGAGCACGTGATACGGGAGCAGTTTATGGCGAGGTGCCTGCCCCCACATCTATGGCACAGACATGGCTGACCGAGGTAGTAGCGTATCCCCCTCTCTGAGCCCAGGGAGAAGGAGTGCGGCAGTTGTCTGGTTACACCATTCTCTTTATAAGTTGAATTTTCACAGAAAACCCTCCATTTCATATTTACTCATCATCATAGATCTTCTCGGGATGACTTCTCACCATGCACTGCCAGCTCAGCCAGTGCTGGGGATCCGCCAGGGCTACCACCTCTGAGTGGAACAAAACAGTGGCTGTTATTACCTGCGTCTTAGACATCTGGATACACTGGACATGATCCTAGATCTCATCTTCTCTAGTGTCATTATAGATGTTCCAGAACATATCCAGATCACACTGGAGCTTAAAGCTGACATCATAGATCCTGCTGGATGGAACATGGAACAGAGCGTAGACCTCAGACGCCTTAAACTTCATATGATAATGAAAAATAGTCGGCACTCCAGTCATTATTGTGGTGCACGTGGAAGGAATGATTCATCCAAGAAAAGAGGAAATCCTGGCACTCACATGTCCCGGTGGTTGCTATAATGTGCACATTATAGCAACCACCGGGACCGGGACATGAAATACAGGCGCTATATTTAAGGATATACCTATTCCATTATAGGCTTTCCACATTCATCATCCTACTCAAGGATATCTCTTGAACAATAAATTCCAGACTTAACAAATCGCACCTCCAGGGAAGAGAAATCCCATTCTAGAAGAGTATACCTACTGAGTGCAACTGTCGTGAAAAAGGTCTATTAGGCCGAAACGCGTTGACATTCAAAGGTTGCTCCTATGTTTTGAACTTTAATAAAAGTAATCTTGTTGGCATTCAAAAGGAGTGTGCAATTGATAGTTATTCTACATGGTCTACGAGGGATTTCACCAATCCCCTCAATTGGTTTCTTATGAGGAAAGGTTGCAGGATTTGGGAATGTTTAGTTTGCGAAAGAGAAGACTGAGAGGAGACTTAATAGCTGTCTACAAATATCTAAAGGGCTGTCACATTGTAGAAAGATCATCTTTATTCTCATTTTCACAAGGAAAGACTAGAAGCAATGGGATGAAACTGAATGGGAGGAGACACAGATTAGATATTAGAAAAAACTTTTTGACAGGTAGAGTGATCAATGAGTGGAACAGACTTCCACGAGCAGTGGTGAGCTCTCCTTCAATGGAAGTCTTCAAACAGAGGCTGGGCAAACATCTGACTGGGATGATTTAGCGAATCCTGCTTTGAGCAGGGGTTAGACCAGATGGCCCAGGAGGTCCCTTCCAACTCTACGATTCTATGATTCTATGGCACTTCCGCTAGTTAAACTCAGAGTGCACGCCAATATCTATTTTTCACTACACCGGAAATCGTAACGAGACACTCGTTAATAACTGGACTACGGTAGAAAGGTAAGTATAGGTTGGTTTATTATTTTATTTTTATTAAAGGAGATGAGGGAGTTGGGGAATTAGGTGTATATGGAGAGTATATACTCTAAGTTATGTGTTGTATGTTATGTGTACGTTCTGTATGTTCTTTTTTTACTACTGATCACAGCCATTGTCTGATGGGACTACTTTGCCATCAGCGGCAATGCTGTCATTGTGAGCATTCATTGCCGGATGGGAGCAGTAGTCTTATCATACAATGGCTGCACATAGACACGCACACACACAGACATACTGTACACACAGACACACATACACGCAGTGCCTCGCACACACCATACACGCACACATAGTCACCGCCCACACACTATACACACACACAGTCACCGCCCACACACCTCTCCTCCGGATCAGCAGCAAAAAGCGCAGATCTTTTTTAGACCTGCGGTTTTGCTGCGGAAGTGCCCCACTCAATGCAAGTCAATGGGTGCAGAAACGCTGCAGATCCGCACAAAGAATTGAGACGCTGCAGAAAAAAAAAGCTACGAATCCGCACATTTTTTTCCACAGCATGTGCACAGCGTTTTTGGATTTCCCATTGATTAACATTGTGTGCACTCTGCACTGCAGATTTTATGCAATTCCACGCTTCCAAAAACGCCGCGGAAACACATCAAAATCCGCAACGTCCAAAAACGCTGCGGAAACGCATCAAAATCCGCAACGTGTGCACATACCCTAATACTGCCCCTGTGTACAAGAACATGACTACTACTGTATAAAACTGCCTCTTATGCACAAGAATATAACTACTAAAACACTGCCCCTATGTACAAGAATATAACTACTATAATACTTTTCTTATGTTCAAGAATATAACTACTATAATAGTGCTGCTTTGTGCAAGAATATAACTACTTTAATACTACTCCTATTTACAAGAATATAACTACTATAATACTGCTCCTATGTACAAGACTATAACTACTATATACTGCTCCCTATGTACAAGAATGTAACTACTATAATACTGCCCCTATGTACAAGAATATAATTACTATAATACTGCCCCTATGTACAAAAATATAACTACTATAATACCGCCCCTATTTACAAGAATATAACTACTATAATACTGCCCCCCATGTATAAGAATATAACTACTATAATACTGTTCCTATGTACAAGAACGTAACTACTATAATACTGCCCCTATGTACAAGAATATAATTGCTATAATACTGCCCCTATGTACAAGAATATAATTACTATAATACTGCTCCCAATGTATAAGAATATAACTACTATAATACTGTTCCTATGTACAAGAATATAACTAAAATAATGCTGTCCCTATGTACAAGAATATAACTAATTTAATACTGCCCTCTAGATACAAGAACATATCTATATCTATCTATAATATTGCCCCTATGTACAAGAACATAACTACTATAATATTGCCCCTTAAGTATGTGGCGCCCCTGAGGCTCAGTCGCCACAGAGGTACTACACCTTCTCCTAAGGTGTAGTGCCCCACCATCCGGGTAAGGTGGAACAGCTTTCCACACTCCAACACTCGCACCCCACACAACAGGGTGGTTCTGCACAACCACATTGCGGCTCTTTGCTCAGAGTGAAGCAGAGCACCTTTGGTGGTTCCCTGCTTGGTAAATAGACCTCCAAAAGAAATTTATATGGGATTGTTGAATAAATTGAAGCACCAGAAGCAACACAAAAAAAACCTAAAATATAGCTTTTAATTCAATCACTAAAAACATTAGTAGAAATGACTAAAAGAGGGGGGTAGAGGACAAAAAATGAAGGGTGGCAGAAATACTGTTATATATCTATGTAGTCATAACAAAATATGGGCCAAAGGCTAAATTGCCCTAGTCCGCCCTGTTTCAGCCCTTCCTAGCCGCGGAGGTTGGCACCCTAGTTGTTGACGATATGGCGCCCCCGCTCAACGTCGGTATCCCTAATAGCCCCTAAGCCTCCCTACATATACAAAAAAGGACACAAAAAATGTACACACACTTATGATACCGAAAACAAAAGTGAAGAGACATAAATAGTCTCATAGACAATACTAAAGTGCTATGAACTTATCTCGTAGTAATTCTGATAATGTAGATACCCCACAATATACCGTATATACTCGAATATAAGCCGAGATTTTCAGCCCGTTTTTTTGGGCTGAAAGTCCCCCTCTCGGCTTATATTCGAGTCATATACACCGGGGGTCAGAGGGGGAGGGGGGGCGGGGGTGTCAGGTCATACTTACCCGTCCTGACGCTGTCTCTTGAGCCCCCAGCTTCTCCCCGTGCTCTCTCTTCCTGCCTTCAGCGGTCACGTGGTGCCGCTCATTAAAACTCATGAATATGCGCGTATTCATGAGTTTTAATGAGCGGTATCACATGACCGCTGAAGGCAGGAAGAGAGAGCGCGGAGAAGCTGGGGGCTCAAGACACAGCGTCAGGACGGGTAAGTATAGCGATACTCACCTGTCCTGCGTCCATGGCTGCTTGCTGCTGTCTGTCATCGGTCAGTGACTTCAGACAGCAGAGGGCGCGGTGACGTGATTAGTGCGCGCCGCGCCCCCTGCAGTCTGAACGTCACTGACTGATGATGTGGCAGATAGCGGTGAGCAGCCATGGACGCAGGACAGGTGAGTATCTGACACCCAGCGACGGAGAGGTGAGTATGTCATTTTTTTTATTTTTACATGCTGCAGCAGCGGCAGCACATGGGGAAATAATCTTAAGGAGCTTCTAATGGGGGCAGCATATGGGGGAATAATCTATGGAGCTTCTTATGGGGGCAGTATATGGGGGAATAATCTATGGAGCTTCTAATGGGGGCAGTATATGGGGGAACAATATGGAGCTTCTAATGGGGGCAGCATATGGGGGAACAATATGGAGCTTCTTATGGGGGCAGTATATGGGGGAACAATATGGAGCTTCTAATGGGGGCAGCATATGGGGAATAATCTATGGAGCTTCTAATGGGGGCAGCATATGGGGGAATAATCTATGGAGCTTCAAATGGGGGCAGTATATGGGGGAACAATATGGAGCTTCTAATGGGGGCAGCATATGGGGGAACAATATGGAGCTTCTAATGGGGGCAGCATATGGGGGAACAATCTATGGAGCTTCTTATGGGGGCAGCATATGGGGGAATAATCTATGGAGCTTCTTATGGGGGCAGCATATGGGGGAATAATCTATGGAGCTTCTTATGGGGGCAGTATATGGGGGAATAATCTATGGAGCTTCTTATGGGGGCAGCATATGGGGGAATAATCTATGGAGCATTTCCCACCCTAGGCTTATACTCGAGTCAATAAGTTTTCCCAGTTTTTTGTGGCAAAATTAGGGGGTCGGCTTATACTCGGGTCGGCTTATACTCGAGTATATATGGTAAGCTTATCTCGTAGTAAAAAGAAAGAAAAAAGGAGGTAGTATCAAAATGCAGCTTTAGGTAAGACTTATCTCGTAGTCACCAAAAAAGCTAATAAGCTGCAATAGGCAGACCCAATTACCAAATAGCAAAATCAGTAAAAAATGGCTACAAGGAAATTCAATAAATAGCACATATGACAATTCATTTGTCCAGATCCCCGGACAAGCACTTAGAAAATAGTCAAAAGACTGCACATTAAAAGGCAGAAAAATGAATCCTGCATTGCACATGCGGCGGCCATTATTTGGAAGCAGGGGTTAATCGTCACCCTGTTTCACTATGAGACACAATCCAGCTCAGATACAGTGTCTGCACATAAGAAAAAAATGCACAATAATTGTGCTGTCTCACACAGGTCATAGATGAAAAGGATGAGGCTAGCAAATTCACCTCAGTTATAATTTCTCATGTGGGACAAAAATATTCCAGTAGTAATGCATACAAAGTATAGACCAGCAGAGCATAGTTGCTCAACAAGATCGATCTCAATACTCAGTACCACAAAAGGGTCTGTCGGATATAATGTGCAGAAATATACTATTCAGCCAATTGATACAGATGCCTGACGCGTTTCCCCCTCTTAATCCGATGAGGGTTCATCAGGGGTCAGGAAGTGGGGTCTCATTACCCCTGGCCGAAAGAGCAATGCAATGTGCGACTTACTCCAGGCGCGTTCCCTGCCGTTGTTTAAAGATTCCGCGTTAGTATGGAACGCCCACTTCCAGTCACAGTAAATCCAAGATGGTGTTCTAATGGAGCGCATCATGCGTTCCAGAAACCGGAAGGGATTAATATTGAGGAAGGACAAACAGTGCTCAGGAATGCTGTTCAATGCAGCTAGTGCCTGGATGACGTAAGCGGCATGCACCCAACTAAACAGCACTCCCTGAAGCAATGATTCATTCAATAGTGCCAGGAAACTAATGGGTCTCAAGAATAATGAGTCCTTATCACTGGCAAACGCTCTCAGATGCAAATTACCCTCCACAATGTGCAGAGAGTCTTTTATTCTTACGGACAGTAGTTAATTATAAGATGAATGCTAATTAGGTACATATAGCCTTGCATATGCATTGAAGATAACAGATAATATTGTTAGTCAGAGCACCTGGCACAAAATAGCAAATACACTCCTCAATAGCATGGAGCAAGCTAGATGTAGCCTCAAAAAGTAAATGAAAAAAGAAAATAAATAAAAATAATAACTAATATAATACTGATCCTATGTACAAGAATATAACTACTATAATACTGTTCCTATGTACAAGAATTTATATTTATATTATATTATCATATTGCCCCTATGTACAAGAATATAACTACTATAATACTGACCCCATTGTACAAGAATATAACTTCTATAATACTGCTCCTATGTACAAAAATATAACTACTATAATATTGCTCCTATGTACATGAATATAACTACTATAATACTGCTCCTATGTACAAAAATATAACTACTATAATACTGCTCCTATGCACAAGAATATAACTACTATAATACTGCCCCTATGTACAAGAATATAACTACTATAATACTGCTCCTATATACAAGAATATAACTACTATAATACTGCCCCCTATGTACAAGAATATAACTACTATAATACTGCTCCTATGTACAAGAATATAACTACTATAATACTGCTCCTATGTACAGAAATATAACTACTATCATACTGCTCCTATGTACAAAAATATAACTACTATAATACTGCTCCTATGTTCAACAATATAACTACTTAAATACTGTCCCTATGTACAAGAATATAACTACTATAATACTGCTCCTATGTACAGAAATATAACTACTATAATACTGCGCTCTATGTACAAGAATATAACTACTATAATACTGTCCCTATGTACAAGAATATAGCTACTATAATACTGCTCCTATGTACAGAAATATTACTACTATCATACTGCTTCTATGTACAAGAATATAACTACTATAATACTGCCTCCTATGTACAAGAATATAACTACTATAATACTGCCCCCTATGTACAAGAATATAACCACTATAATACTGCTCCTATGTACAAGAATATAACTACTATAATACTGCTCCTATGTACAGAAATATAACTACTATCATACTGCTCCTATGTACAAAAATATAACTACTATAATACTGCTCCTATGTACAAGAATATAACTACTATAATACTGCCCCCTATGTACAAGAATATAACCACTATAATACTGCTCCTATGTACAAGAATATAACTACTATAATACTGCTCCTATGTACAGAAATATAACTACTATCATACTGCTCCTATGTACAAAAATATAACTACTATAATACTGCTCCTATGTACAAGAATATAACTACTATAATACTGTTCCTATGTACAAGAACGTAACTACTATAATACTGCCCCTATGTACAAGAATATAACTACTATAATACTGCTCCTATATACAAGAATATAATTGCTATAATACTGCCCCCTATGTACAAGAATATAACTACTATAATACTGCTCCTATGTACAAGAATATAACTACTATAATACTGCTCCTATGTACAGAAATATAACTACTATCATACTGCTCCTATGTACAAAAATATAACTACTATAATACTGCTCCTATGTTCAACAATATAACTACTTAAATACTGTCCCTATGTACAAGAAAATAACTACTATAATACTGCTCCTATGTACAGAAATATAACTACTATAATACTGCGCTCTATGTACAAGAATATAACTACTATAATACTGTCTCTATGTACAAGAATATAACTACTATAATACTGCTCCTATGTACAGAAATATTACTACTATCATACTGCTCCTATGTACAAGAATATAACTACTATAATACTGCCTCCTAAGTACAAGAATATAACTACTATAATACTGCCCCCTATGTACAAGAATATAACCACTATAATACTGCTCCTATGTACAAGAATATAACTACTATAATACTGCTCCTATGTACAAGAATATAACTACTATAATACTGCTCCTATGTACAAGAATATAACTACTATAATACTGCTCCTATGTACAAGAATATAACTACTATAATACTGCTCCTATGTACAGAAATATAACTACTATCATACTGCTCCTATGTACAAAAATATAACTACTATAATACTGCTCCTATGTTCAACAATATAACTACTTAAATACTGTCCCTATGTACAAGAATATAACTACTATAATACTGCTCCTATGTACAGAAATATAACTACTATAATACTGCGCTCTATGTACAAGAATATAACTACTATAATACTGTCCCTATGTACAAGAATATAACTACTATAATACTGCTCCTATGTACAGAAATATTACTACTATCATACTGCTCCTATGTACAAGAACAAAACTACTATAATACTGCCTCCTATGTACAAGAATAAAACTACTATAATACTGCCCCCTATGTACAAGAATATAACCACTATAATACTGCTCCTATGTACAAGAATATAACTACTATAATACTGCTCCTATATACAGAAATATAACTACTATCATACTGCTCCTATGTACAAAAATATAACTACTATAATACTGCTCCTATGTACAAGAATATAACTACTATAATACTGCCCCCTATGTACAAGAATATAACCACTATAATACTGCTCCTATGTACAAGAATATAACTACTATAATACTGCTCCTATGTACAGAAATATAACTACTATCATACTGCTCCTATGTACAAAAATATAACTACTATAATACTGCTCTTATGTACAAGAATATAACTACTATAATACTGCCCCTATGTACAAGAATATAACTACTATAATACTGCTCCTATATACAAGAATATAACTACTATAATACTGCCCCCTATGTACAAGAATATAACTACTATAATACTGCTCCTATGTACAGAAATATAACTACTATCATACTGCTCCTATGTACAAAAATATAACTACTATAATACTGCTCTTATGTACAAGAATATAACTACTATAATACTGCCCCTATGTACAAGAATATAACTACTATAATACTGCTCCTATATACAAGAATATAACTACTATAATACTGCTCCTATGTACAAGAATATAACTACTATAATACTGCTCCTATGTACAGAAATATAACTACTATCATACTGCTCCTATGTACAAAAATATAACTACTATAATACTGCTCCTATGTTCAACAATATAACTACTTAAATACTGTCCCTATGTACAAGAATATAACTGCTATAATACTGCTCCTATGTACAGAAATATAACTACTATAATACTGCGCTCTATGTACAAGAATATAACTACTATAATACTGTCCCTATGTACAAGAATATAACTACTATAATACTGCTCCTATGTACAGAAATATTACTGCTATCATACTGCTCCTATGTACAAGAATATAACTACTATAATACTGCCTCCTATGTACAAGAATATAACTACTATAATACTGCCCCCAATGTACAAGAATATAACCACTATAATACTGCTCCTATGTACAAGAATATAACTACTATAATACTGCTCCTATGTACAGAAATATAACTACTATCATACTGCTCCTATGTACAAAAATATAACTACTACAATACTGTTCCTATGTTCAAGAATATAACTACTTATATATTGTCCCCTATGTACAAGAATATAACTATTATAATACTGCCTCCTATGTGCAAGAATATAATTACTATAATACTGCTCCTATGTACAGAAATATAACTACTATCATACTGCTCCTATGTACAAGAATATAACTACTATAATACTGCTCCTATGTTCAAGAATATAACTACTATAATACTGCTCCTATGTTCAAGAATATAACTACTTAAATACTGTCCCCATGTATATGAATATAACTGCGATACTACTTTATATATAGTACAAGAATATTACTATTGAAATACTGCCCCCAAAGTATATGAAAACAACTGCTATATACAAGAATATAACAGTTATAATTATGCTCTTATGTACAAAAATACAACTACTCAGACCAACTTCTGCCATGAGACGAGGTAAGCATTTCACCTCCGGTGACAGTCTGAGCTGTGTCCCAGGTGACGACATTTTGCCTCTTCCCAGGAGCTGTTTCTACAAGAAGGCTGTGACACTGACAGCCGGCTCACAGAACAGATAGAAAGCCAACATATGTGTCTTCTGTTTAAAACATGAGCAGCGCCGACACGGCACAGGCGGAGTATTTATCAGCCCCTCTCCCTAAATTGTTGGTGTGCAGCTGATCTCACAGTTGCACCACAAGGGTGCCAAAGGTAGTGGGATGTTAAACACACAGTAGGAGCTGAGTATACAGAAGACTGTTATTGTAGATGGTGGAGGGGAGGGTGGTGTTAGTATGAGGCGGCAGTATGGTGGGACAAGGTGCAAGATGGGGGAAAAGTTTGAGAGATAGCAGCGTGAGAGGGACAATGTAAGGATAGTAAGGAGATTGGGCAGATACAGAGGGACAGTATGGAGGGTGGCATATCATGAAGGATAGTACAGATAAGGAGCATGTGTGGGGGACATTAAAGAGAGTGGCAGCTTGTAGGGAATAGTATGAAAAGTATGGAAGAATGTGGGAAACAGTATGGAAATGGGTATCTTGTGGGGCATATTATGGAGAGGAGGAGTGTGTGTGGGACAGTATGGAGAGGGGGCAGCATTTGGTAATAGTATGGCTAGGGATAGTGTATGGAGGACAGAATGTAGAGGAAGCATGTGGAGGAAGGCAGCATGTGAGGATACTGAAGATAGGATAGTGTGGAATTAAGTACAGCCTGAGGATGAAAAAGTGGAGAGGGAACAGCCTGAAGAGGGGACATTGTGGAGGCCATTATTCATAATATTGTGGTTCATAAGGTGGGCGGTGACAATTATAGTTCAAAAAGGGAGATAGTGTGGACGTTATAGTGCACAAGAGGAATAGTTATAGCCAACAAGGGTGGACAGTGTGGCAGTTATCTATCTATCTATCTATCTATCTATATATATATAAAGCTGAGTGTATGTCTGTGTGTGTATGTATCAAGCCACGCCCACTCCACATAGCCCCGCCCATTCCACATAGCCACACTCACACTCACTCCACATGCAAAGCCCTGTCCACACGACCCACGTTGTTAGCGCAGATGGGCAGGGACACATTGACCTCGAAAGCCACCCTGAAAAACTCACTGGCTGCGACCTCCCAGCTGTCACAATCAGGGCCGCCGCCTTCAGAGTATCAGTGTGCGGCTCATCTAGCTCCGTCATGTCTAGAATGGAGTTGCTCTTGTAAGGCATGACGTCAAGGGAAAGGGAGGAGCCTCATGGATTACAGCGCTGTGCTCATAACAGGAAGTTGTTGTGTGGTGCTGCAGAAGAAGTAAGTAGTGTATACGATATGCTTTATTGCAATAAGTGCAATTTCTCTCAGGACCAAGTGTTTCCAATTGTATATGGAAGAGGAGTGTGAGGTGCTGCCGGAGGAGGCGAATATAAAGGGGAAAAGCTGTGCTGCAGAAAAATGCTGTGTATAAAGGAGGACCGTGAGGTGCTGGAGGAGGCTATGTAAAAAGGAGCATGAGGTGCAGGAGGAATAAGAGCGCTTAACTGTTGCCATTAAAAGTCGTATCGGCAGTCGTTAAGGGGTTAATATTGTGTTTAAAAAAAAATTGCTTCAACAAAATGGCGCTGGTTGTGTTACGTGTACCAGTTCGAGAGCATTGCTATGTTCAACAGCAACAATTTCTTTTTCTTCTGCGCGTACCCACACTGGTCCTCAGAACTCAGTGGGCTGCGCGTTTCTTCATCCTGAGTATCATTTTCATCTATGTAACAGCTCCAACCTGACAATGCCTGTAGTTTACTTAGCAAAATCTTGATGACAGGTTTGCTTTAAACTTATTTATACAGCTGTAGTACGTGTGCTAACTGGGGGGGTGGTCCCTTTCGGCCGCGGAACAGACTGGAGGCAGAGGCAGAAATACGTTCAATCAGGTCCAAACGTTATTCGGTGTCTCTTGACATCCACAGCAGACACACCAGCTTCTGCTCCCTGGCCTGGGTACCTGTCACCTTCCGTCTGCTTTAATTGGTGAAGACCCTCTGGGTTTTTTCACCGTGGCTGTCATTAGGCCCACGGCCACAGCGCTTCCCCCTAGTTAAGACAGCCCGCTGTACACCTACTCACTCTTCGGTGTCCCAGCCATCCGGTACCCAAACCTTCTGTCAGTCACTGCCGTCCCTTCCTGCGGCTGCCTCCTCAGGGCCACCCCCCCTCTCCGAGTAACCATCTCTGGCTCTCCTCTTTCCTTCCTGAGCTTCTTCTCTCTCCGTCCTCTCCTGTGCTCTTCTCACTTCTTTCTTCCCCATGGGTGTCTCTCTGCCCTGCCCCCTGGGACTCTCTTTCCTTATATCTCCTCTTTCTGTAAATCCCCTTCTCAGTCCCGTAACTCCGCCCAATAATGGATAATGGATGTTTTCCCCTTTAAGTACGTTGCCACATTGGGTGCAACGGGGTATGAAGGGTGAGCTGACTGGAAATAGTAGTGGTTGTGCCTATGTCGGCGCGTACCAGTCGGTCCCTAATGTTGGGTGATCTTTTAAAGCGGTAGAAAAGGTTGTTGGAATTCAGAAATTTCTGGGTAGGCTTCATGTAACAAATGCCAATGTCGACATATGGACCTATGTATCCGATAGGCAAATGGATGATATGAGTGGACGAAAGGGATGCTATCGCTAGCATTCATGCGATTAGTGGGCCGTGTTGCCTGTGCTTGCAATAGGACAGACTGGGGGTAACCTCTGTTTTGAAACTTGGCATGTAGTTCATTAACCCGCTGTTGACGTAGAGTATGGTCTGTTACTATGCGGTTAATTCTATGTGTCTGAGATTTTGGGATGGATTTTTTTACCGATACTGGATGGAAACTTTGTTAATGTAATAAGCTATTTCTGTCGGTACTTTTGATATATAGGTCTGTAGTTAGCTTGTCTTCTGTGTCTTTTAGAACTAGGGTATCTAGAAAATTGATTTCATTTCTATTGAAAGACATTGTGAAGGATAGGCCTGGCCAAGAAGAGTAGAGTAACTGGAAGAAAAGATGAAGTTATTCAACGGTTCCTTGCCAGATACAAAAGATATCGTCTATGAAGCGTTTCCACATCAAGACATTATACTGGTATAACTGGCTGGCATAGATCACAGTACTTTTGTAGTCTGCCATATAGCAGTTAGCCTACGGTGGCGCTATGTTAGAACCGATAGCGGTCCCATGGTTTTGAAGATAGTATCTGTCCTGGAATAGGAATTTTTTTTTAGTAAGAACAATAGACAACAGTTCAAGACAGAGATTGGCCTGATCAGGTA
The DNA here is from genome assembly GCF_039654945.1 of Dendrobates tinctorius. Lineage (NCBI taxonomy): Eukaryota > Metazoa > Chordata > Amphibia > Anura > Dendrobatidae > Dendrobates > Dendrobates tinctorius. The sequence goes on from NW_027361993.1 coordinate 6,260,856, forward strand.
TCATGCCTGCATTGAATAATTGCTTGTTGACTGACTCAATACCGTGTTGGTGTGGTATGGACGTGTAAAGATCTTTCACGTCAAAGGTCACTAAATAGGACTCTGTAGGGACCTTGTCTAATTGTTGGATTCTTTTTAGAAAATCACTTGTGTCTAGCAGGAAGGAAGGTGTGGTTTGAATCATGGGTGTTAAAATTTTTTCCAGGAAGATTGACATTGGATCTTTATGTATCTTTGGCAGTACATAAAATACCGGAGTGATGGGATGTATTTTGGTGAGATATTCACAAGTTTTAATGTCTAAAACCCCAAGTTCAGTGTACTTATGTAAAACCCCTTGAATTAACTCACGGATTTTACTGGTGGGGTCTCTAGGTAATTCTGTGTAGACGGTAGTGTCACTCAATTGTTTTAGTTTATCAGTCATGTAGAAAGTTTTGTCCATTACCACCAAGGCAGCATCCTTATCTGCTGGGTTGAATCAGATCAGGGTCCTCTTGTAGTGATTTAAGGGCCTGTAGATCTGAAGCAGACAAGTTGACGGGGTAGTGTAAAGCCCCCGTCACACAAAGCGATCTCACCAGTGACGCAACAGCGATCTCACCAGCGAGATCGCTGTGTGTGACACTGACCAGCGACCAGCCCCCTGCCGGTTATTGCTGATGGTCCTGGAATAGTCAGGACATTTTTTTGATCGCTGGTCTCCCGCTGGCCAGCACGCATCGTTGCGTGTGACAGGCGGGAGACCAGCGATCAGCACGCTGGTAACTAAGGTAAACGCAGGGTTTCTAAGCACAATAATCGGATGATTCACTAAACAGGGTAGGGCGGAGAGGCATCCTAAGACCTCTGGGGATACGCTGTACTTTCAAATATTCAGTGAGGGTTGCACAGTGAAGTTCTATATTCACATGGTGGCATAACTCCCGTTCCAAATCTCGCCCTCTGGCTTCTCTTGGAGGAACCTTCAAGAATTCGCTGGAGATAGTAGATTGAGCAGTGATATTGGATGTCTCCTCTGCGTTGTAGGAGAAGACAAGTGAGGACATGACCAAAAAAGTGTGCAACACGTAAAGGTAATAGTACTAGTAGAGAACCGTGTGCACTACTAAGGAAGGTGCCGTAGTAGGATCCCACACCATAAAGTAATAAAAATAAACTAGGCACTCAACTTAAAGATGTATTTTTTTGTGTTTTAATGTAGTCAAGGCAAAATGTTTCGGCCGCATTTGGCGGTATGTTGGTACTATTATATTTATCTAGCACTCAACTTAAAGGTATTTGTAAGGCGGTTTATTGTAGTACACGAAAAAAGACGTTTCGGTCAATGTGACCTTCTTCAGTTACTACAAGGGTAAATATAATTATCCTATTTTTGTATGACCATTTTGACTATTGTTTGTATATACTTCTGTTTTCCTTTGTTTTTTTTCCTTTTTTTCCTTTGTTATTTTTTCTGATTTATATGACGTTTTGTTTTGTAATTATATTTACCCTTGTAGTAACTGAAGAAGGTCACATTGACCGAAACGTCTTTTTTCGTGTACTACAATAAACCGCCTTACAAATACCTTTAAGTTGAGTGCTAGGTTCATATTTGTTGCTTTAACGGTTTGGGAACCTAACCATAGCACCATCTTGAGTTGTGCTCACGGTGTTCTTTCTATATTATATTTATCTGACTTGGACCAATATTACCCATCTTTGTATATACTTTATTTTTGTTGTTCTCATTATGAATTTAATAATGATTATTTATTATTTTTTTCTGTTCTGTAGTAATTGATAAAGGCCAAATGCGGCCGAAATGTTTTGCCTTGACTACGTTAAAAAACAAAAAGATACATCTTTAAGAGTGCCTAGTTTATTTTTATTACTTTATGGTGTGGGATCCTACTACGGCACCTTCCTTAGTAGTGCACACGGTTCTTTTATAATTTAGTCATGGCAAGCATTTTTCCACTTTTTCACATTTTGGACCTCCTTCTTGTACATATTTTTCAGTATAAAAATTTAACGAACTTTCCGGCAACATTTGCATTATTCCTATTGAATATGCTCATTTTCTCTACCTTTAAACCTTTATTTTTACCATTATTGCTAATTAACTGTTTCCCTATTAACTACTCAGCATTTCTACTAATATTCCTCGTTACAATAAACATTTTTTTATCCACTATTATTAATTAACTCTTTCCATTTTAACTATTCAGAATATTCTTCATCACAATAATAACCCCCCAAATCTTTGTATAGACATTATCTAAAGCATTTGCAAATACAAGAGCGCCCTCTTCCTTTATGAGCAGTACCCCCAACTGCATCCTGGCTGCATCAGGCACAGGGCTTCCTACCCCGAGGGGACGCGGAACAGTCCCCTGAGTGGCGCAACGGTGCACAGCAGTCCCGGTAGTCAGTGAACATCAACGGTGCTCCGGGCCATCTCCTGACGGCCGATGTTCTCCGCCTGCAAAGGGGCACCCCACAGCTGTGGGGCCCCTGGGATGTCTGGCAGTCCCTGGGCCATGAGTGTCCACTTCCCCCGTAGTATTTCTGCTACTGGAGCGCAACAGGCGCCCCCTAGACAATTTTCCTATGGACCGTCATGTTCATATTCTTGTGACGCTTGGTTTGCTTTTTGGAATGGTCGCTTACAGAGATGTTTGTTTTCAATTCCTCTATTCATTAATTGGATGAATTTTTGGTCGCTGGTTTGGCGCAGGATCCCGATTGTCCATTCTATTACGGACAATGGAGAGCATGGCCAGGAAGTTTCGGCCCCTTAAGTGGCCCAAAATACGGTGGGCCCTGTGACAGTAATGAGTTTTTCTTGGGTATCAAATTGATACAATTTGCGTTGGACGGCAGGTCGCCAGTTAAAATGATGGTTGACATGAAGGCAGAAGTGAGTCGGGTTAATGATTTGTAGATGGTGACGTTATGTGAGGCTCAGTCTCTACTGGACAAGCTAATTTTGCCTGTAAGATTATGCCGTTGGGCAAAGCGTTCTGCCGTTGGCTATCTATGGCGACAGTGTCTACGCATTTGTTTGCCTCAAAAGAGAGTTGTATAATAGCAGGTCCATCTGGATTGCACTGGTGGATTTAGGTCCTTTTGTTGGCTTGACGGGTCAGCATGGTTTCGGTTTGTACATTTCAGTTTGGGTGGTTGGTAGAGTCAGCGCAAAAGGTTTGGTTTAGTAATGGTGGTTGGTAGAGTCAGGGCCAAATGTTGGGAGTAATAATGGTCTGGCGTATAATCGGGTTTGGTGTCAGGTATTCCCAATCATTGTGGAACTATCATTGTAGGTTAATGGAGTTCTTTTCAGGGTGGAAGATTCGGTTTGGTTTCGATTTCAAAGGTTTGGGAGGATAGGCCCCTAAAATTCCTTACCTCCTCCCGAGCGGCCGTTGGACAGGGTGTTACAGCATTTGGTTTGGTTGGGCCTAATTTGACTAGTGGTTATCAGCTAAGGTTGGGCGTGGTGTGAGTTACTCTATTCTATTCTTGAAGCTTTTTCTGGTCCACAGTAGGAGCGAGTTTAACAAGATGGATGTGTCCGGTGGAGTTCTGGAACTTTCCATCAGGCAGTAATGGCAGTGAGGAATTTATTGTCTAGGTCTTTAATGTATGTGGACATAATATGTTTAGGCATTTGGTAATTGGGAGGATTGGAGGTCGGCATTGGGCAAAGGGCTGGAGGAGGAGAGCAACTCGGTGTTATTGGTTGGGTATAGTCGGGAGAAGAGTTGGTCTGTTCCTAAATTGAATAAATTAATGTTGGATATAGCTTTTGAATTTTTAAGTTCAGGGGTATTTAGGATTTAGCAAAAATCCTTCTGGTCTAAGGGTATGGGATGGATGTTGGCCGGTGTTTTATCATGTATTTACTGATTTTGTCAATCAGCTAGTGGATGTCTGTTCCTCTTCACGGGAGTTACCTCCTTTTCAGGGCGCTTTCCCGGCAACCTTATTTTGGGCTTTTTCTTTTCAATTGAGGGAGTTAGTCAGTCCTTCTACATTTCGGGAAGGAGTGCTGCGGAAATGGGATGCGAATGGGTTTGAGAACAGGGGGACGACATTTATCCGTACCTCCAAAACGGATGTCGAAGGCAAAGGATGCAAAGTAATGTTGTTTAAAGTGGTTGGTTCTCCTGATATGTCCAGTGGATTTATAGGAAGAGTTCTTTCTGTGTATAATTGGCACGTTGGGTGCCCTGTTATTGGTACATAAAAAACGGTTCGTTTCTGTCACATTTTCAAAAAACCGATGTCGTAGACAAAGGTTGCAAGGTAAGGTTGTTTGATGTGGTTAGTTCTCCTTATATATTAAGTGGATTTATATGAAGAGTTCTTTCTGTGGATAATGGGCGCGTTGGGTGCCCTGTTATTGATACATTTCTGTTACATTTTCAATTTGAGGCAATAAAAAGAGGTGTTCGGACTAGGAAGTAATCCTTTCTGAGGATTACAATGGGCATTAACTTCTGATGGGAGTTAATTTTTCACAGTCTTCTTCTAGGCATTGCTCCTACTGGCCAGTTTCCTACTCCACACTGATGAGGGGCAATACCCCGAAGCAGCTGTCTGTGGATGGATACCATGTTTTGGCATAGGTGGTTTCCTTCATTGGAGACTGCCCTTCCCGGGGAAAGACCTGGCTAGTCATTGCTTGCGTTGAGAAACATGTGATGGTGTCTCCACGGCTTGTGTTTTGCATATCTGAGCTGGTGCTTAGCGGCTAGAGGCAAGACTCGACCTGGGGACCAAGATGGGAATATCAAATCTGAGTTTTATGGTTTGGGGCTTTGAGGACCACCCCTTCTGGGACGTTGTGTTTAAAATGTTATGTTATATGTTTTATAAAAGGCTGCTGTGGCAAATTTATCCAAATACCTCTGGAGTGTTTATTTTGTTGGTGTATGAATTGATGGGGTTGGGTGCCCAATAAGAGTTTTAAATAACTAGGTACGGAAGCTCACATGAATCACGAATACCCATTTGTCAAGAGAGGCCGTACTGGGCCGCATGCCTTAAAAGGGAGGCTGACATGACAGGGTTGAGTGGGAATATAGTGAGCTGGATTAGGGATTAGGATGGTACTACGGGGTTAATGGATTTGGATAAGGTGGGGGCTAATGCTGGGATGAGGGGGAGGCAGGGTCAGAGCTGGAGTACGAGTTATCATTATAAAGACAGTGACCATCTTAGTGTGGCAACCATTTTAGGTTCCCCCACATAGTGACAAGAAGCTCCCACCCACCCTCCCTTAATTAGTTTTTTTGTTAGGTAATCGCTTTGGGGTTAATCTTGTCTTAATAGGTTTCCTTTTCTTGTATGGATATGGGCGGTATTTAGGGGTTGGGGTTATAATTTGTTTGTAAGTCTGTATAATTACTTGTCATGGCAGTATGGCGTAGGGGGGAGGTCCTCGAAGTTGGTGGTGCTGGTAAATAGCGGTTCGGGAGGGGATCTCAAGAGGTCCTGGACTCCCCCCTGGGTGGATTCAAGTGGACGGGTAATTGAATTATCCCGCGGAAGGGATTAAAGTGGACCCGTGCTTAATGGTAATGGAAACTGGCCAGGTGGGTTGATATGTGTCTCTAAGCTGGTGCTTAGCGGCTAGAGGCAAAACTCGACCTGGGGACCGAGTTGGGAATATCTAATCTGAGTTTTATGGTTTGGGGCTTCGAGGACCACCCCTTCTGGGACGTTGTGTTTAAAATGTTATGTTATATGTTTAATAAAAGGCTGCTGTAGCCAATTTATCCAAATACCTCTGGAGTGTTTATTTTGTTGGTGTATGAATTGATGGGGTTGGGTGCCCAATAAGAGTTTTAAATAACTAGGTACGGAAGCTCACATGAATCAGGAATACCCATTTGTCATGAACTACACAGCTCAGTAAAAAGGAGGCCACACCCTATTTGTACTGAATACAAAAATGCTGAAGAAAAACCAAAAAAACTGAACTGGAGTAGACTTGAATGACATGCATGATGTAAAAGCTTGTTCACACTGGCCATAAAAGCAAGCAAAACCAAAGGAAAAAACAATGTGTATATACCCTAATGAAAATAAATAAGTAACAATGGAGTATACAATAGAGTATACAATGGAGAAGGTGTGAAACCGCAGCGGAATCCGCACAAAGAATTGACATGCTGCAAATCCGCGCGGAGTAATCCGCAGCATGTGCACTGCGTTTTTCAGATTACCATTGAAAACAATGGTACTATACAACACACCTAAACCTGCTGCAGACCCGCAGAGACTGAAATGCTGTGGATCCGCAGCAGAATCCGCACCGTGTGCACATAGCCTTAAAGGGATTTTCAACTTTAAGGAGAGTGGAAAGTTTTATATATCTAGGTCCACGAATTTGATTAACATGCTGGTGTGACCTAGGTCGAAATGTTGCCGTGGGTTTCCTAGGACAATAGTTACTTCCTTCATGTTCCATCAAAGCTGTGGAACTCCTAAGCTTGGCCAACTCAGAACACTCAGAAAAGTGCCGTAGTATGTGTTAAAAAGAGGACACCGGAGGGGTCACGCAGAATCCCATTGCTGCCACCATTTTCTAAAGGAAAAAACATTGGAGGGGTCACTCAGAATTCAACCACTGCCACCAATTTGTTAAGGAGGGGACACCGAAGAGACCAGGCAGAATCCCACCGCTGCCAGCAATTGTCAAGGAAGGGACACCGGAGAGACCACGCAAAATCACATTGCCGCCACCATTTGTCAAGATCGCTGTTATCTTTTGCAGCTAGCTCTCTGCTGCCCCCTATTGTCCGGACAATTATGCGATTGACCGACAATCAATGTAGGAGGTCACAGGCTGTTTCCACTAATAGACCAGTTATCGGAATTGTACAGTTACCCAGAGACTAAACTTGACATCTGCCCACTATTGATTTGTGGTTTACAGGCAGGGGGTTACAGTTGTTGAAAAACATGCATCTTCTTCCCCAATTCACCCTGAAGCTGAAAATGTATGTCCCGTCACTATAGGATCTATATGGGCTCCAATATTTCTAAAGTTCATTCGGAGAAATATGCCTGGGGCAATGTATAGCATTTGCTTTGCAGGAAACAGCAGTGTCACTGTGTACATAGCTCCTTCCATTTTGCTATCTATGTGTAAACAAAAATACCTTTGTTTAAATTCTCTGAAAGGAACTTTTGAGCTCAGCTGCAGTGGGTACAGAGCCTGAAGGCCAGGAAGATATAACTGCAGATTTATGGAGACCCTGATACAGAAAGGAAAAGAATGGACTGAGGCAACGTAAGTGTCAGTGAAAGAAGACTTGGCCTGCCAGACCAGAGCAGGGGTACTGTGCAAAAAAGGGCTGTGGTAAGAAGAAAGGATTTCTGAAAGTATGGTGGGCCCATATCAGATATGTTGAGTGAGGTCGGGATCACACATGCGAGAAACACGGCCGAGTCTTGCATGTTAATACCCGGCATTGCCGCCGGCACTGCAATACATACTCCACTCCCGAGTGCCGGCGGCAGTGCCGGGTATTAACATGCAAGACTCGGCCGTGTTTCTCGCATGTGTGATCCTGGCCTCATTGAAAGGTTTCTCACAAGTGATGTTCCGCCATATACAATCATTAAGCCTGTGTGTCTGTTTCGTGCGGAAGTAACCACTAAGATTTGTTCCTGCTATGAATTAAATGTATGTTTCTCAGGTTCCACAGTAAATTCAAGTTTATTTTTGTAATGTGAACCGACTTCTTTCTTAAGTATACTAAGAGTTTGGTGTTCCTATACCATCTTCAAGGAGTTGTCCAGGTTTGGCACAAAAGTCTGTAGTCACTCTATGTGACTGAAGACTTGTGAATCCTCACATTGCGCATTGCGAGAGATGTCAGGATTTTCCAGTGCCGGCGCTGGGAGGTCATGTGGTTGTAAATATGTGATTACCATATACCTGGCCACATTCCAACTAGATGTGCGCATTGTTCGTTACACTGGTGTTTAGAGTTGCAATACCACACCTCAGTCTGTACAACCCTTATAGATCTGTGTACGAGTAGGATGACAAATAGACAACTGTAAGCAACAATTGCAATTAGTCAATTCATATGCATTAATGAAGTACGGTATGTAAAGGCACCTTAGAGTTAATGGGCTTGTTGGTAGAGTTGACTGTAGTAGCTTCTATAAGCCACCCATGGCCATTAAGGCACATACAGCCATACAGTAGACAAATCACATACATGATGCATGTCTATAGCTGTTGGAACAACTTTATTATCGGTTAGAAACTGATTGACTACATTTCAATGAGGCCCATGGAGATATCTGACATATTCCCCCCATAATTGTTCATTTATGCCTGACGTCCATGTTATATATAGGCTTTATTGATCCCTTTGGTATCCAGCATCAATCACCGACAAGAGTTCTACACTCCAGAACCGTTATCATATAAATCTTGTTCACAGGGTTTCCAACATATGTCTGCGGAGAAGACAAATGTGGCAACAGGTTCTGCACAATCTGCTCCTCAAATGTGTACTAAACCCTGTGGATCATACACTTAGAACTACGGTGAATGGAAAATCATAACCTTTCAGTAGCAATAAAAGAACAAAACCAGAGTCTGCAGTAATTCTGACTGTGCACCCAATCAGTGGGCTACTATTAAGGCAGATTGGACACTGCTAATGAGACCCAGATGTATGGAAGTTTTGGCATGTATCTCCTGATCATTAGTGTTGTAGCAGGCAGTGCCAGGTAAAGCATAGTGGAAGCTTACCAGACAGCTCCAAATTAGGTATTTTGAGATCCAGCTCATTCCCTTCTACTGCCACATACTGTTACCCAGTGAACAAATAGTATAATACTACCACACTGTGACAATTAAATAATATTGTAACAAGGCTCTCTTGCGCAGCTGAATGTAAGGGAATCGTATGATAGACTCAAATGTGACTCACACAGGCAAAGAATAAATCACTTTTAGGTCACGTTCCCACTATCAGTATCTAAAAGCCAAAACCAGGAGTGGGTGATAAATGCAGAAGTGGTGTCGTGTTTCTATTATACTTTTCCTTTGACTGTTCCACTCCTGGTTTTGGCTTACAAATACTGAGGTAAAATACTGACCAAATACTGACCGTGTGAACATGGCCTAAGAGCATATACATCAGACAAGCGCTATTTGATGTTTTATCGGATAGCATTCGGGCCAATAAGTAGTGTAGGCAGATGTGATGTGCAGAGGGGGCTAAGAGACACTGCCTAGCCCGGACCAATCATCATCACGCTCATATGTAAATGTAACAATTTTTTATAATGAATTCAAGCATATGATGTTACTATGGGAGTAGGGTGAATGTGAGGGGAAGGGGGGGTTGAATTGGGGCAGTGGGGGTGGTGCTGTGGGCCTTGTATTCCTAGATTATATGCAATCTCATTCTCCTGTCATAGTTGCTGTCTGGAGAGGGTGGAGATAGGGAAGTAGGGGGCTTATTATATTTACAGCTATAATAAACCCCAGGCACCTATTAGCATAACAAGCCCCCATACACAGTTGTACCGTACAGTATTTAAAGGCCTATAGGGGGATTATACTGCATGAAGGCCTATGGATAGTGCATTATACTATATAAAGGCTTATGAGGAGTGCATTGTACTACTGTATATAATGACCTATGGGGAGTGCATTGTACTATATAATGGCCTATGGGGAGTGCATTATACTGTATAGGGGCCTATGGGTAGTGCCTTATACTGTATTGAGGCCTATGGTAAGTGTATTTTACTATATGGAGGCCTATGGGGATGCATTATACTATATAGAGGGCTGTGGGGAGTGCATCATACTATAAGGTGGGCTATGGGGAGTGCATTATAATGTATGGAAGGCTACAGGTAGTGCATTATATTATATGGAGGGCTATGGGGAGTGCATTATACTATATGAAGGCCTATTGAGAGTGCATTATACTATAGGGGGCTATGGGGAATGCATTATACAGTGTGGGGATGACAGTGAGGCGACAGCACACAGTTTGGGGGCTAATAAGGGGTCAGTATACTGTGTGTAGGAGAGCATCATACTGTACAGGGAGGAGGTTAGGGACATTATTAAATGTAAAGGGGGCACTTATTGTTTTAGAGGAATGCAGGTTATTGTGACTGTCAACTGAGGCACACAGAGGGCATTATTACTTTCTAAGGGGCACTTACACAGGGCATTAATATATTGTAAAGGTTGTGTTACCATCTAGAGGGCACACAGCATGACAAAGTAGGTGCAGTAATAGGGAAACATACGGCAGCCGCAGACCAGTATTGGTGTATTGTCAGGTGAGGAGTTTGTGCGTGTTGTGAATAGATGGGGACAAGTGCCTGAAATGTAAAAAGTCACGTGTCTTTATTGTAATCTCTGCAGACGAGTACTGGCTGGAGAAGTTATCGTGCTGGTCTGGGCCAGATGATAGAGATGGGAAAATGAACTACTCCAGTAGACAGAACGTCATCTGTAAGTCACTATCTGTAACTGTAATCTCATATGTTCTGCAGCACTGGTATCTACCACTATATGGTCACCATATTGCGGTAATATCAGTGTTGGTCTTTATATAGAGATTATTTTCAGTAACAGCATGGTCATCTGCTGAGGTTTCCCTATAACCACTATTAGGGTGTGCCACCATAGTTGTAATCAGGATTACCTGGGTTAGGGTCCCATTCAGAAGTTTTGCCCCCCCGAACCAAACTCTAGCTACGCTTCTTCAGTTAACATTTCAATCAGAATGTGTAAGCCGCATCATGGGGAAGCCACTTCTCAGACTTCAAAAGGTGGCCATTAATCTAGGCGACAATTAGTAAACTACAAAATTTGAAGTTCCTCTTTTGTGAACAGATAGGATTTTTAATTGGAAGTAAATTGCAAAATTGGCTTGTTTTTTTACAAGGACTTATCAGTTTTACCCATTTAATAAGTTGAGGCAAGACATCCTGCTTAATGGATATAACATACAGTATATGAGGGTTGCAGCATGTTCTGATTGATGGTAATATTACATTTTGAGAGTCCTCAGTGGTTGATACTTTTCAACTGAAAAGACGGTAACAAATTGCAAGCTTTCGAGATTACTCAGGTCTCTTCATCAGATTGATGGTGGCAGTATAAAAATACAGCTATTGTTCCACTTTGCTATACAAGAAAAAGGTAGGACAAATTAGCTAGTTTCCTAGTTATCCATGTGGTTCAGTCTCAAAGGAAATCTGTCCTCAGGTTTTTGCTACCACGATTGGGAACAGCATGATGTACAGTCAGAGACCTTGAACCCAGCAATGTGTCACTTACTTTACAAGTTGCTGCAGTTTTTACAAAAAACTGTTTTCGCTGCTGCAGATCTTAAATGTTATGCCCTGTATATCCCTGCCCACACCACTGATTAGCAGCTTTCTGTATACACTGTGCATAGGCAGAAAGCTGCCAATCAGTTTTGGAGGCCTGCTTGGACTACCTGGCCACAAGACAAATAGTCCTGTAGTGATTATCAGCAGGAGATTAAGTTATGATTTTATGAAGATTACACTGCGCAGTCCAGTAAGTGACACATCTTTGGAATCAGGGTCTCTGTATTACATTGTGTTCTCCTCAAATTAGGCAGTAAAAAAACCTTGTGAGATTCCTTTTAAGGCCAGGGTCACACTTGTGAGAGACTCGCACGAGTCTCACATCTCAATGCCCGGCCCTCGGGACCGGAGTTTGCGGCTGCATGTATTTCTATGTAACCGAGCGATCTGGTCCCGAGTGCCGGCGGCAGTGCTGGGTATTGAGATGTGAGACTCATGCGAGTTTCTCGCAAGTGTGACCCCGGCCTAATACATACAATGCCCTTTCCAGACTTTGGTGAAGAGCCTGCTCAGTAGGCCTTTAGGACGGCCAGTCTCTCGCTGTCTGCTGGGCACTGCAATACATGGCCAGCAAATCTACGACTCACACCAACAACTGCCATTTCTTTATCGCTTCATTGGGGGACACAGGAAACCATGGGTGTATGCTGCTGCCACTAGGAGGGTGACACTATGCAGAAAAAAGACCCGTGTCCACCTCCTACTGACACTAAGCTAAACTGAACATCCTACTTCCTGTCGGTAGGGTGTACAGTGCGGAGGAGGAGCTAACTTTTTTTCTGCATAGTGTCAGCCTCCTAGTGGCAGCAACATACACCCATGCTTTCCTGTGTCCCCCAATGAAGGCTCAGAGAAACAGATTTTACAGTAAGCAACTAAAAATCCTGTTTTTTTAGGGTATGTGCACACAGAGGCTTTTTTTCTGGAACAATGTCTGAAAAATTGCTCAAAACACACTTGTTTCTTCCTATTCATTTCTATCATTAAACCACTGCTGTTCGTATAGTCAAAAGGCTGCAGAAACCTCTTCAGGAAACAAAAAAAATCTCCCCAAAGAAGGAGCGTTTTTAGACATTTTTTCAACTAGAAAATTTGCAGTTTTTGATCACCTGAAAAAAGAAAAAAAATCTGCGTGCACATCCTTAGGTGGCCATATGAATCATAGCACAGTGCTCGGACTGGCCGGCGGCTCTCCCGACCTGACAGCTTCATAGAAATACCTGAAGCTGTCATACTTGGGTTGGGAGAACCGCCAGCCAGTCTGTGCACTGCATTCCAAACTCGTTTTGACTTATATGGTCATCTGACTGTGCCCCAAGAGAAATTTAAAAAGGGACTATTCACTTTTTGTGACAATTCTCATTTTTACTGATGTGTAAAAAAAATTACAAATAATTTTTTGCAATTGTTTCACTTTAAAAATGTTGTGCTTTTTATAGCCACCGAGTTGCACTGTCGATTGATGGCTGCAGATTGAGTTAAATTAGAATCTGTCAGTCAGCCCCCAAAATGGTGCAAAATTTTTAATGAAATCCAATTGCAGAATTTTTTTAGCCTTAAATACGTGCTTTACATAAAAAAAAACAACAAGATATCCCCAGAGGTATAGGACCCCTTTATCTAAAGCAGAGTTTTACATGGATGTGACAAAATGGAAAGTTGGGTAGTCAGTGTAGGCCTTTGGCATCTCCCTTGTAGTCCGCTGGGTTTTGGGGGTAGGAACGTTTGTGCTTGTAAAAAGGCTAAGGTTAGGCAGGGCACCCACAATGTGGCAATACGGAAGGGCCCACATACACCTGAAACTAAAAATATGAGCTATGGAGGCCAAGGGGCAGATAGGGACAGATGCTCATTTTGATGTCTTCCTGTACTCCATACATTATAAGATTTCATCATATTCCTTGACTAAGCCAGGGATAGTTACTGCTGGACTTTCCTGGAGCTGCTCTTTAAATCTGTAGAGCACAACACCCAACACACAGAAGCCTCAGAATGATTACATCCCACATGTCTAGACCCCAGATCAATAGATCTCTCACTGGATACAGGAGTCATCTTTTCATTCATTACTTCTTAGAAAATTATAAATCCCTGCCGACAGGTGACAACATGTGGAGAATGGATGGTTTCAGGTTCAGATTACACAGATCTAACTTTAGGTTTGAAAAAAAAAAAAAAAAAAATAACTCCAGGAGATTAGATAAGGTTTTCAGGTTTCTAAGGTTGTTATATGCCGACGACATCTTTAACAGGCAGATTTCGCTTCAAAAACAGACTGAAAAAACACTAACTAAAAGCTTAAAAATAAACCCATGTATTTTTATGTAAAAAAAAAAAAAAATTACTGTTCATACTTTTTTTTTGAGCGGGATTTAACGGATTCAATATTACACAAGATGGTAAGAGGTCGAAAAATGAACTGACCATTCTTCAGGAGGCTTCTGCACTTAAGACGCGCTACACTTAACAAGTCAATGAAAAGGCTCAAAGAGGCAAATGTTTTGTCAGAGTTATTGCCTGAAAAAAACAAATAGTGGCTTCTACATTACTGATTAGAATTGAAAACAACCATAAAAAAGGAGTATAAAATAAAGACTGCTTCAAAATGCTGGAAGAAATAAAACATATAAAAAGGTCACTGCTCAAAAAGGGAATAGACTGCTCAAAAAAATAAGTGTATGCATTCTTATTCACAAACTCGACATGGCAACAGATATTCCAGCCTAGGTTGACTGCACTACATTCCACAATTCTTTTGCAATTTTAGATTTTGTATCAAAAATGGGATTTTTTTTTTTGTCACTACACAAATTCTCAAATCGGGTTGAGGTCTGGGAATCGGGCTGGCCACTTCATAATAATTTGTTGGTCTGGAACCAGGATATTGCCCACTTGATGGCGGGTTTTGGGGTCGTCCTGTTGAAGCACCCATTTAAAGAGCATTTCTTCTTCAGCCTAAGGCAACATGACCAATTCCAGTATATATTCAAACTGATCCATGGTCCCTGGTATGCGATAAATGGGCCCAACTCCGTAGTATGAGAAACATCCCCAAACCATAGGTTTGCACCTCCATATTTTACAGTCTTCACAGTGTACTGTGGCTTGAATTCAGCGTTTACGGGTCATCTCAGACTGTCTGCGGTGGCCTTTAGATCCAATAAGAACAATCTTGCTTTCATCTGTACATAGAATGTTGCACCACTTCTCTTTAGGCCAGTCATTTTGTTCTTTGGAAAACTAACTTTTTCAACACATCTTTTTTTTCCAGCAATGTTACTTTATGAGCGTTTCTTGCAGATAGTTTGACCTCACGTAGGCATCTACTCACAGATGACTGAAGATCTTCTTTAATCTCCCTGTAGCGGATCATTGGTGCTTCTTTGCCATTCTTATGATCTATGTAAATGGTAGTATCTAATTTCTTACCACGTGTTTCAGTTTTTAGTTACCGATTTTAAGCATTGGAAATTTTTAGCTGAGCAGCCAATTATTTTCTGCACTGCTTTGTAAGTTTTCCCCTCTTCAATCAACATCTTGATCAGAGTTCTTTCTCCTTCAGCACAATGTCTAGAAAGACCAATTTTACTCACTGAGCAAGGGCTTAAAGTCAGCAGGTACAACATTTGCTGCCCTCCTTTAACTAAAACCCATAATTGAAAGCGGTTTCTTCACATAATGAATGACCTCACTAATTGAACTTCGCTCTGCTTTTAATTAGAACACCCCCTTTCATTAAATGAGTCAATTACACCTAGTGTGCATCTCATGTCTGTTGAGCCTGTTTGTTGCCCATTACGTTCCTACACCTAGTCATGATTTTTTTTTTCCCCATGTTGTATGATCCTCTCTGGCAAAAATAGAAATTAAGACACATTAGTGATGTTAGGACTGCTATTTGGCACATACGGTAAATGTATATACATACTTTCTGCTTAACTTTTCCATAACCGTTTCCATTCCAAGATGTTAGAGAGAATGTCCACTAAAAGTATATTATAATACACATACATACACACATCTCGAGGGCTGCGCTCAATATTTTGCTGGTAAAGACAGAAATAGGGTGGATATGTTCTCCTTATATCAGATCCCATTTGAATGAGTCATCTGTCAGAATGCAAATCCCCAGAGAAAGCAGGAAAGGCTGGAAAAGTTCTGATATTTGCAAAACTGCGAGCGTCACTGTGGAGTGCAACACAGGCTATAACTTGGCACAAGATAAGTAATGTACTTACAAGGGGTATTTAGAAACGCAGCAGGTGAACATGGACTTGGGGGCAATTATGTGTGATCAGCACGGACAGCACGGTGGCTCAGTGGTTAGCACTGCGGCGCCAGGGTCCTGGGTTGAAATCCCACCAAGGACATCTGCAAGGAGTTTGTATGTTCTCCCCATGTTTTTCGTGGGTTTCCTCTGTTTTTTTTTCTCCAGTTTCCTCCCACACTCCAAAGACATACTGATAGGGAATGGAGATTGTGAGCTCCAATGGGGACAGCGACGATAAGGTCTGTAAAGTTGTATGGAATTAATGGCGTATACCGTATTTTTTGGATTATGACGCACTTTTTTTTTTCCCCCCAAGAAAATTTGGGGGGTAAATTGGGTTGCTTCTTATAATGTGGATATACATTACCGGCTGCGGTGGAGCAGGGTCCCAGTGTCGCTGCTGGTGGAGGCAAGAGTGGAGCGTTGCTGCAGGCTGGAATGAGGGGGTGTTTTGATGTGCGCCACTGTGGGTGTTCGGTGGTGCGGGGGCTCTGCTGACATTTTGTGAAAGTCCAGAGCCCCCGCACTTACATGGTTTACTGTGCAGTGGACTCAGGGAAAATAGCTGCCGGGGCATGCGCAGATGGAGATCTTGGCACCAAGATCTCGGGAGATGCGATGTCAGCATGGAAATCTCATCTCCCGAGATCTTGGTGCCAAGATCTCCATCTGCGCATGCCCCGGCAGCTATTTTCCCTGAGCAATGTCAGCAGAGCCCCCGCACCACCGAACACCCGCAGCGGCACACATTGAAACACCCCCTCATCCCGGCCTGCAGCAATGCTCCACTCTTGCCTCCTCCAGCAGCGACCCTGCTTCACAGCAACCACCACCCCTGGTAAGCAATAAGACGCATGTATTATAAGAGGCACCACCATTTTATTAAAAGTTTTTTCCCTATTTTTCTCCTCAAAATTTGGGGTGCGTCTTATAATCCGCAAAATACGGAGTAAAATAAAGTAAATCCATTCAACATTTTTCAGGACGCAAGAAAAAATTCAAGTATAGACAAACTTAATCCTCAAAGTTCATTTTTATCAATATAGAAATTTACAAATAAAAAGAAAAACGAAACGTCTTGAAACCACTCACTCCGCTCTAGTACATGTTTAATGATATTTACAGACAGGACAAATGTACAAAAAAAAAATCCGGCTCAAAATAAAAAAAAAAAAAAAAGTTCACAGAAAATCAGAATGGATTTTCCAAAATAAGTCAGTGTGGGTCCACCAGGAAATGCTACCACTGTGTAGAAAGTCAGAATGGCAAACTTCAAAGTGGACTGTGAGTTTTGGCACAGGGTCGGTCATGAAACATAAAAGCGCTTGGCTTCTTTCCCTGGGCTGACATTTCCTCTTTGTGCGGCAATGAATGGCCTTAAATAAGAGTTTTATATACAAAATAAAAAATGTATATATACAAAGAAAAAAAAAAGTCATGTCTCTGAGTTAGATGTGTTTTCTCCTAGGTCACAGAGATTGAGCAGGCACGGAGTTTGTTGCGTCGTTGATTGTTCTGTCGCTTTGGTGGTGTCGTCTTCTTCCTCATTGTCTTCTTCTTTGTCTTTGAGATCATTATTTGCGGTGATGCCCTTCACACACATGATGCATCCCTGTTGGCATCAAAATACAGGCATTAGAGATTCTCACAATATTGCACTGTGGTGAGGAATTTACCTAGCTATACTTTTTTTATATTAATCCCTATTAAACAGGCCAGTATGTATTGTTCTCCTATAGATTTCATCTTTCACCTAGGACCTCCAAGGGTGAAGATATCCTGAAAGTTGGGAATCTCAATCTTTTAAAGACCTAGCAAATCCCAAAACCAGCCCCCCATATGTGCTCACCAAGGGGAGGTACATGGGAGTAACCTTGATCTCATAAAAAGCAGGGTTTGGGTTTTTGTGATGTCAGTTTTGGAAGACTCAGTACTCTGTGGTTGTGTCCATTGCTCTAAGGAGTGCTTTCCTCCACTAAGCTCCTAGCCATTTTGGTATCCCTCGTACACCATGTGATTGTATATACCGTATTGTTTAGTTTTCAATTTGTAACATCTTTGTATTTTTTTTTTTTTTTAAAATTATAAACACTGCCTACTTTTCAGGATTAAATACATAAAAATTTAATAGCACTCTTCCGCTTGCTTTGGAAACAATATCCCTGTAAGCAATACGCTATCTCAACAAGTGTCCAATTGGCCTATATAAAGAATTGGTGGTGGCAGCTAGTATTTCCTTTTGTTACTGTGGAGTTGGCAGTGACCAGATTGGGGCGCGTGCGTGCGTGCGTGTGTGTGAGTGTATATATATTTTTTTTTTCTTCCATGCGTTGGAATCGAAGGTGTATATACCATATGCTCACTGTGAGTTCCCCAATAACCAGCCTAATAGGAAAGATAACTACAGCCTCGTCCGTTACTCATCAATTGTGTAAGCGTCCTGACGACTGGAAGCAGCGGACTTGCATCCCCTGACACACTCAGACCAATGTTATGCTATGGGTGTAGTGTATATGTGTGGTGCTTTCCTCGGCGCAAGTAGGTCCGAGGAATAAAGTTTCACCATATCCAAACTGGATCTGATTTTCGAATTGCACTAGGTTATGCAACTAAGCGAGTCCATGGAAACCGTTGGACTGCACTCAGATGACCCGAGTGTAGTCTGATTTTCATGGACTAACATAATTGAGAAGATGGAGAAATGTTTTTTCCATCTTTTTCTCATCCGAAAGAATTGGACCACATGCTCATCACAGTCTGATCAGAGTGTGATTTGCATAATCGGCCCGATTCTCTCGGATGAGAGAACGAATGCTGGTGTGACCCTAGCCATAAGATGAGTATTTAAGGAATAAGAACTGAAATTGTAACCCGTACTTGAGTGTCTATCTCCTGGGGGATTGTCCGGTTTCGAATCCACGAATGCACCTCTGCCAGCTCCTCCTTTTGCGCTTCCGTGAACCAGGGCTGCTTGTTCCGCATGGCAGTCAGTTTCTCCAGATCTTGTTTCAACAAAGTCTCCCTATCCCTGTAAAAAAGGAAGGAGAACCCAGAAATAATCTATTAAAGCAAGGGTACATCTCAGCATCAGGAAGCAAGTAAAGAGGACTCGGCACTTTAAACAGATGAGGCAGACTTTTGTAACTAAATATATCATTCATGATCATTTAATGTTTGGGTGCAGCTGCCCTTAAGTACACACATTCATATTATAAAGTAAAGAAACCTAACACATACTCTGAAATTGTAACATCAGAAAGTCATGGCTTTATGGAAATCACAGGAGCCACAGAAATGTTAATAAGTAAATGATCTGTGGAATTATGGAAATCACAGAAATGTCAATATTGATGAGTTTATAATGAAATTTGGCAAAATCTACCAAATTAGTGAGCAATACAATAAGCATTTCAATTTCCTACAACTATAACCTCTTTAAAAAGGGGACCTACCACAGTAAGATCAACTCCTGAAAGCACATACAGTTAGGTCCATATATATTTGGACAGAGACAACATTTTTTAATTTTGGTTCTAGACATTACCACAATGAATTTTAAACAAAACAATTCAGATGCAGTTGAAGTTCAGACTTTCAGCTTTCATTTGAGGGTATCCACATTCAAATTGGATGAAGGGTTTAGGAGTTTCAGCTCCTTAACATGTGCCACCCTGTTTTTAAAGGGACCACATTGTGGTAATGTCTAGAACCAAAATTAGAAAAATGTTGTCTCTGTCCAAATATATATGGACCTAACTGTATATGGCCATTTGAAATGTAAATCCATTGTCACCTTCACATCTTCTATCTGTTGCTGCATTCTTGAGAAATTAACATTTACTGTTAAAGGGGATGGGTGGGGTGATACAATCAGTTTTTTTTCTACTTTATTTTATAATCTTAAAGAACTTGAACCTACTATGGTTGCCTATATATATACACACACACACACACACACATACACACACACATACATACATACATACATACACACACACGCTGAAGTACTGAAGTAATATAGTAGTTATCATGGCCTCCTATTAAGGACAGCCAAAGGCTCTAATGGCAGGCAGACTCGCCTTCATCGGACATTTGGCAGCAATAGCAACCCGCAATCGTGTTGGGATGATCGCTCCATGTCACGGCACCGCCCCATACAGTGCTGTGCAAATTAATTGGGACAAAGCATTTTTTTTAAAGGGAAGGTGCCGTGTTTTTTCATAATTTAATGTAAAAAAGAAAATAGTATAAAAAGATATTGTCCCCTAAGCTTGACTCAGTGGTGTGTATGGATTTTTTTTTTTTCTGTAGTAATGCAGCCATGCAGCCACTGGAGGCTGCCATCTTACCTCTCTGGCTGCTGAACGACACTTTCCATGCTCATTTACGGCAGTCCCTGGGCATAAGAGACAATAGTCGGCTCCCGACCCCTATCTGTATCATTGCATCATTGCAGCAGCATCAGCTGTGAACTGGGCACGCCGCTGTGGGCAGCTCAATTCACAGCTGTAGGTGTGGCCAGGCGCCATCTTATTAGAGCCCAGTGCTTTTCTTTTAGCTTCATTTACACTCCATTGCAAGCCCTGGATGCTGTACTGTTCCAGCATAACAGGGCTTGGATGTTCACTCTGCACAAACCAGCTGTAGGAGAGGAACCAGGACGAGCTCCTGGAGACCGAGCTGCTGTTTCCAAAACACCCCACCAGCTGCAGCCCCTGCTCTTGCAAAACATAGGAGGAGCTGCTCCCTGCTGTTTCAAAACACTTGGCAATCTGTTGGACATCTAATCCTCTCCTGTGTGATACTGACTGCTGAGCCCTGTATCTAATCCTCTCCTGTGTGATACTGTGTGCTGAGCCGTGTATCTAATCCTATCCTGTGTGATACTGCCTGCTGAGCCGTGTATCTAATCCTATCCTGTGTGATACTGACTGCTGAACCGTGTATCTAATCCTATCCCGTGCGATACTGCTCTCCTGAAATACTCTGTGCTGCTGTCACCCTGCTGGTTTTATGTGTGATCTACAGTGTCGGCAAAAAAAATCTTTACACTTGCGCAGCAAAAAAAAAAACTTTACATATAAAATCCACATCATAATTTCACTTTTTAAAAGTGTACACAATGGGGGAGATAATAAAAAACTGTCTAATATTAAAGCTGGCTTTGTTGCAAATATCAACCAATCAACGCTCAGTTTTCACTTCTCTGGTAAAGCGAAAGCTGCACTCTGATTGGTTGTTATGTGCAGCTCAGCCAGTTTTGCTATTAGGCAGTCTTTTATTATCTCCCTCAGTTTTTTATTATCTCCCACAATGGGTCGAAAGAAGCTTAAAATGGAAGAGAAATCCCGTGCCTTGACTCTGCTCGAGAAGGGGGATTCGGTGATTGCTGTAGCTAGAGATCTGGGAGTGTCAAGAGAAGCAATTTATCAACTGAAGCGGTCGGCGGCATCATTGCCTCCTGGGATGGTACCGCAGAGGAAGTCAGGCTCTGGCGCACCTAAGAAGACTTCACCAAGGACTGATAAGCTTCTGAAGCGTGAAGTGATGTCACATCCTTCTATAACTGCTGTTGAACTAAAAAACAAGTACCCTATGCTCCTCCAGAACATCGCAACTAGGACAATTCGTCACCGCCTGCAGAAGGACCTGGGTCTACCAAGTTGCCGTGCCGCAAAGAAGCCTCTGCTCACAGCAGCAATGAAGAAGAAAAGGCTTGCCTTTTGTAAGAAATATCAAGATTAGACATCTGAAGAGTGGAAGAAAGTGATGTTTAGTGATGAGAGCACTTTCAGGATGGTCAGGGG
Organism: Dendrobates tinctorius; assembly: GCF_039654945.1. Classification (NCBI taxonomy): domain Eukaryota; kingdom Metazoa; phylum Chordata; class Amphibia; order Anura; family Dendrobatidae; genus Dendrobates; species Dendrobates tinctorius. The sequence continues at coordinate 6,282,321 of NW_027361993.1, forward strand.
AGGCTCAAAGGTTGTGCGTCGTCCGAGTACAGTGTCACGGTATGACCCAAAATATACAGTTAAGACTGTTAAACACCCTGACAGTGTGATGGTGTGGGGTGCATTCAGTGGAAGCAGGGGCAGGGCAGGTTTGCACTTCCTTCCCAAGAAGGTAATTATGAAAGCAAGCAATTATATTACTGTTTTGGAAGAACACAAGCTTACTTTTTGGGTCATACATCAGGGTGATTACTTTATGCATGATAGAGCCCCTGTCCACAAAGCCAAGGCCGTGAGAAAGTTTCTCAGTGACCATAACATTAACATTTTAGAGTGGCCAGGTAATTCCCCTGACCTTAACCCCATAGAAAATGCCTGGAATTTAATGAAAAACAAGGTTCAAGAGACATGACCCAGCAACATCAACAATCTTAAGGAGGTGCTGAAGACACTGTGGGTAAACATGGTCTCCACATACTTAGCCAGACTTGCTGAATCCATGCCTAAACGACTGCAGATGGTGATAAAATGTAAGGGTGACATGACAAAATACTAATTGTAATAAAATATCCACACTAAAACACTTGAATCCACTTGAATATTAAGATTTTGTGGTTTCATTGAACTTGTAAAGATTTTTTTTGCCGGCACTGTACATTGTGGTATTGTGTGAAGTATATGGCGGTATTATGTGAGAACACTATGGCAGTATTATCTGCTAAAAGAGGACCCATTCTAAGGTAGTTCTGGCTAAGCACCTGCACACGGGTCAGGGGTAATAGTTAGGTGCAGTCAGGGGAGGGATGGTGAGGCAGCTGAAGAGAGGGGTCTCATTTTTATCGTTACTGAATGGCTCCATTTCCCCAAAGCCCGCTTCCCAGCGTCACCCCAGACTGCACCTGTCGCCTCGCTTTCACACATCGCCAGGACAGGATCTGAGGAGGGGAATGGGGTCTTTGCATGCAAAGTCTGGATCAGAACAGGCCATCAATCAGCAGAAATGTTTCCTGGATTTCTGTGGTGCTGTCACCCTGCTCCTCCCCCATATATCTCCCTCTGTGCCCCCCATAGACCAGCACACTGCTCTCCTGAAATACTCTGTGCTGCTGTCACCCTGCTCCCAGAATCCTTGCTGCCTGCCATCCTCGGTGACCGAAGACCCCATTCCTCTCCTCAGATCCTGTCCTGGCGATGTGTGAAAGCGAGGCAACAGGGGCCTAATGTATGGTGGAAGGAGCAGGGCGACAGCAGCACAGAGTATTTCAGGAGAGCAGTGTGCTGGTCTATGGGGGGCACCCTGTTCAGTGCCAGGGATTGTACATAGAGCGCTGTGTTTTATACACATGGATGGACCGTCTTCTTGTCTGCTCCACAGAAATCCAGGAAATATTTCTTCTGATTGATGGCCTGTTCTGATCCAGACTTTACGTGCAAAGACAGTCAGTAACTTTGCAGGCCCCATCAAAATGGCTGCTCACTGTGTTCCTAGATGTCATCCTCTTTTCCCTTAGCAAACACCCAGAAGGGGAGGAGAGGAGTGACACCACACCCATGTCAGCAGATTCCGCCCATAATTACTGCAGGGCAGTAATGTGAGCTAGTTGTACACTAGGTTTTTGTGCCAAATTTCAGTAGCAACTCCCCCTAGTGTTAAGAAGTGGAATTGCCAAACTTTTTAAAATTATTTTTCACATTTTGCAAAATTAAAAACAAATGATAATATATTTTAAGAACATGTAAACATTAATTCTTTGCATTTTTTCAATTGCTGAAAAAAATTTTTTTGGATGGCACCTTCCCTTTAAGTAAAATCGTAAGTTGGTTACCAGTCAGTGATTCAAACCAGTTTTAACTGCTTTGAACAGGCACTCACACCTGTTCAAAGCAGTTAAAACTGGTTTGAATCACTGACTGGTAACCAACTTACAATTTTACTTAAAAAAATGCTTTGTCCCAATTAATTTGCACAGCACTGTATGTGCGCTTTAAATGCTGCGGTCAGAGACTGACAGGCATTGAACTGGTTCACAGCAGCAGGTAGAACGCAAATCCACTTGCTGCTGTTGCAAATGATGGCAGTGTAAGTATATACATGGGGGAATAGATTGTAAACATAAATTGGGAAAGCTGACAACTTTCTTTTATATAACCCCACTTTATCATGAAGCTTAAAGTTGTATAAAAAAAAAAAAAAAAAAAAAAAAATCGATTCACCCACATTCTTGTGTTAAAACTTTTCATTTACATACAATGCATTTCCATGAGACATGTTTTTGTCTACCAATAGCCCCAACATTAACTCTCAATAAACGCCCGCGGTCATTGCTGGGGGGCAGCATTAGGACAGGGTGCATAGAAAAGTCAAAATTTGCCATTTTATTGTAGTGCCCCTATAAGCAGCACAATACTGGTTCCAGCCATTCCCATTCTTACCTCGCAGGAACCTGATACGTCATCATAATAGGGGTAGGTGTACGCTCGATCATAGTCCAAATGGAGTCTCTGGCAGCCTTGGGAAAAGAGTCCGCTTGCACAACCTCCTGACGTTTATGTCCCTTCTTGGAAGTATCGGAGGACTTGCTAGCGAAATACTTGCTACTGTTACTACTCCCTTTGATGCGTAATAGAGAAAAAAAAAAATGGAAAAAAAATAAATCTTGTGGTACTGTTATAATGAAGGCCGCCATTCTCATGCATACAGGTACACAGCTCACCATTATCCAGGTCTAGACCGTCAGATGATTACTAATGCTCAGAGTGCAAGCAATCTGCAGAACACGTACATAAATCACTGCCATTGTGTCCACTCTGAGCATCTGAAAGCAAAAAATAAAGGGGGGTTGAAATGGGGATTGCGGGTCCCTGCGCAGACTCTGTACAAAACCAAATAAATCTATGCAGATTTATCTGTCTGTCATCACTGCACGGCCTCCGCTGTCTCCCTTTCAAGCTCCATTTTCAGTCTGAGCTCCCTGGTCTGCGCTCGCCACAATGGACAGGCACAAATTAAGGGGCTCTACACCAAGAGCTTATTTCCCATAAGATCATGTATGTGGTGATGGGCTAATATTTATGAATACAGAGGTAATCAGAGATGCCCGTTCTTATGCCATCCCAGCATTACAGCTCGCTCACTGGGCGCAGCGTGCATGGGATTTCCAGGGTCACAAAAAAGAGTACATTAGACAAGTGCAGATTTTGCAGCCTCTATATATTATATATATAGCAAGTAGTGAGTAAAATCTCTCCCTCTGCCACATACATTACAGGGGAGCACCTTAGTGGAGAACCCCTTTAATATGTCCTGTTTAGAATAATGTAATGCGTAGCTGCACTGTTAATACAATTTGACATCTTCATATATTGCTGAGTAACTTCACAAATGATTTGCTTAACTTCAATTGTACTACACCATGTACTGCAGATATATCCAGAGCTGCATTCAGAGTTCTGCTGTTTGCACTCCACTGCGGGGGCTAGGAGTATAACCATAGAGGTGTTTATCCCACTCCTTACACGATTACTATACTTACTGTATAGCACCATTAATTCCAGAGCGCTGTACATATGCAGAGGGTTCACATACATATAACAGATATAAGCAGAAACTAAAAGGAGCAAACTAGTACAGATGGGATCCTGCCCTCACGGGCGTACAATCTGCAGGGTGGTGGGGAAGGAGACGGGAGGAAATGCAGCAGCTCCGGTGGTGGCGAGGTGAGAGCGGGGTAATTGCAGGCTGTAGGCGTTTCTGAAGAGAAGGAGTTTTCAGGTTGCAGCTGAAGACTGCAATCATGGAAGACAAATGAGTGCCAGAGTGTTGGGGATGCTCAGAGTACTTGTGCTGGTTCACACTGTCCAACCAAACAAAGCCACCCTCCATCTCCAAAGCTGCAATAACTGCATTTTTTGTAATGTAAAAGTATATTACACATCCCCACTTATCTCTAAAACACTGCCCTGCACCACTGCGCTCCAACATGTACATGCAGACAGAGTGGTGTACGGGCTTAATAGAAAGTCTATGAGCTGGCGCACCGCTCTGTGCATACAGAAGCACAGCGCTTCTTCCTCCTGAGCTCATCACTTCAGAGCAGTCTTTTTGATTGATCAGTAAAGGTCTCAGAATCCCAATCTGTTAAATGTGTAACAGAGGTAGAACAAAGGAAAAAAAAAATATTACACAGCTCCATAAATGCATCAAGTCGCAGAGTGCTCGGTATAAATGAAGACAGAAAGTAGCAAGTTGTGAGGCCGTGCTATAGCTTTCTGAATGCAGCTCTGGATGTGACTGGTGCAAAGGTTAATTTGCAAAGCATCTTAAAAATAAGCTCAAAAGCGAGCCTACTCTTTAATTAAACAGGTAGTTAAAATATATATTTGATTGTTTTTTTTTAACCCTTTAGGTGGCTACCAGGCAAACGTCACGTATAGCTGTTTAGTTATATATCAAAAAGATATATCCAAAGAGACAGCACATCAAAAATGACAATATTATCACAACCTTATGAAATCATGGGCTCCTTGACAAAGCTGCAACACCAAACAGGCAATTCTCTCTTCAAAGATTTCTGGGTATCCCTTTTAGCATGCATCTACAAGGGGCGCCTGAAAACTTCGAGGCCCACCCATGAAATCTTTTTTGCATGGTCTTGTTTTGCAATGCAGTATGTTATTTAGTTAGTTGAATGGTCTCATGAGCAATCTGGATTTATTTTTTTTGTTTCCGTTACAGCATTTTAAAGTTGGATCGCAAGGCTGAAATATGGAAATGGAGAAGTTGGCAAAGTGCACACATCGGCTGTTGCAATGGCTGCAATTCCACCTTCCACCAAGGTGCTATTTCATCTGTGGGAATAGGTGATAGTCCAAGGGAGCCAAGTCAGGGGAATAGGGCGGGTGCTGAAGCAGTTGGAAACCACAGGAGTGAATTGCAGCAGCCGATGTGTGAACTTTGCCAACTTCTCCATTTCCATATTTCAACCTTGCAACCCAACTTTAAATGCTGTAACGGGAACAAAAAAATCAAAATAAATCCAGATTGTTCATGAGACCATTCAACTAACTAAATAACATATTGCATTGCAAAACAAGACCATGCAAAAAAGATTTCATGTGTGGGCCTCGAAGTTTTTAGGCGCCCCTCGTAAATATCAAATTATTTACTATCAGGCTGACTAAGCTGTGCTAGGGAACGTCAAGAATATGCATGTATATGTACATATATATTCTATCCATCTGTGCTAGGGAACTGAAATCCGATGTCAAGAACTGGTATGTGTAGATCTTGACATCGCATTGAAGTTCCCTAGCAAAAAAAAAAAAAAAAAATTATTATATTATATATATATATATATATATATATATATATATATATATATATTTATTATTTCTTCTTTCACATCCTACATTATTCAATACAATGATCCAAATATGTCCATTAGAAGATTGCTGGGACAGCTTTTATCTTAGCATACAGAGGTAAGATCACGTCACCAAAAGAAAGCTGATACAGCATGCTGAAATAAAAGTTGTTCCGGCCGCTAACGGGAGTTTCCAGTGGACACGACTGACACCAGCGCGCCCCCAACAGCTCATCTTTTCTGCAGTTGGATTGTTGAATACAGATGGAATACTCCTTTCCATTAGGATCTCTCAGCAGCAGTTGTTCATTCAGCCTGTGGTTTTGTAATCTTTGCCAGGTGAGTTGTTCCCTACCTCCCATTATTTCTTTTCCTTACATTGGATGATGCCCTATGAGTGCAGATACTTATTTCTTCTTTAGATTACGATCAATACAGGTGTGATATTATTGTCATTTTTGGGTATGCACATTTATTGTGTTTTATGGTCTCCAACACTTGTGTAGTACCCTGGATTTTCTTATTAGAAGTGCCCCTTAATTGCTTTTCTATACATCCTAAAACAAAAAAAGAGAAGACTGTTACAATGCAAACGCCAGCTACATTACATAGAGCGTCCTAATGAAAAATGACCAACCTCTACACATGTCACAATATCTACTCCCGCACTGTACTTTACCCTACCAATGTCTGGATGTTATCCCTTTTAAAGGTGAATACAAACCAAACAAAAGACATAAATGTCAGGGTCACTCTGGGCAAGTGAAAGTGAAGGAAAGGACACATATGTTACCTGTAAAACACATTAGAAAAATTATCTTTAGTAAAGTAACCAAACAATGGTCAAAACTGGAAAGAAAAACAAAAGAAAACGGGGAAAAAAAAAAAAAGAAAAAAAAAAAAACAACCTAAAATTAGAAAGGTTTTAATAAGAGAAGTTTATGATTAGTGATTTTCACAACTGGTTAATTGTTGTTGAAAGACACAAAAGTAAGAGCCTTGACATAAAGCCGTCACAGGTTACTTACCCATGGCTCTTGGCTATATGGTCAATGCAACTAAGGTGATCTGTCCAGCCCTGCCACCACCTAGAATGTATGCGCTTTATTCAGTTATGCACCGATACCAAACAATCTGGTATACAGTTCAAAGCAGAACAAGACATATTAATTGTGCTGTTAAGTCCATTGTTTGAGCATCGTCAGACTAGGATAATGGATACTTACAATAACACACTACTTATTCAGGTGACCAGCAAACTTTCAGTCACTTCATACCTATGCCACTTCCTGAGGTCCCATTTGAGGTAGAACCGTTTGACCCAGACCTCAATGAGCTGGAGTTAGCAGATCCGCTTCCTGAAGCGGCCGATCCAGTGCCAGACTGGGAGTCCTCCTGTAGTAAGAGGTCGAAGAGTTCACTAGAAGCTGAATGGCTGTCATTGTTCCCGCTGTCCTCTCCCGTATCCACCTTAAAGAAGGAATACAAGAATGGCCGTGATCAGACGAAAATGAAGATCATCTATCCCATAAATATTGCATTGGAACCTTTCAATATTTTTACATTTATGTACAACTTCTAGAATACTGACACCTATATACAAAAATATATATATAGAAAGGTGGTAATATAGTGGTTATATTTTTGTACATAGTGGGCAGAATTATAGTAGTTATATTCTTGTACATAAGGGGTTATTGTACATAGGAGCAGTACTGGAGTCACACTAACCTGCGCAAAATACGCTCTGTATTTTACATGCGTAATACGGATGACAGACCCCTAAATAGTGCTCCGTATGTCATCCGTAATCAAGGTGTGGTCGCGTATTTTGCGCATGTCAGCATCCGTATGGCATCCGTATGGCGAGATTTTCTCACAGGCGTGCAAAATGGACATATAATGGAGCCCTCTGACAGGGTTTATAACAGAAACCAAAGAATAGATATAGACAAATAGAATGTGTATATATATATATATATATATATATATATATATATATATATATATATATATATATATATATATATATATATATATATATTCATTCATTCTATGTGTATATATCTATTCTTTCGTTTCTTTATTAAACCTGTCAGTATGAGTTTACTGTATCGTGCACTGAATTGCCGGCTTTGCTAAAAGACACTGGGTGCGTATTTCTCGCAAGTCACACGTGTATTCCGTGTGTAATGCGTATTTTTTGCGCACCCATAGACTTGCATTGGCGTATTACGGGCGTAGTACGCTGACAATCGCAGCATGCTGCGAGTGGCACGGAGCGTAGGATACGGAGGAGAAATATACGGCTGGTGCGAGTGACCCCATAGAAAATCATTTGTCCGTGTCTAATGCGTGCTTTTTGCGCCTCTCACTCTCCCGTATTCCTCGCCAGTGTGACTCCGGCCTTATAGTAGTTATATTCTTGTACATAGGGGCAGTATTATAGTAGTTATATTGTACATAAGGGGCAGTATTATAGTAGTTATATTCTAGTACATAGAGGCAGAGGCAGTATTATAGTAGTTATATTCTTGTACATAAGAGCAGTATTATAGTAGTTATATTCTTGTACATAAACGGCAGTATTATAGTAGTTATATTCTTGTACATAGGGGCAGTAATATAGAAGCTATATTCTTGTACATAGCAGCAGTATTATAGTAGTTACATTCTTGTATATAGGAGCAGTATTATAGTAGTTATATTCTTGTACATAGGAGCAGTATTATAGTAGTTATATTCTTGTACATAGGGGCAGTATTATAGTAATTATATTCTTGTCCATAGGGGCAGTGTTATAGTAGTTATATTCTTGCACATATGGGCAGTATTACAGTATAGCAAAAAGGAAAAAATTTTGGAAGTGGATAGAAAAAAAATATATACAATTTATTTATATCATTTTTTTTTTACATAAAAGGAGTTACATATATATTCAAGTGTGTTGGATTTTTTTTTCCTTTTGCTATGTGGTCAGTGATGCCACACTGAATCCGTACACCTGTACCTCAGTTGAGGGGCTATGTTCCTTCCTTTTCTGAGCAGTATTATAATAGTTATATTCACGTTCCTTACAAGCAGTATTATAATAGTTATATTTGTGTTCCTTACGAGCTGTATTATAGTAGTTATACGAGCAGTAATAATACTAGTTATATTCATGTTCCTTACGAACAGTATTATAGTAGTTATGACTACTATAATACTGCCTCATATACAAAAATACAATTACTATAATATTGACCAAATGTACAAATATACAACTACTATAATAATACTGCCCTACACATGAATAAGAATAAGGTATGAGCTAGAATACATTACTATGTAAATAGAATTACAATCTTTGCTGTACATAATGTTATGTCATGGTTACCCCAAACTAAAAACACAACTCACACATTTAATGTCTGCTTGGATTTCTGTTGTTGCTCCTTCGGTAAGCTCCGCTGGTTTTGGCAACTCTTCTTGGAGAAGGACGAGCTGTAATGGCGAACTACTTCTTGAGTTACTAAAAAGATGCGGATCATCACTCTGAACGTCCTGCTGTTCATCTGCTGACATGGGAGATGATGGGCGAGATGCTGGGTCCATAAAGTCTGTTGGAATTTGGGATGGCACCGTTTGGGGAGCAACTGGCATACCAGTGTATGGATATGAAGGTGGACATGGGTATTGAGCAGGTAAGAAAGGCTGAGGTATCTGCTGGTTGATGGGCGGGTACATATTATAATTGGGGAGGAACACAGCCATTAATGGGCCCATGTATGGGGAAGGGAATGCTGGGAATGGCTGCATGTTATAGGAGATGTTCGACTGTGGGATGGACTCAGGCGCTATGGATGAATTGGTACAGTCTCCTGCCATCGTGGTGCCCACGTGTGGTACCTGGAACCCTGGCATGGGATAAGCTGGTTGAATTGGAATCATCATTGGAGCTGGGAAGGTCATGTTTGAAGGACTTGGGTTTGAGACTTCAGACGGTGGCCAAGACTGTGGCAAAGGTCCTTGCCTTCGCGGTCGTGGTGGTAGATTAGGGTGAGATCCGTTACTGTCCGATGATTCCATAGGTTTTTGCCTCTTGTGTTTGCTTTGCTTTTTACCTTTTTTCCATGCAGCCGGAGTAGTGCGCTGAGGTAAATATTCTCCTGAGAATACAAAGCCAATAAAATCCCAAGAGTTATGGAAACTGGAATGGTAATGTAATTAACACCTTCCTGCACCATGCCATACTGTTATGGCGCTGGAATAGAGTGGGCTTAAGCGCTGTGTCCATGCCATCTGTGTTGGCTGGGATCAGGGTTAATGCCAACGCTTGCCATTTTGTCATTCAAAGCCTAGAAAAACACCTCTTATCTGACATCACCTCATCATAACCCTTACTATAAAATGAGCATGTTATTGATCTTGCAAGGTGAAAGGCAGAAAAAATGGAATAAAAAATAAACAAGAAGTCGTCGGTACTGCAAAATGGTACCAACATAAAACTACAAGTAGTCCAATAAAAAAATCCCACATACTGCTGTATCGAAAAAAAATGGAAAAACCTTTGGGGAAATTTTTTTTTATAATTAAATAAATAAATTTTGGGCTGAAATCAGCTGATGGGAGTGTTTGTAACCTTTTTGGTAGTCTTTCTAAGCGGGTTACTGGAACCCATAATATTTAGCAAAAAGATGGTTCTTTTTGGCAAGGCACCACACCAAAACATCTCCTAGCTTAAGCGTTCTTCACAAAAACTAAAGTTTGCCCCCGTTCACCCCTTGGTGGAAAGCCAAAGCGATAACTACGCTGGGCATTATCAGGATACAAAACAACACAGTCAGCCATGATGGCTACCTTGTAAACCTTGTTCATGGGAGCAGGCTTTGCTCCGGCTATCCTGCTGAAGGTAACTACTGTATGGAGACTGCATGATCCTCTGCCGGAATCTGTGTACATAGTTCTGCTCCTCTTTCTGCGTATGGGCAGACAGGACCTCCTTGGTTAATCCGACCTGCTTAAACTCCTCTGGGGATACACTGGAGCCCGCAGCTTGAGAAGATTTCATATCTATCTGTTCACTACCAGCTGTAGCATCTTCTATGGCTGTCACCTCTGGAGAGGAAGGCAAGTAACAGGGTTATTTGTCCAAATTACATGTCCATAAAACCAGCACAGCACAGGAAACAAAGGTAAACAGTGGCAATAATCAAACTAAATTCAGCAAACAAAAAAGCAGAAAAAATACAACAAATCTCAAGAATGATCAGCAGCTTTGTGTGGACTACAGGGGTCAATATGAGTTATGGCTGCAGACATGGGGCTGGGTGAAGCTTTCTAATAAACACCCTGCTCAGAGACTCTGCCTCCTCTGTACAAGGTATATGGGGATCATGGCATAAAGGGAATCTGTCAGCAGGAAAATACAGTCCAATTTGCAGCCATCATGTTATAAAGTAGGGGGAGCAGAGCAGAACAATGTATGGTTTTGTGTGAAAGGATCCAGTATGACCTGTGATTTCATCATTTAATCCTCTCCTCTTCCTGGAATTTGGGGTCCAGTGGGCGGTCCTATCAGTGATTGACAGCTATCCCTGTATGCACACTTATACAAAGAAAGCGTCATTGATTGGAATTTGGGGTCCAGTGGGCGATCCCATCAGTGACTGACAGTTTTCTTTGTATAAGTGTGCATGCAGGGATAGCTGTCAGTCACTGATAGGACCGCCCACCGGGCCCCAAATCCCAGGAAGAGGAGAGGATTAAATGATGAAATCACAGGTCATACTGGATCCTTTCACACAAAACCATACATTGTTCTGCTCTGCTCCCCCTGCTTTATAACATGATGGCTGCAAATTGGACTGTATTTTCCTGCTGACAGATTCCCTTTAAAGGGAATCTGTCACCCCTTTTTTGAGATGTCATATAATGATATCATTCAATTGTGTGTCACATAAGGATTCTCTTAGTACTTTTGCTTCCCCCTGACCCCGCACCTTTCATGCATAAATACCTTTTTTATATCGGTTCAGATGTATGTAAACTGCCGCTGTCCGGTCCGCTGGGCGGGGCTTATTCAACTGCTCCCCCTCCCTGTCTTACTCTACACAAGAAGAAATGCATAGAGAAAGACAGGGAGGGGGGAGCAGGTGAATAAGCCCCGCCCAGCAGACCGGACAGCGACAGTTTACATACATCTGAACCGATATAAAAAAGGTATTTATGCATGAAAGGTGCGGGGTCAGGGGGAAGCAAAAGTACTAAGAGAATCCTTATGTGACACACAATTAAATGATATCATTATATGATATCTCAAAAGGGGTGACAGATTCCCTTTAAAGGTTCTCCTCCCCAGTTTTATAAAAACACAAAAATGTTATGCACCCTTCTAATCTAGTTTGCAATTCCGTTCCTCACCATCTAATCAGATCTCTGCTTCCAATGATGGCATTGTTATTTACATGCAGAAGCTAAAAGCTGTTTAGACGTGATACTTATCACAGCTGCGGCGTGCACAACTTATCAGCTTCTGCTTATAAACAAGACGGCTTCTATTCACCGACAGCAAAAAGACTGAAGACGGCAAGGAATTAAAAGCAAAAGTAAAAAAAACAGACAGTGCACTTATTAGAACGTTTCACACCACTTCCATAGTCCCCGTAATTGGATTTTGTGCTAGTAGGAAACCCAACAGAGGTTTCTCATGACCGGTCAGATAAAAAAAAAAAAAAGAAAAAAAAAAAAAATGAAAGTAAGGGAGGGTGGAGACATCCATATCAGTTTCCCTCATCCCTCTATACATTTATCCAAATCATAAAGACATGGAAAAAATATATATATTTGTTGCAAATGACTATGAAAAAATTTCACCAATTTTTGGCTTTGGCACATTTCACAAATACACAAAAAAATTATAATTTCCATCGAGTTAAGTTTTTTGATCTTCCTTGAAATCTTTTATTTTTTCTTACATTGTTATAAATATGCAGTGCAGCGAAATGGTAACTGGTGGAGAACAGCCCTTTATGGACATTAGACGATTTTATTAACCCCTCAGTCTGCAGTCTAGCAGATCTGAATTAGAAAAAAAAAAGGTTTTAAACCAGGCGTTAAGCAGCACATAGACGTCAGATGTCCAATAGTGTAATGTCTATGGGGCCGCCAGATCTTATGCCAAAAAATAGATCTGTGGTGTGAAATTGCTCCTGGTAACAAGGAGTCTACAATACCCAACTGCTGCTCACCATCTGCATAACTTAGTTTTTTTTTAATGGTTAGCTTGGCTACAGCCAGCTTTATTTTGTGCTGAAATCCAAGAAGGCTTTAGCTAGAGGCTTCCCTTATATTTTGAGTCTTATGAAGCAAGTAAGTGTGGCTTGTTCCTCGAGCACAACCCTGCAAACTAAGAGTCAAATGCATTAAGCATAAGTCAAACATAATAATCTGCAGAAAAAAGAAAGAACTTGTGAAGTTCTCTCCCGGAATGTAACCCACCTGACTCGGGCCGAGGAACATGTACAATGGTACTGCTGTAGCTACACTGGCTGGTGACTGAAACCACACTCATTGCCTTGATGGACAGGGTAAGGTCGGTCAGTGGAGCTCCCACCACAGCGGCTGTTGTCTGAGCATCGGCGGTGACCATCGATTCTGCTGATAACTGACTCGTGGACATTGGCGCTGGAACATCTTGCAACGATACAAGAAAGTTGAGGACACTTGAATTTTTTTTCACTTAAATATCCAGATTTCTTTCCTAATTTGTGCAAACGTATGAAGGGATCCTCAGCCAGTACAGTAACATTCCCATAAAACTGCAAAGCTTCAAGGTGGCAAAGTATCAGAAAGGTAAAGTTACTGGAAGTTGTCCCACTGCATCAGAATTTGAGAGGAGCGGTTACTTTAAAACGGCTATTCCCAAAATGTTAAGTTATCCACTATCCCAGAATATACTGAATGCTGTAGATCTGACCGTTGGGTTCCTCCCCATGATCACAAGAACCGTGCTCTTGAATCTGAGATCTGCAAAGCCCAACCTTGAACGGAGCGGAAATGCTCATGTTCAACCTTGGGGCTGCATTCAACATCTATAGTACTGCTGGGCAAAGCGAGCACTGCAAGCCCTGATCTCAGCATTGCAGCTGTGGACTGGGAGAAGACCCAGCGGTTGGATCAACAGCAATCGGTAAGTTATGGATCCCTTAAACCCTTAGTGACAGAGCCAATTTGGCACTTAAAGATCAAGCCAATTTTTACAATTCTGACCACTGTCACTTTATGAGGTTATAGCTCCGGAATGCATCAAGGGATACTACTCATTCCAAGAATGTTTTTCTTCGCTACATATTATACTTCATTCATGTTAGTGGAAAAATTTCTTCGATTTGACGCGTTTAAGAAGGGAAAAAAAAAAAAAGAAATTTGGCAAAAATTTTGAAAATTTTGCAATTTTCAAGCAATTTTTGTGCCCTTAAATCAGAGTCATATCGCACAAAATAGATAATAAATAACATTTCCCACATGTCTACTTTACATCAGCACAATTTTGGAAACCTAAATTTTTTTTTTTGTTAGGACGTTATAAGGGTTAAAAATTGACCAGCGATTTCTCATTTTTCCAACAAACTTTACAAAACCATTTTTTTAGGGACCACCTCAGATTTGAAGCGAGTTTGGGGGGTCAATATGACAGAAAATACCCAAGAGTGACACCATTCTAAAAACTGCACCCCTCAAGGTGAGCAAAACCACATTCAAGAAGTTTATTAACCCTTCAGGTGCTTCACAAAAATTAAAGCAATATGGAAGGAAAAAAAATGAACATTTTACTTTTTTTTTTTCACAAAAAAATTTACTTTGGAACCAAACTTTACTTTTACAAGGGTATCAAGAGAAAATGGACCACAAAATTTGTTGTGCAATTTCTCTTGAGTACGCCAATACCCCATATGTGGGGGAAAGCCACTGTTTGGGCGCATGGCAGGGCTCGGAAGGGAGGGAGCACCGTTTGACTTTTTGAACGCAAAATTGTCTGGAATCAATGGCGGGCGCCATGTTGCGTTTGGAGACTCCCTAATGTACCTAAACAGTGGAACCCCCCAATTCTAACTCCAACCCTAACACAGCCCTAATACCAACAAATCCCTAACCCCAACTCCAATTATAATCCCAACCATAACCCTAGATCCAACCCTAACATTGGCTAGAACCCCAACCCTAATGGAAAAATGGAAATATATTTTTTAATTTTGTTATTTTTACCTAAGGGGGTGATAAAGGGGGGTTTGATTTACTATTTTTTTTTATTTTGATCACTGTGATAGACCCTATCTCAGTGATCAAAATGAACCAATAGGAAAAATCTCCTATTGTTGCCGGGTGCCGGCCATTTTCTTCCTGGAAGAAGATGTCGACAGCTGTAGGACATTACCAGGGGATGCAGGAGGGTTCAGGGACACCGGAGGTACCGGGGGACCCCATTTCTCTCTCCTCTGATGTGCTAGATCATATCAGAGGAGAAATTAAATTGAAAATCAAACTTTTGCTTTGCGGTCGCCGTTATTCCGTGAATAACTGTGATCACAACACTGTGGTCGATAAAAAGAGACCCATATGTTCCCTGAGGTCTCGGCTACCTCCGGGTAGCCGAGACACCGGAGACTTTCCGACGCTGGGGGGCGCTATACACTTATTTGTCAGCGCAGTTAAAAAGCGGCGCTGAGAAATAAGTACTCTTAACTGCCGCTGTTAAAAGGCGTATCGACAGTCGTTAAGTGCATTACGGATAGAGGATAGCTTAACATTTAGGGAATAAACCTTCAAAGTGTAATTAATGATGCATCGGAGACGTATCCACTCAGTTAGCAAACTCTCCCAATCATTTAGCTTCATGGTGGCACCAGTAATCTGTGAATCAGTGGTGTTACCACCACTAATCAGTGCCTTTACTATTTCCCTAAACAAAAAACAACCTAATCTGCAGGTTAGGCCACGTTCACACTATCAGTATTTGGTCAGTATTTTACATCAGTATTTGTAAGTCAAAGTCAGCAGTGGGTGATAAATCCAGAAGTGGTGACGTGATTCTATTATACTTTTCCTCTGATTGTTCCACTCCTGATTTTGGCTTACAAATACTGACCGAATACTGAACGTGTGAACGTGGCCTTACCGTGAGATACCATGAAGCTGAAGCCTAGCGCTGCAGGTTTCTTTCAGACATAGAAGAGTCCTGTCTGAAGAGCTCAGCAGTTCCTCTCTACAAAAAACAAAATAAATAAAAAAAGAGCTCTGCTAAGAAAGAAGTTTCTCAGAGAGCCACACGGCTAAAGAGGCCCTTGCAGCACTTGGGATCCTTGGCTATTTTCTTAGCAACATGGCATTAGGCGAGTTTAACTTTCCACAGTTTCTTCACAAATTTGCACACAATCTCCCTCTTGTTCAGCAGTGGAATTTTGATGACCCGAGAGACTCGACATGGACATCTATGAAAGCACAATGCTTGGCAATTGGGGTCCAGTCTAAAGCCTTATTAATGGATCTGTCCTTTTAAACTCGTCAGATTTGTGTGTGGAAGAACAATGCAGATGTGAAAAGGTACAATCTCAGCACATTATTTTGCAGTAACAGACCAGGCACATTAAACACCTATACCACCAATCAAAAAGGAAAAGGGATCATCTTATACGCAGGGTTTCGTTTTCAGTGAAGCAAGCTGCAGGCGTCTGGGACACCCGGGGTATGACATAAAGAGAGCGCGGCCTGCGCCACTTCACTGCAGTCCTCAGAAATATAGATGGGCGAACCCGAATAGTAAAGTTCCATACTGTCCCGGTTCGGCAGCCCGGACACCGGGTGTTTGTCACGCTGTCATGTGCATAATAGTGCGCCAAACACCGCTTCTGATCATCCCCGCCGGTCAGAGAGCCGCGGTTCCCACGCTGTATCGGAGGTATAAACTTTACCTCCGGTCACTGGTGTCAGTTGATGGGACTACTGTTCCCATCATCCGATACCTACAGCCGCTAATTACAGTGAGAGTAGTAGCAGCGGATGGGAGTATTCATCTACCACTTCTGTGTTGTAAATAAATATGATAGAAGTAAAAAAAAAAAAAAAAAGGGGGCATGGGTTCCCCCCTATTTTTGATGAACAGCTAGACAAAACTGACAGCTTGGGGGGCTGCAACTATCAGCTTCAACAAGGCTAGTTATCAAGAAAGTAGGGGTCCCTACAATGTTTTTTTAATTATGGAAATAAATAATTTAAAAAAAAAAAAAAAAATGTCCCCCCATTTTTGACAGCTAACCTTGCAAAAGCAGACAGCTGGGAGGTGATATTCTCAGGCTGTAAAGGGGACATTGGATATTGCCTCCCCCAACCCTAAAAATAGCAGCCCGCAGCTGCCAAGAAAAGGCACATCTATTAGATGTGGGGACCCCTCTATTCTTGATAACTAGCCTTGCTGAAGCTGACAGCTGAGGGTTGCAGCCCCCAGCTGTGTCATTGGTCTGGCTGGTTATCAAAAATAGGGGGGGGGGGGGGGGGAACCCATGCCGGATTTTTTTTTCTTTAAACTACCGATTTACAGAGCAGGAGCGGCAAAAGAATATTCCTATCCGCCGCTTCTGTTCTCACTGTAATTTGCGGCAGTAGGTATCGGATGACGGGAGCTGTAGTCCCATCAGCTGACACCAGTGACCAGAGGTAAACTTATCACATCTGAGACCTCACGCTGTTTTGACAGCGTGGGAACCGCGGCACTCTGACCGGCGGGGATGATTTCCCAGCCAACCAGAAGTGGCGTTTGCGGCGCTGTCATGCATATAACAGCGCAGCAGACACTGGAAGATGGGTAGTCTTATACAGAGAGTATATCCCAAACTCTATATTTTAACTAGAAAAGTTGGGGGTCGTCTTATACGCCAGAAAATACGTTATTTTTTTATAGCCATGAGGTTCACGGTATATAACTGGCCTCTTACATAAAATGCAGTGGGAGTATCTGCACACAGAAATCAATGAGAAAAAAATGGGGTTTCTGTAAATACAAAACTTTTAAGATTCAGATAACATAGCAAATATATAGGAAAAAAAAATCATGTTGCCTACTACAATCCTCAGAATAATCAGCACAAACATCCGATTGTGGTTATGGTATATTTATGCCTCTAATCGACTAAACATTGTCATATTGCAAAATTAGAGTAAAGGAAAAATTACATATTAGGGCATGTGCAATAAAAACCCATCACATTA
This sequence comes from Dendrobates tinctorius, assembly GCF_039654945.1. NCBI lineage: Eukaryota > Metazoa > Chordata > Amphibia > Anura > Dendrobatidae > Dendrobates > Dendrobates tinctorius. The sequence continues at coordinate 6,299,909 of NW_027361993.1, forward strand.
GGGGTGCAAAACCATCTCAATAAAAACCTTCACTTAAAAAAAACAAAAAAAAAAAAAAAAACACTGGTCTGCCTTTACTCTTTGCAAAGCAATATTGTGATAACCCCACCACCTATTCCAAAAGACAGGCAACAGAAATTAAAAAAAAAAAAAAAAAAAAAAAGGAAGAATAGGATATTAATACAAAGCAGATCTACTTCATAAGGTATTTGGCTTTATAAATGGACATTATGATTAGGCAAGTCATCACAGCCATAATATATACAAACATTTGTGTGTTTTTTGTGATGACTTTTCATGAAGTTAAAAAATAAAAATAAATAAAGTGAGTGTTCCCATTGAATAAAGCTGCTCAAACCCCCACACATAGATAGTTTTTACCTTCCAAAGTCTCTAGGTCATTCTGTCCAGGGACACCCTGTTTGTCGTCCTCAGAGGAGGAGGTTGTATTGGTGCAGGACTCACATTTCCTCTTTAAAGCTGGGATGTTGTAGCTTTCCAGATACCTGTGAAGAGGAGAAAAGGAGAATTACAAAATTCTACACACATTACTTATCTTACTGATCCCAAGTTACAACATATATAGTATAGTACAAGATGTATCTCGGTACAGAGTTGTACTCATTTTAGCTGGTGCAGTCACTGTGTACATACATTACTTATCCTGTTCTGATCCTGTGTTACATCCTGTATTATACTCCAGAGCTGCACTCACTATTCTGCTGGTGGAGTCACTGTGTACATACATTACTTATCCTGTACTGATCCTGAGCTACATCCTGTATTCTACCCCAGAGCTGCACTCACTATTCTGCTGGTGTAGTCACTGTGTACATACAATACATTAATTTTCCTGTACTGATCCAGAGTTACATCCTGTATTATACCCCAGAGCTGCACTCACTATTCTGCTGGTTCAGTCACTATGTACATACATTACCGATCCTGTACAGATTCTGCAGTATACCCCAGAGCTGCACTCACTATTCTGCTGGTGCAGTCACTGTATACATAAATTACATTACTGATCCGGAGTTATATCCTGTATTATACTCCAGAGCTGCACTCACTATTCTGATGGTGCAGTCACTGTGTACATACATTACGGATCCTGTACTGATCCTGAGTTACATCCAGTATTATACCCCAGAGCTGCACTCACTGGGCTTATACATTACATTACTTATACTGTAATATACTCCAAAGCTGCACTCACTGGGCTCATACATTACATTATTTATACTGTATTATACTCCAGAGCTGCACTCACTATTCTGATGGTGCATTGTGTACATACATTACTTATCCTGTACTGATCTTCAATTACATGTTGCATTATACTGCTAAGCTGCACTCACGATTCTACAAAATATCTGCTAGAAATAAATCAGCAGACTTTCAGCCACACTCCCTGCTAACACCTTAGCTGTCTAATTGCTCAAATTATTTTGATTTACATGTAGAAATATCAGTAGAGAAAACGTGTGTTGTGGCGCATCATGTTTCTGACACATCAGAGACAGGTTATTTAACTATGTTTGTCCAGAAGTAAAATGCAATCACTAGAATTGGGCTAAGTGTGTGAGCCTGCTGGCCTCCGGTAGGAGTAGCCATCAGCCAGTGATGGTCTGTTCTGTCTGCTCTTTGGCTTTAGATGCAAATAGAGCAGAAAACAAAAATCACATCTGTAAAAAAATTATATTAAAATCTTATCAATCCCAAATGCTGATAATAAATGACCCTAGAAAATGCCAACACTTGTGCCTTACCTAATAATACTGTCCACACAATTGATCTGCTGGTAGGAGGGGATTTGCTGGCCTTTTCTGGAGGCATCGCATGATGACGCAGCTTGTCCCTCCACCATCACATTCTCCTGATGGGGCCTGAAGAAAGCGTTTTGATTCGGTTTGGCTGTTAAAAGAACAAATGATCAGTTCTTTTCATTTCCTTGGTCAACAACCGACAGATTTTTTTTTTTTTATTTTACTACTTCACCACTAGGTGGCACAATTACACTTATTATGGGATAATTATTATTATTGGCACAATGTGGCTACAAGACACTAGTAGGACCTATGGTTGAGTAGGTATGTGCCACACATGTCCACAACTCCGCTTGGGACACTCAGAAACCACATAACCCAAGAAGATGTGGGGTACAATCACCTTTCACAAGCTCCTTGTCCAGCACCTCTCGTCTCTTGGACGGATGTTTACTTCTGGTATCTATGTATGCCTGTTGCCCCATGTCCTTGAGGCGGGTAATGTCTGTGCACACCTTCTTTAATGTCATCTGTAAAAACGAGGGTGGGGGAAAACAAGTCACATAAACCGATGGAGAATGTATTCAAATAATGTATTTATTTTTCTTGTTTATAAAGTGCCATTCATTCCTATATGGTTTTACAGACATCAAGTACCGTATATACTCGAGTATAAGCTGAGGTTTTCAGCACTTTTTTTTTTGCTGGAAAAGACCCCTAGGCTTATACACGAGTCACATTCCCACTTACTAGTTCTCCGCTGCAGTGTGGGTGTTTCCCGGTCTCTCCCACTCATCTGCGGGCGCCTGCAGACTCTGCGAGTGTTCCGGTGACTGCTGACAGGGCTGTTGGGGTCAGCATTAGCACCTGGGCAAGCGTAGGGGTCCTGAGCAAATGGGGACATTGGTACACTAAGGGGGCTAGGTGCCTGTGCCGCAGCTTGCTCAGGCCACCGGTACTTGTGATATTCACCTTTCCCCATTCCACCGCTGCGATTGTCTTCCGAGTCCTCTGGCTGTGACGTTCAGGTAAGAGGGCGCGATGACGTGATTAGTGTGCGCCCACTGCCTGAACAGTCACAGTGCAGAGAGACGGCGACGCTGAGGAGCAGAGGTCAGCTATGAGAGGATGTCATTTTTTTTTGCAGCAGCAATATACGGTATATGGGGATTAGCATAAACTGCATGGAGCATTATATGGGCATCTTATGGGGCCCATCATTAACTTTATGGAGCATTATATGGAGTGTATTTTGTATGGAGCATCTTATGGGGCCCATAATGAACTTAATGAAGCATTATATAGGATGTATTTTGCATGGAGCATTATATGGGGTGTATTTTGTATGGAGGCTCTTATGAGGCCCATCATTAACTTTATGGAGCGTTATATGGATGCATTTCCGACCCTAGGCTTATACTCGAGTCAATAAGTTTTCCCAGTTTTTTGTGTTAAAATTAAGTGCCTCCACTTATACTTGGGTTGGCTTATACTCAAGTATATACAACTGCTCAAAAAAAATAAAGGGAACACTAAAATACCACATCCTAGATATCTCTGAATGAAATATATTCCAGCTGCAAATTTTTATTTATTGTATAGTGGAATGTGTTCAGAACAATTAAACATAATTATCAATGTAAATCAAAATGAATATCCCATGGAGGTCTGGATTTGGAATAATACTCAAAATCAAAGTGGAAAATCAAATTACAGGCTGATCCAACTTCAGTGGAAATGCCTCATGACAAGGAAAAGATGCTCAGTAGTGTGTGTGGCCTCCACGTGCCTGTATGACCTCCCTACAACACCTAGGCATGCTCCTGATGAGGCATCGGATGGTCTCCAAGGGATCTCCTCCCAGACCTGGACTAAAGCATCCGCCAACTCCTGGACAGTCTGTGGTGCAACGTGACGTTGGTGGATGGAGCAAGACATGATGTCCCAGATGTGCTCAATCGGATTCAGGTCTGGGGAATGGGCGGGTCAGTGCATAGCTTCAATGGCTTCATCTTGCAGGAACTGCTTACACACTCCAGCCACATGAGGTCTAGCATTGTCCTGCATTAGGAGGAACCCAGGGCCAACCGCACCAGCATATGGTCTCACAAGGGGTCTGAGGATCTCATCTCAGTACCTAATGGCAGTCAGGCTACCTCTCGCAAGCACATGGAGGGCTGTACGGCCCTCCAAAGAAATGCCACCCCACACCATTAAAGACCTACTGCCACACCGGTCATGCTGAAGGATGTTGCAGGTAGCAGATCGCTCTCCACGGAGTCTCCACACTCTGTCATGTCTGGCACATGTGCTCAGTGTGAACCTGCTTTCATCTGTGAAGAGCACAGAGCACCAGTGGCGAATTTGCCAATCCTGGTGTTCTGTGGTAAATGCCAAGCGTCCTGCACAGTGTTGGGCTGTGAGCACAATCCCCATCTGTGGCTGTGGATGTTGGGCCCTCAGACCATCCTCATGGAGTCGGTTTCTAACCGTTTGTGCAGACACATGCACATTTGTGGCCTGCTGGAGGTCATTTTAAAGAGCTCTGGCAGTGCTCCTCCTATTCAACCTTGCACAAAGGCGGAGGTACCGGTTCTGCTGGTGGGTTGTTGCCCTCCTACGGCCCCCTCCATGTCTCCTGGTGTACTGGCCTAACTCCTGGTAGCTCCTCCAGCCTCTGGACACTACACTAACAGACACAGCAAACAGTCTTGCCACAGCATGCATTGATGTGCCATCCTGGATGAGCTGCACTACCTGAGCCACTTGTGTGGGTTGTAGAGTCCGTCTCACGCTACTACAAGTGTGAAAGCACAACCAATATTCAAAAGTGACCAAAACATCAGCCAGAAAGCATTGGCACTGAGATGTGGTCTGTGGTCCCCACCTGCAGAACCACTCCTTTATTGAGGGTGTCTTGATAATTGCTAATAATTTTCATCTGTTGTCTATTACATTTGCACAACAGAATGTGAAATTGATTGACAATCTGTTGCTTCCTAAGTGGACAGTTTGATTTCACAGAAGTTTGATTTACTTGGAGTTATATTCTGTTGTTTAAGTGTTGCCTTTATTTTTTTTAGCAGTGTATATTATATATACACAGCATATAATAGAGAGTGTGAAAAAAAACACCAAAACATACTAATTATATATTTAGCAAGTGTGTCTACAGCCACATCACAAATATACACAAATACATGCAAATTAATGTGTCAGATTAATCTCTCTGCATGGACAGATTAACCGGTTCAATACATAGAGGAACATCAATCATGCAGGAAAAAAAAAAAAAAAATCTACACCAGAACCAAATTTGCAAATCGAGTATCAAATGTGAACAAACAAGAACAAGGCGGCAGTACGCCGAAACGTACGTTGGGGGACTTTCTCCACATTCGTACACAGGTTACAACTTTTGTTTGTACACATTTGTTTCCCCATGATCTGTACACTATGAACATCTTAGGTTTGCCGCTTCTTTTCAATTATAAATCCTATATGCAATTTATATTATAGTAGTTTATCCATGTGTTGCATTAACACAATACTGGTGGGTCATGGATACATCATATATAGGTAGGATCACTGGATGGTCTCACATCTGTTGCCTGTACTAACTTTTTGTGGGAGTGTGGAGCCACCTGGTGGTTTCCCACTATTTTACAGATTTTAATCAGTGTATGATTTATTTCAATTTCAATAAATTAAATTTGATACAAAATTTTGTTCTGATGTACATTGTTTTTCTATATGATTGTTACAAATTATATATGGTTTATTTTTTTTAAGTTGTTTCCTATTCACACGCACACGTTACAACACGAGGACATTGAAAGGTACTGACGGCATGGTCACAAAATATAGTATATTTTTTAATAACATCATATCAGTCATAGCAAGACTATAAAACACAGAGAAAAGAAAACATCTGCAGAATGGCATTGGAAATTTGTAGGGACTTAAAACATTTGAGGCACTTAAGCAACATAATCCATGGCTGCCACAAGAAGCTGCATGCTGGGGCCAGAGGTGGCGGCATTAGTGCAGGTGGCGGCATTGGCACAATGGCCGGGATGGGGCTCCAAGGTGCCTCTACTACTTCAGGACTGTGACTTATTTCTATGACTGGGAGGGGGAAGATGTTTAAAGGACCAAATATTTAGACACTTCTAATTGATATTCCTTACCGGTTCTTTGTGCATCTCATCCACACAATTGCCATTGGAATCACTGGACGAGGCCATGCTTATGTAATGTTCATAAGAGCCGTTGCTTCCCAGACTCCCGTAGCCGCTGGAGCCATTGTTGTGAACAGGCTGCATGGAAACGATTGAAGATGTCAAATCCGGCCAAATTATACATAAAAAGGACACAACATGCAATGATAATTGCTGCACAATCAATCTAAATCTGCGACAAAAAGCAAAATGTATATCTGTGCCGCCATCTTGCAGACCACAGCACATGATATACATGGTGCATATGACAGTTTAACCAAGTACTGATGTGCCCTGTATTGTAGGATGACACTAGGGGGCATATGATAAGTCACTGGGCCCCCCACATGGAGCCTCTGCATGCCCCCCATATGTAGGATTCTGGCAAGCTGGCTTTCTTTACCCGTCTCCTCTCCTAGTTCTCCTGGAAATGAAACCTTAATTTATTGAGCATGTACATTATTGTTCATCCAACCTGAACCTCGTTCCCTAGCAGTATCCTATTAGAACGATCATTCAGAAAATGCTCAGGTCAGCCCAGAAATGGCTGATAACAGGGAACAAAAGATTGCATTCAAAAAAGCATCCACTGGAGAGCAGTAAAAAGTTTAGAAGAAGTCTGTTTAAAGTCTTATGAGAGGGGTCTACAGAAGTGTAGCACTTGGAGCATTTACATCTCCAAAGTGGGTCATTGGATTGTGTAACCATGAAATATAAGAGTCATTTACTTTTCTTTTGAAGATCAAAGTCCTTATCGATCAGTGTGAATGGTGACGTGTATACAGGAGAGGATTATTACAGGGGAAGAAGTATTATCAATGCTGACACAGGGTCATTGCTATACATAAAATTACATAAGAGTTTACTTCAAGGAATTAGTGTGGAGGGCTCGTCATCAGATAAAGGAGTCTACTGGTGTCTCTCCTTGTCAGCAATGCAAATCTTTCTCCAGTCCTGTATGTCTACTATCAGCCTAAGGGCGCCGCAAGATGGCCGTATAAAACCGGACTGAGCTCAGGCCGCAATGCTCGGAATAGCCGCAGCTCTGCCAATCTGAGCGTGAACACTGCATAGAAATAGGAAGCGGTCACGCTCGGATTGGGAGAGCCGTTGGCCAGTCTCAGCATTATGGTCCAATTTGGTAAGCTGTACAAAATAAATAAAAAATGAACAAGAATGTTTCCATCCATTGACAGCAAGGAACGTTCATGGAAATTGTGAGGAACCGACTCAGAAAGTTATAAAGTTTCATTCTTGCCAAATAAAATGCTTGTTTTTTTTTTTTTGTTTTTTTTTTCAGTAACACTCAAGACTGGAGCGAGAGAGAGAAAATTTATAATAGAAAATTTTCTTCTAAAAAAAACAAAAAAAATTGGAACATTTTATTTCCAAGCTTCTATTGGAACCTTTCAACAAAGTATTGCGTGCTCTTTTCAGTACTTGTGTGGCTTGACACATGTCCCATTGTATGCAAAAAGAGAAAACAACCTATAGAGAAAAGAACTGGAGACAAAGCCAAAGCCGAGTGGCATTTCTTATAGGCAGCAGAAGGCTGCAGATACAGATCCATGTGATGGCACTGAGTCACCGCGCACGCTGCTGGCAGATTGGTCAGGGAAATGTGTCCTATGTAAGACGACCGGATATTAGCAGCTCAGTGCGGCGGGCAGTGATGTAATACGCCATTCTTCCCTGCAGTGGCAAATTACCTTTCACAGTGACAGTGGAGGAAAGCAACAATGGAGGACCTTTCAGAGACTGCCTGGAAACAATCACCCTGGCCTAAATACACCCTAAAAAAACAATTCTCTTCTCATTTATTTACTTGTTTACATAATCGCTTTGTTCTGAGACACCATAAATACTTGGCGGACTAAAAACTATGTTCTGCAAAACTTCTTACACCAATGTAACGCTGGACGCCGACCATAGCCACAGAGAAGGAATGAGGACCAAGAGAGGTGATCAGACTGCATGGCAAAGGAGACTTGCAGGAATAACACTGCCAGCCCTTCAGAGGAAGCCCCCCCAACTTCCAAAAAGGCATCAGATGAATGAGAAACCCTGCCGACATTTATCTAATGTGAGTAGGGGGCCCTTTAGTTTTCCGAGAAGAACTGGAAATGAAAGGAATACTACACCGCCTAAACGTTTAATAGTTCATTAACACTGACTGTACCTGCAGAAGTACTTTGTAGATCTGTCCTTGCAATTCCTTAATCTCCTTGTCAACGTTGTTAATTTCTGTGCTTCGGGCAGCAAAGACGTCTTCATTGAGGGGACCCCTATAAAAAAAAAAAAAAAAAAAATTGAAATTAGTTGAGTTTATAGAAATCAGACTTTACATTCACTACTGTCAAACCAAATTATATAACTATGAAATTGTCCATTAGTACAGTCCCATTCCTCTAGCCACAATCGTGGTCTGTAGCCTCTGCATGAGAGCGGCAGTAGCGCCTCTTGTCTGGCTTTTCTTCTAATTAGCCACCTGGCCGCAACTTAACATAACCGTGCCAAGTTGGATAATCAAAAGAGAAGCAGTGGATGTAAGGCTAGTTTCACACTAGCATATGGCCAAGCTGCGGAGGGATGCGGACTTCCTCAATGAAGCTCCGCCCACGGCCACATCTCCTCCGGTCAGCTCCACCTATGCCGGCATGCGGACCCTATCTTTAGCATTGGGTATACAGGCCGTGCCGATGTATGCGGAAGGCTCCGCATGCGTCGTTTTGAAAGTGCGGCGACCTGCGCCGAACGCAACGAATTGCATTTTGGTGCGTCGCCGCACCCTCAAAACAATGCATGCGGAGGCTTCCGCATATATCGGCACAGCCTGCATACCCAATGCTAAAGATAGGATGTGCACGCCGCATGAAGACGTAGGCGGAGCTGACCGGAGGAGGTGCGGCCGTGGGCGGAGCTTCACGGAGGAAGTCTGTATCCCTCCGCAGCTCGGTCATACACTAGTGTGAAACTAGCCTAAGAGGTGATACTCCTGCTTCTGTGCAGCAGCCACAGGCCGATGGTATGAGACATGAGAATCGATTTGGGCCAACTCTACTCATGAGCAATTACATTAGTGATCACTTTATATTCACAGTCATTAATAGTGGTGTTCCCCTTTCCATAGATGGACCGATTGCCAGGGGTCCAAGCAGCTATAGGAAAGTAGTAAAACATGGTGCCAGTTGCTGCACAGAGTAATACAGTCACCCCGAGACCTACATAGTTAGAGCTATCTCTGATCAGCAATCTAGGGAGCCCCTCTGATGATACTTACGTTCTGACTTTGTGCCGACCAATGATGAACGCCACTTTTCTGCTCCAGGGGTTTACGAAGCTCGACCAGCTGGTGTCCAGGGTGATGTAGTCACCATTTTGAGTGCAAAACCTAATTGGGGAATGCTCGAACGGAGGCTGCCCGGCATACTTTAGGACTGAAGGAAACAGGATGAGAGAAAGGAGATGTTTTACTATTACATATGATTGCCTACGCCAAACCCAAGAGCAACACATGATGAGTAATACATATCTAAATTCTAGTGCAGCTGCAAAGTCTCAGGTTGATGTGGGATGGCATGAGAATACATAGGTGTGTGGTTTTTCAAAAGACAGCAGGGAAACCTTCTTTATAGAAAATTATCACAGTGCACAGAAGAAAAAATTAAATCAGATATCCATGTGATGACATCCAGTCTATCATTCACCTGACCCGGAGGTCAAGTAGTGGTCTAAAAGTACATTTTCAACCCAATACCTGCTCTTTTTCTCTCCATTTTTGCACCTACCCATTTGCTTTCTACAAGTGAAAAAAATGCTGAGAATACACTGAAATAACGCTGAACGAAGTGACATGCTGCAAAAACGCAGCAGTTTTCCAAATCAGGCAGGAAAGAAAACAAAACCAAATGTGCATGAGAGTTCTGAAATATTAGACTTTGCTGGTACTATAAAGGCTGCGTTCATACGTAGCGTTTTTAAACGTGTGATTTGCCACGAAAAAGCAAAAAAGTATCCTATGCAATCCTATGGGATTCCGCAATGCTGTGCTAATGCTGCGGATTTTTCTGCGGCGGAATTGCATGGCGGAAAAATACGCAGCATGCTCATTAATTTTGCGGAATTGCAGCGATTCCGCCCACATAGGAATGCATTGTTCTGCTTACTTTCCGCATGTGGCTGTGCCCACCCAGGGGGTGGAGGAAAGGAGATTCTCCTCCAGGCTCTGGGTACCATATCCCTGCAAAAAATAGAATTAAAATAAATAGTCATATTCCCACCTTCTGATGTCCCTCGCAGCGTCACAAGGCCTCCGCGATGCTCCCGGCAGGTCCCGTTCCCAGTGATGCAATGCGGCAATGACCTTTGATGATGTCGCGGTCTCGCGAGACCGCGACGTCAAAGGTCATTGGCGCAATGCACCACTGGGAACGGGACCTGCCGGGAGCATCGCGATGATCAGGGACGCTGCACGGGACACTGGAAGGTAAGAAAAACACGATTTTTTTTTTTTTTTTTTTTTTAATTATTTTTAACATTAGATCTTTTTACTTGTGATGCTGCATAGGCAGCCTCAATTGTAAAAAGTTGGTCACACTTGTCAAACACTATGTTTGACGAGTGTGACCAACCTATCAGTTTGCCAAGCGATGCTACAGATCGCTTGGAAAACGCTAGCATTCTGCAAGCTAATTAGGCTTGCAAATCGCTAGCTTTTCCACGGGAAATAGGCGAAAATTAAAATGCTTGTATATTTCCCGCGGAATGGAATTCCGCAACATGTGCACATAGCCTAAACCGCAGCTTTAAATTTATTTTAAAAAAAATTAAGAAAAAATGCAATTTGTGAACATAGCCTTATTGCACTTTTCCTTCAGATATTACTGTCTGGATAATAGGGGGCATTTTAGAAACCATAATCATCCATACACATCAGGATGTTGCAGCTAGATAGTGCAAAGAGTGGGATATTACATCGAGACGTTTAGCAAAATCTCAGTGTCAAAAAGTACAACCCTCTCCCAATTGTTACGAAAAATAACTTACTTTTCCTGTGCATGGCCAGCATCAAATTACGATCTTCAGGGTGCAAGTATGTTAACACCGAGGTTCCTACCAGGTCCTGTGGCAAGTAACCCAATAATGGTACGGCTCTAAAAGAGAGAATACGGTAGAAAATGACTCAAACTGCAAAAATGAAGCCTCCTAACAGTATCTGGGTCACAAGGAGTTAATAAATTCTGGGTACACGAGGTGACAATGCCCACAATGAAGAGACCTGCACATACGCAACAACTGTGGTGACCTCAGAGACGGTCATTACATGACTCAGAGCTGCGCTGCTGAAAGCCATTGCTACACACAGAATAGAAGGAGAAAAACACAACAACTCACCGGTCGTCTACCTCCAGAAACATGCAGCCGGGCGTGTGTGTGGTGGTAAATATCCGCTTATCCAGGGGGATTCTGGGGGCTGCAAGAAGAATATACATCAGTCTTATAAGCAGCCCTTCTGAAGGCATAATAAATCTGTGATTATCCTGATGGTGGTCTCTAATAGGGTAAATGAGCCCTCTCAATGTATATTGATGGCCTGTCTGATCGGTAAGGGCTTGGCCAGTGACCGCAGCACCCAGGGAACCCACTGTGGATGAGAGTCCACACAGCCATATTTCCACTGGTGACGTGTCATACATGTATGGCAGATATGCACGGCACATGTCCATACAGCACAGGTGCAGGCTGCATTAAACAGAGCTCCGATTGGCATCTAGATGGTTAACCGATGCAATGTCAAAGGATGAGAGTGGTATCTAAGAGGTAGGAAACAAGGGTAGGTATCCCCATTGATGCTCACCGGCCTCGTCACAAGTTGTAGGGTGCCGATGGCATGGTCATGGCATGGGGGGGGGGGGGGGGGGTGGGGGGCGCTTGCTTAAGACCCCAGTATCTGCCATGTTTGTATAATCATACTGGTACTTTTATGATACGAGCAACCTAGTGAGATTTCAGGCTCATATCCCCCAATAAAAGCAATATTACTTAATCAAATAATAGGGTAGAGCTCCACCGATCACATACAGACAACCCGTCCTAATGACAGAAGTTTTGTCTCCACTTACCCTCATATCCCGAGTGAATCTTTTCCACCAATGCGAGGCAACAAGGCTCTGGCTCAACATCAGGAGAACTGCGGACTCTGACACAGTAGGGTGTCATTCGGTAGGGATTGTATCGGACTTCGTGATCCTGGTCCTTGCCATTTCTGAAAAAAATTAAATTGCAATCCTTGATGACGTTAACGCTAAATGAATACATTAACTAAAGTTTGAGAAAACCCTCCCGACTGCTGACATGTAGAGCCAAAGGCCATGGATATGCAGCGGCCCAAATCTGGTAACAAGCTCTGCAAGTGGCGCATTTTCAATTCTTAAGTTATTGAAATAGTTTCCATTCAATGATGGCAACCAGAGATCTTGAAGATAAGGAATTAAAATGCAGACACAAAAGGTAAAGCAAGAGTGAAGTGGAGCAGAAGTGACAAGGAGGGGAGAAAAACTACAGTCAGGCTAGACAGATTTCTGTATGAAGTCTGTAATCATGGAC